>NC_141686.1:323965764-324565764 GCF_964263255.1 Lissotriton vulgaris
TAACAGCTGTGAGCCCGTGCCTGAGGTGCATCATCAGAGCTGTGTGAATAATAACAGCTGTGAGCCCGTGCCTGAGGTGCATCATCAGAGCTGTGTGAATAATAACAGCTGTGAGCCCGTGCCTGAGGTGCATCATAACAGCTGTGTGAATAATAACAGCTGTGAGCCCCGTGCCTGAGGTGCATCATCAGAGGTGTGTGAATAATAACTGCCGGCAGCCCCGTGCCTGAGGTGCATCATAACAGCTGTGAGCCCGTGCCTGAGGTGCATCATCAGAGCTGTGTGAATAACAGCTGTGAGCCCGTGCCTGAGGTGCATCATCAGAGCTTTCCATATCTCACTGGTATGCAATTAAACACATTTTGTCGAGTTACACTCACTCCTGTAATCTCACCCCATCCACATTGCTCAGGTCACCCAAATTCCTGCACTCTCTACCTCTACCACACTGCTTTCAAGAACAGCATACTCTTGCACACACTGTCACTGCTCACCAATTCAAAGTTTGCAAAAAATTTTATGCAACGCATTGTCATACACAATGCCAATAACTCAAACTTTAATGCTGCGAGACCTATTGCATTGTAAATGCTTGTTACTAGCAGGCATGGCGACGGGTGGACAGGGCTTATATAAAAACATAAAAAACAGACTAGCGTGTTAGAAGCCTATTGGGAGGCGGGGCCACCTCATAATAATGACTAGGACGAGGAGGACCTATGAGGGGGTAATGAAGATTTCCGGGAAGTAACAACATATGTTCCAGCAGTAAAAACCCTAAATTATCTTTTTTAATGTGGAAAGGCTTGTAGCCTCATCGGCCAGTTGCAGGGTAGCACCCCAGCTTTGCTAACTTCTGAATGGGACTACTAAGGTTGGTACTGTTTGGTATCGAATGAATCAGTACATTAAATCCAATTTAATGGTCAAATCTAATCTAATGTCACTAGTGGGCAAAGGCGCCACTTTATTTGTACAAGGTTTCCAGTGCTGGTTTACTGATGTCTGCAACACAAGCCAGGTGTACAACTTTCTGCCCTCCTGGGCAGACATGCGAACGGCTCCCAGGACAGGACAGAATAGGGGCCTGCGTAAGAAGACCGGTGTTACCTCCTTCCTGTAGGAAGCCACACAGGTCTTAGCTCAACAGGCGAGCTTTAATGGAGTAGGTTCCTTTTGAAGGGAGAGGGGTGCGCTATTATTTAGGCAGACAGGCTGTCACTGGGGCCAGGAAAGGAAAAGCCAGTTTTCAAACCTGTGTTTCCAGGGGCATGTAGCCACTTGGAAGCCACACCTCTGAGGGTGGGGTAGGAACCTCTGAGTGTCGAGAGAGGTGTCTCGTCTTTGTGGTAGTGGGCAGAATGGTGCATCCTGGGATAGACAGATGTCACACTTCCAGGAGGTGGTCATCAGGGGGGAGGGAACCTGGTAGCCCATTGGCTACCAACTGCATCCTACCCTGAGGGCATTTTCTGAAGATAAATAGGGCACCCCTGGCACTCAGATCTTGACTGACTCGGAAGAAGAAATGAAGAATAACTGCCCTGCTGAAACAGCAAAGAGACTGCACTGACTAGGACTGCCCCTGGTGGCTAGGGAAGGGAGAGACTGTGCCTGCGGTATCCTGCTGAAGGAGAAGTTCTCCCCAGAGCCCAGTCAAACCAAGAGAACTCAATGGGTAAGCAGACTGGCCTCCTGTTCGCAGCACAGGGACAAAACCGCTAAATAAGCATGTTGGTAGCCAAAGTCTTCAAGCTGCTACCACTGCTGCTGTGCATCGCGAAGAACTGATGCCCAGAGTTGCACCCAAGTTTGCTGAGCCCGGGAGTGCTGTCGGAGAGTCCCTGGAACGCTCAGAAGGAGAGTTATCAACTTAAGAAGGATTAGTCTGTGACTGCGACAACGGGCGACTGGCAGTCCAGTGACGAGTGGACTTCTGCCAGACCGGATATGACTTTGTGGGATGTCGACCCTGCAACCAAGACACCCTCACCATCTTCGTGGACCGAGGAATACATGTAGGAAGACCCCCATACACTGTGTCGCATCTGCCGCATCCTTAGAGCATCTTCAGCATCCTTCATCCCTTGCATCAGGACCACTCTATAGGAATCCATTGCAAGAAGACCCATCGACCGCGTCACATCCACAGCATCCAGAGCATCTTCAGCATCCTTCATCCCTTGCATCAGGACCACTCTATAGAATCCATTGCAAGAAGACCCATCGACGGCGTTGCATCCACAGCATCCTTGAACATCTTCAGCATCCTTCATCCCTTGCATCAGGACCACTCTATAGGAATCCATTGCAAGAAGACCCATCGACCGCGTCACATCCACAGCATCCAGAGCATCTTCAGCATCCTTCATCCCTTGCATCAGGACCACTCTATATGAATCCATTGCAAGAAGACCCATCGACCGCGTCACATCCACAGCATCCTTTGAGCATCTTCAGCATCCTTCATCCCTTGCAGCAGGACCACTCCATAGGAATCCATTGCAAGAAAACCCATCGACCGCGTCGCATCCAGAGCATCTCCAGCATCCTTCATCCTTTGCATCAGGACCACTCCATAGGAATCCATTGCAAGAAGACCCATCGACCGCGTCGCATCCACCGCATCCTTAAAGCGTCTTCAGCATCCTTCATCCCTTGCATCAGGACCACTCCATAGGAGTCCATTGCTACACAGATAAAGTGCCTGTAACTGCTGGACGAATGCTTCCCCTGTGAAGGGAACTGTTCTTGAGGAATTCCTGGTCCCCCGGACTAGCTGCCTGCTGGAGTTGGTCGCCCAAATGACTTCTTTTTTTACGACCTCATTGACACTTATCTGAGTTTTCTTTGAAAAAGTTTGTAAGTGTCCAACTCGTTGACTTTGCCAAGGCTTGCTCGTGGTTGAGTGAAATTGCATTGATTTTACTATTGCTTATAAAGTCTACCTATCTAAATTCTTATAAAAATACAACTCATTTGTAAAAATTGGTGTCTGATTTCTTGAGTGCTGTCAATTTCTTCAATTGTTTTGGTGCTCTTTAACCCCTTGGCCACGGCAGTAATGCCGCCGCGGCGCTGGGGGGGGGAGGGGGTCCGTGCGGCGCTGCCATGCTAGAGACGGAACCACTCCATCACGAGCCACGGGCGCGCTGTGCTTATGATGGAATGGTTCCGTCTCTGCCCCGCCCGCTCAATAAAACGGCAGCGCAGGCGCGAAATTGACGCCGCGTAGGCGGGGCGGCCGCGCCTTGACGGAACCACTCGGTCACCAGCACGGCGCATCCGTGGCTCGTGCCGAAGTGGTTTTATTTTATTTTTTATTTTTAGAGTTTTCTATAGCGCGAACTTGAACCGATTAGGTTATCAGAGCGCTTTACATAGCACAAGTTTCGTTACATGTTAACACAGCAGTTTACATAGAATCAGTTACGTTGCACATTTCAATAACTTGAACCGAATAGGTTATCAGAGCGCTTTAAATAAGACCGCATTCGATGTCCAGTGCCCTCCTCCGCCGTGTAGCGGGGGACCACTTCAAGCCCTCCGAAGTCGTCGAGCTGTCGGGACTAGGCTCCTGGAATGTCCAGTGCCCTCCTCCACCGTGTAGCGGGGGACCTCTTCCAGCCCTTCGAAATCGTCGACCTGTCGGGACTAGGCTCCTGGAATTTCAGCTGTCCCTTTACAACTACTTTGTTTGAAGTCATGACGGAGTTACTAGTGAACATAATACAACTAGAGATATAGTATTGCCATATAAGAAGGTAGACATTCTATCCAGAAAATGGTGTAAACACATGAGTGTAAACCCCGGCTATCCACCCGAGAGAGAGACTAGGCAAAGATGGCCGCCCCATATGAGGAGAAGAGACAGTAGTCCTCTTTTTATTATTGTGGCTTTGTGAGCAGGGAGGGCAGTTTCGTTTTCAAGCTAGCCCAGTTCCTGAGTTGCCTTGAGGGAGTCTTATCTTGCAGGGGCCTCGTGGGCATCTGAAGGCACAGGCGGTGATTTATTGCCTTTCTTTTTAGCACCCCGCCATTTTGAACAAAGGGTTGTGTCAAAGTACAAGCGATGGTCAAGAGAAGTATCTTTTTTGTGTAGCAGCCCGTCCGTTAGTGCTCAGTTCCAGATGTATGACCTTTTTTTGTGTAGCAACCCGTCAGTTAGTTAGTGGGGGGGGGGGCCTCGTCCACTGCCGCCCCCGAATCTCCGCGGTTTCCTGGTGCATCAAACAGCGTCCCCGAGCCCCTCCACTGCCCTCAAGGCTGTGGGAATCCTCTGATGTGGGGCGGGGGGCAATCGTGAACTGTAGGCACCGGAGACCTGCTCCCAGGGTCCCGGTGGCAGCCGGTGGGGGGGGGACGCAGGGGGTCACCCGAGCAGAGGAGGAATCACCGCTCTTGCCTGCGGGGTGCTCTGAGCCCTTGTGCCGCAGCCCCTTCCGTCACACCCGACGGCGCTGTGTGTTTCCCTCTCGTCTCGCTGCTCGACTAGGGACTCCACTCCGATGTTTCCCAGGGCAGCGACTCCACCCTCCCTCCCCCTCACCTCCAGCCTCCGAGGGTCCGATGTAGCGGGGGACAGGTTCAGCCGAGTGAGCTTCTCAGACAAGCAATGCTCACCGCGGACCTGCGGCAGGTGCCCCACGCACGGTTCGGGTGCACAGCGCCCGTCCGACTCGTCCCCGGTCTCCGCTCCTCCTCCCCGCTGCTCTACAGCCCGAGCTGGCAACGGGCGGCCGCCATGTTGGGTCCTCGGCGGGGATCAGGAGCACTCAGCAATCGCCGCTCCACCGGCACAAGCAGCGATCTGGGTAGCCCTGCAGGTGCCCCACACCCTCCGCCACAATTATGGAGCGTGTACGTCGCGGGGGGCCTCCCAAGGACGCTGGGCTCCGGGCCGGAGCAGCGCGCTGGCCGGGAGCCGAGACGGTTCCGTCACGAGTACTCAAGGGGTTAAATGCTTAACACTTGTTCCTCTGTGTAAGCCTGGCTGCTCAGTGCCATGGCTACTGAGGGCGGAGCTGAGGGTTTTAAAGCTGAAACCTACTGATCCTTAAGGGGTTAGTAAGTGTATTGCAGGGCGAGACCGCTCAACCACACCACAACCACACCACAAATTACAACCCATTTCCTCACAGTAAATAAACTCCAATAAGAAACATCCATGAAGGGATGGCTACAAAGTGCGTGCAGCCTCTGCGAAAAGGAAGAGTGCTATACCTTCGGATGATTCATGGACCACTGCGTGTGATCATTTGGAAGCGTGACTGGAGGTTCTAAGATAGGCAAGTCTGTGCTGGAATATCACATTAGTTTGTGTGAGTGAGCAGTCGGTGTGTGAGAAGGATCTCTGATATTCACTCTTTCCCTCTCATGCCCTTTAGCACCCCTCCTCATTCCTTCCCTGATACTTCTCACCCTGTCTCTCTTCCTTTCACTTGCCTTCTGCCTTATTTTAGCTATGCTCCTTTGCACCTCTGTTTTTACCCTAAATTGCGCCACTTCTTTACTCTGACTCCATTATTCACCCACAGTCACCTCATCTCTTTCCTTTAAATTCCTTCCTGCCCTCACCCTGTCCCCTTCTTCTCTTGTGTCCTAGGCCGAGGGCTACGCGGATGGCGACCTCACCCTTTATCACCGCTTTACGCTCATGGAGTTCCTGAAGGCAGAGAATGCAGTGGACTTTCTCTCCAAGGCTAGCGAGGTGAGTTCGCCCTTATGAGGCCATTCGGTTACTGTGAGGCGATGCTGCATCAAACAGGTGGTCTGATGTGCGAATGTTATTGAGGTAAGTCTGCATCCACAAGATCAGGCTGTTGAGGTGAACCTGCCAGAAGATCAGGCTGTTGCCGCATGGCTAGTGAGGTGAATCTGACACAAGGTGAGGCTGTTGCCGCAAGGCTAGTGAGGTGAATCTGACACAAGGTCAGGCTGTTGCCGCCAGGCTAGTGAGGTGAATCTGACACAAGGTCAGGCTGTTGCCGCCAGGCTAGTGAGGTCGACGCTTCACTTCTGTAACCTAGAGTTTAGTTCTAGAGCAGGGATTGGAATGAGACGCAGTGAGTGCCAGATACCTCTATTCATATACCGTGCCCATGAAGAATCTGTCTCCATATGGGTATGCAGAGCAGACTCGGGCATGCTGGCTAGTACTTCATTGCCTCCGATTTTCATCCGTTTCATCTATGTAGGGAATGTGTATGTTGTAGACAAAATGGACACAGCCTCAAACGCTGGCTTAAGTAAAAGCAGCGCTGAATCGTAGAGGAGTTAGAACCGTCCCTGGGTTTGAACAGCTCCTAAGTTTGGCTTCAAGTCCAGGTACTTGTAACGCAGACTATTAACTTAGGATAGCACCGCCCAGTGTCTGTGTAAAGAAGGGACCTGGCATGCAGCTATACAAACAGAATGTGGAATAATGCAGACCATGGCAGTAAAAGATGCATTAGGCAGGCACTCCCCGCTTTGGTGTAACTAATGTTGCATTCAAAAGCCATATAGTGGATAAGACACAACACAAACCACGTAAATGACACTTAACTAAAATGCAGATGCAGCCGTCTTAACTCATTTTAGCAGCTGGCCCAGGTTCTCTTGTAAGGTTTGCAACTGAAACTAGAAGTAAATCACAGAAAATCTTCAAAAAAGTAAACTAATCATGGTTTAAGCATAAGAGGCTAATTGCCTGCAATAGTGAGTTAAGACTACAACAAAAATAAGCTATTGTCGTTAACAAAATAATTCTCATTAGAATCTATTTTTGCTTTCAATGTAAACACAACTATGTAACCTTTAACTGTGTCCGCGCTAAAATAACCTTCAAGCTTTTATTGAATAAAAAGCTGAGCCTATGAAAATTGTACAGAAGGCAGGAAAACAATGCCACAAACCCGCCTTTTGGTTAAACATTTGGCAGCCTTAAAAAGAGTTTTGTGAAATTTGCACCATGCACAAATTCACCGGCTGAGTTCAAACTTTACCCCGCGCTGTACACAAGAGGTTAGTCTTAGATTCTGTTAATGAAATGGTCCGAAGACAAAGTGGCAGCGGGTAGACGGATTTACTGACACGTAACGTTCTTAATTTGCTCACTGTCTGGGAAGTTTCTTTGTGCAGAAGGTAGTTAGATTGAAGCTCCCAAGACGTTTAAACTGTTCTGTTCTTCTTTTGCGTCAGATCACATTGGATAACCCGGAACTGGAGCGGCACTCGGCTACAACAGCAGACGTGCGAGAGTGCTGCAAAGACATTAGAGTGCTGGGTCGAAAGGAGCTCAGGTAAGATGACTTCATGGACTCTGCGAGTGCGGCCGAGAGGATCATTCGGACAATACTCCTTTTGATATTCAGTAAAGTAATACATTCTGTTGCTGCACGCCCTGCTTACCTTCATATGGACTGTTACCAAGCCTCAGCAAAGCCCAGAAGTAAAAGCATCTGCACTACATGGCTGGGTGGGCAGGTTCTTGTAAGTCACGCATTTGGGTTTGTGGTTCCACAAGTGTGTAAACGCTCCTTCTTGGAGGGAATTTCAGTTTGGGGGGTAAAGGATCCCCCAGCACCATCTTGAGACAGCTAGGGTGACAGGTTAACCCATAAACATCCCTTAATTGGTACACTGAACAGAATGTAAAACTGTAAAGGAACAGCCCTTCCCTTACCAATCACCCCGGTTCAGCTTCTAATAACCAGTTGCTAGCCCGATGCATTTAGCTACTATGCTAATCAGAAAATACTGCATCTCTAATGAGCAGATGGGTGACTTTAGGGGACGATGTAGAATTAAAGGAGCTGCAATGGCAGCATCTGCTTATTAGATGAATCAGTCGGTCAAGCAGTATTTATATAGTGCAGCTAATCCCCCCCCCCTGGGGGGGGGGGTGATTATCCAGTTGCAAGATTTAAGAAAGAATCAAGCATTGGCTAAGGTCTCACCTATTCAAGAGCTTTTGGCTCTGCCAATGTCTTTTAGTCGCGCTGTAAAGGCAGCCTGGCTAAATGATACAAATCAAGCACGATGACCTGCGCTCTATTTCTAACATGTATATGTGCAGAAACGCAGCATGCCTCTGTACAATATTGCTTAAACACTGTCAAATCCAGCAGCTCTCGTATAGGCGAGACCTCTTGGCTGTGACAGTGCTTGTTTTATCTCTCATTTTTTCAAATATTTTTTGGGAGTGCTAAAAAGCTTATATATGCAATACCTGACCTATTGGCTTTGCCAGTGCTTGTTTTCTTTCTCTGTATTCTTTTTCATTTTTGCGGGATTGCCGAAATGTTCATATAGGCAATCCCCGACCTATTAGGCTTGCCAAGGGTTGTTTTCTTTATTTCTATTTGTTTTTAAAATATTTTTGGAAAGTGCTCAAAAGCTCTCTAGATACCGCTACCAGGCCACTTGTTTACTATTCATTTAATTTGCAGCGCATCTCACCCTGCATGGACACTGCTTCTAAACCATGCTACCATATAATCAGTGTCGTTGACAGTATCATTGTTTTATGGTTGTAAAATGACAGCCACAATTGGAAACACATCACCCATTTTATATTGGTTCCTTTGTGAATCAGTCTATATCATGCCATTTCAAGATGGCTGCTCGCTGATGTGTGTAATTTTTCACTTATTTGTAACTGCACACACATGCTTTTCATGTTTATGGAGTAGCATTTTGCCTTGTATACCCTTGTTGAGTATGCATATGTTTTATTGTGGATGGATGCAAGAAAAGCTCAGAAGGCTGAATGGATGAGTGAATGTAAGGATGTGTTAGTGACTGAGCTATTGACTACCTGAACTGACCTGTAACTCAAGAGGAGCTCTGTTGTAAGCCAGGCCTATTAATATTGCCAATGCTTGTTTGTTGTGTAGTTTGTTGTTTTATGAGTTTTCAGCATTTGTAGTGTATTGTTTTTTTCAATTGGAAACACATCACCCATTTTATATTGGTTCCTTTGTGAATCAGTCTATATCATGCCATTTCAAGATGGCTGCTCGCTGATGTGTGTAATTTTTCACTTATTTGTAACTGCACACACATGCTTTTCATGTTTATGGAGTAGCATTTTGCCTTGTATACCCTTGTTGAGTATGCATATGTTTTATTGTGGATGGATGCAAGAAAAGCTCAGAAGGCTGAATGGATGAGTGAATGTAAGGATGTGTTAGTGACTGAGCTATTGACTACCTGAACTGACCTGTAACTCAAGAGGAGCTCTGTTGTAAGCCAGGCCTATGAATATTGCCAATGCTTGTTTGTTGTGTAGTTTGTTGTTTTATGAGTTTTCAGCATTTGTAGTGTATTGTTTTTTTCAATTGGAAACACATCACCCATTTTATATTGGTTCCTTTGTGAATCAGTCTATATCATGCCATTTCAAGATGGCTGCTCGCTGATGTGTGTAATTTCTAACTTATTTGTAACTGCACACACATGCTTTTCGTGTTTATGGAGTAGCATTTTGCCTTGTATACCCTTGTTGAGTATGCATATGTTTTATTGTGGATGGATGCAAGAAAAGCTCAGTGGAAGGCTGAATGGATGAGTGAATGTAAGGATGTGTTAGAGTGACTGAGCTATTGACTACCTGAACTGACCTGTAACTCAAGAGGAGCTCTGTTGTAAGCCAGGCCTATGAATATTGCCAATGCTTGTTTGTTGTGTAGTTTGTTTTTATGAGTTTTCAGCATTTGAAGTGTATTGTTTTTTTCATGGGTCCCTAGTTCTTCTCAGTGCACGTCTATCCTGTCTTCAGCCAGTGTTTCAGTTACAACTGCACTGTGAAGACTTGATTAATTTTTTTTCCCCGCTTCAGTATTTTTAAGTTTATCTTTTGGTTTATTTGCGCTTTGCAAAAGCATGAACCTTCGAGGTCTGCAGTCTGCTTCGTTTTTGAAGTATTTTGTAGTTTCTGCTTTGAGTGTTTGCAGGTCCTCGTGTATTAGATGATGGTGAGCACTTAACAGCAAGAGCCCTCAACTCTTGAGCCTTCAGCCTCAACTCCATTGATTAGGTCTGAGAATATGAGTGATTCTCTGAGAACGTACTAGTAACTATAGACTTCCTGTTGCCGCAGTGTCTGATCAACAGGCTAGATCGACCTTACCAGGATGAAAAGAGATTTCTACTCGCACCTCAATACTCCCCTTCGACAGCAGTTGGGTTGAGCATCAGGCTCCTCCTTATGGTCAAAGGGGCATGGACGACTTAGAAATCTGAGGAGAGACACCCACATTAAATATGATCAGTTGAGGAACAAAATTCATAAAAACTGCACGCGTTGTGAGTTGGAAAACCAGCAGACCTGTAGGGTTCCCTTCCTGCGACTGCTTACAGCAGTAAATTGTAGTTCACGATATTTCAGGAACAAGGTGGTTTTATTTCTGAATTCTGCCCAAATTACACTTGAGTCTGTCATTGCTGTTGATAGATGAAGCTGTACTTGGCGCCTGCGTTAAGGCGGGTGGATTTACTTTCACATAAATCACTTGCATAGGTCCTGCGGAAGACGTTTGGAGAGAGACTTCCAGGTATCTTCGGTTATCAAATGTACCAAAGTTGCTGCCACACTTCGTAAAGCCATTTTATCTTTCTTTGAGTGATTCTGCTGCCAGAAGAGGTATTGGGGCGTG
The DNA here is from genome assembly GCF_964263255.1 of Lissotriton vulgaris. Classification (NCBI taxonomy): domain Eukaryota; kingdom Metazoa; phylum Chordata; class Amphibia; order Caudata; family Salamandridae; genus Lissotriton; species Lissotriton vulgaris. Next base: position 323,976,405 of record NC_141686.1, read on the forward strand.
TTTTGAGCACTTGTCAAGCGCCGCTTGACAGGTGGATACCCCATCCTACAGAAATTGGTGAGGCCCAAATACTATTTTGCATCCTCGCTCCTTTGTCTAAGTGTTGTCTCTCTGCCTGACCGACCTCGCTGGGACAGCTCTTTGATGCCTTTGATCCAAGTTCGTGCTATATCAAACTTTGAAAATAAAGTGAAGGGGTGAGGTTCTAATAGATTGTTTGTGCTTTCACATTCACTGCTTGACATGTGCTGCTTCTGTCGTTTCTTGAGCAGTGAACGATTAATATCACCTCTTTACTTGTAATTACGCGGAGGGCGCAAATGTGCCTTCCTTTCCCCTTTGCCAGCCCACTTGTTAATCTACAGCAGTGCTGTGTAGCATGGAACAAATAACAGAAAAGGACTATGATGCATCCAGCGACAATGTACTTTAAAAAAAAAAAAGTGTTTTCGCTCTGGCTGCTTCGTTACGCTTTCTTAAATTGGTTTTAGTCACACTGTAAAGCATCTGCGCTGCTGGACAGCAGGATTGCAAAACATTGCGAAAGCCAATAGCTCATATATGCATGACCTATTGGCTTTGCCAATGCTTGTTGATCACATTGCTCCAGTACTGAATTTGTACAGCCAGTTACCTTTCCAAAAACACATATGATATAAGGCACTTGGCAAGTCTTTTTATGGAAATGCTTGCCGGTTTTCGAAGTAAGTGGTGCAGCGGTGTCAGTCAGCAGAATTCCTCACTCAGCAAGTTACATTCTCCTACAAGTTTCTGGCGTTGCTTATCCAGGGTGGGCAGGACTCATCCTCTCTATTTCTGTGCTTCGAATATGGGTTCCTGTCAGTTTCCGCAACCTAAAACTTAAGTATGGGCACATTTTGCGAATCAGCGGTTCGCGAATTCGCAAATCTGCGAATTCGCGGATTTTGCCACAAATTTGCGGATATTTTTGCGATTTTGCACCACCGCTAGTGTGTGTGAGGGGGTGAAACGGGGGGGCTTCTATGCGAGTTCTCATGCCTCTTGTGTGTATAAAAGGACAGGCACCGATCAGAGCAGCAGATAAGGAGAAAGAAGCTCGTGGTCACAGGAACTGCGCGGGGATAGAGCTCATGAAAGTCAAGGATGCAAAGGTCTCCAAGCATCATAGCTAATTATGGACGGTAGATATGGGTAGAACACACACCTGCCCAGCCTCGACAAAGCGCACATTTTTTTTGGGCTGATTAAGGAGTTACTGAATTTGACCTTCAACTCAGGCATCTGCTTTATCTATATCTGTAAGTGCTTCCTGCAGGTGCCTCGTTGTCTACTTGTAACTATTCTCTGACCCTGCTTCGAGGGTCAGAGCAGGGTAAGAGAATAGTTGCAATTAGGCAAGGAGGCGCCGCTCACGAAGCACTTACAGGGTTACAGCAGGTGCCCAAGTTGAAGTAAATTTCTTTGTAACCATTTTGTAAATGGTTACAAAGAAATTAGCTTCAACTTGAGCACCTGCTGTAACCCTGTAAGTGCTTCGTGAGCAAAAGTCGTCCCACTCACAAATTTGTGGATTTTGCCGCGATTTCGCGCGGATCGCGAAATCACGGAAAATTCGCGTGCGGAACGAATTTTCCGCCCATACTTACCTAAAACTCAGATGTGTCCCCTGTAAATGATTGCTCACCCCAGCCTTTTTCAGGCAGTCTAAGCATAGTGCTAGGAAGCAGCCTTTTGTTAGCAGTTCCCTTTATACATCATTACATAATGTAACACATGTGTATGATTAAAACAAACCAATTTATCGTCTAACTGCATTTGATGAAACTTCACGTGTTCTTGGTATTATAGTCTAGCAGTTTGGCCCCAGTACCCATCATCCTGGGGGTTGTAGTTTCACAATCCACAGCAGTAGCTCAGTTTTAGCGTTCTTGAATCTGGTGGCTGAAACCCTAGTGTTGGCTCAGACACCTGCTGGCATGGCGTCCATAGCTAGATATTTTCACCCCACTTGAAGGATGGCTACCTACACGTTGGTAAGGAGCTGAGATCTCGGGCACAATTTTGTTCCAGGAAATTGCCCCTTTTTGACATGGTCAACCCCACTTTTTGCCTAGTAAATGATGGGATTTCGACTGAACGTGCACCAGATTCCTACCAACCAAGTCCCCAGTGCCGAAGCTCTTTCCCAAAACCTTTAGCCCCCCCATGTAAGTCCCTAGTAAATGGTTCCCTGGGTCCTAAGGTACTAAAGAGGGTCTCTAAGGGGCTGCAGCACGAATTTTGGCACCCCAAAGGACCCCTCCCCAAACTCATGCAAAGCTGCCATTGCAGGCTGCGTGTCTTGGTGCAGACAAAGGTAAAAACACGACATCTCATACATTTCTGTGTGCCATGTCCTTAAACTGCATGTAATGTGTAGGTCACCCCTGCATCAGACCTGACAGCCCCCTGGCAGGGTGCAGAATATTACGTGAGGCCACACCTGCATGAACAGATATGCCCCTGTGCTGGTCAGTCTTTTTACTGCCAGTACAAGTGACCACAGAAACCGTTTTAAAAAGTGCTGGACACTGATGAAAACGAGTTCCCCAGCTTCACGATGGCTTCACTGAAAATAGGGATCGTCGGTATCTTGTATTGATAGACCCACACTGATTGCAGTGTTGGATTTACCAATACATGTGCCCAGAGTGTACCCTAGAGTTGTCCCCTGAAAACCTACCAGCCTCTGGTGTTCTTCCTGACAGGCTTCTTCAGGCCTGCCTCCCAAAATGCTGATCTAACCTCCTAGGGTGAGAGCTGTTTGTTCCCAGGAGACCCAGAAGCCTATCTGGGAAGAGGGTGTAACACCCCCTCCCACGGGATGACCTGCTGATGGGACTTCCTAAGATGGCAAGCTTTAAAGAGCAGCTGCCTTTGAAATACAAATCTGGCTCCCCTCAAGGAGAGGAAGCCACCCCCCTTTGTCCAGGACCACCCTTGGCCCCTGGACAGGTGGGAAAATTAGCTAAACAGGTACGTGTGCCACCTCCAGGCTAGTGCCACCCCTAAGGTGGGCTTCAGTGAACTGGACACAATTTTTCTAAAGTAGCCACCTTTGGGATGGCATACTTACTAATTCTGGGAGAGGGTTATGCGGCCTATGCCCTAACACCCCCCTAAATTCAGTATTTAGGGTAGCACCTGGCACCAGAGAAGCAGACCCTGACAACCTACGAAGGACACGAAGAGCCGCAGAAGACTGAAGAGAGCACCTGATTTGGCCCCAGCCCTGCTGTCCTGTCTGTCGTTCTCTGTTGAACCTGTGCCAAACATTACTTATCCTGCAGCTGTGGGCCTCCAAATCCTGGGAGGACTTCCTGCCTTTATTAAAGACTAAGACCTCCTGAAGAATAGCAGAGTTGTTCCTTGCAGAAACTCAAAAAAAGAAGACTGAGGCCTCTGGCACCGCTAACACCTTGCACCTGAAGCCACCACTGCTCCTGTCGACTCAAGCCTGAGTTGAAGTGAGCCACTCGTGTCAACAAGTTCCCCCAGGCGTCCGGAGCTTGAGTCCATCGTGGTTTCACCCCCTCGTGGACTCCCCAACGTCGCCTGCTGCCTCTGCACTCAGGCACATTCGCCCGCAACTGCTCCTGGGAAGTTAACCCGGCACCCATAGACGCTTCGCCTAAAGACACCTCTACATCCATCGCACTCGGTGAGAAGAGGACCCCAGGTGTCCCTACGTCTTCGAGCATCGGAACCCGTGAATCCCTCCCCCCTCCGTTGGTTCACCTTGACTGGCTTTCCAGCCAGAACCTGCAGCCTCTTGTTGCAGTGACTGGGCTCCCGGCTCTGTTTTGTACCCTGCACCCGGCCATCCTCGTGTTGCTGGTGGTGCACTGTTGGTGCTGTCTTGGACCTTGCCCACCATCATCTTAACTCCTGGAGATTGGTCTTGTAAGTAGCTGTACTATACCAGTTTGCAGAACTCGTTCTTCCTTCCATAGAATAGCGTTGCAGAACTCAGAAATTGCACTGTCCACTTTTTAATGTGAAAAGACTATATATTTCAAAATGTACTTACCCGAGTGGTCTTTCTCTGATGCCAAAACATATATAAAGATACTTGCTATTTTTCTGATTTTTCTGATTTGTTAAATCTTTTTTCGACCGTACTGATCATGAAAGACAATAAATATATAACATCGCAAAAAAAGAAGAAAGAAAAGAAAAAAACAATATATACATAGTCTCCAAAGCTTAACAATGACATTATGTGACAAGATGATAATACATTAAAAAATAATAATAATCCACATTTGTAAAGCGCACAATCACCCGTAAGGGTCTCTAGGCGCTGAGGGCCGTCGGGAAGATTAAGCAAGCTATTGCCCAGAGTCACATGGTGCTGGGCTAATCTGCTGCCGGTGCCGGGGATCGAACTGTGATCCCCAGATTCCGGAGTCAGTCGCCCTAGTCGCGGCGCCACACTTCTTCCACAAGACAATCAAATTTGTTTTTAGTTTAAAAAAAACGTACACAATTTTGGGGGGGTTAAAAAGTTTTAAAACGGTATAGGCCATTGACGGTGGCTAAAAGAAATTATCTTTCATTACATCTAAAATTCTAAAACCATGGGCCCAACACTGGCTGAGGGTGTAACACATGCCAGGGCAGAAGAAGCAAAGTAGGAGACGGTGATTACAAATAATCACTGTCGCAGTCTTCTTGCTTTTGATCTTGAGTCTGATTCTCCACACCCATCCTAGAACCTTCGCTAGAGCGATCACGATGCCTCCTGTGTGCTTGCCTATTTTTATGAATTGGTGTGGATCTCCTACTTTAAAAAAAAAAAAATTTATGGAGTTTTATATAGGGCGAACTTGACCAAAAGGTATCTGGTATCGGAGCGCTTAACATAGCACCAGTTGTGTTACATGAGGACACGTTCATTTTTGTTAGGCACGGGGAGTTTAGGTGATTTGCCCAGAATCACAGGCTGTTCAGCGTCCTTGCCGAGACTCTAATCCAGTTCCCCAAATTCAAGGTTGACCGCCCGAGCCGTTAGGCCAACTCCTCTCCCCTCCTTGAGTCTTGTGTGTCATTTATGGATCATTTACGTATTTGCAAATGTCTTCCACTCCTCTGAGTTGAGCCTAAGGCTGCTCGACCACACTACCCCCTAGTAGACCACTTTGGGATTGACATAGCAAACCCTGTCCACTCATAAGGAAACCCCTGCACTCTTTACACGGTATATGAAATTCTTGATTTATCACATAAAGAGCCAGCTTCCTACATTGGTGGTGGGAGCGATGGGATACAAGACTTGACATTTGCTGGACCACTTGGTTAATAAGTGATTCCAAAGCAGAATCCAAAATGGTTTGCAGAGGAGGGCCACAATGGACCCCTTTCCATTCACAATTCGTAAGTTTGATGCCTGCTGGCCTGTAGGGTCGTCTCCACCAGATACCCAAGTAGATTCTGTAAAGAACTTGTGGATCAAATTTGATAATAAAATGTATTTCCATAACTAAATTATCTCGGTGGTGTGCTTGTGTTTTGCCATTTTACGTATGGCAAAAAAAATCTGCATTTCCTCTCATTTCCGGCGCTAGGATGAGTGATATTGGCTTTGGTTATGTCCAGGTTGGACTATGCCAATGCGCTGAATGCCAGCCTGTTGAGACCACTTCAGACTGTTCAATATGTGGTGGCGCGGCTGCCCTTGGGCTTCCCAGACAAGAGCCCATTACCATGCATCTGTGTCATTTGCATTGGCTCGCCATGGAAAGACGGATTCTTTTCAAGTTCTCTCTGTTAATGCACCGAGCGCTACACCATTCAGGACCGGACTATTCTGCAAGGATTGCCTACGACAGCCCCTTAAGGGCATTATGGCCCTCCAATAACCACCAGGCCAGGTCCCAAGACTTTGTCTGGCTTAAACTGGTAGACACTGGTTTTATTTCTTGGGCCTGGTGGGTTGGAGTAATTTCCAGTTGGATTTGCGACAGATCAATGATGAAGCATTGTTTGAGAAAAAGGCCCAACACTTTGCTTTTTACGCAGTAGCTGCCTTCTTCCTTTCTCTTCCTATTCATGTCACCCAAAGTGGGGTCAGAACCAGTGGGGACCAGTTGCTGAAAGCCTGGGGAACCTCACAAAGGCGGCAAGCCTTTGGAAGCTCCCCCCTTCATGGACCCTACCCATCCTGGGGGAGGAGGCTTGGCACCTCGTCCCATGATGTGCATTGTTTCAGGCCCCCAAGAGTAGCAGGCTCTCGACCCAGGGGTCCAGAAACATGTCTGGTGGTGGCAGTTGAAGGCAGCCACTTAGCCTGGACACTAGTGGTAGGTTGTTTTTCAGGGAGCATCTCTAAGATGTCCTCTGTGTGCATTTTTCATTAAATCACACTCTGGCATCAGTGTGGGTTTAACGTGCTGAGAAGTTTGATACCAAAATTCTCAGTTTTCAGTGCAACGATTCTGGTGCTGTGGAGTTCGTAATGATAAACTCCCAGACCATATACTCTTAATGGCTTTACTGCACTTACAATGTCTAAGAATGGACTTAGACACTGTAGGGGTACAGGGCTCATGCACCTGTGCCATGTTGACTCTTCACTTTGTTCTGCACTAAGACACGCAGTCTGCAAAGGCAGTGTGTGTGTGAGGGTACAGGACCTTTAAGGATGACGCAATAAGTGCTGCAGCCCTTAGAGGTCTTCCCTGGTCACAGTGCCCTGGGTACCTGTGATACCATTTGCCAGGGGCTGACCTGTGGCCAGAGATGCCAATCGGGTTTTGTTTTTAATGCAGGTTTAGGGACAGACGCCTTGAGCACCTGATTGGCAGAAGCCCAGGGCACACTCAGTCAAAGCAGTTCAGCAAAAAGGAGGGGCAGCCATGCAGAAAGAGGGCACTCTCTCACATGTCCTTGCTTAATGTTTCTCCTGTTTTCAGATGCTACTTCATTCTCATCAGGTTCCCTGTTGGAAAGGCACTTAGGTGTTTTGTTCTAATGATGGAGTTTTAGAAGACTGAAGGATTAAACCCTCTTAGGGTGTGTTTTAGTTGTAGCATGAACCTGACCCATCTTGCCTAAGAGTTGGCAGCGATCTGCTTTGGGTGACCTCTATCAGAGTCTGCCTCTTACCCCGTCTTCATCCTGGTGCCACTGTATGAGCTCCTCTGATTGCACCACTGACCGTCCCCATCCCCCTCCCCCCAGCCTCACGGTGAGCTCGACAGGCTTGGTGATGATCCTCCTCCAGGGCTATAACCCTCCTCTGGAGGTCCAGTTGGATGGGACGGTCTCTTACTCCACCGCCCTTTATTTATTTATTTATTTACTGGCATTTATAGAGCGCAAACAAATACCCTTGGGTGTCTCGGCGCTAAACTGCAGTAATGTCTCTCCTTAGAGGTGGGTACAGCGGGCTGATTTTCTGTGTTACTGGTCGAATAACCACGTTTTCAGTCTTTTCCTAAACTGTAGGAGTGAGGGGCTGGATTTGACGTAGTAAGGTAGGGTATTCCAGATCTTGGAAGCCGCAACAAGGAAGCGACGGTCGCCCCATGTGACTGTTCTGCTACGTGGAGTCATTAGTTGGTTAAGTGGTAGAGGATCGAGCATTCTAACTGGATTGTAAGGTTTTAATTGATCTTTTAGGAAACGAGGCCCCTGGTCCTGCATTACTTTGTAGACTGTACACGTGGCTTTAAACTTTATCCTATTTTGGACAGAAAGCCAGTGATAGGTCCTCAGAGTGTCCGAGATGGGAGCGAATTTGGGTTTTTTGGATAGCAGGCGTGCGGCCGCGCTCTGTACCGTCTGAAGCTTTTTTGTGACTCTATTTTGTGCATTCAAAAAGAGTCCGTTGCAATAGTCTAGGGAGGTAAGAACCAATGATGTGACCAGGGTCTTAGCGGCCGTGTCAGGCAGAAAAGGCAGGATTTTCCTAATCATCCTGAGTTTAAAATGGGCCGTGGAAGTTACCTTATTGGCATGGGCCATAAAGTTGAGCTGGTCGTCAAAAATAACTCCCAGATTTCTGACCTTGGAGGTGGGACAAGGTGGGGTGCCAAAAGTTAATGGCCACCAAGACGTAGGCCAGGATGGCGAGAGATTGCCAAAGATGACCACCTCCGTTTTCTCAGAATTGAGCTTCAGGCAGTTTCCTGCCATCCACTCACCTATGGCTGTCATGCCTGTTTGGAACCGTTCGGCCACCTCCTGACCGTCACCCTTAATGGCCAACACCAACTGCGTGTCGTCAGCGTATGAGGTTAGGCTCATCCCATGTGCTTTGATGACACTAGCAAGGTCCGACACATAGATGTTGAATAGTGTCGGACTTAGGGATGAGCCTTGTGGAACCCCACACGGTAACAACAGATTGGCAGATTGGAATGGTCCTAATGTGACCGCCTGAGTTCTGTTAGCCAAGAAGGAGGCCAGCAAATTTCTCGCAGTGGACTGGATACCCATTTTTTCGACACGGTTGACCAAGGTCTTGTGGTCAACCGTGTCGAATGCTGCAGACAAGTCTAGGAGTACCAGCAGAGCTGTCCCTCCTTGGTCTCGGATGACTCTGATGTCATCCGCTGCTTTAATGAGAGCGGTTTCCGTCCCATGATATTTACAGCCCTCTGCCTGGACTTGACCTGAACTAGTGTTTTGGACTTTTCTGTCACCCTTACACACTGTAGTAATGCTTTCCGTGTTTTTGTATGTAGTGTAGATGGATTCATGGTGATCCTTCTTCTGACCTCCTGTACTTGTTTTTGATCTCCAATTCTGCAGTGTTTGAGGCTCGTTTGGATACTTGTCTAAAGTCCCTTGTTCTTTTCAGGAACCGTCGGGCCGGCTTTAGCACTGATGGAGAGCCCTGAGCGACAGTCTTTTCTGCTCCATCCCCTCCATGACTGCCTTCTTCATGAATTCCCTCACTACCACCCAGCAAAAGTGCCCTTCATCTCTCCAGAGCCCCCTCTGTTTGGGATGTAGGTGGGGGAGTGTGTACAGTGCTCGTATAGTGCCAAACATTTGACGTCTACACCCCCTCCAAAACCTGTTTTCTGTCCAGACCAAATATGGCAGTGTGGCAGAAGAATGTTTATGGCGTTTTCACACGCCCCTCACCATAGTCCGCTCCAGGTGCAGCTGCATCAGTCGCACAGCCCTCGGAACGGTCTTGATTACCTGTTAAGGTGTTTTGTTTAGGTATATCGCTTAGCTCCTTTCCTTTTCATCAGTTTACACCTTTGCATTTTGGGGGTCATAAACCTTTCCAACATGTTCTATGGCAGAGGTTCTTTTATAGATTCACATGCAATGAAAAGTGCAAGTGCTAGACAACTATTTTTACCAGCAAGTAACTTTTTTTCAATATAATTCTCTCCTGTGGGGTCATAAGTTGGCCCCCTCATCCTTCTATTCTTAGAGTTTTCTGAAGGTATTCTGTGACTTGTGAAACTCAAAAATTAGGCAGAGTCCTCTGCAGTCTAGCTCTGGGGTTTGTAATCTTTGTCTAAACAGAACAGCGGGACCTACGCCAATGTATATTGACAAAATCGCATATCCTCTTCTGCCATTGGGCGGAAGGTTGTAACTTTCCGTGACTTACTGAAAATAAGCACTGCCGGACAGCTATGTTTGCTCTCCCTCTGCCACTTTTGGGTCTTACCTTGAACTCATTCTGTATCACCTGCTCTCAAGATATGTGGGTCTCACCTCCCACTCAGACCTCCCCAACCCCCTTGGCTTTATCCTATTCCCCACTCCTCATTATCGCTGCCCCTTTAACTCCTTTCTGTATTAGCAAGTTAGTCTTTTTCTGTTTTTGGTGTCCGCTGCTGTAGAAGGATGTATAAGGGCTGAGCCTCCCTGGCCGCAACCCTCTTCCTCAGTCTTACCTGGCCATGGAACGCCCTTAGGTGATTCCACTTGTCTTTGCTTCTTTTCATAGGTCCCTTTTGAGCTGGCGTTCCAAGCTGCGACGATACCTGGCACGAAAGCTGAAAGACCAAGCCAAAGAGTTGGACGGGGGTATCAGGTGAGAGATTGCACACATTTCTTGATAGTTTAGACCTCTGATGGTATCTGTGGATGCTATGGGGGTGGGGTGTAGGCGAGGGCACGTATGTAAAGTGCTGCCTCTGTCAGCAGATGGATTAACATGGCACAGACTGTAACATAATTAACTCTATCCCGTTCTTCAGCCTGAGCTCTGGTGAAGAGGAAGATGCCGACGAGGAGGAGAAGGAGGCAAAGCTTATCACAGAACCTGAGAAGGACCCGGAGCAGGAGGAAGAGGAGGAGCTTGAGAAGCGTCTGGCTGAGTTGAAGGCAGAAGAGGTGGCTGAACTGAAGAGGTGAGCTAGATGTGGTCTGCCAGAGAGATGATTACTGTTCTACAGTTGGGACCATATTTGTCATGGCATGCTTGTGCTTCAGACACCAGCCCGTGCTCAGGCGCGGTTTCATAGTGTTGTGAGGCACATTCTACCCCAACAGTTCCACTTTATATTCCTAAAGAGGTAAGGCGAATTTAAGAATGTTTACGCAAATATTGGCTTACACAAGCCCTGGTCACCTCGGACCCCTTAACTAAAATCTCAAAGTTGGCCTACATAAAACTAAGGCCAAAGCGTGTAAGACCCCCAGGCACAGGGAATGGCCCTGCTTGACATGCTAGTCACCCCTGCTCAGTGATTCCCAATTTTCTTTGTATAGAAGAGACACTTTGCTGTGGTGCTCATTACACCCATTTAAAATAACTTCCCTTCAAGGGGAGGTGTTGCACTTTGGACACCTCCTGGTGTTAGTCCATGAAAAGTTTGGGACTCTTGTATTTCTACTCCCGAATCGTACTGTGATCCTGAGCAACCATGTACTCCGGCCATATTCTTGCACCCACGATTGGGCAGAAGGGACAGATGCATTGAAAAGGGTAGAGTGGACAAATGGGCACAAACTGGCACCTCCAGGTCACCCTGTCTCTTGCCGTGCTCCCCAGTGTTCCATACTGTCTCCTGCCGTCTTCTACCTGTACATGGAGCCGCTTGACGCTCTTCTCCTAGATAACTGCATCAAGATTCACTAATATGGTGACACACACTTGAACTTCTCCTTCTTCAGGTTTCCACACCTCAATCAATGCTTGTACATCACCAAGATGTGTATGTCCAGTGCCTATCTGAAGCTCAACGTAACCAAGGCAGAATTCCGTTAATTTGCTAAGAACAAATAAGATACAGTGCAAACCTGGCACAATGACGTGAACCTGGACAAATTCAAGCACCAACTTTCACTGAAAACAGTCACTTGAATTTCTCCTGGTCACCAACCCCACCCTTGAGAAACACATTGCTAAAAAAACAGACGGCCTAGAACCAGCTCTGTCTTCTAAAGACAGACAAGCCATCTCTTTCAGATAATGATTTCAGAAGTGTTCAAGTCCTCATACTCTCACTTCTGGGTAGTGGTTACGAGCACTTTAGTGTGGTTTGGAGGATCCAGGTTTTTGTTAAGACATTAAGTCAAAAGATCTATGTGACTATTTCAGGGAAAATTGTTGCTGCTAAATAGTCTGAAGTATTGTCAAGGCATTTACAAACACAAAGTTTATCTTTCTACACTGAGGAAGATATGCAAGGAGTTAAATTTGAAACCTTCTGCAAATGTACCCAGAAATTGGTGTCCCAGCATTCACCCCAGATCAGACGTTATGCCCCTACAGAACCGCAGAACTATAGTCAGAGCTTTACTTCTATAATATAGTAATTGTGAGAGCTGATGAATTCCCCATTAGGAAAAGACAAAATAAATATGGAAGAGCTGCCCGGAGAAATCCCCTTTTCTCCAAAAAGAACTTAGCTGCACAGCCTAAGTTTGCAAAACATCTCCTGGAACATCTCCTTGTACGAGACACAAGACTTCTCCAATAGTGTCACCAAATAGATCAGACCAACATGCAGTTGTAAGACTGTCTTGCTCAAGTACGTTTGCCGAAAGCAAATCCTGCGTATCACCATAAGAGCCTCATACCAGCCGTCGAGCTTGGCGGTGATGGAGTATGGTTCCAACAGCTTTGTATCTGTTGGACAAAGACACCTCACAGACATGGAGTGCACCATGAATGTCCCTCCATACAGGTGCATTCTATAGGATCATGTGAGATTGCCCGTCTAACATCTGAGGTAGGTGATGCATCAGGACAATGAACCAAGCACATCAGTTGACCCAGTGACTGAATGGCTTAAAACGCACGGAATTAAAAGAATGAGGGTTTTAGAATGGCCAAGTCCTTCGCGACCTCATCCCCAGTAAAATGCTATGGCAGGATCTAAAAACGGCATACGTGAGTGGCCCCAATCCTCAGCAAGCCTGAGTAGGTTTATAAGGGGTGGGACAGAGTTGCTCCCGTGCAGTGTGACAGACTAAAGGACTTGGGGGGGGAAATGTTTACTTCCAGTTATTGCTGCTCATGACAGTGCCACTTGTTTGATTTACGAGACAGATTTCTTTGTTTAATAAAAGGTCTGTTATTTGTTACCTCAGATTAGGTTTTCCTAAAGCTAGCACTAGAGGAATGTTATATTTATTAATACACAAACCCATGGTATTTTAACAATGTGTAAAAAAAAAAAGTTCACATCACTGTAGCTGGTCTGCCTGAAAATTCCTTTGTAAACAGCAGTTGGCCCAGAAAACTGTAGTAGAACACATCTCTTACCTCAGCCGAAGAGACCATGTATTACTACACACGAGAACCTCCACTGTCTCTGTAAAGGAGGCTAAAGTTACACTGAAATCTTAAACTCTTCATAAATTATTATTTAACTCAACCTTAATATCCATTTGTTGGCAAACACTTTACTGTCATCGCCTCAGACTTTTGGATGCTCCATAGTCTTATCTGCGACAGTAGTCCTCTCTTGTTTAACCCTTGTTTCCTACTTCGCTTTGAAGGACATATAACTGACCAGCACCTACCCAGCTCTACAGCTGCACTAAACTCACTCGTTTTACTGATCTTTAAGTCATTTTGTGTCCTCAGGAAGAAGAAAAAGATCTTAAAGGAGAACCGGAAGCTGCGAGAACGTGTGGAGCTAAAGATGGATCTCCCAGGTGTCTCCATTGCAGAGGAGGGCGAGACCGGCATGTTCTCTCTGAAGTCCATTGGGAAAACCAAGGTGCGACTGAGCGGAGGTGCAGCTATGGGTGGGCTCCAGGAAGGATGTACTTGGGGTGGTGAGAGGTAGTGGTGTAAGCTATGATAAGAAGTTCAGCAAACTGTTTTACAATTCCTCCAATAGCTGTGACTGCTGCAAGTGACGACTGAGATGCGCTGGAAGAGCTATGTCTGGGTATCCATAAAGGAATTGCCTATATCTGGGTATCCATAAAGGAATCAAAGAAGGTGCTGTTTGTTGTTGTAGTAGTGACAGTCCCAGTGCTCAAGTGGGGGGTCCCAGTGCTAGAAGAGTGGGAGGGGGCTCCTGATCCAGACTGAAGTACATTGGTAGAGTTCTGGATGGATTCTGTTTTGTAAAGTTGAGCGGTGGAAATTAGTGGTGGAGTTCAAGACTGACTGTATTTGCAGAGGTGTGCACAAGCCGCAGTACTAATATGCACTTGTTTCTATCCAGATCCTGGACGAGATGGTGCGAGGCGACATGACGTCTGCGGATCTACTCTTGCAGTCTCAGGCACAAGGGGGAGATGTTTATATCTCTGATGAAGAAATGGCTGGAGTAGATGAGATTTCTCTTGCTAGTGACCTGGATGATGAGGATATGGAGGAGGTGCATGCCATCGAGAAGACCCTGGTGAAGGGCAAGAAGGACGTCTCAGTGAAGAAGTAAGTGCTTGGCCTTGAGAAGAGATGTTGTTTTGGTGCTAGGACCTCTGTGCCCAGGCTCAGGGGCATCTCTCTTAGCCAGTGACATGGTGTTAAAGTAGGATGTGCTTGTGCAGGAGTGCTACTACCTTTAGCCATTGAGAAAAAACTAGAAGCAGGGTGGACGAGTCTCGAATAACTGGGCATTTGAAAATGCAGAATTTTATAGCCCCACCGTTTTTCTTAGTCTCCTGGTGAACCAACATTAAAACTAAGCAAGTGAAAAAAAGTTTTTGATGACTATTCCAGATTATGTGGCACTAATTTAAGTGCGGAAAGGAGACACGCTCTTCTGCTTCAATGCCTTGGTGCAGAGGGACAAGAAGTTTTGGAAAAGTTGCTGCCATTGCCACCTAATGAGACCAGAGATTTAAATGAGTTTGAAATAGTTGAGCAAAACTAGTTGCACATTATTTGAACAGTCAGTACAATATTGGAATGATCATTTTGGTCTGAGGAGTCAAGGAAAGAGTAGTCTGTGGAAGATTTTGTGATCTGTCTCAGTAAGCTGGCAGCAACATGTACATTTTGAAGTAAGTTGGAAGCGAGGATTCGAGACTAGTTTTTACTGAAGTGAAATAGTGTTAAAATTCATAAAGAACTTTAGTTGAAAGATGGACCACATTTAGATGAAGTACTGATGGTAACAAAAAGGCATAACACATGTTAGTGTTGAAGAAATGAGTAAAGAAAATGGAGTAGTTTTTTTTTTTTTTGACATCTCTAAAATGGAGTAGTTCTGAGGACGTTTTTCAAAGCCCACAGGTGCTGATGTATGTGTGACGGGAAGTAGAGAAAAGAAAAGTGTAACAGGATTTAAAACAATATGTATGGGTATGGTTTTGGAGGCCACAAAGCAAATGATAGATTGTTTGTGGCATTTTTTCAAACCTGTAATGCTTCTGGAATAATAAACAGAAGCAACCAGCAGCTGACCAAGGTTTCGCACATCCACTTCGTCGCTGTACATGAAAATAAAGAAAACTTTTACAAATAAGAACCGAAGATCTACAATTCTTTTTGGACTCCCTTATACTATTGACTTCACTGTGTGCGCCTCTCTGCTCTTATATAACATGTAATGCTTCTGGTGTTAAGGGTCATTTTAGCAAATGTTGTATGAACAAAAATAAGAAATCTGCTAAACCCAAAGTGTCTCCACTGTAATCAGATGTTGAAGCACACCTGGATATCACTCGGCTATTCGGATGGGACCCCTATGATGAAGCATGTCACCAACTAGGTTGGTGAGTGAGGGTTCTTTTTAAGAAGGAGGAATTTTCCCCTTTTGTGTGCACCTCTTCTTATACCGCAGGGACATCGTTTTGTCTTCAGGGTATACTCCTTCATTTGTTTGATATAAATACCATAAGGGTACCAGGAGTATTTGATTGACTATGGCTTGCAATCCCAGCATCCTGTCAGAAACCATCTGAGGGGCCCTTTAAAGAAGGGAAACTTGCAAGCAATTGTGGTAATGACGATGGGCAGGCTACAGGTTCCTTTGAGACGGTTTTGGGTGCATTTTCTGTGTGTATGTGAGTTGTGGTGTAATTAATATCTCATAAATAGCAGGTGTGTTAAGAAAGGGGGACATGGATGATTAAGTGTCATTGAGAAAGCTGTGTACGTTGTAGCAGCAATGGCTGACTCCATTCTTTGACTGACCGTGGAAGTCGCGTCTCAAGCCCAAAGAGTTGCTCCACTTGCCAGTAGGCGGACTGGATGTGCCGGAGTCCTGCTCTGCTTACAAGATATCACCCACATTGAGTCTAGTCTGCCTCCACTCCCTCTCATGAGCGGTTTGAGGAAGGTTCTTCAAAGAAGGGTGAGGAGGCCCAGGCAGAGGAGGGACCTTCTTTACTTACAATCAAGATCCTGAGGGACAGCGTCTGCTCTGTTCCTCTAGTCAAAGCGTCAGCCTCCACCAACTGCGCCTCTCCTGCTTCCAACGCTGACCTGCATCATCATCATTCCTGAAACCGGCTCAGATACACACAGGATACTACACACTGGCTCCGATACACACAGGATACTACACACCACCTCAGATACGCACAGGATAGTACACACTGGCTCCGATACACACAGGATACCACACACCAGCTCAGATACACACAGGATACTACACACCAGCTCAGATACACACAGGATACTACACACCAGCTCAGATACACACAGGATACTACACACTGGCTCCGATACACACAGGATACTACACACTGGCTCCGATACACACAGGATACCACCCACCGGCTCAGATACGCACAGGATACTACACACCAGCTCAGATACACTCAGGATACTACACACCAGCTCAGATACACACAGGATACCACACACCAGCTCAGATACACACAGGATACTACACACCAGCTCAGATACACACAGGATACTACACACCAGCTCAGATACACACAGGATACTACACACCAGCTCAGATACGCACAGGATAGTACACACTGGCTCCGATACACACAGGATACTACACACCACCTCAGATACGCACAGGATAGTACACACTGGCTCCGATACACACAGGATACCACACACCAGCTCAGATACACACAGGATACTACACACCAGCTCAGATACACACAGGATACTACACACCAGCTCAGATACACACAGGATACTACACACTGGCTCCGATACACACAGGATACTACACACTGGCTCCGATACACACAGGATACCACCCACCGGCTCAGATACGCACAGGATACTACACACCAGCTCAGATACACTCAGGATACTACACACCAGCTCAGATACACACAGGATACCACACACCAGCTCAGATACACACAGGATACTACACACCAGCTCAGATACACACAGGATACTACACACCAGCTCAGATACACACAGGATACTACACACCAGCTCAGATACGCACAGGATAGTACACACCAGCTCAGATACGCACAGGATAGTACACACCGGCTCCGATACACACAGGATACTACACACCAGCTCAGATACACACAGGATACTACACACCGACTCAGATACACACAGGATACTACACACCAGCTCAGATACACACAGGATACTACACACCGACTCAGATACACACAGGATACTACACACCAGCTCAGATACGCACAGGATAGTACACACTGGCTCCGATACACACAGGATACTACACACCAGCTCAGATACACACAGGATACTACACACCGACTCAGATACGCACAGGATACTACACACCGACTCAGATACACACAGGATACTACACACTGGCTCAGATACGCACAGGATAGTACACACCACCTCAGATACGCACAGGATAGTACACACCGACTCAGATACACACAGGATACTACACACCAGCTCAGATACACACAGGATACTACACACCAGCTCAGATACACACAGGATACTACACACCAGCTCAGATACGCACAGGATACTACACACCAGCTCAGATACGCACAGGATAGTACACACCAGCTCAGATACGCACAGGATAGTACACACTGGCTCCGATACACACAGGATACTACACACCAGCTCAGATACACACAGGATACTACACACCGACTCAGATACACACAGGATACTACACATCAGCTCAGATACGCACAGGATACCACACACCGGCTGAGATACACACAGGATACTACACACCAGCTCAGATACAAACCTACAAACCTTATACTACACACCAGCTCGGATACAAACCTACAAACCTTATACTACACACCTGCTCAGATACACACAGGATACTGCACACCGGCTCAGATACACAAAGGATACTACACACCGGCTCAGATACACTCAGGATACCACACACCAGCTCAGATACAAACCTTATACTACACACCTGCTCGGATACACTCAGGATACTACACACCTGCTCAGATACACACAGGATACTACACACCGGCTCAGATACAAACCTTATACTACACACCTGCTCAGATACACTCAGGATACTACACACCAGCTCAGATACACACAGGATACTACACACCAGCTCAGATACACACAGGATACTACACACCAGCTCAGATAAACACAGGATACTACACACCAGCTCAGATAAACACAGGATACTACACACCAGCTCAGATACGCACAGGATACTACACACCAGCTCAGATACGCACAGGATAGTACACACCAGCTCAGATACGCACAGGATAGTACACACCAGCTCCGATACACACAGGATACTACACACCAGCTCAGATACACACAGGATACTACACACCGACTCAGATACGCACAGGATACTACACACCGACTCAGATACACACAGGATACTACACACTGGCTCAGATACGCACAGGATAGTACACACCACCTCAGATACGCACAGGATAGTACACACCGACTCAGATACACACAGGATACTACACATCAGCTCAGATACGCACAGGATACCACACACCGGCTGAGATACACACAGGATACCACACACCGGCTGAGATACACACAGGATACTACACACCAGCTCAGATACAAACCTACAAACCTTATACTACACACCAGCTCGGATACAAACCTACAAACCTTATACTACACACCTGCTCAGATACACACAGGATACTGCACACCGGCTCAGATACACAAAGGATACTACACACCGGCTCAGATACACTCAGGATACCACACACCAGCTCAGATACAAACCTACAAACCTTATACTACACACCTGCTCGGATACACTCAGGATACTACACACCTGCTCAGATACACACAGGATACTACACACCGGCTCAGATACACTCAGGATACCACACACCAGCTCAGATACAAACCTTATACTACACACCTGCTCGGATACACTCAGGATACTACACACCTGCTCAGATACACACAGGATACCACACACCGGCTCAGATACGCACAGGATACCACACACCGCTCAGATACGCACAGGATACCACACACCGGCTCAGATGCACACAGGATACTACACACCAGCTCAGATACACACAGGATACTACACACTGACTCAGATACACACAGGGTACTTCACACTGACTCAGATACACACAGGGTACTGCACACTGACTCAGATACACACAGGGTACTACACAACAGCTCAGATACACAGCTAATGAAGACACCCAGGATATTACACACCGATTCAGATACACACAGGGTACTACATACCAACTCAGATACACAGGTAATGGGGATACACAGGATATTACACACCGATTCAGATGCACACTAGCTACACACCAGCTCTGATATACAAGGAATGAGGACACAGAATGCTACACCAGCTCAGATATATAGGGAATGAGGGCACAGGATACTACACACCCCTTTGATTCCTGCTTGTTGATTTGTTACAGAGTGAGTTTTGCCACCGAGGAGGCGCCCGAGGATGAGGCGAACCCTCTTCTGGTCCCCTTGGAGGAGAAGTCTGTGAGGGAGGAGCGCGAGGCCAGTCTCTGGTTTGGAAAGGTATAGTCTGTCTCCTGCAGGGCTTTGCCAACTCTACCTTTGTCCTGTACATGTTCTCCTTGCACACACTTTCATCTCTTGTCCACCCATCCCCCACTTCTGCAGTTAATCTGTCTTTATTTTACTTTATAAACTGTTTTTCTCTCCTCTCATTTTTCAGCCCGTGTTTTAACTCCCATTTTCTAATTCCCATTTTTATTCCTTTTTTTTCTTCTTGGCCATTCCCTTTACTCCTTATTTTGTCCCTGGTTTTAACACTTGTTGACTTTGCTCTCTGCTTTCAGGATATTTTTGCCGGCATCGAGGCCGATGACGATGCGGAGCTGGAAGTGAAGCAAGCAAAGGCCTTGTATGAGAAGAGAGGAGGGGTTGTGTCCGGTGAGAAGGCTAGCCTTAGGCAGTGTAACTGAGGAGGGATGGCAGGGTTAAAAGAAGTTTATGGGCTAGCGGGTGGGGTCTAGAAAGCCACAAGTGGGGAGGTCATGGTCAAAGGTCCAGTGGTAAGGACTCAGGGTGTCATACCATCAGCTCTATGGAGGAACAGAGGCTGAACATTCCAGTGAGTGAAGTGGCAGAAAGTTAGTGGTAAGATGTTAGTGGCTATCAGAAGCCCAGGTGTGTCAGGGCACTAGGCCAGGAGCTGGATGGTGGGTGAGGGGGGTGGGGGGGAGGAGGCGTGAGGCATTCATTGATCATGGAGGTTTCAAGTAATGGATAAGAAGACTTCAAGAGAAAGTTGAGCGAAGAAATCTGGGTGTGAAACCGTATTTCTTAAATTGAGGACTGACTTGTTTTCTAGGCATGGAGCTGCCAGAGAAGAAAATTGCTGTGAAAAAGAAGCCTGAACCCGTGGAGGAAAAGAAAGGAAAGGAAGAGCAGAAGGCTGTAAGCCCCGGGAACAAAAGTCCGCTTGGGCAGGTGCAGGCCAGCAGCACCGAAGCAGCAGCCACTGACACCAGCTCAGACGAGAGCAGCAGTGAAGATGAAAAGTAAATATTATCATTTCATATTCAAAGTCCTAGCCAAGCACTTCTCATGGTGACAGCCTCTGGACAGGGACTGGAGTGTAGCAGAAGTGACAGCCCCGGGGAGGTTTAGCCAAGTACTGCTTACAGTGACAGCAGCTGGACACGGCTGGGAGTTCAGCTGAGAAGACAGCCCTGTGGTGACGGTGACCGGGGAGTGCTGTAGAGTGGAGTATGTTAGTGAGAGCTGCTGGCCGGAGCACAGAGTGCTGTAATGAGTGGAGTATTGTTGCAGACTTTACTGGTATGTGTCACCCCTTCTTTAGATGGTTTGGATGTGAGGATGGACGCTTCCCTCGCCCTGGGTACCCTCGAGTAGAGGGGCTCTGGTGCTTTAGAAATGTGCACTTTGAGTTGGTCATTCCACGCTTCCCTGGCTCTGTGCACTCTTGAGCAGAGGAGGTCTGGTGCTTTAGAAATGTGTTGTTTGAGGTGACCATTCCTTACATTCTGGTTGTCCCTAGGATGGGTCCTTAGGCTTTTGAGTGAATTGTCTCCCTGACTCTTTGCTTATACACAGCGTAACTTCTCTGCATTATGGGTCTTTGGATGTTTAGAGAGATGGGCTGTTAGCAAAGCATTTATTTTGCTCCAGTGCTGCTCTTACACTGACACCTCCTGGTTCGGGCAGGCGATGCTGCTGAGAGCCCACTGCTGCTCTTACACTGACACCTGCTGGCCAGATAAAGTGAAGGTAATGGAAAGGCAGTAGCTGTTTGTTACAGGAGAGATGGCATAGCCTTCCTCTTTCATCTCCATGATGACAGGCGGCTATGCGGAGGGAGGCCTTCCTAGAGATTCATACATTTTCAAGTATGTTTTTTTTATTAGAGAAATTCAAAAAATAAAAAAAAAGATGAAAAAGAAGCGACCCCAGGATGAAGAGGAGGAGACTGAAGGCTTTGAGGTTGTTCCCATCGAAAGATCAAGTGAGTATTTCTCGGACTCCTGCGATTACCTCCTGTCTGAGCTGGTCCATCACCCCCTCTTTACCCACAGTGTTCTTGAGTCCTTTTATCGTTCCCCTTGATGCTTCTTTTCTTTCTCTTCTGTGTGCTCTGCCTTTTTTCACTTACTCTGGTGTTCTCAGTGTTTTTCTTGCCTTGATGTCATGTTTCTCACCTTTTTATTTACTCACGTACGCTGGTTCGGCCCAGAGTTTCCCCTTCTGTGTATTTGTACTTTCTTCTGTTGTTTATTTCTCTTCCTTGTACTCTAATGCAGCCCTGAGTTTGCTGTATCTTTCCTTGTGCATCCTCACACGTGTTTCTGCCTTTTGGTCATTTTTTATTCTCCTGCTCGCTCTTATTTGTTCGTCCAGTCTTTTCTCACTTTTCGTTGCTGTTGCTTAGTGAACCCCTGCATGTCATATTACTTGTGCGCTCTCTTTCTCTGTTCTCTCGCTCTAGTCTCTCTCTCTGTTCTTTCTCTCTCCTTCCCTCCCTCTCCTTCTCTCCCTCTCCCTCCCTCTCCCTGTGTTCAGTATGTGGCACCTTTAAGACGGTTAGCCTCCGAGGATGTAACTGGCTTTTTATTCTTTAACCCTGGCTTTGCGTTTGTTTCTTCTCAAACTCTTCCAGTTAAAAGAGCCCGAATACTGGACCCCGAAGGCCTTGCTCTGGGAACAGCCATCGCAACTTCGAAAAAGAGGACGAGAGACCTGGTCGATGGCTCCTTCAACAGGTACTGGCTGCTGATCAGGGATTGCAGAGGAGGTGTCTTTTACAGGGGTTGAGGCCTCCACCCCAGTTGGACGAGGGGTCTTTACACTTAAACCCACCCCCTCCCCAGCCCCACGGGTCACCCGAGCTCGTCACTCAGCACAGGACATGAAAGGAGAGAACAGGATTAATAATTGCACCTTTAAGAACGAGCAGAGCCACTGCTTCGTATACAGAGCGCTTGTACGAAACGAAGGGAGCTGGTTCAGTCTAGTTTGCTTGTTTATGAAAAGTAATATTGGAAACAGTATAAACTTGCCTGCAGATTTCAAACACAAATGAATTCGAAGTAACTTAAAAAGCTAGGAAAAGTGATATATAGCTAATAAAAAATTGGAATGAAATAATTGGTCCCAATACAAAGAGCTGCTGTCGCACAATGAGCTCTGCTTTTGTAGCAGTGAGGCGCCCAGAGCAGTGTCTCCGCATCATTCAGAACAACTGGCTGAGTGGCTTGGCAGGAGAATGGTACCATGCCAAAACATACTCTACTGCAAGCCACCAGGAGCTGCCAAGAGAGACTTTACAGGGGGCAACAAACCAAACCAGTGTCGTGCAAACTACCCCAGCGATACTTCTAACTCTTGAGTTTAACTGAGTCTTCTGTGATGGACTATAGTTTTGTAGTCTGTAGGATCACGCGTCTTACTGGAGTAGTGCTGGATTCATGGGTGGGTTCAGTCAGACACCCGTCTTAAACAGGGGTTATCGAAAGATCAGGTTCCTGTTGCCAAATATCCCTTTAAGGTGATTTATGGAAATAATCTGCAAATACTTGAGGTATTCTTAACGTGAATAAATTAATCTCCTCGGAACAGGCACGATTGTGCAGAGGTTGTATTGTAGGAGCACTCTATGTAGAATACTGCAGTCCTCTCCAATACCAAGACAGGCTTCCAGGCGGTACCAGGAAGGTAACTGAATACACAATATTAAATCATTTTATTGCTCATAAATCAGATGAAATCGGCTTCTTGGCTCTGCGCACAGAGGGTTTAGGACCTAGAAATGAGGGAGTCGCCAAAGGTGTTTCCATCTACCTGAATGTATAAATTTGTGATTTAATATATAGTATATATTAGTGTGTGTACGCAGTGGCGTAACAAAACTTATGTGCCCTCCTCCCCCGCAAGGTAATGGAGTGTGTTTTACTGGACCAGTAGTGTCCAATGAGGGTTTAGGAGAGCTAGATAAATGAC
Organism: Lissotriton vulgaris; assembly: GCF_964263255.1. Lineage (NCBI taxonomy): Eukaryota > Metazoa > Chordata > Amphibia > Caudata > Salamandridae > Lissotriton > Lissotriton vulgaris. The sequence continues at coordinate 323,999,656 of NC_141686.1, forward strand.
GTGTTTTTAGTATGTAAATTAGTTCAATTTTTCCTTTGGTTGTCAGTATAACTTGTGTGGACATCCTGGAATCTCTCTCCTTGAATCTGCGTTTGGATGCCCATGGGCTCTATGCCTGCCCTGCCTCGCTTCCTCCTATAGCCATTAGCTTGGGGCCCAGCACAGTTTACCTATAGTAACTATTCTACTTCTAGCCGGTAGTCTTTCCTCCGCTGTATACCCATGTGCTGTCATCCCTTCTCTGTGTTTATAGGTCTGTAGCTCTTGTTATGAATGCTGATTGAAACTGAAGCTCTTAGCAAGGGCCTGTGTACAAGAGCACAGGCTGAGGTTGGGCCTGGACACTGCTGCTGGGAGTGTGGAAAGAGAATACTATTAGCAGAGGTGGAACTAGCAGTTCAGTAGTCACTATGGCCCCCTCCTTGGTGCAGCAGATGTCACAGAGCTTCATCCAGCTCCACCTCCACATTTATCTAACTTGACATCGCCTTTTCTAGGTTCTGGGTCATTTGAAATGTTTGCAAACCTGCCTGTGTCGTTTACTTTTTGGCAAATCTGCTCCTATTTCTCCCACCTCATCCAACATCCCGCTCTCTTCCCTTCCAAGGTATACCTTCAATGACGAGGAGGATGAGCTGCCGGACTGGTTTTCTACAGAGGAGAAGAAGCACCGGGTGAAGCAGGTGCCTGTGGACCGGAAGTTGGCCGACGAGTACCGCCAGCGATGGAAGGAGCTCAACGCTCGGCCTATCAAGAAGGTGGCAGAGGCCAAAGCACGGAAGAAGAGAAGGGTACATCTTTCAGCATTTGGGGGACCGTGGCATTCATGTGCCATGGCACGGGATGGCCAAGAGTGCGAGAATGGAATGGGGCAGGGAGTGTGGTGTTTGGAAGGGAGCTTTTCAGTAACCAGATTTGCGCTCTCTAGTTTTGGGTTTAGTTTACCACAGTGTCCTTGTCTCCAACAATGTCTCTTCTTCCAGATGTTGAAAAAACAGGAACAGGCAAGGAAGAAAGCAGAGGCGGTCGTGAACACCATTGATATCTCAGATAAGGAAAAGGCTGCTCAACTGCGCAGGTGAGACCAAAGCAGCGTTTACAACCTGTGCTTGTCCACATAAAAACTTTGGATAAATTTGACTGCCACAAACCCTTCGGAGTGCATCAATTGCAACTCTTCCTGTTTGGAAAAGGATTTCTGTTTGTAGTGTGTGTGGTTTGATGCATATGCTCTGCCTGCTCACGCCACCGAGTGTAGGTCTCGGACATTTGCAACTTGTTTGTTTGACGAAGTTTGTCTCAAGACCTAGTGTGGTGACTTCCCATAGCTCACGATGCAAGGGTACACAGGTTCCACCTGAGACTTCTCTTTAATCATCCGGTTCAGACTTTTCGAGTACAAAGCTAGCATTGAACAACCTTTGAGGGAATGCAGGTCATCGCTTCGGAGAATGACTTCAGGAGTGCTATGGAAAGTACACAATTTCTGGTTTGTCCTTGGTGCAACACAAGTACTCGTGGTTGCATCATGATGGTGACTCCAACCTTTGTGTCTCCCCTAACCAGAACGCCTTTTGCAACTTCTGCCTCATCTTTCAGTGCTAAAAGATACAAGTGCTGAAGAGTGAGACATTGGACGGCGCATATCCTAAACATCTTTGGGGAACAATATCCTCTCGACAATGAGGAACAAGAAAAGGGCCCTTCAGGACTTCCAACAGTGCTGCAATGAGGAGCATAAGGAAATCAAGCCTCCGAAACCTTCGGGCCCACATACCAAGACCCCGCATATGGTCACAGATGTAGCATCAATGCTAAAGGGCTTGGTAACAATGCCTCGATTACACAGCCATGCTGAGGCAGGGCGCTGCTCCCCAGAGAGTAGGACATTGAGCCCTGTGGTGAGACTAGAGAGGCGGTGGCCTTCATGTCTGGCTCGGCCACAGGGTTCTAATTGACCCCTGAGACCAGCCTTTGACGTCCAGCAAACCTATGACCAAGGGCATGAGCCACACCTTCCTTTGACTCTGCCTCCACCCTGAGGCATTAAGCATTCTCCTTCGGAGCCGAAGTGATGCTGAGAGCCATGCCGAATGTGCTCTCGGTAGACATTAAAAGCCCCTCAGTGCTTCTGCAGTTGCCATAGGTTCCCGACCCTAAACTTAGGACTCTGTTCATATAACCCTGACACTGGCAAATAATACTCGCCAAGCAGCCTACAGGAGGGGCATCTACATACGCTTTCACAAATCTCCGAGACCTACACAGCCCCGCCCCCCCCCCAAACAATTGTAAAGATAAAGGCTAAAGTCCACCTCCCCAACTACTGCTCCAACTCACACCCCATCCTCTTCAGCAGGGCCTCGTACAGCTCTTTGGCCACCATCTTCGGTCGGTTCAGATCTATTTGATCCCTGGCAGTTCCCATTTCCTGTTGGACCCTAGTGACCAGACCCTAGTGCTCGGGTTTGAGGATGACCCTAGGGAGGACTACACAGTCGACCCTACAGATGACCAAGGCATTGAGCTGTCTCTCACCAGGCAGTCTATCCATGATGACACTACCACCTATTCCACAGCTATTCAGACGGTTGCACAGCACCTCAAAGTGCAAATGCAAGTCTAAAAAAGACAGATGATAAGGAACATCTCTCCGTAGAAACCCGTTTCTAAGTCTGAAACGGCATTGCAATTGCTCCACATTCTTAACAGGCATATTGAAGATTACCCAAACCTTTTTAAAGAGCCAGTAGATGCTAAAGTTGTCACTCAAAGGGTGGACAGAAACCTTAAGGCCACATCCACTGAGCAGCTCTACATTTGGTTACAGGCCAAGCACAGACTCATTGGTTGTCCACATGGTAGTAGTAGTGAGTGCTTTTCCTGCTTTTTTCCCTTGTTTTTACTGCTTTCTCCTTCCTCCCGCCCCATTGTTCTGAGTGCTTTCTCCTCCTCTTCACTCTTTTTTCACTGCTTGTTTTTTCCCTCATTTGCCGCTGCAGCCTGTTTACCCGCCTCCAGCGCCCCTCCCTCTGCCAGGACCTACTTAATGCAGCGCGACCCCATTGAGCAGGTCCAATGCCTAGCTCTGCTGTGCTGCTGCACCGCCCTGCTTCCTCCTTGTTTTGCCTCGTTTTTACTGTTTTCTCCTCCCTCTCCCCCTTTTCAGAGTTTTCTCTGCGAAGCATCTAGCAACTCTAGCACTGTGAGAGCCTCACGGGTGATTTGCTGCGGTTTATCTATCCTAATTGATTGATTAAACTCTCCTCCGCAGGCCGCTTCAGCTGTTGTGGCCCCTGTTCTGCAAAACAGTAGGTCAGCCAACTGACTCTTGGACTCTCTTCAGCTAAGCTCAGGAAGCGACTTGTCACCAGCAGGGCACAGCTGACACGGGCCCTTCCCCTTTGCTAGCCACCAGGCTCAGCAGGTGCAGGTGTTCAGTGCAGCCTCTGTTCACCGTGTCCTGGGTGCAGCAGGGCAGCCCTTCGGTCCTCTTCTCCAGTCCGAGATCTGAGTTCTGGGTGCCAGGGTTGCCCCTTTTATTCCCAGAAAATACCCTCAGGGTAGGATGTTGTCGGTAGCCAAATGGCTGCCAGGTTCCCTTCCTCCTTATTACCACTTCCTGCAACGTGGTGAATCTGGTTATCCCAGAATTCTCCTATTGCCTACTTTCAATATGGCAGAATCCATTTGAAGGCAGCTTCTCCTTTCAAGCTGGACATTTGGGCCAAAGTCTGTGTGTCTTCCTCTCCGATAGAGTTCCCCCTCGCAGGCTTCTATTGTGTCCTTTCCTGGGAGCCCTTTGCATGTCTCCCAAGAGACAAGTGGTAACTCTGCAAAAGTATCACCCTGCAACAGGGTAAATTAATTCCGACTTGAGTATCAAGTGTGGCTTAATGTAACAAGTTGTTTGATAGTTTGGAGTATCAAATTTGGTTGCACCATTCAGAAGTTAGTGTCTATGAGGGGTCAGAGTGCTAAGCCTATATTCGTCATTGGAGCGACAAAGTCCTTCTACCGTAACAACAACAGTTTCACATTTTTACTATCAGAACAGGTAAAATACATGTTCTGCTCTGTAAATATGTTGCACCTTGCGGTAGGACTCGCTAGGCCTACCATAGGGATGACCAGCGGTTTGGGCTTTGCAAACTGGCTGTTTATTTGATATACCAATAATTGGTTATATTGTCTAAAGAGTCCAGAGATTCCCCCAGAAGGGTGTGTAGGAATCTGGCTCTGTGTATATTATACCAAAATGAGGTACAGGGTGCACAGAGCCCAGTGGAACCCCAAAGGTAGGCAGAGGTAAAGTTAGATAGCGCCTCACTCTATATGTGGTAGTGTGGTCGAGCAGTAAGGCAGTATCAGAGGACAGTGTTAAGCATTTGTTGTACACACTCGATCAGCAAATGATGTCACACACTCAAAGACTGAACTCAGACCAGCTTTGTTTGTATATAAATATTGTTTAGTTATTTCTAGAACCAAGCCAAGCCTGGCACAGGTGAGTGAAATAAATGCTTTGCTAAATATTTAGCAGTGAATGCAAGTTCAAATGCATTTGTTTGAAATACAGGTAAGATGAGGTATTGGAATTACTGTACAGATTACTTTTTAGATTCCGTGTGATCTGCCTCGATATCACACTGGGACATTTCCTAGAGCAAAGGTAAGTCAAATCAGTTTTTCACAGTTGTAATTTTTCAGGTTTCCATACAAAAAAACTCCACACACAAAACATTTTTCAGAGAAAAACAGTTAATGGATTCCTATGGAGAGAAATAAAGTTAACTGTTACCAGGTAAGTAATCAGTCTTTGGGGTTGAGTTTCTAGGGTTAAAACAAGGGTTCCCGCAGGCTCAAGGATGCACTTTTGTTACACCCTCAGTGGCACTAGGGCGGTCGGGTGCAGAGTGCTGAGGTCCAGTGGTATCCAGTGGGGGACTGGGGGCCTCCGGTTGGTGGCTGCTAATGAGCAGGCCACTGGATTGTGGGAGCAAAGCTCCTGGTGTTAGGCCCAGGGCAAAGAGGGATCCTGTTTAGCACCAAAAGTACACCTGCAACGGGGCAGAGGCAGCTGGATGCAGGGTGCTAGTTAGGCCTGGGCGGTGAACACCGCTGCTTTCGCTGAGTGCAGAAAACTCCGCTCTGCGTTGTGCAGCAGAGTTTTTTCCATGCTTGTGAGCGGTACGTTTGTGAGCAATAGATTTGCGAGCTGCCGCTCTGGAAGAATTTCTACCCTAGCGACAAGAAGACCAGCGCGAAGGCCAGTTCGCACTGCACTCCGCCATTTGCGGAACTCCGTGGAGTTTTTTGTCAATTCGCAGAGTTCCGCATAGCGAAATTCCGCGAATTACTCCCAGGACTGGTGCTGGTTTGGCGTCGGGTGCCCTGCTGATTGCAATGGGGATTCTCCGGTTTCAACAGAGATTGCAGGCTCGGGTACGAAGATCTTCTTGAGGTGACCACCGGTTGGAGAGGTAATTTGGGATGCCTGGGGATGCTTGGACACCATCTGTTGGGCCACCCAAGGCCATGGGGCTTTGGGTGCAGGGATGTCTTTAGGCGTCTGGTTTCTCCTACCAGCTATGGTCGTGGTCGGGGGGGATTCTCTAGAAAGAGGCTCGGGCTTCGCTGGGATATTGAAAGCAGGTCAGAGATCACCAGATCTTGGGTTAGAATCGCCAGGGGGACCTCCTTGTGATGTTGGTCCACTCTAACCAGGGCCATGGACGATGGGAGCAGACTCGCAGAATTAGCCGGAGCTGGAGTCTGTGGGTGAACAAATCCGGTGTTCACGGTAGACAAAGTCCTTTTCGCTGGAAGGCAGGGCAGGTCAGGTCCTCGGGGTGCTTGAGTTTGCTAGCAGCAGGACACACCAGTTTCGCTTCTGCAGTTACGAGGTGGAGACATGTGCACAAATTTATCATCTCTCGATGGGTTGTCTTATGCATCAAAATCTGCTACCCTTTAGCGAAAATGGATCCTCCAGTAGGACCACGCGCCCATTCTACTAGGGTGACTGCAGCCACTACTGCTTTGGGACGTGCAGTTGCGTTGATTGACATCTGCCAGGCAGCCACGTGGGCATCCCTGCATTACTGCCTGGACAGCCAAGTCCAGAGAGACAGCTTTTTTTTGGCCGTTCTGTTCGCCAGGACTTTATGGTGTGAACTTAGTTCGCAGACCCTGCTCTGGGGTTGGCATTACTGGGTTTCTATTCTAAGGTAAGGAATCTATAACTAATGGTCTCTTTCAGTTGAACAAGTTACTTACCTTCGGTAATGATGTATCTGTAAGAGACATAAGTTGGTTATAGATTCCTTACCGCCCCTCCCATCCTCCCCGCTCTGTGAACTGACTTCTAGGCATAGGGACTTCCTTCCAGGGCCCTAGTTTTGTACACCATTGGTCAGTGTCTTTCATAGTTCTGCGCTTCTGGTGTAAATGCCAGCATTTGGAAATGCCAGCATTTGTAAAGCGCACAGCTACCTCCAACAGAGGTGTCCCAGCGCTGGGGGCCCTCGGGAAGATTAAACAAGCTATTGCCCAGAGTCACATGGTGCTGGGCTAACCTGCCGCCGGAGCCGGGCATCGAACCGTGAACCCTGTAGTCCGGAGTCAGGCACCCTGGCTGCTGCACCACAACTCTTTCACTGGTGTGTCAGAACTGAAGTCGGCGCGTAGGGACGGCGTCAAAGTAGATACCGCAACCACATCCCGGCGATGCCAACTACGGACGCGAAGTTGACCAACACCACCTACTAACACGCAGGGATACTGCTGATCCATTCTGACGCCTGGGGGTAATAATGTAAGGAATCAGTAACTAATGTGATGTCTCCTACAGATACATCATTACCGAATGTAAGTAACTTGTTCTTCTGGGTTCAGTGAAGCCATCATGGTGCTGTGGAACTAGAGTTGTCGAGTTTCCAGCCCATGTACTCTCTATGGCTTCCCTGGCACTTACAGTATTAGAAATGGACTAAATATTTTAGGGTCCTATCTGCTCATGAAGATATGCCCACACCTCGGATGTAGTGCACCCTGTCATAGGGCTTGTACGGCCTGCTAGAGGGGTCGTTTAACTATACTTCCGGCTGTGCTGCTTGGCATGGCACACCGGTAGTGCGCCATGTCGACTTTGTTGTTTTTGTCTGCACTAAAGCATGCAGACTGCAGTGGCAGTTTGCATGGCCTTGGTGAGGGGTCACTAGGGGACCCTCTTCACTCCCAGTGCCCCAGGTATCCGAGGTACCGCTTACTTGGGACTTACAGGGGGCCTGACGGGACAATTGTGGATTTAGTTTTAGGGAAGGAGCACTGGCATAGGGGACCTTGTTGGCAGGGACCCTGTGCACTTTCAGTTAAAACCACATCATGTTCCAGGTAAAAAGTGGGTGGATAACCATGTAAAAAGGGTACTTTTCTGGATCCTTGGGTCAAGAGCCTTGCTGCTCTCAGGGGCCTGAACTATTGAGCATCCTGGGACGAGGTGCCAAGCCTCCTCCCCAGGATGGGCAGGGTTCACAAAGAGGAAGTTTCAAAGGCTTGCCGCCTTTGTGAGCTTCCCCAGGCCACTTGTTGCTTTCAGCACGTGGTCCCTACTTGTTCTGACCCCCACTTTTAGCGGGAGAACCAGCGGGAAAAACAAGTGAGGAAGAGAGGTGTGCCCACCTCTGCCAACTCCACACCTCCGGTGAGGAAGGCGAGGTGAAGCACAACCTCTCAGTCCCCGCCCTCTTGCAGATGGGGGGGGGGGGGGCAGGGGAAGGGGGGTGGGAGGACCCCGCTAACCAGGGAAAGGCTTATACCCCCTCTCACTGGAGGGTGGCATAATGGGGGGTATAGCCACCCCAGGGAAGGGACCCATTGGTCCCAACCTTTTTACCTACCTGTAACGCCCCTAAATGCAGTATTTAGGGGCACCCCTGAACCTTGCTTCCTCGGACAAGAACCTGCAAGAAGATGAGAAGGACCGAACAGCCGTGCTGAAGCTAGGGACTTACAAGTAAGTCACCTTATGGGAATTATGTATAAGCCCATTTATTTATTTATTTATTTTGAAAGTTTTATATAGCGCTAACAAGATCTTTGCAGATATCAGAGCGCTTTACAAGGGCTCGGGTATGGAGTAATAGCATGTAATAGTTGAGGTAGATAGGTACAAGGTGCATGGTTACATAGGTAGGTCAAAAAACAGGAGGTAGATAAAAGGTGAGGTAGTACAGGGTGCATAGTCAAACAGTTGCGCCAATAATATAAAAGTACAAAAATAAGCATATACTTGTTTAAGCGTGCTACAAGTGTTTTTGGGGATAGCATCAAGGTGGGCATAGTTGAGGTAGATGCGTGCAGGATGTATAGTCACACAGGTGCATCAGTAGTACAAAAGTAGGGATGGTTGAGGTGGTGTAGGTACAGTGTGCAAAGTCAGACAGGTGCATTAACAATACATCAAAATACAAAGAGGGAACATATACAATCAAATAAGTCATGATACAAGTAGTACAAGTAGACCAAGGGGTCAGGCAGGTATTACGGAGCGGATTCATGAGAGCTACAGGATAGTAGATCATGTGTATTTAGCCATGAGGATCGCTTTTACTTCTTTCTTAAACAGTTTGTTGGAGGAGATGAGCCTCGTTTCCGAAGGGAGTGAGTTCCAGATCCTGGGTGCCATTCCTGAAAAGGACCGTTTATAGGTTTTTTCCTTCCTGAATCTTCGAGGTTTCAGCAAAAGATTGTTTGTGCTTCTAGTAGTTCTAGAGCCACCCGAGATAGTCAGCTTTTGAGTGAGGTAGGCGGGTGAGTTCATGTGTACAGCCTTGTGTGTCATGCAGGCGATTTTCAGATGTATTCTGGCTTCAAAAGGTAGCCAGTTCAGGGATTTAAAGTCAGGGGAAATATGCGAGTGTTTTTTTGAGCCAGTGATGAGTCTTGCTGCAGCGTTAAGGGACGCTCTTAGGGGTGCCGTTGTAGTTAGGGGGAGCCGCAGAGGGCGGTGCTTCCGTATTCTATGTGCGGGATGACTATAGATTCAGTATATTCAGACTATACATTCAGTATACACACTTTCAAGGCACAGGCACGGAGTTCTGGTTATTAGGCCACTGTGCACTCTGAGTTGAAAAACCTGCTGCATCAGTCCAAATCTTTGGAGGTGACCATACAAAAAGAAGCATTTCCTTACAGCGCCATAGAGTTGGTGCCTCCATATCGAGGTAAGTATTTCCCTTACTTTTTGTTTCCAAAAAAGCAGGTTTGGCTGATCCTTGCCCTCATGCCACACAGCCTTTACATTCTGTCAGAGCATTTCCATATGACCCCCCTGCAGGACGTCATCCGGCTACTCCGACAAGAGGACCGCAGGGCAGTGCTAGACCAAAATGATACCTATTTCCATTAACCCCTCCACCCAGCGGACCACTAGTACCTCTACTTTGTGATAAGTGAACACCACTACCAGTTCAAGGTTCCATCTTGCGGACTCGCTAGAGACAGCAGGGTGTTTACAAAGTGTCCAGCTGTGGCGATCACTCGTCTTTGCAGAAATGCCATTCGGATCTTTCCATATATAGACTGCTGGCTAATCGAGAGCAGCTGCAGGCACCAATGCCAAGCACTCTCTGGTGTGCCTACTCCATAAGTCGAGAGCAGCAGCAGGCAACAATTCCTAAAGCAGGTGGGCACCCACTCTCTACAGTGCTCCGCCCTCGCTCAAGAGATCTGGCATTGTGCAGTCTCCCACAAGATCAACCTCTTGGCACAGCAGTTGCCAAAGATAGACCATTATTTGCAGAGTTACTGAGCAGGACACATCTGCAAGTCCACGAGTGGGAACTTCACACGCACGTCCAGCACAGGTACTTCTATCAGTGGAGCACCCCGACCATCTACCTGTTCACCGCCCCTGCAAACGCAAAATGCCCAAACTTCACTTCCAGGTAGCTCACCCACAGTCCATGGGCTATGTATGAATTGGGCAGGGATATTTGCCTAAGAAATTTCTCCTCTCACCCTTCATCCCATCCGTGCTGAGGAAGGTAAGACTGGTGTCCATGACTCATCCTTTGGGCCCCGCTACGCCATACGTGTGAAAATGTCCATCAGCCATTTTAAACACCTCACAGGAAATTTCAGCCAAGGTTGGACTTTCTCACTCAACATCCAGGTCAAATTAGGCATTCAGATCCCAAGCAGCTCAACTTCACACTAAATTGTGATTTGGCTCTTGAAGTCCCTAGAGTTTGGTTATTTCATCCTCCCTGAGTGAGTTGCATCTTGCATGCATGGTACATAGCTAAGTGGAAGAAATAATTGAGTTTAAGATCTCTGTACAACACATCATTTTACCCAACAAGCTCTCACAATTCAGGAACCTTTCATCCAGGTCCTTAGAACCAATTCAGATTTTCTGTCCAATGTAGTATCACCTTCCAACATCATTCCACCATTATGGGTCTCCTGTTCTTTCCGCAACCAGACTCTGCAGCGGAAAAGCCCTCACACACTCTTAAGAGTGCTCATGTTTTAGATTGAGAAGACCAAGCCCTTTTACAAAACCACTTTTCTTTTTGCCATTGCTAAACCATCCAAGGGCACCCATCTGGTAATTGGACATTATTATTATTATTATTATTATGTTTCATATATAGCGCCAGAATCGACCCCCGAAGGGGTATCTCCGCGCTTGCCATGGGAACCCGTCCTGGCTTTTCCCTGTGGGATAGCCCCTACAGGGTATCCCCAAGGTGAAAGCCAGGCATCCCGCCGCAGGGGGGCCGTTGTGGAGATTAAGCAAGCTTAATGCCCAGAGTTGCAGAGTGTGAACCCATGATTAGGTCAGGCACCGAAGCGAGAATTATCGAGTCCATGGACATTTGAGCTCAAGACCCTGCCGCGTCGGGAATTGAACCCTGGTCCCGGGTCTGACCTCTGCTTCAGGGTCTGCCTGCTCTAACCAGTGAGCCACACTTCTCCACGGCAGATAGATTAAGTGCATCTAGCGCGCAAAAGAAATGTGTGCACTCCCTGTGCTCCTCTGAGAGCAAAAAGGTGCCACCATGGCAGTACCCTACCAGCCGACATCTGCAAAGCTGCCGCCTGGTCAAAACCACGCATTTTCACTAAACACTATTGTTTGGATATTCTAGCCTGTTAGCAGGCGATGGTTGGCCGGACGGTATTATAAACGTTGTTTCAATCATTTGCGTCATCTGCCTGCTAGCCATCTCTTGTTGGAGGAACCTACTTTGCAGAGCATGTGCATGTACAACCACCCGTGCTAAGAACGGAAAGTCTTACCCTTTATGCATCTTTTCGTAGTGTGTAGTGCTGTAAATTCACATGTTCTTACCCTCTTCATTGGTAGCGGGCAGCGTTCACACGTCTAATCTCCTTTGTTACTTTCACAATCTATAATATGCAGCACACACACAGTATGCTTGTCATTCACACTGCACTGACGCTACTTGCTCATTGAGAGAAACTATCTGAAGCGGAGGCTGTGTACTTGTGCGTTGTGGAGTAAGGGAGGAGTCTAGAAGTAGGCAGAGCATGAGTCTACAACACTAAACGCTGTGAACAGATGCTTGCTACAGAGTGAGTAACATTTTCCTTTCTACTGTGAAATCTGTGCTCTGTTTGGTGGAGTAGGGTGTTGCGTAGTGTTTGTGTGCCTGTGAGTGGCCTACTTTTTTTTTATTTTTTACTACGAGGAGTGTTTAAACTCCCTCCCTTGCTGTGACCTTGGCTCCTTGGGTAGAGGGTAGGGAACTGGCTCTGTGGTAATATTTTGTGGGCTGGGTCCAGTTTGACTGTCTGTCTGTGCTTATGTGTAGGAGCTGCGTGACTGAACCCTGCTTGGCTGCATGGCATTGCCAAGGTGTGGGAGCATGTCTGCGTTCTCCCTCTAGGGCTTGAGAGGTATTTGTGTGTGATAATTTCACTGTGTGTGTGTGTGTGTGTGTGTGTGTGTGTGTTTCCCTCTGAGTTATCTAGATTTTCCTCTAGGATCCACAAGTAAGGTGTCTGTCTGTGCGCGTCTGTTGTATATCTAGGACTGCAGAGGCAGGGTTGGGGTGTGTGCTGCATCTCTATGGCTGAGTCACACAGGAAAGCTGTGTGTAATATCTATCTCTGGGGCGATCCCTTACGGGAGAGGTAGAATGGCCTAGGTATGTGTGTGTTGGCGCCTACTGGTGAGACTGTCTGGGTTATCTAGCTTTTCCTCTAAGTTCCACAGGTAAGGTGGGTGTTTGTGTGGGAGCTCTCTCTCTAGAGCATGGACTCGCTGAAGATGTGCTCGTCTTTTCAGAGAAGGCTGTGCCGGAGCTGGATTCTCATCTCTAGTCCAACCCTTCTGGGGTTGAAGCCAGCCACTCGCTCGCAGCCTGCAGTGCTGGAGATTCTGCTCACTTTCTGTTGTCAGGAATTTTCACAATGTCAACAATGTCCTTGTGCATGCGGGTGGAATGTTTGTTTTGCAGCAGTGGAATGTACACTTTGTCTGTAGAGAGACTATTATCTCTGCATATGTATGTGAGGACTTCTGTTCGCTGTGTCGTCCCACTCCTTCTCACGGCAGCCTGGGGACATTAGCGACGTCATACATCTGAAAGTCAGGCTTGGGCCTATTGACGGAGATTTGATTCAGTGCAGAATTAGACAGTAACGGGCGGGTGAACTATTTCTACTATTTACCAGCATCATCTTCACACCGCTGTTTATCCTCGTCCCCATATGTATTTGTCCCCCGGAATCCTCCTTGTGTCACAAAGTGGCAGATGCGGCATGAACATACTCTTTGTTATATTATAATCTCTATACTTTGGTTTCCTCCTTTGCTTTGTAATTGTCTCTTCTACCAGCAGGTCTTTTCCATCTCTGCTCCCAGGATCTGGAACCCCTTCCACATATCCATTACGAATGCCCAATTTAGGAAAGGGTTAACACAATTCATTAACCGTCCACAAACCACCTATCACTTCTCTTTATGCCAGACTAGGACTCTGCACAGCGGTCTGCTGGCTTCTGGCTAATTTAGCACTATTGAAATACCACGCGCACACTTAAAACCTTGCAACTTTCTCATACTCCGCACTGGGCATAGTGCAGGACCCGCGTGGTCTAATGCACGTTACTCAGAGGCAGTGCCTGAGGATGCCAGAGACTGTTAACGCCTCTTCCGGATTATTATGTTCCCGGAACCCTGGACCGTGGCAGAAACCGGTCCGAACCGAACTCGGAGAAGTGTGGCTCACTGGTTAGAAGCGGCAGACCCTGAAGCAGAAGTCAGCCCGGGACCAGGGTTCAATTCCCGACGCGGCAGGGTCTTGGGTCAATGTCCGCGGACTCGATAATTCTCGCCTAGGTGCCTATGCTAACCATGGGTCCCACTCTGCAACTCTGGGCAATAGCTTGCTTAATCTCCACAACGGCCCTAGCAGCGCCGGGGATGCCTGGCTTCACCTTGGGGGTGCTCTCTCACCGGGAAAGCCAGGACGGGTTCCCCAGCGGTATACAGCGCCAGGACGCCACGTAACGAGGTAACAGTGCGCTTTACAAGTATACATACATTACATTTTGGTATCCCATTGATTCTCGCATTATTTCCTGAAAGACGAAGCCTCCAAGGTCTGACCTGGCCGCTATCCTAGGGCCGGACAGGTACGAGAGGTTGAATTGGCATCTTTTATGAACTTCAAGCAGAGTCGCCTGCACGGCTGCTCACGTTTCACTATTGTGTGCGTGCCTTTCTCACTACAATCACCTTTTCATTGTCTGTTTGCGTTGCTTTTGGACCGCTGTATGCAACAGCTATAACTATGCTTTGACTCTAGGAGTCCCAGCCATGAGGCCAGCGCGGCTTGTCTTTCACCACACATCTGGCTCAGGGCGGGGTTTTGTTTCCTACCTTTAAACAAAAGGTGTTTCCATCCCCTAAACACCAGGTTCTAAATGCAGTGCACAAAGGGGACTGAAAAAGGATTTGTTTGTGGAGAAGTGTGGCTCAGGGGTTAGAGGCGGCAGACCCGGAAGCTGAGATCGGTCCTGGACCATGGTTCAATTCCCCGCCTCGGTGGGTCTTGGGCTAAAAATTCAACGGACTCGATAATTCTCGCTCCGGTGCCTTCTCGACTCACGGGTTCACACTCTGCGACTCTGGGCAATCGCTTGCTTAATCTCCACAACGGCCCCTCGCGGCGGGATGCCTGACTTTCACCTTGTGGATACCCGCTGGGGCTATCACACAGGGGAATATCAGGACGGGTTCCCTAAGCAAGCGCCGGGACACCCACTGCGGGTAGCTGTGCGCTATATAAGCTCAACTACATTTACATTTACATTTTCGGATAGATATCTTCAGCTTCCTCAACTTATGAATATCCTCAGGAGCCATGCTGTATCTGGAAACTTTGCAGTTGCTCCACCACCTCAATAGGTGGTGCTGGCTCAATCTCTGTGCCGCATGCAATGCAGGTGTGACTTCACTCGTGGCGTATAGTACCACCCTAGTGGTCTAACGTCCATTCCCTTTTTACCCCACAGCATTCGATGTAGATCCAGAGCATCCTAATTTTTTACCAAGATTCTTTCTCCTCATTCTTCTGTCTCAATTGTTAAGATTGTTTTCTCTGAAGAAATGAGGTTTCTAGGTCTGCCTCTGATGCCGACGCGGCGGGCACAATTCTTAGCGGAACTCCATGAGTGTTGGGTTTGATATCTCACTCTTCAGCTTCCGAGTTGTCGAAACAGAAGAGGAAGCACAAAAAGAGAAGGCGATGAGATAAAGCCTCACCTGGACATCGCTCATGGTCAATGATGTCGGTCACCTGGGTGTTCTCCGTCTCCCGCGAAGTTGTCCTCTAAGCTGGAGTATGTAGACATAACTCTGCCCGAGGAACACCCATCAGCAGCACCACTGCCTCCGGCACCTACCCCGGTGTCCATTGAGGCTCCCCTGTTGGCCCCTGCACTGGTTGCTATGCCAGCCCCATTGTCGACCTATCCTTAGTTTCTGCTGCAGGATGCTGTTGCATCACAGATGATGCAAGCATTGGTGACAATATGAAGGAATGCAGCAGCACCCCTCTTGCGCCTCTGTGGCTTCATGGGGACTGCTCTTGGCTCCGTTTGGATTACCACCGACCAGTTTGCCATCGCCTCTATTTTGCCCAGCATTCTCCTTTTAAGCACATAACTGGTACTGGCTGGAGCTTCTACCAGTTTTACCTTCACGAGCACCGGAGCCACCCCAACACCATTTCCTTCACAGGAGCAGCCTCCAAAAACAGAGACCATACTGATGAGGTTCAGGAGAGAGGCCCAAAGACTGGCTATGGATGCCAGGTCCAGTGATTAATGCCAACCTGGGCCTACTCCGTGCCAACAGTGCTTGCAAACTAGAGATGGCATTTTTGGGTTCAGATTTAGACCTCATCAAAATGCCTAAAGTTATATCTCAAGGTGGCTACGACAGCAGCGAGGTGGCCAACAGGCTGCACACTCGAATACCCAGACTACTTGGTAATTCATAATGCCAGTGGCCTTGCTAGAACCATGGAATGAGCCTCTGGGCCAGCACGTCCTGAAGTAACTTTCTTCCATTCTTTACTGAAGAAGGCAGCAGAAGTTCTAGAGCAAATGCTACCTACACTGGAGTCGAGGCTACACAGCCTTAAGAAAATACTGCTGACTGCTTCGGTGGTGTTGGAACTGCTGCTTCACTTCAAAGGGGCCCTTCTCCACCCCGTCAAGGAGACCCAGGGCAATTTAAAGTCTGCCCCAGCCATGAGCAGGGTATGTATCCTGGGGACCGGGACGGTTGTGCTAGGGTCGGGGGCCTGCAATATCCTTGACAGGGAGTCTAAGAAACTGGAGGCAGTGGGGAAAAGGGCGTTTACAGCAGGAAGTTTGTCCATGAATGGCACATGTCCGCTGGCAGAATAAGCCAGTGCTTTGTATAAATTTGCCAACATGATGGTGTCTAGACTACTAAACCATCTGAAGAAGCACTGCGCGGAGATGGAAGGATGCCTTCAGGCAAATCACAGGGTCAGGCATGGACAAAGGAGGCTCATTTGCTCGAGCCAGGCCTTTATCCGTAGCCCTTAACAGTATGAATCGCTGAGATCTACTGGCTTCGATGGAGTCGTGCAGGCGAGCCCAATAGGCACCTGCCGTTTTATGGTGCTCGCCTCTTTGGGGATAAAGACTCTGCCCTGGAGAGGGTCACGGCAGACGCAGCACCTGCCCTGTCCTTGGCACTGGTGTCTCCAGCTGAAGATTTCTACAGACCATATTGAAAATTTCTAGACTTCTCACCGGGTTCGTTTTCGCCGCCAGAGGTCACTTTAGCCCCTCCAACAACTGAACCAATTTCTAAGGCAGTATAGGGGCAGAGTCAGACATGCCCAGCAGCCCACCTCTTCCTCATCCTCACCTGCTCCACCTGGGAGGCCTCATTAGTTACTCTTCACTGGAACTCACAGCCGATTGGAGGGAGGATATCCGCCGTTCTACTAGTCTGGAGGGCCATAACAACAGACAAGTCAGTTTTGCAAAATATAGGAAGAGGAAATGGCCTACCGTTCGAGTGGGCCCGCACAAAATTCCTCCCCTTCTTCCCTTGGTTGGAAGATCACATTCTCACTTTGCAATAGGACTTGCAAACCTTTTTTTGAAAATTAGGAGTGTAGTTGATCCCAAAGCAGGAAATCATGCAGGGGTGCTACTACTGGTACTTTCTGGTTCCCAAGAAGGACGGCAGTCTGCGTCTGATCCTAGAACTCGGGCTCTTGAACTTTTACCTTCTCAAGGAAATGTTCAAGATGCTGTCCCTGGTGCTGGGAGCAGAAGACTGGATGATGTCCCTCCGCGAGCAGGACGTGTGTTTTTCACATACTGACCCAGCAGTAGCACAAGAGGGACCTGCAATAAATTTAGGTTCCCCACTACCAGTGTGCGGTCCCCCGTTCCGACTGATATTGGTACCTCTGGTCTTCTCAAAGGTGAAGTTAGTGGTTGTGGCACATCTGTGAAGGTTATAGACCTCACTTTTCCTGTACCATTAGAAATGGCTGCTCAAGGTGGGCTCACCGCAGCTAGTGTCACACCTAAAGGCCATTCCTGCATTTGACTTAAACTTTTCCATCAAACTGTCAGAAGCAGCTAGAGCCCTCTCTTCCTCCTTTTTAAAAGAGTAGTACTGAACACCACATCTTTGCGCGACCTTTCCATCCTGACCAGAGGATCCGGGGTTTCATGATTTGATTCTTATGTTTTAGGAGGGAGTTAGAGTTCCAGTCCTGACGATTCTTTACCTGTTGTCTGCTGGCTTCTTGCAGCGTGCTGGTCGCGCTCGCAAGTTGGCACACGAACGCTCACCAATGGTGCGTCCATTGACAGTGGTTCCAACAGGAGGGAGATCGGTCATACTCTATGAGAATCTCCACAGATGTGGTGATGGACTTGCTCTGTTGGGCAGCAGAGGCAAACCTGACGCAAGGGATGTCACCTTACCCTCCACCAGCAGTGGCCTCATAAGCGATGCGCAGATCCACCTTGAGATGGGATGTACATCTATAGGAAGTGGAGATCACTGGCCTCTGCTCTCCAGAAAAGCGGGTTCAGTACGTCAATCAGTTTGAGCTACAAGCAATTCGTCCGGCCATGAAAGCTCCATCTAGAGGTTGTCCAAGACGGCTTCACCCTGTGAGGCACTCCTTGGGTGGATCTATTCACAACTCGCGAGAGTGCAGGCGAGTGCAGCGAGTGACTGTCAGGAGGCGCTGTTCGGGCGTGCACTGACTCTGCATCATCTCTTCGCCGGCTGCCGGAAGTGGATGACGCTATATTGTCATCTCATCACCCCTCCAGGAAGTTGGTTTACTCTGAATGATGGAACCGCTTCATTGCCTGGTATGTCGATGACAACGGGGAGCCCTTGAAAGTGCACCTGTTGGTGTTACATGCTTCATTTTGCCTAGCACGGGACTGCGCTGGGCACAATTAAAGGTTACTTTGCAACCCTTCCAGCAATCCTGTGTGTTCCTGATCCACCTTGCTTGTTTCAATCTCTGATAGTTTTACGTCTTAAAAGGGCTTACATACACATTTCCCATGGCACCATTTGTTGCACCCGAATGCCATTCAAATCTGGTTTTGACTTTTGTTTGTTGGCGGCCTGTTTGAACACAGTTCTCAGTTGCTGTGTTTTTGAGGCCAGCACTACAGTGCGTCTTGTCAGTGAACTGCAGGAGCGTTGTCCGGGTACCCGTCAACTGTTTTTACCCAGACATTATTTTCCAGAGGGTTGGCGTGTATGCACATGCTCTGTTGACGTGACATTGTTTTCAGTCTGGTTCACACCTGATCATCTTGAATGCTGAAGCAGGTGTAACTGCATCTGGGATGGGGCTGCTGCCCGGCTCACACCTCTCTCGGTGCTCCCATGTTTCATTCATTCATTCATGCCCGAGTAGCTGAACCAGTTCAATGTGTTTGTTAGTTTCTGGGATATATAGTCCAGGTTATCCCATTATGAATTCCAGAACACAAGTACCAGAATGCATTGTACTCATGGCTACTCGTTTACGAACCTGGGACTCTTGAATGGCCTACTCCCAGGGTGTAGGGGGTGTTAACCCTAGCTGGTTGTAGGGTTATCAAGTACATGCCTACTGACCAGATTAATGGAGGGTTGGAGGGGTACTCCGTATGTTTTTTTTTAAGCACATGCCTAAAATTGCATCTGTTTCCATGGAAGTCAAAGGGGAAACTAATAAATTCCCACTATTTTTTTTTTGATTCTCCCGGTTTGCAGCTTTAAAATGTTGGCATGTTTACTCTTAGGTGGCTCCATGGCTCTGGTGTACCGTGGTTAGAGTTCTGGGTTTTTGTTTGACAGGTAATTGCTGTTAGGGTGTGCTTGTTCAGTTTCACTGCTACACAACAAAACCAATACTCCCAGAATGCATTTATTTCCTAACTGCAAGTCCAGGACTGAAAGCCTGTGCTCATGGAGTGGTCTGAGGTTCTTGTGACTGTTCCAAGAACCTCCGATATGTATCGTCCTCGTTGGACATCGTCATTGAGGTGCGGCACGATTCTCCAGGTCGGAGTGAACCTTGACTCCACGTCTCAATTTTTTGGCATATCTCACACAAACCTTGTTCTACTACTATAATCTCCAAGATAACACTATCTAGATCCTTCCCTCCTCTATCCTTTCTTTATCCTATTAAATCCAACTAACAGACACCCATGTCCACCGCTCGCATTAACAACTTGTATTTCCCTCTACTAATCCTTTGGGTTCGTAGTAGCGGGCTGTAGGAGAGTAGGGTCTGCAATCCTATGATCACCCAGATTTTTTGCTTTTGTTTCACTGGTTTACGACTTTCTCTGGCTGTGGGCCTGCTAATCAGACCCACAGCCTGGCTGTTCTCTTTCTAAATTACGATATGTACCCTAGGTGCATTTACCAATTGGTACTGGGCCACCTTATCAGACCCCGTAACGCAGGGCATAGGTGTACCCAGGGCCGCCAGGGGCTGCAGCATGTATTATGCCACCCCTGGCTGGCCTCCTAAATTTGACACAACTGGCTGCATGACAGCTGGGGCGAAGTCGTGTAATCACACTTTGCTTCAGGTATAGTAGCTCTATATCTAACCATACAATGGACACCCGAGTTCCTATCAGTCACTCCTATGGCAGGCCTTAACAATCCTGAAGGCAGAGTGCGTGGGCTCGTGTGAGCTAGGTTCAGGCCCGAGCCGAGCCCGGTTGCAGCTTGCGGAATCAAGACCCAATAGCTGTTCCATGATAACGCGTCCCATATCGGTAACTCCGGTGTCGCGCTATCAAGGCATGTCGAGTAAGGTGTCATACGAATCGGGGTGCTCCCCTCTCACCAATTCTGGCGATGAGGTTAGCATCCCACCCTTCTAGAGGGACACGACATGTACGTAACTGTGAACCCCGGTTAAAGTTAACTGAAGCCTCAGCTCCACAAAATGGATGCTGCCACCACAGACACGAGTCTGACCTCCTGCTGCTGGGAGTCCTTCCAGCGAGGAGCACTTGGACAAAGGGTTTCCTGTCGAGGGCGGTGTTCGCACCGTCCCAGACAGGGTTTGTGTATTCTGGGTAGGTAGGGCTTTGGCGAGAAGGTGACTGCGGAGTGGCACCCCGGTGCTCACTGCGCATCTGCCGGTTAGAACCAGTTCCAGGGGCGACAGCCCTGGCCTGGGGAAAGCCCGGCAGGGGAGAGGGGTGTAACTACCCCCCTTCCTGGTCCCACCCTTAGGGCAGGACCTAGTCATGTACCCACCCCTTTCTTTAGAATAAAGACCGGAGCGGGGACCCTTCCAAATTAGATCATCTTTGATTCAAGAACTACTTTCTACGAAAGGACATTCAAGACTCTTCTCAAGATTTCTCCCTTGTGACTAAGGAGTAGTCACCCTGCATCAGCGGGCACCAACTAAGAACTCTGCGGTTTGCTGTAAGTCCTTCCTCAAGGAATCCGACGGCCCAGCTCGACGAGAACCGGCTTCCCTGGCACCTCTGACCTCTACCCACGTCATCAGCTCAGCTGTGATCTGTGGGTGCGACGAGACCTCGAGGGACCGGCCATCATCAGAACCTGCACGCTCTTAAAAACCAGCACGACCATCGAGGTAACTCTCTGGTGAGTGCTCTGGGGTCCGAGAAGCCCCGACCCTGAGCCGCTCCAGCACCGAAGTGCAGTCTCCCAGCATCTCCACGATCTGCGTGGGGCCCTTCTGCTCGCTGCTCAGCCTGTTGTCTGGTCACTAGCCGCTGGCTTGTGCCCTTCTGTGACGACATCCGAGAATCATCACTGCTGGTCCGGTTGCTCCAGACTGGCCCTTGCTTCCATCTTTGCGAGAAGCACCCCGGACCCTCCTGGTCCACTCAAGACGCCATCTTAGGCCCACCACGTGGCCCTGAGATCTGCCAAGGCTTGTTGCCCCATCCTGGGCCCAGCGACGCCGACAGCATCATCCTTCGTGGGACAGCTCGCACCTCCACCGTGGTCGCCGACAACGCCTCCTGGTCCGTGAGACTGCAGAGCCTAGCGTCGCCCACTCACCTGGTCGAGGTGACGGCCAACCGGTGCCTTCCTGGTACCCTCTGACTACTGGCTAGTAGTACGAACTTGGTCCCCTCTGCTTTCAGGTTTCATCAATCTCCGATCCAGGCTTGGATCTCTACGAACTATTCAGCACTGGTCGCCGGCCAGCAACTCCTTTCTTCCGGCTCCTGGCTCGTCAGCGAAGACCCCGACGCCTGTAAGACTTGTGCAGCCGCAGCCCTCGTGGCTAGGTAACTCGGCATTTCGGTGCCTGCATAGCCTCCTTACTCTAGGGTCCCGAGTCCCTCGCTTCCGACTTGCCTTATCGGGTCCGCCCGAGACCTTAACCTTTCCGTGTCCTCGGACACTTGTTTTTTTTTATTGTGCACTTGAAGTATTTGCTAAAGAGATTTGGTTTGTGCTTAGTACCCTGTCCTCATAAAGAGTACAGGGCTGTTGTGATTCTTAATAAATACTGTTTATTTTCATAACACTTGTGTGGTGTCCTTTCACTGGGTGTTCAAGGGGTACATGTGTGGTAAACAGCTGGCTTAACGCGCCCTCTCGAGTCTTTAGCCTTAGACTGCTCGTATCCACGCTACTAGGATAGCTGGTCTATAGGTTGACTTACAACCAAACACCATAAGGGACGTTGGAACGATACATAGCGGTCGCTAGAATAGCGAACGTTGCATATCGGGCCAACTTCTCACATTGGTGGCAGCCGGTGGGATTTGAGCTTGCTGTTGTTTTGCCACACGTATCCTAAGAATATCTTGTTGAAAGATCGCACAAGTACTGTTAGTACATATAACTAAAAGCTTAGAATACTCTGAGTTCTACTGAACCAGCTGTTGTAGCTCCTCAAGGCTTAGCACACCTTGGCTACAACTCTTAGCAAGGGTACAGTAGGTAAACACGTAGTGTAGGTAGGTGCATCACTTACACCACACTAGAAGCAGTATGTCGGACAAAGGAGGAAACTCTGGGTCTCCTCTTGTGTCAGTTGACCCTCCACAGGTCATCCCTTCAGGATATACTGTGCTGAGCTTCAAGGAGTTAAGACGACTGTGTCACTCCAGGAAGATTCAGCAGGGGTCTAACCCCACAACGTCCTTTCTGATTGGTCTCTTGGAGACTTATGATGCCAGAAGAGCTGAGAAACTTCGTAGCTCTTCTAATCCAGAAGGAGACATGCCTCCCCTCGAGGGAACCCGAGACGATCCTGACCTCACCCACCTCGCAACTGAGAACGAAGATGTGGAGGAGGATGAGGATGAGGATCTCTCTGGGGATGAGGCAGATAAGGGACAGGTAGAAGTCGTCAGACTAAGCAGGTCCAACTTAAGCAAACATGATAGCGGTACTGGGGGACCCCTGGGGCCACTATCAGGTCAGCTTAACATTGGGAATGGACGAGCCCGATCTCTGTCAAGAGACTCTGGCAGATCCCTTCAAACCAATGGCTCTCACAACTCTTCTCAAAGAGGGATGACGTCCCCTCAGAGGAGAGTGTACGAAGCTAAGGAAAGGGCAGCTAATCTGAGGATCGAAAGGGAAGAACTTGCCCTGGCCAAAGAGAGGCTTGCCTTTGCTAGAGAGCAACAGTTAAGTGGGGCAGTCCCCACTGGTGGCAGCAATGTACCTAGTAATAGGGAAAAGAGTTTCGATACGAAACACCTTGGTAAGATAGTGCCCCCCTTTAAACAAGGGGGCGACATCCACAAATGGATTACTGCTTTGGAGAGGGCCTGCACTGTGCAGGGTGTTCCCCAGAGTCAGTGGGCAGCTATCTTGTGGCTCTCCTTTGAAGGTAAAGGAAGAGACAAGCTCCTCACCACAAGGGTGGAGGATGCTAACAATTACCAAATCTTGAAAAATACACTCGTTGAAGGGTTCGGCCTAACCACTGAGCAGTACAGGGTGCTGTTCAGGGATACCCAGAAAACGCAGTCTCAAGATTGGTCTGATTTTGTCGATTGTGCCACTAAGGATTTTGAGGGCTGGTTGCTGGGCAGTAAGGTTACTGATTATCAAGGATTGTATAATTTGATGATGAGAGAACAAATTTTAAACAATTGTCAGAACCAGTTGTTGCATCAGCATCTTGTCGACTCGGATCTGACCTCTCCCCAAGAATTGGGAAAGAAGGCAGACAGGTGGGTTCGTACAAGAGTTAAACAGAACCAGGGCCAGAATCAAGGTGGTCAGAGGAAAGCGGACCAGAAGGGTAAAGATTCTAAAGGGGAACAAAATGACCAGAAGTCTTCGACAGGTCCCCAACAACCCAAAGAGGGTGGGGGTCAGGCTCCCCAAAAGAAGAAAGAAGGCCACTCCAAAAGATGGTGCCAGTACTGTAAAAGTAAATCTCACTGGTTTAGTGAGTGCACCAAGAAAGGAGGAGGGCAGACTCCTGCCACTGCAGCCCCTAAGGCACCTGTGCCCCCTAGTACAGTCAGCAGTGGTAGTGCGCCTCCCAAGGGTTTAGTAGGGTTAACCCTGGGTTCTGAGGGGCGTGACAACTTAGTTGGCACACTCACTCAGGCTGTCCTTGTCAGTACAGGGGACGCGGACGTATCCCCTGACATAAGCCCCAATACTTTGGGCAAATACCGACAGACGCCTTTCATAAATGGAAAGATGGCTCAGGCCTATAGGGACACTTGTGCCAGCGTCACCATGGTGACGCCTAACTTTGTGGACCCTGGACAGATCATGCCAGGTACAGAATTCCTGGTGACCAATGCAAGCAATGTCACTACCAATCACAGTATGGCAATTGTAGCTTTCTCCTGGGGAGGGGTAACTGGCCAAAAGAAGGTTGTAGTTAGTCCAGACCTCCCAGTGGATTGTTTGTTGGGCAATGATTTGGAGTCGTCACAATGGTCAGAAGTGGAGCACCGGACTCACATGGAAATGTTAGGTTTGCCAGCACATGTGTTCGCTGTGACTAGGTCACAGGTCAGGAAATGCCCCACTGAACAGGTGCTGGATCCTGGAACAACGGACCAGACACCTCCCAAGAAAAAGAGCAGTAGGGTTAAGGCTGCGCCTTCCCCCTTGCCCCAGGTCGAGGATCAAGTCTCAGAGGAGGCTGACCTACAGGAATTGAGGGAAACTGAGCCTAGGGAATTCGAACTTGATCAAGTTGAATTCTTGGGTTCGGGGGGACCCTCAAGGGAAGACCTGGGGAAGGACCAGTTAGACTGCCCTTCTCTTGAACCCCTCAGACAGCAGGCTGCTGCTGAGGCTGCTGGGAACGCCACAGGTACCCACAAGGTATACTGGGAAGATGGACTCCTGTACACTGAATCAAGAGACCCCAAGCCTGGCATGACCAGGAGGCTGGTCGTACCCTTGTCTCAGCGTGGTTTCCTACTTACCTTGGCCCACGAGATTCCCTTAGCAGGTCACTTAGGCCAGACGAAAACGTGGGACAGGCTTGTCTCACACTTTCACTGGCCTCACATGAACGAAGATACCAAGGAGTTTTGCCGCTCCTGTGTCACTTGCCAAGCCAGTGGTAAGTCAGGTGGCACGACAAAGGCCCCCCTTATACCAATGCCTGTGGTGGGGGTGCCCTTTGAACGGGTGGGGATCGACATCGTCGGTCCCATGGAACCACCTACAGCATCAGGGCACAAGTTTATACTGGTGGTAGTGGATCATGCCACCAGGTATCCTGAAGCTATTCCCCTTAGGACCACTACAGCACCTGTTGTGGCAAGAGCCCTAGTTTGAGTGTTCTCCAGAGTGGGCTTCCCTAAGGAGGTCGTCTCCGACAGAGGTGCAAACTTTATGTCGAGCTACTTAACTGCTATGTGGAAGGAATGTGGTGTTAACTACAAGTTCACTACACCCTATCATCCACAATGCAATGGGCTTGTTGAGAGATTCAACAGGACCCTAAAAGGGATGATTCATGGACTACCGGAAAAGCTTCGGCGTAGATGGGACGTCCTGATCCCCTGTCTCTTGTTCGCCTACAGAGAAGTCCCGCAGAAGGGGGTTGGCTACAGCCCTTTTGAACTTTTGTACGGGCATCCTGTAAGGGGACCCCTGTGTTTGGTGAAGGAAGGATGGGAGAGACCTCTCAAAAAGCCTGCAGCCAACATAGTGGACTATGTGCTCGGCCTCCGCTCGCGGATGGCTGAATACATGGAAAGAGCATCTGAAAACCTTAAGGCCAGCCAAGAACTCCAAAAAGCTTGGCATGACCAAAAGGCTGTCTTGACTGTTTACCAGCCCGGACAGAAGGTGTGGGTGTTGGAGCCAGTGGCCCCAGCAGCACTCAAGGACAAATGGTCCGGGCCCTACACCATCCTGGAGAAAAAGGGAGAGGTCACCTACCTGGTCGACCTGGGAACTCCCCGGAGCCCCCACAGGGTGCTTCATGTCAACAGGCTAAAAGCATATGTCGACAGGAAGGACATGAGTTTGCTCATGGCCCTAGATGAGGGACAGGAGGAGGAGAGTGACCCTCTCCCCGACCTGCTCACTCAGAATCCTGACGATGGATCGGTAGATGGTGTTGTCTTTTGTGGCAGCCTCTCCGAACATCAACAGAGAGACTGTAAACAGGTTCTTCAGTCTTTCAGACATATGTTTTCTCTAACACCCAGCCAGACCGATTGGTGTACCCATGAGGTTGACACTGGCGACAGCTTGCCCGTTAAGAGTAAAATCTACCGGCAGCCTGATCACGTTAGAGACTGCATCAAGAGTGAAGTGCAGAAAATGTTGGAGCTGGGAGTCATTGAACCCTCGGATAGCCCTTGGGCTAGTCCCGTAGTTCTAGTGCCGAAACCTCACACCCAGGGTGGTAAGAGAGAGATGAGGTTTTGCGTAGACTACAGGGGTCTCAATGCAGTCACTAAGACTGACGCCCACCCAATACCAAGGGCAGACGAGCTTATCGATAGATTGGCTTCGGCCAACTACTTAAGTACGTTTGACCTGACAGCTGGGTATTGGCAAATCAGGTTAGCTGAGGACGCCAAGCCTAAAACCGCATTTTCAACCCCTGGTGGACATTATCAGTTCGTGGTAATGCCCTTTGGTCTGAAAAATGCACCTGCCACCTTCCAAAGGTTGGTGAATCAAGTCCTTACTGGGCTGGATGACTTCTGCGCGGCGTATCTTGACGATATCGCTGTCTTTAGCTCCACCTGGGAGGATCACCTGGTCCACCTGCGGAAAGCGTTAGAGGCTCTGCAAGCCGCAGGCCTCACTATCAAGGCCACCAAGTGCCAGATAGGGCAGACACAGGTTGTATACCTGGGCCACCTTGTAGGTGGAGGCCAGGTTCAGCCACTGGAGAGCAAGATACAGTCAATCAGGGACTGGGCTCCTCCAACCACCCAGACTCAGGTTCGAGCTTTCTTGGGCCTGACTGGATACTACCGGAAGTTTGTCAGGAACTATGGTTCCATCGTGACACCATTAAACGAACTGACAAGCAAGAAAATGCCAAAAAAGGTTCAGTGGACAGCGAGCTGTCAAAAAGCATTCGATGACCTAAAGCAGGCCATGTGCACAGCGCCTATCCTCAAGAGTCCGGACTACTCCAAGCCATTCATTGTCCAAACAGATGCTTCTGAGTTGGGTGTGGGAGCTGATCTTTCTCAACTGAATTTCGATGGTCAAGACCAGCCCATTGCTTTTATAAGCAGAAGGCTGACCCCTAGAGAGAAGAATTGGTCAGCTATTGAGAGGGAGGCCTTTGCTGTGGTTTGGGCCCTGAAGAAGCTGAGGCCATACTTGTTTGGCACTCACTTCAAGATTCAGACCGACCATAAGCCCCTCTTGTGGCTAAATCAGATGAAGGGTGAAAACCCCAAACTGCTTAGGTGGTCCATTTCCCTACAGGGGATGGACTTTACAGTGGAACATAGACCTGGTACTGATCATGGCAATGCCGATGGGCTCTCCAGATATTTCCACTTAGAACAAGAAGACTCACCTGGTCAAGGTTAGCTTATTGTTCCGACGTTTGGGGGGGGGGTCATGTAGGAGAGTAGGGTCTGCAATCCTATGATCACCCAGATTTTTTGCTTTTGTTTCACTGGTTTACGACTTTCTCTGGCTGTGGGCCTGCTAATCAGACCCACAGCCTGGCTGTTCTCTTTCTAAATTACGATATGTACCCTAGGTGCATTTACCAATTGGTACTGGGCCACCTTATCAGACCCCGTAACGCAGGGCATAGGTGTACCCAGGGCCGCCAGGGGCTGCAGCATGTATTATGCCACCCCTGGCTGGCCTCCTAAATTTGACACAACTGGCTGCATGACAGCTGGGGCGAAGTCGTGTAATCACACTTTGCTTTAGGTATAGTAGCTCTATATCTAACCATACAATGGACACCCGAGTTCCTATCAGTCACTCCTATGGCAGGCCTTAACAATCCTGAAGGCAGAGTGCGTGGGCTCGTGTGAGCTAGGTTCAGGCCCGAGCCGAGCCCGGTTGCAGCTTGCGGAATCAAGACCCAATAGCTGTTCCATGATAACGCGTCCCATATCGGTAACTCCGGTGTCGCGCTATCAAGGCATGTCGAGTAAGGTGTCATACGAATCGGGGTGCTCCCCTCTCACCAATTCTGGCGATGAGGTTAGCATCCCACCCTTCTAGAGGGACACGACATGTACGTAACTGTGAACCCCGGTTAAAGTTAACTGAAGCCTCAGCTCCACAAAATGGATGCTGCCACCACAGACACGAGTCTGACCTCCTGCTGCTGGGAGTCCTTCCAGCGAGGAGCACTTGGACAAAGGGTTTCCTGTCGAGGGCGGTGTTCGCACCGTCCCAGACAGGGTTTGTGTATTCTGGGTAGGTAGGGCTTTGGCGAGAAGGTGACTGCGGAGTGGCACCCCGGTGCTCACTGCGCATCTGCCGGTTAGAACCAGTTCCAGGGGCGACAGCCCTGGCCTGGGGAAAGCCCGGCAGGGGAGAGGGGTGTAACTACCCCCCTTCCTGGTCCCACCCTTAGGGCAGGACCTAGTCATGTACCCACCCCTTTCTTTAGAATAAAGACCGGAGCGGGGACCCTTCCAAATTAGATCATCTTTGATTCAAGAACTACTTTCTACGAAAGGACATTCAAGACTCTTCTCAAGATTTCTCCCTTGTGACTAAGGAGTAGTCACCCTGCATCAGCGGGCACCAACTAAGAACTCTGCGGTTTGCTGTAAGTCCTTCCTCAAGGAATCCGACGGCCCAGCTCGACGAGAACCGGCTTCCCTGGCACCTCTGACCTCTACCCACGTCATCAGCTCAGCTGTGATCTGTGGGTGCGACGAGACCTCGAGGGACCGGCCATCATCAGAACCTGCACGCTCTTAAAAACCAGCACGACCATCGAGGTAACTCTCTGGTGAGTGCTCTGGGGTCCGAGAAGCCCTGACCCTGAGCCGCTCCAGCACCGAAGTGCAGTCTCCCAGCATCTCCACGATCTGCGTGGGGCCCTTCTGCTCGCTGCTCAGCCTGTTGTCTGGTCACTAGCCGCTGGCTTGTGCCCTTCTGTGACGACATCCGAGAATCATCACTGCTGGTCCGGTTGCTCCAGACTGGCCCTTGCTTCCATCTTTGCGAGAAGCACCCCGGACCCTCCTGGTCCACTCAAGACGCCATCTTAGGCCCACCACGTGGCCCTGAGATCTGCCAAGGCTTGTTGCCCCATCCTGGGCCCAGCGACGCCGACAGCATCATCCTTCGTGGGACAGCTCGCACCTCCACCGTGGTCGCCGACAACGCCTCCTGGTCCGTGAGACTGCAAAGCCTAGCGTCGCCCACTCACCTGGTCGAGGTGACGGCCAACCGGTGCCTTCCTGGTACCCTCTGACTACTGGCTAGTAGTACGAACTTGGTCCCCTCTGCTTTCAGGTTTCATCAATCTCCGATCCAGGCTTGGATCTCTACGAACTATTCAGCACTGGTCGCCGGCCAGCAACTCCTTTCTTCCGGCTCCTGGCTCGTCAGCGAAGACCCCGACGCCTGTAAGACTTGTGCAGCCGCAGCCCTCGTGGCTAGGTAACTCGGCATTTCGGTGCCTGCATAGCCTCCTTACTCTAGGGTCCCGAGTCCCTCGCTTCCGACTTGCCTTATCGGGTCCGCCCGAGACCTTAACCTTTCCGTGTCCTCGGACACTTGTTTTTTTTTATTGTGCACTTGAAGTATTTGCTAAAGAGATTTGGTTTGTGCTTAGTACCCTGTCCTCATAAAGAGTACAGGGCTGTTGTGATTCTTAATAAATACTGTTTATTTTCATAACACTTGTGTGGTGTCCTTTCACTGGGTGTTCAAGGGGTACATGTGTGGTAAACAGCTGGCTTAACGCGCCCTCTCGAGTCTTTAGCCTTAGACTGCTCGTATCCACGCTACTAGGATAGCTGGTCTATAGGTTGACTTACAACCAAACACCATAAGGGACGTTGGAACGATACATAGCGGTCGCTAGAATAGCGAACGTTGCATATCGGGCCAACTTCTCACACGGGCTACTCGCCGAACTGTGCTTCAACGCCTCGTATGGGGTAGTGAGCGCTATATAAATACAATTGCAGTAAAGCAGCTTTGCTATCCAAGTATTATCCCCGTTCCATATGGGGCAGTCTGTTATTCTACCCACCTTTTACCCTTCTCATCATACGAAGGAGTAAAAATGTAATCATCCTGGCTCCGGTAGGGCAGTCAGTAACTGCATCAACCGGATGAGAGTAGAGATCTGGCAGCAGAGGACCGTGTCCGGTAACATCGTGCCCTGTATTAAAGTTTGTTTTTTAAGAAGGCTCTTGATGGTTAACAGAACGGATCTGTGCTCATCCTAGAGCAAACCCTCAACATTTTTACTAGCCAGGGGTGTTTCATGGTGCAGTGACCTGCAGTATCCAGATGTGTTCCGTGGTGCAGTGACCTGCAGTATCCAGGGGTGTTCCGTGGTGCAGTGACCTGCAGTATCCAGGGGTGTTCCATGGTGCAGTGACCTGCAGTATCCAGGGGTGTTCCGTGGTGCACTGACCTGCAGTATCCAGGGGTGTTCCGTGGTGCAGTGACCTGCAGTATCCAGGGGTGTTCCGTGGTGCACTGACCTGCAGTATCCAGGGGTGTTCCGTGGTGCAGTGACCTGCAGTATCCAGGGGTGTTCCATGGTGCACTGACCTGCAGTATCCAGGGGTGTTCCGTGGTGCACTGACCTGCAGTATCCTGGGGTGTTCCGTGGCAGAGGTTTGTGGTGCAGTGACTTACACTATTCAAGGGTGCTCTGGTGCGAAAAGAATGTGTCGTATGGTTCTGAGAATTAATAATGTTCCAACTTGGCTCAGTTGCACTGCACATCCACATCAATATGATGCTGCCCTCCTTTTTTGTCTACAAGGGCTCAGGGAAAAATGGACGCGGAACTGGTGTTGGGGTGCTAGGTGGTGCTATTAAACTGCACTGATATCACTCCTGTGTTGTCTGGTGCTGAGATGGAGCCAGCACCACCTCCTGGCGCGGGAGAACTATTGCAAAGTTTTCGGATCCACCATGACTCCTGGGGATGTGCAGAAGTTGAGGAATCTGCAGGTAGAGGATCCTACAGAAGGATTTTTATTTTTTATTGGAAAAGTTTTATAAAGCGCTGGCTAGACCCGGAGGTATCGGAGCACTTTACATGAGAAAGGACATTGTTTCAGAACATTGTTACATAGTTACATCAGTTACAGTGGTGGTTACCAGTATATGCTTAGGAGAAAAAAAGTGAGCTTACACAATAATATAAGATTATTAGTGCGTAGCATATCCAAGACAGACGTCATATGTGGAATGGAAGGTAGAGGGGGAAAGGTACACCGTGGAGAAGAAAGCAGACAGTCAGGTAGAACTGAAGAGGGAAAGTACTCAAGGGGGAACAAAGCAGTCAAGGAGAGAGACAGATAAAACTGTGAAGAACCTTGACAAACAATGTCTGATGTCCGGCTGGGTAGGTGACAGCCGAGGGTTGACCCAGAGCCAGACTTTTCTATTGCTGCATAGCACATGTCCACCGGTCAGCGGCCAAGGGTACTCGGGCTCCGCGATAAGTACAAACAGTTAAAGTTTCAGCCCGTAGGGCATCGTCATAGTTCCATAGAAGGCATCAGTCCCGGTGTTACTGGGAGGCGCCGCCTGCCTCGTCCTCCATCTCGGGGTAAGTGCAGGCGAGATACGGATAGGGAAATTGTGGCCACCATTTTAGAGTCCGGCAGGTACAGGCAGCATCTTGGGACCGAAAGCCATAAATGGCGGGTACAGTGCAAGAGTCAGCAAACAAGTGGTGCCCCTGGTGTTCCATTCGGAGTAAACCTGTGGATCATCTCACCAATGTGAGAGTTGTAACTCATCGTGGTAAAGGACCAGTGTGGCGGGCGTCTTGGGTTCCGGCAAGAGATTCTATCCCTGGTGTTCCATTCGGCCGGCCTGCTTTTTTCTTCATCCTTTGCATTCTCAGGGGTCCCTAGGGCCTCTTGTTCAGGCCCTCTCAAGTTCATGCAGTTAGGGTAGGCAGGCCTGAGATTGCGGAGTCCTCCATCTTTCTAGCAGTCAAACCCGTTTGATGGGGGATAGGCTGAAGAGGAATAATGCAGAAAAACCTTCCCCTCGTCAGACCCTTGCAGGCTGCAGTCTCCTACAGTGGTGCTGCAAGCTCTTCCTGGGTGCCATGTTAATCAGGCAAAGGCCTGGCCTAGCCCTACCATTAATATCTCCGCATCACTACGCCTCAGGACAAGATCTGCTTATGAGGGGAACCCCAGCTATGTCCCGACTGGCTAATTATGGTGAGCCCCGGTGCCTTGCTCACCTCCTGTTGTCGTCAACTATGTTGGGCCGCTCCGCTGCTGCTGCGTAAATTGCAGCGTCTGTTCTGCCCCCGCATCACCTGGGGCTCGGCACAGGTGCAGGAAGCTTGCGTCTCGACCAAACTGATGGTACAAGTTTGTATGACTTTGGTTTTAGCTTTTTGGTCAGGTAAGAGCCTTTTCCAGGATCTTGGACCACACAATGTTCAAGCTTGCCGCCTAGAAAGAAACTTGTAGTTCGAGGCATGTGGGCTGCTGAATTCATATCTGTGCATAGATCGCCACCTAGTGTTGGGTCCGGATGATTGCACATTGTTGTCCTGGAAGAGTCTTCGAAGTATCACGAGATAGGTGGCTCCTCCCCTGGACTACAGTGCGCATGGGCATCGCCTCCATCCCCAGATTGTTTTTTTCCGCCATTGGGTTCGGATGTGTTTCGGTTCCCTCTGTCGGAACCGATAGTTGTTCTATTTCTACTCGAGACCAAAAGGTCTTTAGGCTGGGCGTCGGTATAGTTGCGTGCGGGTTTTCTTTCTGACTCTCAGCTCCGATTTCTTGCTGCCCTTCCACGTGCCTTCGGCGCGGACGGGCCTACACTACACCTCTAGCCATGGAGCGGACTCCATTTAAAAAGTGTCCGCTGTGCCACTCAAAATATTCGCACCTCGACGTGCACCCTGTGTGCAATACCTGCTTGTCGCCGGATCACCGCGAGGACACCTGCATGGCGTGTTCGAAGTTCCGGAGCAAGAAGACATTGAAAATTCGCCGGGCCAATCGACTCCAGGCTCAACTATCGGCTGCGGCGCCCCCTCCAGAAGACATTTTCCAGGAATCTGTCGAGGTAGAAGACGACGCGCAAGACTCGGACTCCGGTCCCGTGTACGATGAGGAGACCTACGACGCGGGTGAGGAGGACTTTGACGAAGTCTCCGACGAGGTAGGGGACGACGATCAGGCTTGTGCCACGATGGGGGATAGCTCAGAGGAGGAGCATCCCCAACCAGACTCAGGGGTTATACCCCTTCAAACGGCCCAGGTCGAGGGATCGCCTTCGGGCCTTACCCAAGATCTCACTATAAGTCCTACGTCCCCGCCTCCGGGCCCGGTCACGGACATTTCGGAACCATCACTTCAGTTGATAAAACCGAAAGTGAAGCCAACTGGTCACGCGCC
Source organism: Lissotriton vulgaris (assembly GCF_964263255.1). Classification (NCBI taxonomy): domain Eukaryota; kingdom Metazoa; phylum Chordata; class Amphibia; order Caudata; family Salamandridae; genus Lissotriton; species Lissotriton vulgaris. Next base: position 324,032,761 of record NC_141686.1, read on the forward strand.
ATCGGATCCGAAACCGAAACCGAAAGTGGCGCAGGTGATGAAGGTTCTGGAGGCGTCAAATACAAAGGCATCCAAAATGGCCGACCAGAAGCGTCGCGCCAAAATGGCCGACCCGAAAGCATCCGGGTCGGCGCCGAAGGCGAAGATCTCAGATGCGGCTGCATCGGCGCCGAAAGGGGTCGTGGACCCGAAGACGGCTCCGAAGAAACGTCAGGGCGACGACGCCGATGGGCATGGGCCGCCGGCACCGAAGAATGTGCCCTCTGTCGTTGTGGATCTCGAGGATGAGGATTCGCTCGAGCCAGTCCAGCCCTCTCCAGCCTTCACAAAGAAGGTGGCGGAATCCTTGCAGCGGATTCGAAAAGCCGGGGTGGTTCCCGCTCAGGACACTGTGGCGCCTCAGACTACCGCGGGCCACAAGCCTATCCGTTTCACTCTCCCGCCCAAGTCGGCGCCGAAGGCCTTCGCGCCGAAGCCGGGCGGACCCGCTAAGGAACCATTGACACCCAAAGCTGCCTCAGCGGTGCCAAAGCCTCGACTCCAGTCACTTGCGGTCGAGGAACGTCGTGCGGTGTTCATCGACGCCAACACCGGAAAACTGTCGCTCCTCAAGAGGAAGATCACGACGGAGCCGGCGTTGGAACCCTTTAAGATCCCTCTTAAAAACAAAAAGGACTCTGCGGGATCTTCGGCTATGGTGGAACCTGTGTCCCCCCAGGCCCTGGGGCACTCGCCGGCGCATTCAGTCGCAGTCGATGCCGACGAGGAGGATGCCGAGTACACCTATCCGGCGTACTCGGATCCGGAGGAGGAGCCTGTGCCCTGGACCACCGGGGCCGACAACGAGGACCCGCAGTCGGGTCAGGACACTCAGCTTTTCGCCGCCAAGACGTCCCCTACAGAAGACTCGGCGGCCTTCAATGCACTGATAGAGAGAGCTGCGGCCAACCACGACGTCGAACTACACTCCGACCCCGTGGATGTGGACTTCTTGTTCGACACCTTCTCGGTGGCTGAAAAGTCGGTCAAAACGCTGCCGATGCTTAAGGGGGTGCTCAAGCATGCCGCAGATGTCTTCAGGGAACCCACACGGGCGCGTGTGGTCAACCCTCGGATCGACAGGAAATATCGGGCAGCACCCACAGATCCAACGTATATCAAGGGACACTTGCCATTGGACTCCTTGGTCGTTTCCAACGCTCGGAAGAGGGCAAACTCTCAAACAACTGGTGACGCTCCTCCCCCAGATAAAGAGTCGAAAATCTTTGAAGCCTCAGGCAAAAGGATCGCTGCACAGGCAGCTAACATCTGGAAGATTTCTAACACCCAAGCCCTGCTCGCACGTTATGATAGGGCACATTATGACACACTTGAGGCCATCCTACAACACCTACCTGACCAATACAAGGAGGCAGGGGAGATGCTTATTCAGGAGGGTAAACTCATTACTAACGCATCCATCAAATGTGCACTGGATGTGGCAGACACGGCCTCCAGGGCTATCAATACAAGCGTGTTGCTTAGACGCCATGCCTGGCTTAGGATTTCGGGGTTCAAACCCGACATCCAGACTACTATACTAAACCAAACAGTCAATCCTGACCATCTGTTTGGCCCTGAAGTGGATGCCTCCCTGGAAAAAATGAAAAAAGACCAGGAAACTGCCAAGTCAATGGGGGCTTTACAAAGTCAGCAGTTTCGGGGTGGCTCCTTTCGCCGCTCAAATTCAAAAGGCACCTCAAGAGGACAGGCATCCCAATCCACACAATATTACAAGGGTAACACCCAAGCCTCGTTTAACAACAAGGGCAGAGGTGGTTACAGAGGCAATAATGTCAAGGGCAGGGGACGTGGAAACAATGGCTCCAGGTCCACCACCACCAACAAGCAGTGACGTCTTGTCACTGCCCCCCGACCACACAACACCAGTCGGGGGGAGACTCCAGCAGTTCCTGCCGGCGTGGGAGTCCATCACCACAGACAGGTGGGTGAGGTCTCTTATCCAGTACGGGTACTGTCTAGAGCTTACGTCCATTCCACCGGACATACCGCCAAAAAACCGTCCTATGTCCAGCGAGCACTTGACCTTGTTGCAGCAAGAAGCTTTACTCATGCTGCAAAAAGGGGCGATAGAGCTCGTTCTATTGCAAGAACAGGGAACAGGGGTTTACTCCCTCTATTTTCTCATCCCCAAAAAGGACGGGTCCCTCAGACCGATCCTGGACCTCAGGCCCCTGAACTGGTACATCCTCTCGGAGCACTTCCATATGCTCACGTTGCAGCAGGTGCTTCCCCTGCTTCAACAGGGGGACTTCCTGGCTACACTGGATCTGAAGGATGCATATTTTCATATCCCCCTGCATCCTTCACACAGGAAGTATCTCAGATTCACAATCTTAAACCAGCATTACCAGTTCAAGGTTCTGCCGTTCGGGGTCACCACAGCACCAAGGGTATTTACAAAATGCCTGGCGACCGTGGCGGCGCATCTCCGTCGCCAGCACGTCCACGTCTTTCCCTACCTGGACGACTGGCTCATTCAAGCAAGGACAGAACAGCAGTGCGTCGACCACGTGTCACGCACCATTCATCTCCTGCACGATCTGGGATTCTCTCTGAACTACCCAAAGTCCCATCTCCAGCCCGCCCACGTGCGACAGTATCTGGGCGCGACAATCGACACTCTGGCAGCCACTGCGCAGCCAAATTCAGTGAGAATCGCCAGTATCCAGGCGCTGATCCAACGATTCAGACCCCAACACTCGCTTCCAGCGAGGGTGTTCATGCAGTTGATAGGCATGATGGCCTCCTGCATCTCCATTGTCCCGCACGCGAGACTACATATGCGTCCGCTTCAGGAGTGCCTGGCACGTCAGTGGACTCAGGCTCATGGGCAACTGACAGACCTAGTGTTGGTGAGCGGTCGGGCGTACAACTCTCTGCATTGGTGGAATCCACTAAACCTTTGCAAGGGCCGACCATTCCAAGAGCCTGTCCCACAGATTATCCTGACAACGGACGCCTCTCTCCAGGGATGGGGAGCGCATGTACTCCATTACACTGTGCAAGGACTATGGACGCTACAGCAACGGAAGATGCACATCAATGTGTTGGAACTGATGGCAATCTTCATGGCCTTAAAGGCGTTCAAAGTACATCTGTGCAACAAAGTCGTGTTGATCCGGACGGACAACATGACAGCCATGTACTACATTCTGAAACAGGGAGGCACACACTCTCCACAGCTGTCTCATCTGGCTCAGAGCATGTGGAAGTGGGCCATTCAGAGGAACATCTTCCTCATGGCAGAGCATCTCCCGGGCAAAGACAATCAAATGGCGGACCTGCTCAGCAGGCACAGCCATCAGATGCACGAGTGGGAGATACATCCATCAGTACTCCAACCGTACTTCCAAAGGTGGGGTCATCCAGAGATAGACCTATTCGCCACAAAGGAGAACGCAAAATGCCAAAGCTTCGCCGCCAGGTTCCCACACCCGCAATCACAGGGCAATGCGATGTGGATGAACTGGTCAGGCAGATTTGCGTACGCTTTTCCCCCAGCACCTCTGATACCGCTGGTGGCACGCAAGCTCAGGCAGCACTCGATGACTCTCATCCTGGTTGCTCCAACGTGGGCTCGCCAACCATGGTACACCACGTTTCTCGAACTCTCCGTGGTACCGCATCAAAGGCTTCATCTCACTCCCAGCCTTCTGACGCAGAGCCATGGCGACATTCAGCACCCAGATCCGCAACAGCTCAACCTGGCGATCTGGCTCCTGAAGTCCTAGAGTTTGGCTACCTCAATCTTCCTCCCGATTGCATGGACATCATTCGGGAGGCAAGGAAGCCCACTACTAGAGCTTGTTATGCGGCTAAATGGAAGAGGTTTGTCATCTACTGTGCTAACCACGATATTGACCCGCTAGAGGCTTCCATTCAAAACATCATCTGTTACCTTTTTCACCTGTATCGATGCAATCTAGCGTACTCTTCCATCCGCATTCACCTGTCTGCTATGGCAGCATACCTCCAGAATAGGCAGCACCTGTCACTCTTTAAGGTCCCTGCTATCAAGGCCTTTCTGGAAGGACTCAAAAGGGTCATTCCACCAAGGACCCCACCAGCTCCAGAATGGAACCTCAATGTGGTTCTTACGAGGCTGATGGGTCCTCCCTTTGAGCCACTGCACTCTTGTGAGCTTCAGTTTCTGACTTGGAAGGTTGCGTTCTTAGTAGCAATTACATCGCTACGGAGGGTTAGCGAGCTGCAGGCGCTCACCATCCAAGAACCTTTCTTCCAAGTACATGCTAACAGGGTGGTGCTCCGCACTAACCCTAAATTCCTACCCAAAGTGGTATCACAATTCCACATGAATCAAACAATTGAATTGCCGGTGTTTTTCCAAAACCCAGAGACGCTGGCGGAGCGCATGCTCCATACCCTTGATGTGAAACGGGCTTTAATGTACTATGTAGACAGGACGAAAGATTTCCGCAAAACCAAACAACTTTTTGTTGCTTTTGCCACACACCACAAGGGAAACGCTATCTCCAAAGCGGGAATTGCTAGATGGATAGTAAAGTGCATTCAGATCTGTTACGCTAAAGCTAAGCGCACTCTCACTATCCCACCGAGGGCCCACTCCACCAGGAAGTTAGGGGCCTCTATGGCTTTCCTAGGTAACATTCCCTTAGAAGATATCTGTAGAGCAGCCACATGGTCTACCACACATACTTTCACTAAACACTACTGTGTAGACGTGCATTCCAAACAGCAGGCAGCTGTTGGTCAGGCTGTTCTAAAAACGCTTTTTCAAACTGCTGCAGCTGGCACGGGCGACCGCCGATAATGGAGGGACTGCTATGTATTCTATGCACAGATATGAATTCAGCAGCCCACATGCCTCGAACTGCAAATGCTACTTACCAGTATGCATCTGTTCTTGGCATGTAGGGCTGCTGACATTCATATCGCCCACCCTCCTCCCCGGCGCCTGTAGCAGCTGCAGTGTTCATTCATATATACACATATGCTCATAGCATGGCCATCACTCACATTCTTCACTCCATCTCTGCCAATGGCTAAAAACAATCTGGGGATGGAGGCGATGCCCATGCGCACTGTAGTCCAGGGGAGGAGCCACCTATCTCGTGATACTTCGAAGACTCTTCCAGGACAACAATGTGCAATCATCCGGACCCAACACTAGGTGGCGATCTATGCACAGATATGAATGTCAGCAGCCCTACATGCCAAGAACAGATGCATACTGGTAAGTAGCATTTGCATTACTTACCTGGTCACGCTGTTCTGTGCTCGACCATTATATCTGTACCTGCTCCTGGGTGCGCTCGCCAGGAATCTCCCCTGTGCAGGCCCTACACGTGTGCAGACGCATGTACACACATGCCTGCATGTAACCAGCCCAGTGTCCCTTACTCCGGCTGCAGCGCTGTGGCTTACTGTCACCAGGGGGACACCGGTAAAATCCACATGTAGTCTCATCTTCATCATGAGTTCCCTGTGGGTGAGTCCCAACTTATGAGGCTCTCCCACAGTAAAAGCTCAACAATTAGGTGCTCAAAAAGCGAAAAATCTGCGCGTTTAAGATGGTCAGAACCACCTTCTAACAATAAGCGCATGACTTTGAAGAACATTTTTAGGCTTGATACTCTCAAGCCCTGTTATTTACTCGGAATGCATGTCCTTTGCTTTGGGAAGTGATAGTTCTTCAGTGAAAGATGGAAACAAATCTCCTCCCAGTTGATGTCCCTGATGACTAGGATGCTTCATAACCCAAGAGCAGAAACACTATGTGAAGATGCCATCTACCATATGATGCGTTTCTAGGATTGGAGTCAGTGTTGTCATAATTCTTACTGACCATCTGTGGTCACCGACCAAAACTAATTTAAACATATAAACCTGTTTTCGGCACCCAGCCAGGAACGGTTTGGGTGATGCACAGTGTCTCAACCACGAATGGCCACAATCTGCTCACGCATTGTTACAGGCAAGTAACATTTTCTTATTATGGTTAGTAACTCAAAATATGCTCATTTGTGTCAGTGTTCCCCAGCATTACATTTGGTAGCCCCCATTTTGACAATGGCTAGTGTGTGCAAAGAGCTGCTTAAGAGAATGTGCTGCGTTTGAGTAGAATTTGAACCTGCCTGGTATCTTTGGCTATGTCTCATCTTTTCTCTGTTCCCTCCTGTAGCGTCTACAAGAAGGCTGGTCTTGGGAAGGAGAAGCGGGAAGTCACCTATCTTGTGGCCAAAAAGGGTGTAGGCCCAAAGGTACGACGCCCATCTGGGGTTAAGGGTCACTTTAAGGTGGTGGACGGTCGGATGAAGAAAGACATGAGAGCCCAGAAGAGGACCAGCCAAGGGAAGAAGGGTGGCCACGGAAAGAGGAGCGGTCAGGGGAAAAAACCGAAGCACAAAAGGACCTGAGACTAGCTGGAGACACTTAAAAAAGGACTTTGTGAATTCAGTGAAGAGTATTTTCTACCTTCTGATAGGTGCGCCTATATATACGCGGATGTATCAGTAAAATGAAAGACTTGGCTCTTGAAGTCACTTGCTGTTTTTCAGTGTCATTTCCTGCAACTTGAGGCAGTGTCCTTGCCTGTTAATGAGACATGATTCCTTTGTTGGAAGTGACTTCCTTTTCAATGGAAAGGCATCTTTTGGGAGAAGCCCATCTTCCTATTAATGTAAATTTCTCCCTGCGTTGGAGAACGTTGGCCTGCTTTGTTTGAAGAGATAAAGACAGTCTGTGTTGCAGGACATTATTTACTATTTGATGAACTATTGGTGTTTGTTTCCGAGCATCACTTCCTGTTTGTTAAATCTCACCATCTTCCTCATACCAAGGGGCATCCTTCCGCATTGGAGCTCATTTGCTCTAGGATGTTCTCATCTCACTTTTTAGGGATCTGCTTCTGTGTGAGAGAACCTCTTCCACCACAGCAGGCCACTTCTTGTGTGGTGTGATGGTTCACTTTGCGAAGGGTCACTTCATGTTAGCTTGAAAGCATGTTTCTTTGCAGGAGGGGGCTCCCGACGTCCCTATTCTTCCCATTGTAAATGCCATAACTTGTTTTATATATGGTGCCCCTTGTTTTATAGATGGTCTAATCTGGCTGCCAATTATTCAATATTTTTGTATTGTAAATTCATGGCGCTATTCAGATTAAATGAACACCGGATTTACCTTCAGTGGTGACCCAGGAAAGACTGTCCTTGCATGTAGAGTGTTTGTTTACGCAAATGTCTCATTTCCGGGGATGGGGGAGGGTAGTTCTGGTTTGCACTCATTCAGAGATGGGTGGGATTACTCGAAGGTGGAAAGAGGGTTCAAAGATACTTGAGAATTTGAAGGGAAGTAAAGCTCCCTGGGAGGCACAAGTGGGCAGGAGCTTGCACTTACATATAGCCAAGCCTCTCGGTGCCAGGCGGAGGCACCCGTCCAGCTCTGGCGGAAATATCCCACCTGCTCCTTGGAACCTGCCTGAGTTGCAACACTGGGGCACACACAGCCGCTGACACCGGCGTGATGTTCAAGCACTGGGGCGCATGCGGTCGCTGGCACATGGGTGCAGAGAGCCACGCTACCTGCTGCTACATTAAAAGAACTTAATGGCACACTCCTGTCCTCGCTGTCCCTCGTCCTTATACCCATCTCAGCATCCTCCTGTCTCCCTGCACCGTCCCTCGTTGCCTAACTCCCCATCCTCAAGTTATCTCTTGCTTTCTCCTTTACAACCCTCACTTTTCCACAGTTTCAAGCTGCAAACCCATTTCATATCCATCCTCCCTTTACTTTTCTCTTCTCTCTCCATCTCTTCTCTGTCTGCCTCTTCGCTCTCTCATCTGCATACCCCTTTCTTTCACGTCCCCTACACACTTCTGTCCATCGTGCTGCATACCTTCATCTCATGCATTCAGAAGCCATAGCTGTTGTTTATTTATCTGATGCATCATCCCTTGCGTGCACTCTGATCATATGTCATTGTGTACATTTGGGACGGTTTCTGCTCCAAAGCTGAGAACAAGCTTTAAGACTCAAATCATGCATCATTAATAAAATACATTTGGACAATCTGGTGTTACATCACCCACGGAGGCGGCAATAAAAAGATGAACTTTTATTTAAGTCAGGTAGAATATTCCTCACCTCTGTGTTCCTAGTAAATCGTAACTTTCTTTTCTAATAGCTAGGGAATTTTACATTTCTTGGCAGGACTGTATATGCGATTGTTCAAAGCTTACTAATTGCCACACAGGTAAAATCTGATACCGGCATAAAATAAAACTTTTTTAAACTAGACTCTGTTGACCAGTGTCAACACTATTAAATGGGTTTGCTTACATTGAGCCGCACATCTTAGATTGTTACGCCAAGTATAAACGTGACATTAGGTCGTTAAGCACTTGCAACTGCGGCGAGGGTGCTGAAGGTATATGACACCTACCCACCAAGGTGTCGTTTCATCCCAGGATCAAAAAGAACTTGGGTCATACATACAAAAATAGGATACCTCAGCACACCCTTCTCATTATTTCTAATATCAGTAGTATGAGTATTACTTAACACAGTCTTAGTAATCTCAGTGCCCTATGTAATTCAGTCCAAGAAAAATTAAAGTATCAGGAGGTAATGATAGAATGGTCCAAACAGGTCTCCGTTTATTTTCATATATCACAGGAAGAGAACAGCCGACGCGCGTTTCGCCCACAGGGCTTTTTCAAGGCTGATAGTTATGTTCCTTCTAGTGACTAAAGTCCACAGATTTTCTTGTTGCACCCAATTAGAATGGAAGGAGAGGATATTCCCAATATTTATGTAATTGAGTCCCGTCAGTCACAGATTACGTATTTAGGTCTGCTTCTAACATTCACTCTATGTTGGAGTGAGAAAAATTCCAATTTAAGGGAATGTATTTGTTTCCTTTCCAAAAGAATAATCGAGAACCCAGATTAAATAACATCCAAACCCATGGTATGGGTTTATTTCCAAGAATCTTGATAAATCCAAGGATATATCTATTTCGGAGCACCGAAGGGCAGTGTATCGCGCCCAAATGAATCCAATACTAACACTCTGTTGACCAGTGTGTTGTCCTTAAAAGGTCCTCTCTTTGCCGAGCAATTTTGCAGTTTTTACTCCTCACCAACCATCAGTGAATATGAGAGTGACAAATGCAAAAAATATAGCTGACCCAATCCTTTCTACAGAAATAAGCAAACACAAATCCAGCATCGTGAATTTCTCTGCAAATGCCAACAAGAGAACACGGTTTGATTCTGAAAGTAGCCTTGTACAGCTCAGTGCGTGCTTGAAAGATGTACCTGCACAAGATTCGGAGAGTATGATGTCAAGCCAAGGATCGATTCAACCTTCTCCACTGAAAGACTCTTCAACAAAGATCCGGGATACGGGTGCCAGTTTTGAAAGGGATACCAGCTTGCCAGAGTGTTGGGACCACAATCAGTGGGCTCAATTTAAAGAAAAGTATCCATGGCTAACCAGTGAAAATGGCCGCCTTGGCCCCAACATATGCAGTGAGGTTATGTTACTTGGAGCATCACCGGGTGGGTTTGTCTAGAGAATGGGTCACTGGGAGCATTGCTGCATCTGGCCCAACAAAAGCTAGTCAGTTAGGCTCACTGCGGAACAAAATACATTAGCATAACAATTCTGAAGTATATTGTAACACATGTGATATCAGACCTGCATCCAAGAAGGAGGTACTGCAGTCAACGATCCTGGAGCAGCAGAGGTATTATCATGCTTCACCGGTTAAGGTGTTTCGCACGCTTTACTTTTGTGCAATTTATAATCACGCCTTTTCAGTCTTTCCAGGTCTAGGAGCCTTGCAGGTTGCTAATGAGTCCGATATGGGCTCGATTCTACACAGTGAATTCACTGCAGCACAGAGAACCGATTGCATTGCTAAGGAAATGCGGAGAAAGCTTTGCATAGGCATTGTTGAACAGGCTCCAAAAATATCAGTTTATTTTGATGAGCCAACAACCCATTCCTCCATGACTATTTTAGTTATCTACGTCTGTGCTGCAATCAATGGAAAAGAGCCCCTGCCCTTTTTCCTTGACTTGCTTGAATTGCCTGGTGCGATGCAGAGTGCATCGAGTCCTCACTGTCGAAATGTCTTGAAAAACATGGGTTTTGCAACACGTTCCTTGCAGACAATTGGATAGGGGTGTCCAGTGATGGTGCCAGTGTAATGCTTGGGAGAAACTCTGGTGTTTTGGAGAGGCTATGTTGTAAATACCCTTGCCTTGTAAAATGGCACTGTCTATGCCACCGGCTTGAGCTCAGTGTAGCGGACACGGTTGATGCAGTGCCAGACCTTGGACACCTTGCATAATTTTTCAAAAAACTGTAGCCCGTGTACCACCAGTCTCCCAAATATCAGCAGGAACTCTCTGCATTTGTGAAAGTTAGAGATTGCAACTCTGAAAATTGGGCGAAAATGTTCAATCCGGTGGATTGCTTCTAGCAAAAGGGCAATACGAGCAGTGTGGGAGTCATACCCAGCACTTCACCAGCATTTTGTTCAGTCCAGCGTAAGTGCTTCTCGTGATGCCAAACACTGGTCTACTTTCAGCAGGCTGAATAAAATCCTGACATCTTCTGATTTTTTTGTTTGCTGAACCTAGCTGGTGTTGAAGATGCGGTTCATGAAATTGGAACACGGTCAGAAGCACTTCATAGGGATGAAGTAACTCTGCCACGAGCTTACCAGCTCCTCAATCGTTCAGTAAGGGCAATTGAAAAGCGTAAGGAGTACCCAGGGACACACAGGAAGGAGGGTGAACAGGCTATTGAGAGTGGCTTGTTTAGAGGAGTGCCAATCATCTGGAGGACTCACGTGGGCAGGTAAAAATAAACCTTCCCCAGTTTTATCAAAATCTGGCAGATAACTTGTGCTCCAGGTTGTATGCACTGTCTGCAAGCAATAGGCCGGCCACATCAACTCGGACAGATGCACTTTTAGCTCTTACATCAGAGATAGATGTTATCAACCCCCAGAAGTGGCCAGACGGCATTGAGAGCTCCTGGTATGAAGGTGAGGAGAAACGACAAAACCTGTGCAGGAGATTCTCTCGTAACTATAAAGGCGTATCTGAGGGCTTCAGAGACTATGTTGATGATGGTGGTAATGAGATTCCAGAGCAGCTACAACCTGTTCTGAGGGCGATAAACACACTTCTTGTGACTTCAAGTAACTGCAATAGGGGTTTCAGCACAATGAACTTGATAATGTCACCCATACGAAACTGCCTTGGTATCGGACACCTTTCCTCATTATTATTCATAACCCTCATGGGCCCTCCTCTGCCTCTTTGGAATCAGGTGGTTGATTGCTCATCGCCCTGCAGATGATACTCAGTCTAGAAAGGTAGATCCTGCAGCCCAGCACAATAAAAGATATGCAGACGCATGGGCGTATTTTAATTGATGGTCTCACAAATTTTCCATGGTCAAACATCCTGTGGCAATATAACATGTCCCATAATGCTTGCAATAACAGATGTACAGAGTATCAGGTTGAAACTACAGAGTGCACCTTGCATTTTTCTTCTCATGGTCGCAGTGTATTACATTTGTCAGTATTCTTAAATGTGGTGTTCTAGGTAGTGTAATAAAGGTTATAGTTTCGGTAATCACTGTTGTGGTTTCTAGCATGTGGTTTTCTTTGTTTTTTTTCAACACACTAACTCTGCTTTTGTTTATGGTGCCATGTTTTAGTATTCCTCGCTTACAGCACTTAATAGCATGACTAATGTAGTTGTACGCCAAAGTTCATCCGCATTTGGGCTGTTAATTCCTCCCTACAGGGACCTTAAGTCACAGGCACTGAACAGCTTCAATTGTTAAATCTTGCATATGTGCAATGATCGATCTGCTGCACATGTGATCTCACTTCCTGATGCTCCCTGATAGAAAAAAAGTCCAGAGTTAGCCCTTTAATTGGTTGAAGGTTTCGGAGTCTCTGGGGGCTCGAGTGAGCATAATTTCATGGCCTCTGGTCAGCACATGCGGTCATTCAGGGGGGAGTCTGGGCCGGAGGGAGTGGTATCTACGCGCCACGTTTTGGAGATGAACTGCAGAGACCGGCTCATCCTCAGATGACCACAATGCTCCTGGTCCTGGATATCCTCTCGAGGTCAACTTACTCAAGAACACCCTCAAAACCAATCCTGACCCATGCGAATATCAAAAGGATACATTTACAGACTGCTTCTAGGCGCTCCCATGCTGGAGCTGCAGTTATACAGTCCTTGTCGCAGAAGGAGATGAATCTGCAGCACTCGCCAAGACCCTTCCAAGTTGTGAAAAACTGGACCAATGCTTGTGTGTGCAGTCAGGGGACTGCGGGGTGTGTTGTGTTCTGAATGTTGACTGCTTGGTCTTTAAATCCACGCGTGACTGGCAGGTTGTCCTGTACCAGCGGAGGGCAGGAAGATGGGGTGCCTGTAAATCCACAGGCTTTGCACCGCCTGCAGAGGCCGGTGGTACCACAGACTCTTGTCATGTCAGGATGGACTTGCCGTGCACATCTGTCATTCCTCCTGAACCTCTTGTTCTTCCTGCAGGCTGGCATTGCTTCAGCTTGTGTATTATACTTTGGGTACAGGGTGATGGTTATTGGGCATACATTAAAGTTGATGTGACTATACTATACTACATTTGTTGACATATTTTCATGACTAATTATGCCCCTGTGATGTCTAAGTCAATTCTTAGAAAGCACAAGAGAAGAGGGATGCCATTTTAAGTACATGTGCTGGACACTGGTAAAAATGCATTCCTCCACCTACTTGGTGGCTTCACTGAAATCTAGGATGTTTGGTATCAAACAACTTGTATTAATAATCCCATACTAATTCCAGTGGTGGATTTATTAATACATGCACTGTTAGACATTGGATTTCTGGCAGGCTAGGGCGTGGGCCAAAGCCAGGCCAAAACCACCACTCTAGTCAGGATAAGGGAGTTACACTCTTAAAATAACCCCTGCTTACCCCCTTGGTAGCTTGGCACGAGCAGCCAGGCTTATCTTAAAGGCAGTGTGTAAAGCATTTGCACAGAACAAACAGTAATACAGAGTATGTGCTACAAAAGGACACCACACCGTTTAGAAAAATGTCTAATATTTTTCTATAATTAAAACAAGACCAATCATGATAAAAACAATCTTTGATTAACAAGAGTTCCTTGTGTGGATAGCTCTGTCTGGGCTACCACGGTGTCGTAAACGCACAAATCTAAAACAGTTCTGGCTGACCGCTGGATCGCAGGCCTGCTACGGTGTCGGGAAGACCCGCAAACAATACCTTTCAGAGATGCAGGGCGATGGGGCCCTTGAAGTCACTCGCGTTGCAGGTTGAGCTCCTTTTTTGATGGGATCAGGAGCGCTGGTGCCAACAGGCGTCGGGTGCTGTGGTGCAAAGCCGTGCGGTGCCCCTAGGCGCCAAGACGCCCAAGGGCAAACGTTGCGCTTTACAAATCTTAAAAATAAATAAATAAATAGGTCACGGTGCGAGCAGCGGCTCGGTGGCGGCGCCCCATGGCGTCGTCGGTGAGACCAGGGTCGCGGTGCGAGATGAAGGTGGTGCTCGTGACAGTGCTAACAGATCACGGTGCAAGCAGTGGCGTTGTCGTTGCTGAAGTGCTGTCATTGGCTGACGAACTGGAGTCGATGGCACCGGCATCGCTGGACCAAGGCTGCGGTATGGGATGAGGGCGGTGCGTCGTGTAACTTACGAGCGGTGACTTTGGACCACGGTGCAAGCAGCGGCGTCGATTTCGGCTTGAAGTGACAGCGTCAGGAAGGCCACGGCGGTGTCGTGTAGTGAGGCGGTGCAGAGTGCAGTGCCCACAGGTCGCGTGCAAGCAGCAGCTCAGTGGCGGCGTCAACAGGTGTCGTCGGTGAGGCCAAGGTTGCGGTGCGGCATGGCGGTGGTGCTCTCTGGTGCCAAAGCTTCGGTGTGAAGCAAGGCGGTGCGGAGTGCGGTGCCCACAGTTTGTGGTGCAAGCAGCGGCTCGGTGGCGGCGTCATCGGTGAGACCAGGGTCACGATGCGGCGTTATGGCAGTGCTCTCTGCGGTGCCAAAGCTTCGGCGTGAAGCAAGGCGGTGCAGAGTGTGGTGCCCACAGGTCGCGGTGCAAGCAGCAGCTCAGTGGCAGCGTCCACAGGTGTCGTCGGTGAGGCCAAGGTTGCGTTGCGGCATGGCAGCGGTGCTCTCTGTGGTGCCAAAGCTTCAGCGTGAAGCAAGGCATCAGTGCCATAGAGGTCCAGAGACCTTCCAGAGACGTAGTCCGCCTTGGGTTTGCACAGACTGGGCTCCCAAAAGGCACCTGCAGCCTCTTTGTGTAGGCCCCCTCAACCATGAGTGACTCCCGCAGCACGGAACAGACACCTACAGCACCACTACACCAGAGTTTCGCAGCATGAGGTGCAGTGAGTGGACCAACAGTGTCCCTACCTGCCTGAGCATGTGGAGGACTGAACACCCACTGTGGGTTCAACTGGGCAGGCCCAGCTTGCTGCCTCTTTTTGACAGGATTGATTCCCATTGAAACCAACTGGGCTCCCAATGCTGAAAGCATCTCTACACCCGGACGTCCCAGACCCTACCGAGGTGACCTGTTGGTGCTGTCTTGGACTTTGCCCCCTACTTAGGTTAACCAGAGAAGATTGGTCATGTAAGTTGCTGCTAAGTACCCTTCTGCAGTACACGTGTTTTTCCCTGTAGGATAATATTACCGCATTGATGATAATGCAAATCTATTTACCTGTTTTCTTCAAAACTGCTATTTTAAAAAGTACTTGCCCAATAATTAAGTCCTTGGTGTCAAACATTATATTAAAAAACTGTTCTTTTTCTATATTGATGTGGATCTTTTATAGAGCGAGAGAGAGTGAGAGTGTGTGTGTGTCAGTGATAGCCTAGATAGCAGTGAACGTCGGCACTCTTGAGTGACGCTTATATGTGGCACCGAAAGCCATTTCCAACGTGGAATGGTGTCTGCGTGGAGCAGCACGGCGCCACCTACCCAAGCAGGGCTACTGGTGTAAAGATCAGTATGACACCTGGGGAATATTAAAAAACGGAGGAATTCGCTGTTAGAGAATCTGCCAGAAAGAGTATTTCCAAAGGTATGCAATTTGCTCTTCAGTACTGGAACCGTTGACTTCAGTACTGGAACACGGGTACCTCTTTCATGACAGCAGTACTCGTTGAGCTAAGGTTTGCAATGTCAAGATGGAATTTTTTTGAACTGTGAACTTTTAAACAGTTTTTAGGACTTTACTTTGCAATTGGTTGGCTTCATGATCACTCATGTCCTTGATTCTCTTTGGTCAACACATGCCGGCTTCACTTTCGCTTCGTGCTTGTTCCTCCCCTAGAACATGGCTGAATTACTATCCTTTACCCGGTGTGTGCTCTTCCAGTTGTGCTTTCTGTGGTACTTTTCTCCTGTACTTGCACGTGCCCTTCTTGTGCTGTTGCTTTTCTATCATTCCTGCCTCCATCTTTTTTGCTTGCTGTTTTCCCTCCTGCATCCCGTTACTAGCTCTGTCCCTCCTTCTCCCCAGTACTGCTTTATCGCTAGCTTCTGTCCTTCCATCCCTCCATGTGTGAGAGAAGCTCGGACTGCTGCTGTCTGGTTTGTACTGCTCAGTCTGTGAGAGAACTTGCACTGCTTCTGTCCGGTTTGTACTGCTCCGTCTGTGAGAAGCTTGCACTGTTGCTGTCCATTTGTACTGCTCAGTCTGTGAGAGAAGCTTGCACTGCAGCTGTCCGGTTTGTACTGCTCTATGTGTGAGAGAAGCTTGCACTGCTGCTGTCTATTTGTACTGCTCCGTCTGTGAGAGAAGCTTGCACTGCTGCTGTCCGTTTTTACTGCTCTGTGTGAGAGACGCTCGCACTGCTGCTGTCCGTTTGTAGTGCTCCGTCTGTGAGAGAAGCTCACACTGCTGCTGTCCGTTTATACTACTCCCTCTGTGAGAGAAGCTTGCACTGCTGCTGTCCGTTTGAACTGCTCCGTCTGTGAGAGAAGCTTGCACTGCTGCTGTCCGGTTTGTACTGCTCTATGTTTGAGAGAAGCTGGCACTGCTGCTGTCCATTTGTACTACTCTGTCTGTGAGAGAAGCCCACACTGCTGCTGTCCGTTTGTACTGCTCTGTCTGTGAGAGAAGCCCACACTGCTGCTGTCCGTTTGTACTGATCTGTCTGTGAGAGAAGCTCGCACTGCTGCTGTCTGGTTTGTACTGCTCCTGTAGTATCGGGTTCCCAAGGCTTACATGCTCCGAAGATAACCCACTTACATTGAAAGAACTGTTGGCACGGAAACTGAAAAATTCAAAGAACAAGTTTATTAAGACCCCATGGGGTGGTGGTACATTCCTACAGCACCCTTCGGTAATGCAAGAAGTATCACACCGAACATCGGTGTGACTCGCTTTTTATACAATTTGCAGGTAATAAAACAATAGGCGGTACAAAGTTACAAAGCGTTATGTACATATATGGTCATTTTTGGAACACAGCCAGCTCATTGGAGGGGTTACAACTCCACTGGTCAGTTTGGCGGAACATTCCTGAGGGGTGACTGGTCAGTGGGGACTGCGCATGTACAGGCTTGACCAGTACTAAAAATAGCCTGTTGCTGGGCAAACTCGAGTGGTCAGTGGCACGGACAACGGACTAAGGGGCACGCTGGCCACGAGGCCGCTTATGATCTAAGATGGCCGCCGTAACACACAAAATGGCGTTTCCAAGTATAGCCAAGTTAAGCGGGAAAACGTGTAGCACAGCTAAGCGCTAACTCGGCCATTGTCAAATTACGACAGACGACCCTTTTAGCGTTTAGCTGAAGCTACCTCATAGTGAACATAATCAGGGTGTTCATCTTCAATATCGATTAGCATTATTTGAGTTACTTCTTTATGAAGCATCATTTTGTCATGAGCAAGAGCTCGTCTTGATGGTATGCAAGCCGATAAGCACATAGAACATAAAGCGGGGCCACATTGAATACATAAGCATACACAAAACAGTATCCCCACAATGATGCATAAAATCGTTAGCAATTTCCAACCCCAAGTGGTAAGCATTGACCAGAACCACCCTGAAAGAGTCCAAGTTCCATTGTCCGGGTGTATTTCAGCAGCTATCTTATGCAATTTAGAAATGGCATCATAAACAGATGGTGAATTGTCAGGTACATATACACAGCAGCTGCTTCCGATAATTCTACATGCCCCCCCACGGTCAGCTAGAACCACATCTAAAACCATTCGGTCCTGGAGTGTAACAATCCTAGAAATCTGAAGTTCTTCGGTAATATTCCCTAATGCAATAGCAGTATCATTTGCTACAGTCTAAACAACACGGGTCAGTCGTCGTATCTTTCGACTATTCAGAGCAGCCCCAACAAAGGAAAACCGTCCCAAATTGAAGTCCACATACTGTTGCAAAGCAGTGTCCGTCTGGTCGATGTCGTCCAGAACAACAGCACGTTTAACACGATTCAACACGAAATCATGATAAAGAATATAGTCATTATGATACATTGGTGGGGCAATGAATACAGGGGGCAATACAAAAGATACATAGCAAGTGCCTAACCATCCCAAAGGGAGCTGATGATAACCCTTCGTTCCACAAATAAAATACGTATTACGAGATGCTACAAACGATATGCCATTTGGGCTGTCAAACGTGAGTGTAGTACTGCATTCGCTTTTCCCAACCGAGATTGTACCTTTATTGTGTATACACAAATCCACTTTAGTGGCAATAACATTAATAACATGTGAGCTAGAGACATTAATGTTACGTTGGTTGCTGTAAACACGTGGGGCTGACACGTTATCGGGGCGGTACTCCTCCCATTCAAATCGAGTACCCTCAGCTCGTGGATACCCATCCCGGTTATGGTAACAAATTTTATTCAAACGGAAAAGCACCCCCCCTTTTGTTGGCCATCTCAAAGTGAAGAGGAGAGTGTACCAGGCATTGCAAGATCCATTGTGTGAAAACGGGAGTGGAATGAGTGGAGTGCCCCCTTTCTTCTGGTGCCCGGGAAACATCCCACACACCCAGCAATTAGACGTATTTGTCATATTATGCGTATGATGCAGGATCTGAATAAAGCTATTGTTCAAATAAGTCTGTCGGTGCCGTTCTTCATGGTAAGGCAAAGTGAAGTGAAAATGTTCAGATGGAGCCGGGGTAGTCGGCAGCAAATGTACACGTGCAGGCACCACAAGTTCAACTACCCAAGCTATCACTGCTATTACCACAATCGTCAA
Source organism: Lissotriton vulgaris (assembly GCF_964263255.1). Classification (NCBI taxonomy): domain Eukaryota; kingdom Metazoa; phylum Chordata; class Amphibia; order Caudata; family Salamandridae; genus Lissotriton; species Lissotriton vulgaris. The sequence goes on from NC_141686.1 coordinate 324,051,125, forward strand.
AACAAAAAGGATGGCACCAAGTATTCTTTTGTCCCGTGATGCAGAAGGCGCCATAGTTCAATTATTTTTCAAAGTCTTAAGTGGTTCGAAAAGTTCACAAAGTCTTAAATGTACATGTGTGTGTATTACACCTAAAAATGAAAAATACGGTGCTGAGCTCCGAGGTAGCCGTTGTTTTCTTCTCCGGGGTCAAGACGGGTGTCGCTACTTTTGGCAGAACTGATCCCCCCCCCCCCTTGAGATTCCCGGCTTCCGTTTCACAAACCCCAGAGCGGTAACCAACCAGTCTCGAAAACCAAAAAAATCTTCCTATCGTGGCCGCAGATTATAGCGCTCTTGCCCAGAAACAGTGTGGTCCGGGAAGGCTCCCTCAACTTCGGCCGATGTCACAGCTGGGCTCTTTTCTTTCTCCAGAATCTCTTGGAAGTCGGTCAACACAGCAGGATTCACCAGATCAGGAGAGACACGACGGCAGTGTGTTGAATGTATCCACCGCTTCCTATTGGTCACTCGTACAGCTGTTCGAGTCGCCAGGAGGACCTGCTCGGGGCCTCGCCACCTCGGTTCCAAGCTGTTCGCCCTCTCAAATGATTTAATCATAACGTGGTCACCAGGGCGAAGATCATGGCCCTCTCCAGTAGAGTTGTCAGGGAGCGCTTCTCGAACCTGTTGATGGATAGAAAGCAAATCATTTGTTAATCGTTCATCATTATACAAGGCACATCATGTATCAATCGCGGTTTAGGCACCCCCCAAATATTCATAGGCCTTCCAAACACCACTTCATATGGTGTGAGGCCTGTTAGAGAGTGGGGCACTGATCTAAGAGAGAGCAATGCTAGCGGTAAGGCATCGGGCCATTTTAATGACGTGGACGCCACAATCTTAGCCAGTTTTAGTTTCAACGTGGCATTATACCGCTCGACAAGACCTGCTGACTGAGGGTGGAACACAGCATGAAACTTCTGCTGAATCCCCAAGCCTTTCAACACATACTCCACGATTTTCCCGACAAAATGAGGCCCATTATCGCTCCACAAAAATTTGCAAACTCCAAATCGAGGAAAATACTCCTTGAGCAAAACCTTAGCTGTTGTCAAAGCTGTATTATCTTTCGTGGGGAAGGCCTCAACCCATTTGCTAAAAGCACACACCACCACTAAGACATACTTAAGGTTATTGCAGCGCTCAAGCTGGATGTAATCCATTTGAAGTACCTCGAATGGTGCAGAAGGTGGAACGAACCCTCCTTTCGGAGTATGGGTCCCCTTTGCAGGATTGTGCTGCAAACATATCAGGCAGGTCTGCACTACTCTCTTGGCGGTATCAGCAATCTCGGGATGCTCCCAAACTCGTGTTAACAGTCGAGTGATTGCAAGAGCCCCCACGTGCGCCAACCCATGTGTCATCTGGACCATCGCTTGCAAGTAAGCTGCAGGCAATTTCCATTTTTCCATGCCCTTACTTCTCCAACACCCTTCATCATCTAGCACCCCATCTGCTGCCCATGCCGCAAGTTCTGATTCAGTAGCTGATTTCTGAATATCTAATATCTCCGCTCTAGCATCATTCCATCGCTCAGCTTGGGATTTTGTCACGTACATGGGGGAGTCAGTTCGGGACATAGCCGTTTGTCTCGCTATGCTGTCCACAAAGGCATTTCCCTGACCCACTTTATCGGTGATCTTTTTATGGGCGCTACATTTTATTATCGCTACTTTCTTTGGACAAAGCAACGCATTTAGGAGATCACGCACCAGTTCTCCGTGCATAATGTGTACTCCATGAGAAGTCAAAAACCCACGTTCTCTCCAGAGTAGCCCGAAGTCATGTGCTACTCCGAAGGCGTACCGGCTGTCTGTGTATATGTTCACACATAGGCCAGCACTCAGTTCGCAGGCTCTTGTCAAAGCTATCAGCTCTGCTGCTTGAGCCGATTTCTGTGGTATTCTAGCTGTTTCCACCACTGTCTTAAGTGTCGTGATCGCATAGGCTGTGGAAGTCGTGTCATCTGGTAGCCTCAAACACGATCCATCAACCCACAGTTCCCCATCCACATCTGGAAGTGGCATATACTGTAAGTCAACACGACCCTTTGTCTGTTCCTCGGTCAGGAAAACACAGTCATGATGTTTTTCTTCCTGACCCTCCTCAACCGGATAGGGCAATAAAGTGGCAGGGTTCAGGGTCGCACATCTTTTCAGTGTGATATGTGGCGCCAACAGTGTAAGCTCATATCCTGTTAACCGTGCACTCGTGAGATATTGGGTCTTTGTTTGGTTTAGCAGGGCATCTACTGCGTGGGGAACTAACACCAACAATTTGTGCGATAACACTATTCCCTCACTCTGTCTTATAGCTACTGCTGTTGCTGCCACTGCTCGAAAACACCCAGGTAACCCTCGTGCTACAGGATCAAGAATGGCTGAAAAATACGCACATGGCCTCTGCTTGTTCCCGTGTGTCTGCACTAACACTGATAACGCACACCCATCTTTCTCGTGTACGTACAGTGTGAAAATCTTCGTGTAATCTGGTGTACCTAATACGGGGGCAGAGCAAAGAGCCTGTCTCAATTGTTCAAAAGCATTTTGACATTCATCTGTCCATTCAAGGGGCATTGGTGTAGTTTTGGACAGTAACGCTAACAAAGGCTTGATAATGTGCGAAAACCCCATAATCCACTGCCTACAAAAGGACGTTAACCCTATGAAGGCGCGTACATCTCTCTGTGTGCGGGGGACTGGTGTATCTAAAATCGCCTGAATTCGATCTGATGTTAATGCACGCCCCTCCTTAGACAAAAGATGACCGAGGTAGGTCACCTTGGGTCTACAGAATTGTAGCTTTTTCTTAGAAACCTTGTGATTATTCTGTGCCAGAAAAGAAAGCAGCGCAATCGTACTCTCCTCACATTGTGCATAAGAATCTGCAGCAAGCAGAAGGTCGTCCACATATTGGATAAGGACAACCCCCGATTGTAACTCAAAGGAATCAAGCTGTCTTTTCAAAGCCTGGCTGTAGATACTCGGGCTCTCAGTGTAACCTTGAGGAACACGACAAAATCTATACGATTTATTATTTAACGTGAAGCCAAACAGATATCTACTATCAGGATGGACAGGGATGGAAAAGAACGCATTTTTCAAATCAATTACACTAAAGGTCGTTGCCGTTGGTGGTACCAGTGTAAGCAAAGTCGTGATGTCGGACACCACCGGGTATTGGGGAATGACAATTTTGTTAATTTCTCTTAAGTCAATAATAAACCGATAGACCTTGTCGTCAGTATCTCTCTTAAGGATCGGAAGAATAGGGCTGTTACAAACATTATAAGGAACCTCTTCCACCACTCCTGCAGTTATCAAATCTTGAACAATATGAGTCAGGGCAATTTCACCTTCCCTTGAAATCTTATACTGTGGCACCCGTGGCAGAGAGGCCCCCTCCTTAACAGTAATATGAATAGGTGGAATACGCATCCATTCTCCCCCACATCCGTGTCTGAGGTCGCCCATAACGTGTGCGGGAGAGAGGCCAAAGCTGGAATATCTAGTATAGTATAAAACCTATTCGGGTCAGGATAATTGTCATTCAGGATAACCCGCACTCCCTCAGGAGCGCACCGTATCGTTGCTCGAAAATATTTAAGCAAATCAATGCCCAGGATATTATCTGGTGTATAGGGCAATAGCAAAAATTGACCAAAACTAAAAAATTTGTCAAGACAAAGTGCAAGGGGTTTTGACAATGGGCTAGGGGAGGGTGTGCCATCGAACCCTACACATGTTATCATTTCGCCAGACAGGGGAGCCCTCGGAACCAATTATTTTGACAAAGCGCTACGAGTAGCTCCGGTGTCGACTAGAAATTGATCAGTAGAACCCAAAATGCCCGCTGTTACATATGGACCCTCCTGATCTACCGGCACTTCAATTGGTTCCGTACCCCATCCTACGCAGTCCTATGCATGCACATAATCCTGGTGCTACACATTCTCACCCTCCGATATCTGATATTGGTTTCATCTATCAAAAGTATTTCGTTCATCCTGGCCACGGCCCCTCTCCTCAGCCCTTCCACGATCACCTCCACCACCTCTCGCCCCCGTATAACTGCCCCGCGACCTACCGCCTCCTCGACCACGCTGGCTACGTTGTTCACGAAGTACCGGACAATCTTCAGCCCAATGCCCAAACTCTTTACAATAAGCACATTGATCCTCCGCTATATCCGTACGACCATACGCCGTATTGCCTCCACCTCGTCTACCTCTATCATTCCCTCTACCCTGTGTTCCACGAACCTGTGCCAACATCACCTTCGTTTTCAATTCTTTCGCTTTTTTATCAACACTTTCTTTAGCCTCCAACTCCTGCCGCTCATAATACTGAGCCATAGTCAACAAAGACGCAGGGGTCGCCGTGGCCCAGGAACTTTCACTCGATTTCAATCGCTTTGCAATCTCCGGTAGGAGATTAGCCACATACTTATCTACAAACAAATGCCGACCTGTATCATCTGTTAAAGATTGACCACTGTAATCATGAAACGCCTCTTCGAAGCGTGTAAAGAAATCTGAAACCGTTTCATCTGGTTTTTGTTTGCACGAAGCTAACATGGTCCAATCGATCTTTTTAGAAGGTACGAGCGTTTTTAATTTATTTAAAATAGCCGCCGGGAGGTCTAAAATCAACTGGCAAGGCTTACATGCCGGTTCCCTATCTAAATCAGCTGCATTTATTTCTTTCCATGTTCCCCCAAGTATTGTTTCATCATTATTTTTACGAATTTGTCTCCACATGTCAGGCGGAAGTATTAACCCAAAAAACAGATCTATGTCGACAAGAGTCATCACACAAGATGAAATAGCCCCTTCCACCCCTTCATAAAAAGCTGCCGGATTTTTACGAAGGTCAGGTAAAGAATTTTTCAATGCCATAACATCTGCTCTATTCCAAGGCGTATACACCCAGTTATATACAAAATATCCCTTCGCATCCTTTGACATTTTATCATCATCTGTACCTTCCCCTTTTGGTGGAACATACAAAGGTGCGGCTTCACGCATAGGCATAACATGCATCGCAGAACTCTTATCTGAACCCCGGAGAGAACACTCCTTAGATTGCCCACTAGACTCCGGCCCGGACTCCTTATTCTTTTTCCGCTCGTCCCGCAATCTGGCAGTCTCATCTCGTAGCTGGATCAGTTGCTTGTAAAAGGCATCGACATCTGCAAAATCAAATAAACCTTTATCCAGATTCTCACGATGAACTGACACAGCCTTAGGTTCTAGCGTATCTGAAAATTGACGATATGCGATAACAACTTCATTTGCCAAAGTAGCCAAAAAATACAGTAATTCTTGTTCTGTCCAATTACCCCTTTCAGTAACAATTTCAGACTGAGAAACAAAATTCGTATTCACTCTACGAGCCCAACTACGTAAATGTGCGGATCTCTCCGCAGAAAACCTGACACCGGATACACCCTTCTTTCCCGGCTTATCCTGTCCTTCGTCATCCGATTCAGCAGTTGGAGCCGTAGGCGAAACGTACGGAGGCGGTGATCGATCTAGCAATGAAAAATCATCAATTTCATTATTAAGGACAGGATAAAGCGGTCGACGAATAGGGAATTGACCAGTCATTTGCAATTTACGTTCCCGTTCCTCCCTCTCTTTCTTTTCCTGAGCCTCCTTTTCCTCAAGCTGTAAAGCCTTATCTCGAGCAGCCTTGCGCTGCTCTTTGTCCGCCAAGGCAACTTCACGTTTCATTCGCTCACGCACCGCTTTCTCCCACATTCGTACACAATCAAACATATTTTGTCTAGACCTTCGTTGAAACAAACATTGCTCCACAAACTGTACTTTACGCAAATCGAACGACACATGTAGAGGCCATTGCAATTCAGGATCCGATTTAGTGTACTTATTCCATAATTTACTGTACATAATAGGGGGAAGGCCAAATTTGATATACATTTCCCGATTTGGTGTTCCTTCTGGGGGAGCTGGCTGTGCTTCCGCTAACCTGATTGTGGTACCATTTCCAAGACAGCACATCCCTCGGAGTGTGCTTAAAACAGGCATGTTCAAAAAGTATCACGAAAGCGCGATACCGTATAAAATGGCACTTACAGTACTTCACACAAATGTGCCGCTCAAAGGGAAAAAACAAAATTAGAGAAACATCTCTACATGCCTGCCTATGTGAAGTGCACTACACATATAGGTTCAAAGTTCACTAATTCACAAATGTTAGCTAACTCAAATCAAAGTCACAAATCATAGAACTTCGGTGAGCGTCCGGAGACTACCTCACCGATCACAAATCATAGAATTTCAGTAAGCGTCCGCAGACTACCTTACCGATCACAAATCTTACCCAAAGCCTCAAAGGTCCATATTCCAACTGCCAAGGTCTTTTAATCGAATCAGCCAAACGGCACTTTATCCAGCAACGCAGACGATCGAAAACTCAGTCGGAGACCGGCGCTACCTGGAAGGTCAGATCAGAAGGAAAGGAAGAAACACCGCGGGTGCCAAGACTCGGGTCACTCGGTGGCAGCGTACGCGTCCATGGCGAGTTTCCAAACCTTCGTCACGACCTCTCCTTCGGGCATCCGAGTCGCCGATGAGTCCCTTCGTGGTCGCCAATTTGTAGTATCGGGTTCCCAAGGCCTACATGCTCCGAAGATAACCCACTTACATTGAAAGAACTGTTGGCACGGAAACTGAAAAATTCAAAGAACAAGTTTATTAAGACCCCATGGGGTGGTGGTACATTCCTACAGCACCCTTCGGTAATGCAAGAAGTATCACACCGAACATCGGTGTGACTCGCTTTTTATACAATTTGCAGGTAATAAAACAATAGGCGGTACAAAGTTACAAAGCGTTATGTACATATATGGTCATTTTTGGAACACAGCCAGCTCATTGGAGGGGTTACAACTCCACTGGTCAGTTTGGCGGCACATTCCTGAGGGGTGACTGGTCAGTGGGGACTGCGCATGTACAGGCTTGACCAGTACTAAAAATAGCCTGTTGCTGGGCAAACTCGAGTGGTCAGTGGCACGGACAACGGACTAAGGGGCACGCTGGCCACGAGGCCGCTTATGATCTAAGATGGCCGCCGTAACACACAAAATGGCGTTTCCAAGTACAGCCAAGTTAAGCGGGAAAACGTGTAGCACAGCTAAGCGCTAACTCGGCCATTGTCAAATTACGACACTCCGTCTCTGAGAGAAGCTCGCACTGCTGCTGTCCGTTTATACTGCTCCCTCTGTGAGAGAAGCTCGCACTGCTGCTGTCCGTTTGTACTGCACCATCTGTGAGAGAAGCTTGCACTGCTGCTGTCCAGTTTGTACTGCTCTGTGTGTGAGAGAGGCTTGCACTGCTGCTGTCCGTTTGAACTGCTGTCGGTGAGAGAAGCTTGCACTGCTTCTGTCCGGTTTGTACTGCTCTGTCTGTGAGAGAAGCTTGCACTGCTGCTGTCCATTTATACTGCTCTATGTGTGAGAGAAGCTTGCACTGCTTCTGTCCGTTTTTACTGCTCTGTGTGAGAGACGCTCGCACTGCTGCTGTCCGTTTGTAGTGCTCCGTCTGTGAGAGAAGCTTGCACTGCTGCTGTCCGGTTTGTACTGCTTTATGTGTGAGAGAAGCTTGCACTGCTGCTGTCCGTTTATACTACTCCCTCTGTGAGAGAAGCTTGCACTGCTGCTGTCAGTTTATACTGCTCCGTCTGTGAGAGAAGCTTGCACTGCTGCTGTCTGTTTATACTGCTCCGTCTGTGAGAGAAGCTCGCACTGCTGCTGTCCGGTTTGTACTGCTCTATGTTTGAGAGAAGCTCGCACTGCTGCTGTCCGTTTGTACTGCTCCCTCTGTGAGAGAAGCTCACACTGCTGCTGTCCGTTTATACTGCTCCATCTGTGAGAAGCTCGCACTGCTGCTGTCCGTTTGTACTGCTCCGACTGTGAGAGAAGCTCGCACTGCTGCTGTCGGTTTGTACTGCTCCGTCTGTGAGAGAAGCTTGCACTGCTGCTTTCCGGTTGGTACTGCTCTGTCTGTGAGAGAAGCTCGCACTGCTGCTGTCCGTTTGAATTGCTCTGTCTGTGAGAGAAGCTTGCACTGCTGCTGTCCGGTTTGTACTGCTCTGTCTGTGAGAGAAGCTCGCACTGCTGCTGTCCGTTTGAATTGCTCTGTCTGTGAGAGAAGCTTGCACTGCTGCTGTCCGGTTTGTACTGCTCGGTCTGTGAGAGAAGCCCGCACTGCTGCTGTCCGTTTGTACTGCTCTGTCTGTGAGAGAAGCTCGCACTGCTGCTGTCCGTTTGAACTGCTCTGTCTGTGAGAGAAGCTTGCACTGCTGCTGTCCGGTTTGTACTGCTCTGTCTCTGAGAGAAGCTTGCACTGCTGCTGTCCGTTTGAACTGCTCTGTCTGTGAGAGAAGCTTGCACTGCTGCTGTCCGGTTTGTACTGCTCTGTCTGTGAGAGAAGCTCGCACTGCCGCTGTCCGTTTGTACTGCACCGTCTGAGAGAAGCTTGCACTACTGCTGTCCAGTTGAACTGCTCTGTCTGTGAGAGAAGCTCGCACTGCTGCTGTCTGGTTTGTACTGCTCTGTCTGTAAGAGAAGCTTGCACTGCTGCTGTCCGTTTATACTGCTCCGTCTGTGAGAAAAGCTTGCACTGCAGCTGTCCGGTTTGTACTGCTCCGTCTGTGAGAGAAGCTTGCACTGCTGCTGTCCGGTTTGTACTGCTCCGTCTGTGAGAAGCTTGCACTGCAGCTGTCTGGTTTGTACTGCTCTGTCTGTGAGAGAAGCTTGCACTGCTGCTGTCCGTTTCTTACTGCCCAGTCTGGGAGAGAAGCTCGCACTGCTGCTGTCCGTTTGTACTGCTCGGTCTGTGAGAGAAGCTCGCACTGCTGCTGTCCGTTTGAACTGCTCTGTATGTGAGAGAAGCTTGCACTGCTGCTGTCCGGTTTGTACTGCTCTATGTGTGAGAGAAGCTTGCACTGCTGCTGTCCGTTTGAACTGCTCTGTCGGTGAGAGAAGCTTGCACTACTGCTGTCCGTTTGAACTGCTCTGTCTGTGAAAAAAGCTTGCACTGCTGCTGTCTGGTTTGTACTGCTCCGTCAGTGAGAGAAGCTTGCACTGCTGCTGTCCGTTTGAACTGCTCTGTCTGTGAGAGAAGCTTACACTGCTGCTGTCCGTTTGTACTGCTCCGTCTGTGAGAAGCTCACACTGCTGCTGTCCGTTTGTACTGCTCCGTCTGTGAGAGAAGCTTGCACTGCTTCTGTCCGGTTTGTACTGCTCTGTCTGTGGGAGAAGCTCGCACTGCTGCTGTCCGTTTATACTGCTCCCTCTGGGAGAGAAGCTTGCACTGCTGCTATACATTTGTAGTGCTCCGTCTGTGAGAGAAGCTCGCACTGCTGCTGTCCGTTTGTACTTCTCTGTCTGTGAGAGAAGCTCGCACTGCTGCTGTCCGTTTGTACTGCTCAGTCTGTGAGAGAAGCTCAAACTGCTGCTGTCCGTTTGTACTGCTCCATCTGTGAGAGAAGCTCGCACTGCTGCTGTCCGTTTGTACTGCTCCGTCTGTGAGAGAAGCTTGCACTGCTGCTCTCCGTTTGTACTGCTCCGTCTGTGAGAGAAGCTCGCATTGCTCCGTCTGTGAGAGAAGCTCGCACTGCTGCTCTCCGTTTGTACTGCTCCGTCTGTGGGAGAAGCTTGCACTGCTGCTGTCCGTTTGTACTGCTACGTCTGTGAGAGAAGCTCGCACTGCTGCCTTCCGTTAGTACTGCTCCGTCTGTGAGAGAAGCTCGCACTGCTGCTGTCCGTTTGTACTGCTCTGTCTGTGAGAGAAGCTCGCACTGCTGCTGTCCCTTTGTACTGCTCCCTCTGGGAGAGAAGCTTGCACTGCTGCTGTCTGGTTTGTACTGCTCCGTCTGTGAGAGAAGCTTGCACTGCTGCTGTCTGGTTTGTACTGCTCCGTCTGTGAGAGAAGCTCGCACTGCTGCTGTCCGTTTGTACTGCTCCGTCTGTGAGAGAAGCTCGCACTGCTGCTGTCCGTTTGTACTGCTCCGTCTGTGAGAGAAGCTCGCACTGCTGCTGTCCGTTTGTACTGCTCTGTGTGTGAGAGAAGCTCGCACTGCTGCTGTCTGTTTGTACTTCTCCGTCTGTGAGAGAAGCTCGCACTGCTGCTGTCCGGTTTGTACTACTCTATGTGTGAGAGAAGCTCGGACTGCTGCTGTCCGTTTGTACTGCTCCGTCTGTGAGAGAAGCTTGCACTGCTGCTGTCCGTTTGTACTGCTCCCCCTTTGAGAGAAGCTTGCACTGCTGCTGTCCGTTTGTACTGCTCCGTCTGTGAGAGAAGCTCGCACTGCTCCTGTCCGTTTGTACTGCTCCGTCTGTGAGAGAAGCTTGCACTGCTGCTGTCCGGTTTGTACTGCTCTATGTGTGAGAGAAGCTTGCACTGCTGCTGTCCGTTTGTACTGCTCCGTCTGTGAGAGAAGCTTGCACTGCTGCTTTCCGGTTTGTACTGCTCCGTCTGTGAGAGAAGCTCGTGTGAGAAGGTGGCCTGATATGCAGTGCTCACTATTCTAGTGAACACTATGTATCAGTCCAGCAACCCTTATTGATGATTGGTTGTAAGTCAACCTTATAGACCAGCTATCCTAGTAGCGTGGATACGAGCAGTCTAAGGCTAAAGACTCGAGAGGGCGTGTTAAGCCAGCTGTTATACCACATATACCCCTTGAACACCAAGTGAAAGGACACCACACAAGTGTTATGAAAATAAACAGTTATTTATTAAAGATCACAACAGCCCTGTACTCTTTATGAGGACAGGGTACTAAGCACAAACCAAAAACTCTTACAATAATACTTAAGTTAGCACGGTATATACAAATGCCCGAGGGGCACGGAAAACCATATACTCTGAAAGTGGAATGTGAAATTCCTAGCAGGTAAGTACAGCACTAATAGCTTTTGGAATCGCTAGGACTTGACTAGGGAATCGTTAGATTACTTCTAGGAGGCCTAGGGGACTCGGGTGCAGTGTGTGCACTCTCACGCGAGATGCGGACAAAAGTCTATGGTAGCTAGGAAGTAGAAAGTTAGTGTTCTCGGGCGAACCCGACCTGGTAGGGAGAAAACGAAAGTAGATTCTGACCCTTGGATAGTGAGGCTATGCTGGGGCACCGAAATGCCGAAGTTACCTAGCCCAGGGGCTGCAGCTGCATAGGTCTGAAAAGACGTCGGGAATCCTCGTAGACGGACCAGGAGCCGGAAGAAAAGATGCTGGCCGGTGACCAGTGAAGAAAGTTCAGTTGGATCCAAGCCTGGATCTCGAAGATAGATGACACCTGAAAGCAGAGGGGACCAAGTTCGAGACTACTAGCCAGTAGTCAGTGGGCACCAGGAGGGCACCGGATGGTAGCCACCTCGACAAGGTGAGTGGGTGACGCTTGAGCTCGAAGATCTCACGGACCAGGAGGCGTTGTCGGCGACCAGGATGGAGGATCGAGCTGTCCCACGAAGATAGAAGCTGTCGGCGTCGCTGGACCCAGGATTGGGCAACAAAGCCTTGGCAAATTCAAGCCCACGCGGTGGACTCAAAATGGCGTCTGGAGTGGACCAGGAGGGTCCGGGGTGCCTCTCTTCAAGAAGGAAGCAAGGGCCAGTCTGGAGCAACCAGACCAGCAGTCGTGAAGTCGTTGGGCGTCGTTCAGAAGGCCACAAGCCAGCCGGCTAGTAGCCAAACAACGCGGTGCACAGCGAACAGCAGAAGGGCCCCACGCAGATCGTGGAGATGCAGGGAGGCTGACCTTGGGTGCTGGAGCTGCGCAGGGTCGGGGCTTCTCGGACCCCAAAGCACTCACCAGTGGAGGACACGGTGGGCTTGCAGTAAAGATGTCGTGCAGTCTTGGCGATCGTCGGTCCCTCGAGGTCTCGTCGCACTCACGGTTCTCAGCTTTGCTGTAGAGGTGAGTAGAGGTCAGAGGTGCCAGGGAAGCCGGGTCTCGTCGAGCTGGGTCGTCGGATTCGTGATGAAGGACTTGCAGCAGACCGCAGTGTTCTTTAGGATGGTGCCCGCTTGATGCAGGGTGACTACTCCTTAGCCACAAGGGAGAATCTTGAAGAAGAAATCGTGAAGTCCTTTCGAAGAAAGTGGTATCTTGATTCCAAAGATGATCTAATTTGAACAGGGGGCCCGCTCCTATCTTTATACTAAAAAAGGGGGCTGACCCGGTGACTAGGTCCTGCCTATGGGTGGGACCAGGAGGGGGGTGGTTACACCCCTCTCCCCTGCCGGACTTCCCCAGGCCAGGGGCTGGTGTGCCCCTGGAACTGGTTCTGACTGGCCTATGCGTAGTGAGCACCGGGGTGCCACTCAGCAGTCACCTTCCTGAAAAGCCCTGCCTACCCAGGATACACAAAACCATGTCTGGGACGGTGCTAGCACCGCCCCGGACAGGAAACCCTTTGTCCAGGCCTCCCTCGCTGGAAGGACTCCCAGCAGCAGGAGGTCAGACTCGTGTCTGTGGTGGCAGCATCCATTTTGTGGAGCTGAGGCTTCAGTTAACTTTAACCGGGGTTCACAGTTACATACATGTCGTGTCCCTCTAGAAGGGTGGAATGCTAACCCCGTCGCCAGAATTGGCGAGGGGTTAGTATTCCAATTCGTATGACACCTTACTCGACATGTTTTGATAAAGCAATACCAAAGATAGCATTTAACCGCGAGGATTATAATGCACTTAAGAGTATATGGTATGCGATATCATGGAACAGCTATTAGGACTTGGTTCCGCAAGCTGCAGACAGGCTCAGCTCATGCCAGAGCACCATCTCACACGATTCCAAGCACTCTGCCTTCAGGATTGTTAAGGCCTGCCATAGGAGTGACTGATAGGAATCTGTGTGTCCATTTTAGGGTTAGGTATAGGTATACTACACCTACAGCAAAGGGTGATTACACGACTTTGCCCCAGCTGTCATGCAGCCAGTTGTGTCAAATTTAGGAGGCCAGCCAGGGGTGGCATAATACATGCTGCAGCCCCTGGCAGCCCTGGGTACACCCATGCCCTGAGTTACAGGGTCTGATAGGGTGGCCCAGTACCAATTGGAAATGTACCTAGGGTACATGGAATCCATTTTAAAGAGAGAGCAGTAGGCCTGGGGTCCTGATTGGCAGGGTCCCAGGTCGACTATGTCCAAAACCAGCTAAAACACAGGGCAAAAAGTTGGGGGCAACCATAGTCAGGATGTACCTACACAACCCCCCCCCAAACGAAAGGAGATAAGGCTATCCTTGTCCAGGTAAGCCTCTATTACCTAAGTGGCCATATAAGGAAGGACCAGCTCTGGCTTGGTTTCCCCCTGTGTCATGGTCCACTAGGCAACCCCTCACCCTAAGGGTATCTGAGGGTCTCCACCATAGGGAATCTCTGTCTCTGGTGTGTCTTGGGAAAGAAGAAGGCTGATGCTGGGATGGAGTACTGAAGTGAGGCTCCTCTACCTTTGGGCTCAACTTCCTCCAATCACCATCCATCATATGTGCCTTTCTTTCTTTAGCTGAGATGCACTGAGCTCTCAGGGTCAGCCTCTGGCTACCTAAAGCTGGAGGCTGAGTCCCTCTGTTTGGCTTACTGGAGGGACAGGTCAGGTCTGGGGTTTTTAGGCCCCATGTTTGGCTGTGCCCAACAGTGTCCAGCTGTGGGAGTTCCCTAACTACTTTTAAGGGGGATCCCTCAGGAGTCTGTTCTATTTTCACTTGGCTAGGTTTACCAGCTTCAGTGATCCTAATCTGTTGATTAAGGGGTTCTTTTGGACAGGGGGCCCTTTGGGGTCCACCACTGGCCTCCCTGATCTCTTCAGCCCTGGGCTGACTGAGGCAGGGTAGAGAGGTGCAGGTTACCTGCTCCAGACTGGGTCCCACCTGGGAAGGGTCCACTGCCATCAGGGGCTCTGCCAGGCTAGGCCTGACTACCTCTGGGGCAGTTCCTTCAACAGGGGTAGAGTCAGTTCCCTGAGGAGGCTGGCTCTCACCTAGTGTCTGGGAGGGGGAAGACTCTTCTTCCTCCTCAATGCTCTCTGTTTGAGTGGAGTGATCCATTGTTTCAGGCTTCACAACCTCACTATCTGTTTGAGTAGAGGCTGAGACCATTTCAACCTTGCCAACCTTTTCAGGAGGGCACTCAGTCTGTGTTTGGGCTGTGACTGTCACAGCCCTCCTATCCTGTTCTGGAAAGTCTGTCTGAGCCTGGGCAGTGGCTACCACTGCCCTTCCAACCTTTTCAGGGAGGAATGGTGCTTGGACTGGGGCTGTAGCTATTACTGCCCCACTAACCTGTCTGGATAGGCCTATCATTCTGGAATGAGTTTCTTGTTCCACCTCAGCCCATGCTGAGAGTTCCAGGTCATTCCCCAGTAAGCAATCTACAGGTAGGTTATCTGTCACTGCCACTCTCATGGGCCCTGTGACATTACCCCAGCTGAGCTTGACTACTGCCATGGGATGCCTTCTCTTCACTCCATGAATGTCTGTCACCTGATAAGTAAAACCAGGGGTCAGTTGAGCAGAGGGGACCAGATGGTCACTCACCATGGTGAGGCTGGCCCCTGTGTCTCTGAATGCCTCAACTTTCTGACCATTCACTAAAACTTCTTGTCTATACTTTCCCAAAATGTGGGGTCCAGTACTGAAGTTGGCAAACCCCATGCCAGTCTCACAGACAAGAGTGTGGTCAGGGAACCTGGCTAGGCCATAGTCCTCCTGATTGCCCAAAGTAATGCCCACCACATTCTTGGGGGCACTCCCACCACCTGGGGGATTACCACTAGTGGTAACAGGAGGTTTAGGAGTATTACCTGGGGGTATATTTCCCTTATTACCATTTTTAGGGCAACTGGCATCACTTTTGTAATGGCCCACCTGTTTACAGGTATGGCAATAAGGTTTCTTCTGTTCTGAAGGAGTGTTCTGGGACCCACCACCCGTGTTGGAGTTTTGGGGCCCTTGGGAAGTCTTCTCTGTGGATTTATCCCCACCCTTCTCTTGAGGCTTGGTTGATTCCTTTTTCTGGTCACCACCCTGGTTTTTAGGCCTAACCCTGGTTCTGACCCATTTGTCTGCCCTCTTACCCAATTCCTGTGGAGAGGTCAGATCAGAGTCTACCAGGTGCTGATGTAATAACTGGTTCTGACAATTATTTAAGATTTGCTCCCTCATAATTAGATTATACAATCCTTTAAAATCAGTAACCTTACTACCCAGTAGCCAGCCTTCAAAAGCCTTAGTGGCACAATCAACAAAGTCAGTCCAATCTTGAGACTGAGTTTTCTGGGTGTCTCTGAACAGCATCCTGTATTGTTCAGTGGTTAAACCAAACCCATCAACCAGTGTATTCTTCAAGATTTTGTAATTGTTAGCATCCTCCACCCTTGTGGTGAGGAGCTTATCTCTACCTTTACCATCAAAGGAGAGCCACAAGATAGCTGCCCACTGACTTTGGGGAACACCCTGCACAGTGCAGGCTCTCTCCAAAGCAGTAATCCATTTGTGGATATCATCCCCTTCTTTAAAGGGGGGCACTATCTTATTCAGGTGCTTTGTATCAAAACTCCTTTCCCTATTGCTAGGTATATTGCTGCCACCAGTGGGCTGTAGCCCACATAATTTTTGCTCTCTAGCAAGGGCAAGTCTCTCTTTGGCCAGGGCAAGTTCTTCCCTTTCAATCCTCAGTTTGACTGCCCTTTCTTCAGCTTCATACACTCTCCTCTTAGGGGAAGACATTCCTCTGTGAGAAGAGTTGAGAGAGCCATTGGTATGAAGGGATCTGCCAGAGTCTCTGGATAGAGACCTAGCTCGTCCATTCCCAATGTTAAGCTGACCTGAGAGTGGCCCCAGGGCTCCCCTAGAATCCATCTCATGTCTGCTTAAGTTGGTCCTGGTTAGTCTAACGACTTCTACCTGTCCCTGAGCTGCCTCACCCCCAGACACCAAGTCATCATCCTCATCATCAGCATCATCTGCTTCCTGAAGGGGATGGTCCTGGCTCTCAAAGGGTCCCTGTAGGGAGGGCATATTGCCTTCTGAAGTAGAAGGGTCTGGGTTACCAGCCCTCCTTGCATCATAAGTCTCTAAGAGACCAATCAGAAAAGCAGTTGTGGGGTTAGCCCCCTGCTTAATCTTCCTAGAGGTACATACTTGTCGTAACTCATGGAAGCTAAGCACAGTATATCTTGAAGGGATGACCTGTGGAGGGTCAACTGACACAAGGGGAGACTCAGCGTTTCCACCTTTGTCTGACATACTGTTTCTAGTGTGGTGTAAGTGATGCACCTACCTACACTATGTGTTACCTACTGATCCCTTGCTAGAGTTGTAGCCAAGGTGTGCTAAGCCTTGAGGAGCTACAACAGCTGGTTCAGTAGAACTCAGAGTATTCTAAGCTTTAGTTATATGTACTAACAGTACTTATGTGATCTTTCAACAAGATATTCTTAGGATACGTGTGGTAAAACAACAGCAAGCTCAAATCCCAACCGCTGCTCACCAATGTGAGAAGGTGGCCTGATATGCAGTGCTCACTATTCTAGTGAACACTATGTATCAGTCCAGCAACCCTTATTGATGATTGGTTGTAAGTCAACCTTATAGACCAGCTATCCTAGTAGCGTGGATACGAGCAGTCTAAGGCTAAAGACTCGAGAGGGCGTGTTAAGCCAGCTGTTATACCACATATACCCCTTGAACACCAAGTGAAAGGACACCACACAAGTGTTATGAAAATAAACAGTTATTTATTAAAGATCACAACAGCCCTGTACTCTTTATGAGGACAGGGTACTAAGCACAAACCAAAAACTCTTACAAAAATACTTAAGTTAGCACAGTATATACAAATGCCCGAGGGGCACGGAAAACCATATACTCTGAAAGTGGAATGTGAAATTCCTAGCAGGTAAGTACAGCACTAATAGCTTTTGGAATCGCTAGGACTTGACTAGGGAATCGTTAGATTACTTCTAGGAGGCCTAGGGGACTCGGGTGCAGTGTGTGCACTCTCACGCGAGATGCGGACAAAAGTCTATGGTAGCTAGGAAGTAGAAAGTTAGTGTTCTCGGGCGAACCCGACCTGGTAGGGAGAAAACGAAAGTAGATTCTGACCCTTGGATAGTGAGGCTATGCTGGGGCACCGAAATGCCGAAGTTACCTAGCCCAGGGGCTGCAGCTGCATAGGTCTGAAAAGACGTCGGGAATCCTCGTAGACGGACCAGGAGCCGGAAGAAAAGATGCTGGCCGGTGACCAGTGAAGAAAGTTCAGTTGGATCCAAGCCTGGATCTCGAAGATAGATGACACCTGAAAGCAGAGGGGACCAAGTTCGAGACTACTAGCCAGTAGTCAGTGGGCACCAGGAGGGCACCGGATGGTAGCCACCTCGACAAGGTGAGTGGGTGACGCTTGAGCTCGAAGATCTCACGGACCAGGAGGTGTTGTCGGCGACCAGGATGGAGGATCGAGCTGTCCCACGAAGATAGAAGCTGTTGGCGTCGCTGGACCCAGGATTGGGCAACAAAGCCTTGGCAAATTCAAGCCCACGCGGTGGACTCAAAATGGCGTCTGGAGTGGACCAGGAGGGTCCGGGGTGCCTCTCTTCAAGAAGGAAGCAAGGGCCAGTCTGGAGCAACCAGACCAGCAGTCGTGAAGTCGTTGGGCGTCGTTCAGAAGGCCACAAGCCAGCCGGCTAGTAGCCAAACAACGCGGTGCACAGCGAACAGCAGAAGGGCCCCACGCAGATCGTGGAGATGCAGGGAGGCTGACCTTGGGTGCTGGAGCTGCGCAGGGTCGGGGCTTCTCGGACCCCAAAGCACTCACCAGTGGAGGACACGGTGGGCTTGCAGTAAAGATGTCGTGCAGTCTTGGCGATCGTCGGTCCCTCGAGGTCTCGTCGCACTCACGGTTCTCCGCTTTGCAGTAGAGGTGAGTAGAGGTCAGAGGTGCCAGGGAAGCCGGGTCTCGTCGAGCTGGGTCGTCGGATTCGTGATGAAGGACTTGCAGCAGACCGCAGTGTTCTTTAGGATGGTGCCCGCTTGATGCAGGGTGACTACTCCTTAGCCACAAGGGAGAATCTTGAAGAAGAAATCGTGAAGTCCTTTCGAAGAAAGTGGTATCTTGATTCCAAAGATGATCTAATTTGAACAGGGGGCCGGCTCCTATCTTTATACTAAAAAAGGGGGCTGACCCGGTGACTAGGTCCTGCCTATGGGTGGGACCAGGAGGGGGGTGGTTACACCCCTCTCCCCTGCCGGACTTCCCCAGGCCAGGGGCTGGTGTGCCCCTGGAACTGGTTCTGACTGGCCTATGCGTAGTGAGCACCGGGGTGCCACTCAGCAGTCACCTTCCTGAAAAGCCCTGCTAGCACCGCCCCGGACAGGAAACCCTTTGTCCAGGCCTCCCTCGCTGGAAGGACTCCCAGCAGCAGGAGGTCAGACTCGTGTCTGTGGTGGCAGCATCCATTTTGTGGAGCTGAGGCTTCAGTTAACTTTAACCGGGGTTCACAGTTACATACATGTCGTGTCCCTCTAGAAGGGTGGAATGCTAACCCCGTCGCCAGAATTGGCGAGGGGTTAGTATTCCAATTCGTATGACACCTTACTCGACATGTTTTGATAAAGCAATACCAAAGATAGCATTTAACCGCGAGGATTATAATGCACTTAAGAGTATATGGTATGCGATATCATGGAACAGCTATTAGGACTTGGTTCCGCAAGCTGCAGACAGGCTCAGCTCATGCCAGAGCACCATCTCACACGATTCCAAGCACTCTGCCTTCAGGATTGTTAAGGCCTGCCATAGGAGTGACTGATAGGAATCTGTGTGTCCATTTTAGGGTTAGGTATAGGTATACTACACCTACAGCAAAGGGTGATTACACGACTTTGCCCCAGCTGTCATGCAGCCAGTTGTGTCAAATTTAGGAGGCCAGCCAGGGGTGGCATAATACATGCTGCAGCCCCTGGCAGCCCTGGGTACACCCATGCCCTGAGTTACAGGGTCTGATAGGGTGGCCCAGTACCAATTGGAAATGTACCTAGGGTACATGGAATCCATTTTAAAGAGAGAGCAGTAGGCCTGGGGTCCTGATTGGCAGGGTCCCAGGTCGACTATGTCCAAAACCAGCTAAAACACAGGGCAAAAAGTTGGGGGCAACCATAGTCAGGATGTACCTTCCTACAGCTCGCACTGCTGCTGCCCGTTTGTACTGCTCCATCTGTGAGAGAAGCTCGCACTGCTGCTGTCCGTTTGTACTGCTCAGTCTGTGAGAGAAGCTCGCACTGCTGCTGTCCCTTTGTACTGCTCCCTCTGGGAGAGAAGCTTGCACTGCTGCTGTCTGGTTTGTACTGCTCCGTCTGTGAGTGAAGCTTGCACTGCTGCTGCTTGTGCTTCACACGCCCTGTATGTGAGTGAAGCTTGCACTGCTGCTACTTGTGCTTCACACGCCTTGTATGTGAGTGAAGCTTGCACTGCTGCTGCTTGTGCTTTACACACCTTGTATGTGAGTGAAGCTTGCACTGCTGCTGCTTCACACGCCCTGTATGTGAGTGAAGCTTGCAGTGCTGCTGCTTGTGCTTCACACGCCCTGTATGTGAGTGAAGCTTGCACTGCTGCTGCTTGTGCTTCACACGCCCTGTATGTGAGTGAAGCTTGCACTGCTGCTGCTTGTGCTTCACATGCCCTGTATGTGAGTGAAGCTTGCACTGCTGCTGCTTCACACGCCCTGTATGTGAGTGAAGCTTGCACTGCTGCTGCTTGTGCTTCACATGCCCTGTATGTGAGTGAAGCTTGCACTGCTGCTGCTTGTGCTTCACATGCCCTGTATGTGAGTGAAGCTTGCACTGCTGCTGCTTCACACGCCCTTTATGTGAGTGAAGCTTGCACTGCTGCTGTTTGTGCTTCACACGCCCTGTATGTGAGTGAAGCTTGCACTGCTGCTGCTTGTGCTTCACACGCCCTGTATGTGAGTGAAGCTTGCACTGCTGCTGCTTTGGCTTCACACGCCCTGTATGTGAGTGAAGCTTGCACTGCTGCTGCTTGTGCTTCACACGCCTTGTATGTGAGTGAAGCTTGCACTGCTGCTGCTTGTGCTTCACACGCCCTGTATGTGAGTGAAGCTTGCACTGCTGCTGCTTGTGCTTCACACGCCCTGTATGTGAGTGAAGCTTGCACTGCTGCTGCTTGTGCTTCACACGCCCTGTATGTGAGTGAAGCTTGCACTGCTGCTGCTTCACACGCCCTGTATGTGAGTGAAGCTTGCACTGCTGCTGCTTGTGCTTCACACGCCCTGTATGTGAGTGAAGCTTGCACTGCTGCTGCTTGTGCTTCACACGCCCTGTATGTGAGTGAAGCTTGCACTGCTGCTGCTTCACACGCCCTTTATGTGAGTGAAGCTTGCACTGCTGCTGTTTGTGCTTCACACGCCCTGTATGTGAGTGAAGCTTGCACTGCTGCTGCTTGTGCTTCACACGCCCTGTATGTGAGTGAAGCTTGCACTGCTGCTGCTTTGGCTTCACACGCCTTGTATGTGAGTGAAGCTTGCACTGCTGCTGCTTGTGCTTCACACGCCTTGTATGTGAGTGAAGCTTGCACTGCTGCTGCTTGTGCTTCACACGCCCTGTATGTGAGTGAAGCTTGCACTGCTGCTGCTTGTGCTTCACACGCCTTGTATGTGAGTGAAGCTTGCACTGCTGCTGCTTGTGCTTCTCACGCCTTGTATGTGAGTGAAGCTTGCACTGCTGCTGCTTGTGCTTGACATGCCCTGTATGTGAGTGAAGCTTGCACTGCTGCTGCTTCACACGCCCTGTATGTGAGTGAAGCTTGCACTGCTGCTGCTTGTGCTTCACATGCCCTGTATGTGAGTGAAGCTTGCACTGCTGCTGCTTCACACGCCCTGTATGTGAGTGAAGCTTGCACTGCTGCTGCTTGTGCTTCACACGCCCTGTATGTGAGTGAAGCTTGCCCCGATGCTGCTCATGCAATACCTGTTATCTCCTGCTATTTGGAGAGAAGCTTGCATTGTCAGTGCTTGTTTAAAAACTTATTTGTTTATACCTCTGCTTTCATTCGTTCATTTCTATAAATTTCCGTATATTGATTCCACAGAACTGAAATATGTAGTGGCTTTACTTGCACGGTAATAAGTTTTACTTTTATTTAAATATAATCTACATTTCTGACCGCAGTTGTTTTGTTATCCAGTGTTGTGTGCGCCTCTCCTGCCCCCTAGAGTTCATAGAAGGAACTTCACGTTCTTGTCCTTGTGACCTCTAGACGTCCTCACGAAAGCTTGAAGGTCGTGCTGACGTGGACTTCAGGGGTTTGTATTTCTTTCAGAATATAAAATATTATGACTTCTCCTAAATAACATAATCACGCGATCTTTTGCTACCCTCTGAGTGGCAGTGGACTCGTCACTACCCTCTGAGTGGAGGTGGACGCGACACTACCCTCTGAGAGTGGAGGTGGACTCGTCTCTACCCTCAGAGTGGAGGTGGACTCGTCTCTACCCTCAGAGTGGAGGTGGACTCGTCTCTACCCTCAGAGTGGAGGTGGACTCGTCTCTACCCTCAGAGTGGAGGTGGACTCGACACTACCCCCTGAGTGGAGGTGGACTCGACACTACCCCCTGAGTGGAGGTGGACTCGTCACTACCCTCAGAGTGGAGGTGGACTCGTCACTACCCTCAGAGTGGGGGTGGACTCGACACTACCCCCTGAGTGGAGGTGGACTCGTCCCTACCCTCAGAGTGGAGGTGGACTCGTCACTACCCCCTGAGTGGAGGTGGACTCGTCCCTACCCTCAGAGTGGAGGTGGACTCGTCTCTACCCTCAGAGAGTGGAGGTGGACTCGTCCCTACCCTCAGAGTGGAGATGGACTCGTCACTACCCTCAGAGAGCGGAGGTGGACTCGTCACTACCCTCAGAGTGGAGGTGGACTCGTCACTACCCTCAGAGTGGGGGTGGACTCGTCACTACCCTCAGCGTGGGGGTGGACTCGTCCCTACCCTCAGAGTGGAGGTGGACTCGTCACTACCCTCAGAGTGGGGTTGGACTTGACACTACCCCCTGAGTGGAGGTGGACTCGTCACTACCCTCAGAGTTCGGGTGGACTCGACACTGCCCCCTGAGTGGAGGTGGACTCGTCACTACCCTCAGAGTGGGGGTGGACTCGACACTACCCTTAGAGAGGAGGTGGACTCGACACTACCCTCTGAGTGGAGGTGGACTCGTCACTACCCTCTGAGTGGAGGTGGACTCGACACTACCCTCTGAGAGTGGAGGTGGACTCGACACTACCCTCTGAGAGTGGAGGTGGGCTCGTCACTACCTTCAGAGTGGAGGTGGACTCATCTCTACCCTCTGAGAGTGGGGGTGGACTCGACACTACCCTCTGAGTGGAGGTGGACTCGTCACTACCCTCAGAGTGGAGGTGGACTCGACACTACCCTCAGAGGAGGTGGACTTGACACTACCCTCTGAGAGTGGAGGTGGACTCGTCACTACCCCTGAGTGGCAGTGGACTCGTCACTACCCTCAGAGAGCGGAGGTGGACTCGTCACTACCCTCAGAGAGCGGAAGTGAAGTCGTCACTACCCTCAGAGAGTGGAGGTGGGCTCATCACTACCCTCTGAGTGTGGAGGTGAAGTCGTCACTCCTCCCCCCACAAGAGTGGAGGTGAACTCATTTGCGCTACCCAAGAGTGGAGGTGGACTCGTCTCCAACCCCAAAGAGTGGAGGTGGACTCGTCTCCAACCCCAAAGAGTGGAGGTGGACTCCTTGCTACCCTCTGAGAAGTGGAGGGAGCTGAAATGGACTGTCACTACCCTCTAAACATGGAGGTGGACTCGTCACTACCCTCAGAGTGGAGGTGGACTATTCACTACCCTGTGAGCGTGGAGGTGGATTCATATCTACCCTCATAGTGAAGGTGGACTCGTCACTACCCTCTGAGAGTGGAGATGGACTCGTCACTACCCTCTGAGAGTGGAGATGGACTCGTCACTACCCTCTGAGAGTGGAGATGGACTCGTCACTACCCTCAGAGAGCGAAGGTGGACTCTTCAAGAATCCCCAAAAGTTGAGGTTAACTCGTCACTACTCTCTGAGCATGTTAGTGGACTTGTCACGTCTTTCTGAGCGTGGAGGCGGACTCGTCACTACCCCCGGAGAGTTGAGGTAGACTTGTCACTACCCTCTTTGAGCATGGAGGTGGACTCGTCCTTACCCTCTGAGCGTAGTGGTGGGCTTGTCTCTACCCTGTGAGAGTGGAGGTCGAGTCTTCACTACCCCCAGAGGGCAGAAGGTAGACCTGCAGCAGTCGCTAATGAGATGCAGAGTAGGCGTTCCCGTGCAAAAAGCCACGGCAACACCACTTCGCAACATTATCAACGTCCAGCCAGATTGGCGAGAAGATCACAAAACACTCAATAAGATGCGTTAGCAGCAGGAAATCAACACCTACTATGACCTGGTGTAAAGTCGGACGACAGCCTGCACCACAAAAGGGAGCCCAGCCCAGAACCACTCCTGAAGACAAACAGAAGGCAAGTGCTACTGATCATGCAGCTCAGAGCCCCAACAGGGCCACAACTCCCACCTCCATCACACCCAGGCCCGCTACTCCCCTGGACACCCCTCACCTCCCCCGGACCACCACAGAGGCAGCACAGACACAGACAGCAGACCATCAGAAAATGCACCAGCCTCACAGACTTAACACCAGAGTATGTCATTGCCCACTACAGGTTCAAAAGGACAACCATCCTCCGCATCCTGAACATCATCGCCCACAGGCTGATGGAACCAACACAGCAGACAACCAACATCACACCACAGTCAAAGCTGCTGCCTGTGCTGCACTTGTTGGTCTCTGGTACCTTCCAACCAACAACCGCCTGAGTCAGAGGAGTCTCACAGCCAGCCCTATCAAAGTTTATCACACCTGTCCTGGATGCCATCATCAGCTTGGTACCCCAGTACATATACTTCCCCCACACTGCACAGGAACAGCTGGAGACCAAGCAAGGCTTCCACGCCATGGCAGGCTTCCCACACATGTTGGGGGCAATTGACTGAACACATGTCCCACTTTTGCCCCCTGCCGACACTGCACACAATTACCGCAACAGATAACACAGGCATTCCATCAGTGTGCAGGCATTAGTGGACCACCGGGGACTCTTCACCAACGTCGTCGCCAACTACCCAGGCAGTGTGCATGATTCCTACATCTTCCGACAGACCATCATCAACCAGCGCTTCCAGGCTGGCACCTACGGAAATGCAGTGCTCGTTGGTAAGTACCAAATGAACACACCTCAAATCCACAATCATGCAATTCAGAACTCTGGGAATGCACACATCACAAACTCACTTACAACATGCCAAACAACATGCCCACCCACCCGACATGACAGCACAACTTACAGTGGGAACCTGGGCTAGCTAAGTACACAAGCCCTCAACGGCATGGCACCTCCGCCACACAATAGCAGAATGTGGGGCGAGGTGGGAACCAGGCATGTGCGAAGGAGGCAAGTGACAGATGACTGAGAATGTACACAATGCCAAGTGTGGCGTGGATGTGATGCCCAGACTGCAGTATGCAGACCACAGACATATCCATGTCTACACACACCGCTGGTGTATGGAGTGTAGTGGACAATGGACGCAACCATGTCACCCCAGCCAGTGGGGGAGATCATGGAAATGTAGCTTGTTACGTCTCCCCTGCAAGCAGGTGCTTGAGTGGTGTGGCCGGCGTGCGCCAGGCAGCCTAGGGGTGTGAATAAAAAAGCACATAGCTCTGGGCATGGTTCTGTTCCGCAATGGCCAAAGTCTCTGCCAGGGCAGCACCTCTCACCCAGCCATGAGGCCGACGCCGTCAACGGTAGTGCGTGCGATCCTGTGCGCTTGCTGCACCCCAGGCCACAGGTCCCCGGACACGTCTTGGATGCCCCTTTGCACCCAGGCCTCACTGCTCACCTGCCGACACCGGCATGTGTCACGGAGGACCCACCACGTGCCGCTACAAGCTCAAAGCCAGAGGCCGGACCTTGGCAGCCTCTCCAGACCATCACAGCCTCCGTGACACAGGACCGCAGTACTCCTTACTTATTGACGTACTCCACTGGCTGACACTGCGGACTAATAGGTCACACATTTGGAACTGAGTCTTGATTGCACTATGGCCGAGAACATTATTCATGGCAGAGCTCATATCACTATACTCCCTTCGATCAGGGGGCCACCAACTCTGTGTATAGCATTCCAACCACACGTGTCTGTGGGCCCTTGCTGACTTCGGCCTACACTGCGGTCCTGCATGCCTCACACCAACACAATGCAGTCCGTATCAGGCAGGACACGCCATCATCGCAGGCTGCACACACACACTCAGCTCTGGTGCCACTTCCTCCGTCAGCCACAAATCTTCTCCACATGCCATTCCAATGTTGTGTGTTAGAGATCCAGGAGGAGATGGCTGGACAGCGGTTGACCCACGCTGACCGCTGCCTCTGGCCTACATTGCAGTCAACTAGGTCACACATTTGGAACTGAGTCTTGATTTCTTCATGGCAGAGTTCATGTCACAGTACGCAAGGAGAGGGGTAAGAGGGAGACGTGCTTCAGTCCGGAGGAGAAAAGGCCCTCCCTTACGGAGGTGATATGACACCACCACCAACAACTGCTCTGGTGCAACTTACTCTATGCATCGCAAGCCAACGACACATGGCAGTGGGCCCCTGCTGACCGCTGCCTACGGCCCACACTGCGGTGGAGTAGGTCACACAGTTGGAACGGAGTCTTGCTCGCTTCATGGCAGAGTTCATGTCATTGTACAGGCCTCATCGCAGAGTGCATGCCCTTCCAGCTCTGGTGTCGGTAAGTATGTGCCCCGCAAATCATGGGCACTCTCTGGTTGAGCTTTGTTGGCGTCTGTGTCCATCATCATGTAGCTGATACTGACATGGTGGTAAAGATGAGTCTGCAGCTTTCAACTCCGCCAGTTGCCTGTTTCTGCTTGCTTGTGCCCTCTGCATCATGCCCTGGAAGGACACCTTCCACTGTCCCCCGCAACCCTCCGCAACATTCACCTTGGACATCGACGAGGTCCCGCTCAGCTCTTGGGCCCTACCTCAGTGCAGCGCAAGTCATCGTCCCGTGGCGGTGTGCCTGTGCCGGCCGCAGTGCATCCGGGGCCACTAACTCTGAGCAGCTCAAGTCATGGACCCTTGCTGTTTGAACCTTGTACTGCTATCACCACCCATCCCCAGAGGGGTGGCTTACACTACCCAACACCCATCCACCACAGGCGTCACTGGACATGTGACCCTTGCAATAAAAGGGGCCGGGCGCAGGTGCCCATAGCCAGTTCCACAAACTCACTCAGGGTATCCGTGTGGTCATTATGTATGCATTAGGGCCCCGGGCCATACAACATTACATTGTGCTGTGTACAGCATGCGCAACTGCCACCACAAGCAGTGGGGTAGACCTGGGACATGTAGCCGTGTCATACCTCCCTGTGAGCGTCAGCGGAGTGGACAGGCATACGACAGTCCAGCATAGGGGTGTGGCTCTTCAACACGTGGATCTGGGTGTGGTTAAGTTTAGGCCTTCCCCAGGAAGTGACTAATGTGTGCGTCTCTGTTGTGGTGTCTGCGCCACCCGTCCCGCAATGGACAATGTTACTATATGGCAGGCCTCGGAGTGTGGGCTCGGTCGAAGGGGTACATGAGGGAGGGCATGCCCGCTCAGGGTCAGGGTTCACTCATGCCAACTGTTGTGTGCATCGCTATTAATGCCGCATATGCCAAATGTCAACCCTCAACCGCATGACGAGGTCAACCTGGCTGGTGCTCTACATCTGAGTCAGCCCTGTCCATACAATGGGCCTACACACACTTGGCCGGCCACCTTCAGCGCACATCATCACTGTGTCGTAGTCAGGCTTGTGGACATGCGCAGACAGGCATGACAATGGTGTGCCGCGGGGCGCAAGTGATGCAACCGCGCTGCGCACACTAGTGAGTGTGCTCAGGGGGGGAGGAGCAGCAGTGAGGCTACGTGCTACACATTGATGCCGCTCATTTGCAACACGCAGGACATGTCATACAGGAATTATCAAGTCACACATATCACACACCAATCAACCAGTGAGCCTGCCAACGCATCATGCAGTACGTAGACTTGACTCATGACTCTCTGCACTGTCACAGGTGACCAAGGATATACATGCTGCGCTTGTATAATGACACCCCTTCGAGCCTGAGCACACAGGCCCAGAGGCAGTACAATTTGGCCCACAAACGCACCATGGGCATCGTGGAGCGCACGTTTGGCGTGTTGAAGTCACGTTTCAGGTGCCTGGATGTCACAGGTGGAAGGCTCCTGTACAGCCCAGGCATTGTGTGATGATCGTTGCATGTTGTGTGCTGCACAACATATGTGTACGCAGCAATGCCCCATGGATACGAGTGCCAGATGCTCCAGACGATGATGATGAAGATGAGGCAGGTGGACCACTCCCCACTGCAGCTGCAGCAGGAATAGCCCGAAGGAACATCATCATTGACAATTTATTCTCTGATTGACGTCACATTGTGAGGGTCCTTAGCAGTAATTGGGCAGTACGATGACTGACCACAGGCACAGCATGTGCTAATAAATGCATTCCAAAACACATTCCCTGCGTGCACGTCACTCATCTGTACAGACAAGTGTGGGTGCGACATGTAGTGCTAGCAATTTTGGAATTTGTTAATGGATGGTGGGTGTGTCACCTCTGTGCAGGGAGGCTGTTTACGGTGTCACATATTCGAAGTGCCAGTTCTGTGTGTCACAGTTGATACGGTATCCCACTCTTGGGCGTTTCATTTGTGTCCCAATTCATTCCATTTTGGCTGTTGTCTGTGGCCTACAAGTGACAACAGGGCTTCTTTGGGCTCTGATATGTCACGCCATGATGCAGGGATGCGCCCTGTGACTCAAGTCCCACCACATGGGCAACATGAATGTAAGTGGGAGTCGCCCGTACATTAGTCCATGCTTTCATTGCTGTTTGGTCATGGACATGACACGTCTGTGTGCGGGGGTGTTGATTGTCCCTCTGCAATGTGAGGAGGAGATGCGGTTTCACAGTGTCTTCCGTGTATGTTTCCGCATTGGCGCAGTTTACATGTAGAATGCATGTCAATGTACATTGGGGCTGTTTGTGAGGTGTTGCCTATCTGATGCGAATCAATGGTCATTTGTTCAACTTCACGGCTGTGGGGTCGTGCTCGTACGTTGTCATCTTACCCTTTTTTTGCTCTGCTTTTCTGGAGCATTTTCCCGCATGACGCGTGGAAATCGCAGGCCTGCCGCTGGTTATCGCTGCTGTTTAAATCGCGATTGGCCTCATTGCTACTATTTTCGCTTTGTTATTTTGAGTTTTTTTGACATCGTTTTGGCTTTAACGCGGACATTTGATGCTTTGTCGTGGGCCTTGTGAGAAGTTGTCCTGATATATAATGTTCACTATTCTAGTGAGCACTTTGTATCAGTCCAAACAACCCTTATGGTGATTGGTTGTAAGTCAACTTAGACCAGCTATCCTAGTAGCGTGGATACGAGCAGTCTTCGGGCTAAACTCTAGAGGGCGTGTTAAGCCAGCTGTTATACCATCACATATACCCCTTGAACACCAAGTGAAAGGACACCACACAAGTGTTATGAAAATAAACAGTGTATTTATTAGAATCACAACAGCCCTGTACTCTTTATGAGGACAGGGTACTAAGCACACAACAAAACTCTTATGAAAATACTTCAAGTTGCACAATTTACACAAATGCCCGAGGGGCACGAAAAACCATATACTACAAAAGTGGAATGCGAAATTACTAGCAGGTAAGTACTATACTAATAGGCTTTGGAATTGCTAGGACTATGTTACTGAACCTTCAGATTACTAGTAGGAGGCCTAGGGGACTCAGGTGCAGAGTGTGCACTCTCACGCGGGATGCGGGACAAAGGCTATGGTAGCTAGATTTCACAAAGTTAGTGTTCTCGGGCGAACCCGATAAGGTAGATCGAAAACGACAGTGGATCCTGACCCTTGGATAGTGAGGCTATGCTGAGGCACCGAAATGCCGAGTTTATCTAGCCCAGGGGCTGCAGCTGCATATGTCTCAAAAGACGTCGGGAATCCTCGTAGACGAACCAGGAGCCTGAAGAAAGAAGTTGCTGGCAGGCGACCAGTGAAGATAGTTCGAGTTGATCCAAGCCTGGATCGAAGATGGATGACACCTGAAAGCAGAGGGGACCAAGTTCGTGACTACTAGCCAGTAGTCAGGTGGCACCAGGAGGGCACCGGATGGTAGTCACCTCGACTAGGTGAGTGGGCGACGCTGTGCTCTGCAGATCTCACGGACCAGGAGGCGTTGTCGGCGACCAGGATGGAGGTGCGAGCTGTCCCACGATGGATGAAGCTGTCGACGTCGCTGGACCCAGGATTGGGGCAACAAGTCTTGGCTAATTCAAGCCCACGCGGTGGACCCAAAATGGCGTCTGGAGTGGACCAGGAGGGTCCGGGGTGCTCCTCTTTTGGAAGGGAGCAAGGGCCAGTCTGGAGCAACCAGACCAGCAGCAGTGTTGTCGTCGGGCGTCGTTCAGAAGGCCACAAGCCAGCGGGCTAGTAGCCAAACAACGCGGTGAGCAGCAAAAAGCAGAAGGGCCCCACGCAGATCGTGGAGATGCTGGGAGGCTGGACTTCGGTGCTGGAGCTGCTCAGGGTCGGGGCTTCTCGGACCCCAAAGCACTCACCAGAGGATCCCTCGGCGGTTGTGCTGGATAAGAGCTGTGCAGTTCAGATGATGGCCGGTCCCTCAAGGTCTCGTCGCACCTACGGTTCTCAGCTTAGCTGTAGAGGTAGGTAGAGGTCAGAGGTGCCAGGGAAGCCGGGTCTCGTCGTGCTGGTCGGTCGGATTCCTGAGGAAACCGCAGAGTTCTTAGATGGTGCCTGCGGATGCAGGGTGACTACTCCTTAGTCACAAGGGAGTCACAAGGGAGAAATCTTGAGAAGAGTCTTGAAGTCCTTTCGTAGAAAGTCGTTTCTTGATTCAAAGATGATCTAGTTTGGAAGGGTCCCCGCTCCTGCCTTTATCCTAAAGAAAGGGGTGGGTACGCGACTAGGTCCTGCCCTAGGGGTGGGACCAAGAAGGGGGGTGGTTACACCCCTCTCCCATGCCGGACTTTCCCCAGGCCAGGGGCTGGTGTGCCCCTGGAACTGGTTCTAGCCGGCAGATGCGTAGAGAGCACCGGGGTGCCACTCAGCAGTCACCTTCCTGTAAAGCCCTGCCTACCCAGGATACACAAAACCCTGTCTGGGATGGTGCTAGCACCGCCCCGGACAGGAAACCCTTTGTCCAAGCTCTCGGACTCCCAGCAGCAGGAGGTCAGACTCGTGTCTGTGGTGGCAGCATCCATTTTGTGGAGCTGAGGCTTCGTTTAACTTTAACTAGGGTTCACAGTTACATACATGTCGTGTCCCTCTAGAAGGGTGGAATGCTAACCCCGTCGGCAGAATTGGCGAGGGGTTAGTATTCCAATTCGTATGACACCTTACTCGACATGTTTTGATAAAGCGATACCAAAGATAGCAAATAACCGCGAGGATTATAATGCACTTAAGGGTATATGGTATGCGTTATCATGGAACAGCTATTAGGACTTGGTTCCGCAAGCTGCAAACGGGCTCAGCTCATGCCAGAGCACCATTTCACACGATTCCAAGCACTCTGCCTTCAGGATTGTCAAGGCCTGCCATAGGAGTGACTGATAGGAATCTGTGTGTCCATTTTAGGGTTAGATATAGGTATACTATATCTAAAGCAAAGGGGTGATTACACCACCTTGCCCCAGCTGACGTGCAGCCAGTTGTGTCAGATTTAGATGGCCATCCAGGGGTGGCATAATACATGCTTCAGCCCCTGGTAGGCCCTGGGTACACATATGCCCTGAGTTACAGGGTCTGATAAGGTGGCCCAGTACCAATTGGTAAATGGACCTAAGGTACACGTTGTAATTTAGCGAGAGAACAGCTAGGCTGTGGGTCTGATTAGCAGGCCCACAGCCAGAGAAAGTCGTAAACCAGTGAAACAAAAGCAAAAAATCTGGGTGATCATAGGATTGCAGACCCTACTCTCCTACAGGCCTATCGCCTGGTGCCTCCGTGTTGTGAATACTTAGTTAACACGCCGTTATTTTCCTGTGATAGACTGCGATATGCAAAGTTGCGTTAAACTAATTTTGCGATATTTATCACACATTCTTGAGAATATCCCCTTACACTTTTCTGTAAGTTTACTACTTTTCGGTCCTCACAAAGGTGAACATAGACCAAAAGTCGTACTTTAGTAGTAGTAACTTACCTTTTGAATACCGAAAAGTCTTAAAGTTCCACAAAGGTGTAAGTTTACCCTGACTTTTTCTTGTTTTCTCTTTTCTTGCCTCTTCTGCGCTGCACCTTCTGAGCTTTCTTAGTTCCTCTTGCTCACTGTCACTCTTCCCGGTGTGTGTGTCTCTGTCTCCTCCTCTTTCCCTGGTGCTCTCCCCTCCCCAGCCCACCTTGCTCCCCCTTTCATCCTGCTTTACTTTCATCGCTGCTCTCCCGGTAGGTCCCGGCCTCTCTCTTGCTCATCCTGCGCTCTTCTGCCCCCTTCAACCCCCCCTCGACAAGCCTCTCCCCCAGGCCAGGTCTCCGTTTCCGACGCCCTCTCTCGTCCCTTGACCTCGTTTCCCCCTGTTAATGCGCCCCTCCCTTCCTGTGAGGGGCCATTAATCACGGCTGTCAGGGCTTTAATATCTGCGCCCTTCCCAGTCGATGCTGATATGAGGAGGTGTGAGCAGCGGGCACCCGGGGCTGGCACAGCCTGGCAGCTGCAAGATGGATGAGGGGCTGGGGAGGGGGCAGAGAGGTTCAGGGGCACTGGGACCGAGCGCCGGGGGTTGAGAGGGGGGGGGGGGGGGCAGCCCTCTCCGCGGCACCTGCTGCACACGGCTCTCCCCCTCTCCACCCGCTGCACCCACCCTTCATGCTCCTCTTTCTACCCTCTCCCCCATTGTGTATTCCAATGTCCTCCTCTCTCCCTCCAGACCCCTTCGCCCCCCACTGTTTGTGTCTCTTCCACCCACTCCTCTGTCTCCCTTCTCGTCTAGGTTTATGTTTTCTCCTTCGCTCACTTCTCCTGTCCCTCCTCCATAGATTTCCATTCTTCCCTATACTTCCCTTTTTCATTTAATTCCTCTAACTCTCCTCTTTATTTCTCCCTTCACTTTCACACGCTTTTCTCCCTCTCTTCTCTCTCCCCCTTTCCTCTCCCCCTTCTCCTGTAGGTTCCTGCTCCCCCTTCACATCTCTTAGTTGCCCCTCTTGCCCCTGCTTCTATTCTATTCTCTCTCTCTCTTCTCTTCTCTCTTCTCCTCCCCTCCCCTTCCCTCTCTCTGTGTTTTCTTGACGCCCTAATTTCTCTCTGGATCCTTGTTTTGTCCTCTTCCCTCCTCGCCGCCTCTTTAGATTTCTCGTCTTCATGTTTTCTGCTCTCTGGCCTCTCTCTTTTCTTCCTTCCTTTCTTCCTTTTTCCCATTTCCTCACTCTCTTCTCCTGTCAGTCTCCCCTCCTGCACAGAAAGCACCGAGTGTGCATCACTTGTAAGAGAGAGCACCGAGTGTGCATCACGTCTAAGAGAGCACCAAGTGTGCATCATGTCTGAGAGAACACCGAGTGTGCATCACTTGTAAGAGAGAGCACCGAGTGTGCATCACGTCTAAGAGAGCACCAAGTGTGCATCATGACTGAGAGAACACCGAGTGTGCATCACTTGTAAGAGAGCTGCGAGGGTGCGTCACTTGTAAGAGAGCACAGTCTGTGCATCTCTTATAGGAGAGCACTGAGTGTGAATAACGTCTAAGAGAGCTGTGAGTGTGCATCACTTGTAAGAGAGCTGTGAGTGTGCATCACGTCTAAGAGAGCACCGAGTGTGCATCACTTATAAAAGAGCACCAAATGTGCATCACATGTAAGAGAGCACTGAGTGTGCATCACGTCTAAGAAAGAACAGAGTGTGAATAACGTCTAAGAGAGCACTGAGTGTGCATCACGTCAGAGAGAGCACCGAGTGTGCATCACTTGTAAGAGAGCACCGTGTGTGCATCACTTATAAGGGAGCACCAAGTGTGCATCACTTGTAAGAGAGCACAGAGTGTGCATCACTTATAAGAGAGGCCCGAGTGTGCATCACTTATAAGAGAGCACCGAGTGTGCATCACTTGTAAGAGAGCACCGAGTGTGCATCACTTATAAGAGAGCACCGAGTGTGCATCACTTGTAAGAGAGCACTGAGTGTGCATCACTTATAAGAGAGCACCGAGTGTGCATCACTTGTAAGAGAGCACCGAGTGTGCTTCACTTATAAGAGAGCACCGAGTGTGCATCACTTATAAGAGAGCACCGAGTGTGCATCACGTCTAAGAGAACACCAAGTGTGCATCACTTGTAAGAGAGCACTGACTGTGCATCACTTATAAGAGAGCACAGAGTGTGCATCATGTCTAGGGAAGCACCAAGTGTGCATCATCACTGAGAGAACACCGAGTGTGCATCTCTTGTAAGAGAGCACTGAGTGTGCATCACGTCTGAGAGCACCGATTGTGTGCATCACTTATAAGAGAGCAACAAGTGTGCAGTACTTATAAGAGAGCACCAAGTGTGCATCATGACTCAGAGAACACAGAGTGTGCATCACTTGTAACAGAGCACTGAGTGTGCATCACGTCTAAGAGAGCACCGAGTGTGCATCCCTTATAAGAGAGCACCAAGTGTGCATCACTTATAAGAGAGCACAGAGTGTGCATCATGTCTAGGGGAGCACCAAGTGTGCATCATGACTGAGAGAACACCGAGTGTGCATCACTTGTAAGAGAGCTGTGAGTGTGCATCACGTCTAAGAGAGCACCGAGTGTGCATCACTTATAAAAGAGCACCACATGTGCATCACATGTAAGAGAGCACTGAGTGTGCATCACATCTAAGGAAGAACAGAGTGTGAATAACGTCTAAGAGAGCACCGAGTGTGCATCACGTCCGAGAGAGCACCGAGTGTGCATCACTTGTGAGAGAGCACCAAGTGTGCATCACGTCTAAGAGAGCACCAAGTGTGCATCACTTGTAAGAGAGCACAGAGTGTGCATCACTTATAAGAGAGGCCAGAGTGTGCATCACTTATAAGAGAGCACTGTGTGTGCATCACTTATAAGAGAGCACCGAGTGTGCATCACTTGTAAGAGAGCACTGAGTGTGCATCACTTGTAAGAGAGCACCGAGTGTGCTTCACTTATAAGAGAGCACCGAGTGTGCATCACGTCTAAGAGAGCACCAAGTGTGCATCACTTGTAAGAGAGCACCGAGTGTGCATCACTTGTAAGAGAGCACCGAGTGTGCATCACTTATAAGAGAGCACCGAGTGTGCATCACTTATAAGAGAGCACAGAGTGTGCATCACGTCTAAGAGAGCACCAAGTGTGCATCACGTCTGAGAGAACACCGAGTGTGCATCACTTGTAAAAGAGCACCGAGTGTGCATCACTTATAAGAGAGCAATGAGTGTGCATCACTTATAAGAGAGCACAGAGTGTGCATCACGTCTAAGAGAGCACCAAGTGTGCATCATGTCTGAGAGAACACCGAATGTGCATCACTTATAAGAGAGCACCGAGTGTGCATCACTTATAAGAGAGCACAGAGTGTGCATCACGTCTAAGAGAGCATCAAGTGTGCATCATGACTGAGAGAACACCAAGTGTGCATCACTTGTAAGAGAGCTGCGAGTGTGCATCACTTGTAAGAGAGCACAGTCTGTGCATCTCTTATAAGAGAGCACTGAGTGTGAATAACGTCTAAGAGAGCTGCGAGTGTGCATCACATCTGAGAGAGCACCGAGTGTGCATCACGTCTAAGAGAGCACCGAGTGTGCATCACTTATAAGAGAGCTGTTGGACCCGGCCTCGTGGCGTGGTCCTCGCTGATCTCCGCAGCCCCAGATCTACGGGTGGAACTGATTCCCGTCCACCCAGAACTGTATATGACACTCCTACACTGGACCTGAGACGATCCCCAGACCGCGTGAATCCACACGTGCACGTGACCATCAGACTCCATGTTTGGCCACCCCGGCCGGCCAGCCGCCTTCTTTCCTTTCGGCAGCCCTGGCCTCGCCTGGCTGCAGCTAAGCCTGCGCGTCCGGCGCGCCCAGATCCACCCGGGGGGGTGAACAACTCACCAAGTACCCGAAACCAAGACTTCCATCACACCCCCGGGCCCCTTCCGAGGAACTGGTTTCCCTCACACCTCTGAACTATCCCTGGGGGCTGGTTTCGATGGCACCTTGGGCCTCCTAGTGAGCTGGCTCCAGGCCCTGATGGGCGTCTGGGATTCCATGGGCGCATGGTCCAAAGCATCAAAGAACCAACTGCCCAGACGATCCGGCGCCTGGCCCTCGGACCTCCGGCCTCCTGCCTATGAGGGTCCGGACATCAAAGAGCTCGACGACTATAAGACAGCCTGCCTTCCACCTAATCAGCAGTTGTATCTTGGACAAGAAAGCCCTGCTGATCTGATCGCGGCTGACTTTGAGGAGAACAGACTCTGACCCACCGAGCCCTGCTGACGTCGTCACGGCTCACCCTAGAACCTACGGCTCCCTCTCAAAGCACCAGAACTGAACCATCGGAGCCCTGCTGACGCTGTCGCGGCTCCCCCTCGAGAGCAAGACCTGAACCATCGGAGCCCTGCTGATGCTGTCGCGGCTCCCTCTTGAAGCACAAGACCTGAACATCGGAGCCCTGCTGACGCTGTCGCGGCTCCATCCTCATACGAGTACGACGGAGTACTCCTGCCCAAGCCCTGCTGACCTCTTCCCGGCTTGACGAACTCTCTGGTCCAGCTGGACCATCAACGCTACCCTCACGATCATCTTGAACCAGAAGTGAGTAGGACAGCAAGTCCCATCGCCAGCCCCCGTACCCCCCAGTTCGAGAACTGTGCGCCGGGTACGTGGCGTGCCAGCTGGCCTCCTAAGACTGTCCCACTTCCCCGATCCCTCGTTACGAGACTGTCGCGATCCCTCGATCGCTGTGTATTGCTCCTTACTTTTATCTTGATAAAGTTCATACTTGATAAAGATTCACGGTGTGGTGTCCATTCGTAAGTGTGGTGTGTCGACAGTGTGTACGATCAGTCCTCCCCGGTGGGGACTCCCCCCTCGATAAGACTCGGCAGTAATTGTGGGAGAGGAGGTTCCAGGTGGTTAGGAGAGTCTTCTTGACCCCTGGGGTCACCGCCTTCCAACATTGGTGGCAGCGACGCGATACGAACCTACGTCTAAAGATCGTACCACTGACACACTACCTGAACCTACACGCAGCAAACACACAAGAAAAGAGCAACAATGACGACTACAGAATCTGGTGTAAAGACAACCTTCGACAAGGACCTCCTGGAGGATTACACACATAGAGAGCTGAAGCAGTTCTGCAAGGAACTGAGTATCCCGAGTACCGGTCTAAGTACTAAGGAAGATTTCCAGAAAGCGCTGACCGCCTGGGTAGAGTCCGGAGCATCTCTTCCCCCGATCGAAGACGAGGGAGGGAGGCCACAGACCGAACCCGGTACACCGACCGGTGAGAGAATCCAGCAACCGACCCGGAGCCCAGCAACCGGGAGAGAGCGGTCATCGGAGGAGATGGCCGATCGAGAACGTGACCGAAGCCATGAGCTCGAACTAGCACGCCTCAAACTAGAGGGTGAACTCAAACTCGCAGAAAAAAAGTTGGCAGTGGAGCAATTGCGGCTCCAGGGAGAGCTAGAGGAGAAGAAGCTCCAGAGGGAGCATGAAGGACGGAAACTTCAGCTCGAGCACGAGCGCAGCCTCATGGAAATCGAATTGAAAGCCGGAAAAGAAGCAGCCGGATCACCGGGCCTTGGGGAGCAGGTTGTCTCCAAAGAAACGAAGGTGCATATCCCCAAGGACGTTGTAAAGGAATTCTACAAAGGAGACGACATCCAGCAATGGTTCAAAGCATACGAGGTGGCCATGTCCGCTCACCGGGTCCCGGAGAAGGACTGGGGGGCCGGCCTGTGGAGCCGCTTCCTCAGCGAGGGGAGGGACACCCTGCTGGACCTACCGACGGCACACATGAACGCCTACCCACACATGAAAGACGCTCTTTTATTCCGCTACGGCCTAACGCCAGAAATGTATCGCCAGCGGTTTAGGGAGTGCAAAAGATTCCTGGCACCACCTGGGTGGACTATGTGAACTACTACACCCGGGCCCTAGATGGGTGGATCAAGGGCAGCAATGTGACCACCTTCGAGGGCCTAGTCGACCTAGTGGCTTACGAACACCTGTCCGCGAATTGCTTTGTGGAACTAAGACAGCATCTCCTGGACAGCAAGCTCGCCAACCCACGGAAACTGGCTGTGGAAGCCGATCGATGGGGGGCCACCCAAGTCCAGAAGGCACCCGGGGGAGACCCCCCACGGAACGACCAAGGATCTTCCCGCCAGCGAGGTGGGGGAGGTCGGGGCAAGCAGCAAAATTCCCAGTCAGGGCCTCAGCGTAGTCCCCCCAGAAACCAGACCCCGCGCTCTCCTCCCGTGGCGAGAGCCGCCCCGAGTGCAGGACCCCCGGGGCTCTGCCCCAGCTCCACGTGCTTCAAGTGTCAGCAACCCGGGCACTATGCCGGTGACCCCCGATGTCCCCTGACCCCGAAATCCACTCCCACTGGGCCCTCCTCTAGACAGATATCCTCAGTAGCCTTGGAAGAGGAAGAGATAGAAGAACAGGGGGAGTGGGAACCCGCAGCCATGGTCCTAGCCTCCCTGGGGAATAGTGAGATGATCCCCGGAGATTATCTGCCCGACAACACCGAAAAGTACTGCCAAACAGTGAAGGTTAACGGGCGCAGCATAGGAGCCCTTCGGGATACAGGAGCCGGCATCACGTCTGTTAGGTACACGCTAGTTCCTGAGTCCATGATCATCCCCCACACCTCCTGTCGGGTGATAGCAGCCGATAATTCTGTCCGCACCTGCAGGATAGCCCAGGTCCCGTTTGAGTGGGAGGGAGTCTCGGGCGATCTGCGGGTCGCAGTTCGCATGGACATGCCTGTAGACTGCCTCCTGGGGAATGACCTAGAGAGTTCCCAGTGGAAAGAGGTAGAGAGAAGGACCCATTTAGCCATGTTAGGACTGCCCCAATAGGCCTGTGTGAGCACCCGGGCCATGACCGCTAGAATGTCCCACCCCGAGAACGAAGAGCCTGAGTTCCCCAGTTCAGCCCCTGATGTACCCGAGGGCGGTGAGCACCCTACGGTCCTCAACCAGCCCTCCCTCGAAGAGAACGCATCCGACGAAGGTCCCCTCGTACCAGCTGTCGAACCAGTCCCGACCCTAGCAGATCTCCCCGAGTTGGCCCTGTGGCGCCAAGAGGGAGTACCGTCCCGAGAGGAGTTCTGCCAAGAGCAGACCTCCTGCCCTGCCCTAGAGGGGCTCCGCCGACAGGCCGCAGCCCAGGCCGCTGGAGACCAGTCCTGCTCCCATTACCTTTACTGGGAAAACGGCCTACTGTACAGTGAACAGAAGACCGCGGAACTAGGATCAGCCCGTGGAATGTCTGACATAATATCGACAGTCAGAATATCGAAATACAAAAATATCGGCACAAAAATATCGACATCAAAAATATCGGAGTCATATCTTCATAAAGGTAAGTACAAAAATATCGAAAAAATAATATCGTAGTACAAAAATATCGAAATTAAAAATATCGTTTTTTTAAATGTATTAATAATAATGTAAAAATAATTTTAAAATACATATAATTTTACAAATATTAAATAAAAATATTAAAACAAAATCAAAACGTATACATATACATTTAAAATAAATAAAACACTTAATAATTTAATGTAATTTTCTTTTTTTAAATTTCATTTAATTGATTTAATGTAAATTATTTTTATTTTTACCCTGTACGCCTGTACCCCAAAAATCCAAAACTGACCCTAAAAATATCCCTGTACCCCAAAAACCCAAAACTGACCCTGAACCCTAAAAATACCCCTTTACCCAAAAACTGAAAACTGACCCTGAACCCTAAAAATACCCCTTTACCCAAAAACTGAAAACTGACCCTGAACCCTAAAAATACCCCTTTACCCAAGAACTGAAAACTGACCCTGAACCCTAAAAATACCCCTTTACCTAAAAACTGAAAACTGACCCTGAACCCTAAAAATACCCCTTTACCCAAAAACTGAAAACTGACCCTGAACCCTAAAAATACCCCTTTACCCAAGAACTGAAAACTGACCCTGAACCCTAAAAATACCCCTTTACCCAAAAACTGAAAACTGACCCTGAACCCTAAAAATACCCCTTTACCCAAAAACTGAAAACTGACCCTGAACCCTAAAAATACCCCTTTACCCAAGAACTGAAAACTGACCCTGAACCCTAAAAATACCCCTTTACCCAAAAACTGAAAACTAACCCTGAACCCTAAAAATACTCCTTTACCCAAAATTAATTAATATTATTTAATTACCAATTAATTATTAATTAACAATAACAATAAAGTAAATATATTAGCACATTAGCTGTAATTAATTTAATTTAATAATTAATATTATTTTTTCCTAATTAATTAATTAAGAATATCAAAAAATTATATATAAAAAATTACTCTAATTAATGTAATTAACTAATTAATATTAATTA
Organism: Lissotriton vulgaris; assembly: GCF_964263255.1. NCBI lineage: Eukaryota > Metazoa > Chordata > Amphibia > Caudata > Salamandridae > Lissotriton > Lissotriton vulgaris. The sequence goes on from NC_141686.1 coordinate 324,091,018, forward strand.
ATTACCAACTAATTAATAATTAAAAATATGTACAAAATTATATTAATTAGTTAACTAATTATTATAAATTAATTACCAATTAATTATTAATTAAAATATTTACAAACATATATTAATTAATTAATTATTATTAAATTACTTCCCACCCTATTCCCCTATAAACCCATAACCCGCTACAGAACATATTTATCAATTAATCAATAAAGTAAAATTAATTAAAAATTAATTAATTAATAATTCCTACTAATTAATAATTAATTTAACATAATTAAATTACTTCCCACCCTATTCCCCTATAAACCCACAACCCGCTACAGTAGTAAAAGACAATATTTAATTAAATTACATTAAAAATAAATAATAACACATAATAAATACAATATAATATACACTAAATTTATTTAAAAATTGATATTAGTAACATCGAAGTTATTTATTTCGATATTATTGACATCGATATTTAAAACTTCGATATTACTGATATCATTCTAATATCGATATTATATTAAGACTGTCGATATTACTTACCTTCGATATTTTGTCCCATCGATATTTAAACTTCGATATAATTGTATATCGAAATTTAAAACTCGATATTTTGTCTATGTACCCAGCCTGTGTGCTGGTGGTACCCCTACGTTTCCGCGGACTCCTCCTCAACCTGGCCCACGATGTGCCCCTGGCAGGGCATCTGGGCCAAGATAAGACCTTCCAACGACTAGTGACCCATTTCTACTGGCCCCACATGCGGGCTGATGTGGAACACCACTGCAAGTCCTGCCCCACGTGTCAGGCTAGCAGCAAAAGCGGAGGCAAGCGCAAGGATCCCCTCCAGCCCTTTCCAGTTGTCAGTACCCCCTTTGAGAGGGTGCGGATCAACATCGTCGGACCTCTGGACCTCTGGACCCCCGGACCTCCTTAGGCCACCGGTTCATTCTGGTTCTGGTCGATCACGCCACCCGATACCCCAAAGCCACCCCCCTCTGGACCGTGATGGCCCCAGTCGTGGGCCGGGTCCTCATGGGGATCTTCTCCCGGGTGGGATTCCCCCGAGAAGTGGTAAGCGATCGAGTGACGAACTTCATATCCCGGTACATGAAGTCCCTCTGGCAACAGTGTGGGGTGTCCTACCGGTTCACCACCCCCTACCATCCCCAGGGCAACGGCCTGGTTGAGAGGTTCAACCGCACCCTGAAAGGGATGATCATGGGTCTTGAGGAGCCCTTGCGACGCAAGTGGGACGTCCTCCTACCCTGCCTCCTGTTCGCCTACCGAGAGGTACCCCAGAAATCCTTGGGGTTTAGCCCTTTCGAGCTGCTCTACGGGCACCCCGTCCGGGGTCCCCTCAGCCTGGTCAAGGAAGGCTGGGAGGCAGCCCCCCCCCAGCACGCCCCCGACGTATTCTCCTACCTCCGGAACCAGACGCGGAAGTTTCGCGAGCTGGCTGAGGCCAACCTGGAAGCCAGCCAAGAGGAAATGAAATGCTGGTACGACCAGAATGCCACTCTGGTCGAGTTTCAACCAGATCTTAAAAAAGAGAGAGGGGTGTCCCCACAAAAGGACAGTCTGGGACTGTGTTTCACACCTAGTAAGTGGACTCTAGGGTGAATATTGCATTTCCAAAAAAATATAGCATGCCAATAATACGGCGGGAAAGGTAAAGTTACAGGAATTTTAAAACTCAATTTCTATCAGTGTATGTTGAGATTAGAGAAGAACTATGTATATTTGTTTTTTTATATCTTTACAGATGCCAAGTCTTTAGGAGAAAGCCTATTACCTAACTGTATGTTCAGTTTATACATTCACGTTAAGATCTACAATATTTCATGATTAACATAGCATACACAATAATTATTGTTAAAAAAGAAAGTTTACCACACCATGAGTTTCTCTGTTGTACATTTATTACACATTCAAATATAAAAATTCATAATTACAGAGTATACAATTATTTAAGAAAACATGTTGGTACATTTGCATAAAAAAAACATTTAAAAACAAAGAATCACAAGTCGACGCGGCGTTTCGGTATCTTGTATGTCTACCTTCTTCAGGACAGATTCTTAAATCAGGTGGAGTGGATTTCCCCACCGGATAGTATTTCAGTTCAGAACCTTGTTGCCATCTGATTCGTGGGCTTATTTTCAGATTCTGTATGATATATTATCACTTGTTTTCACACTTTATACGCTTGGTCATGGACTACCAGGAGGAGCCACCGTATTTTCCGTTTTGGGTGTCTTCAATGACCCATTAAAAATATGCTGCTTGATGCAATTTCTTGAATATTCTGATTTCAGGGCGTCCCTCAGCCGGTCTAGTACGATCCGTCACGAGTTCTCGTGACGGATCGTACTAGACCGGCTGAGGGACGCTGTGGAAGACTACCAGGACCCAGGAGCAGGGAGGCCGATTGCACACTGAAAGCACGAACTCTGTTATCCACAACGAGGTGCCCTGAAATCAGAATATTCAAGAAATTGCATCAAGCAGCATATTTTTAATGGGTCATTGAAGACACCCAAAACGGAAAATACGGTGGCTCCTCCTGGTAGTCCATGACCAAGCGTATAAAGTGTGAAAACAAGTGATAATATATCATACAGAATCTGAAAATAAGCCCACGAATCATACGGCAACAAGGTTCTGAACTGAAATACTATCCGGTGGGGAAATCCACTCCACCTGATTTAAGAATCTGTCCTGAAGAAGGTAGACATACAAGATACCGAAACGCCGCGTCGACTTGTGATTCTTTGTTTTTAAATGTTTTTTTATGCAAATGTACTAACATGTTTTCTTAAATAATTGTATACTCTGTAATGATGAATTTTTATATTTGAATGTGTAATAAATGTACAACAGAGAAACTCATGGTGTGGTAAACTTTCTTTTTTAACAATAATTATTGTGTATGCTATGTTAATCATGAAATATTGTAGATCTTAACGTGAATGTATAAACTGAACATACAGTTAGGTAATAGGCTTTCTCCTAAAGACTTGGCATCTGTAAAGATATAAAAAAACAAATATACATAGTTCTTCTCTAATCTCAACATACACTGATAGAAATTGAGTTTTAAAATTCCTGTAACTTTACCTTTCCCGCCGTATTATTGGCATGCTATATTTTTTGGGAAATGCAATATTCACCCTAGAGTCCACTTACTAGGTGTGAAACACAGTCCCAGACTGTCCTTTTGTGGGGACACCCCTCTCTCTTTTTTAAGATCTGCTATCCCCCCAGTCCCCTATTAGTCTGTGCGGGGTCCTCCTTAAATTTCATAACGAGTTTCAACCAGGCCAACAGGTTTGGGTCATGTCCCCAGTGGAACCTTGTGCCTTGTAGGACAAGTGGACTGGACCCTTTAAGGTGATAGAGCTCAAGAGCCAGGTCACCTACCTCGTTGATACGAAATCAGCCAGGAATGCCCTGAAAGTGTTACACGTAAACCGGCTCAAACCCCATTTTGTGCGGTCTGAGTTGGGGTTACTCCTTGCCACCGACGACGGAGAGGAAGAGGAAACGGACCCTCTACCCGATCTCCTGTGTGCAAAGGATCAAGATGGCTCCGTAGAGGGAGTGAGTCTCTTCTCCTCCCTCACCCCCTTGCAGCGTGAGGAATGTCGCCACTTGCTGGGACAATTCTCAGACCTCTTCTCCCTCACCCCCGGCGTCACCAGTTGGTGCATCCACGACGTGGACACCGGGGACAGCCCTCCGGTACGGCAAGGGGCCTACCGAGTCCCGGACCGAGTCCGAGCCTGCATCAAGGCTGAGGTCGACAAAATGTTGGACCTAGGAGTGGTGGAAGCCTCCGACAGCCCATGGGCTAGTCCTGTGGTCGTGGTTCCGAAGGCAGCCGCCCCCGGCACCGTTCCTGAGCTGAGGTTCTGCGTAGACTACCGCGGACTCAACGCAGTCACCCGAACCGATGCACATCCCATCCCCAGAGCCGACGAACTGATTGACCGCCTAGGGTCGGCTCAGTACCTTAGTACCTTCGATCTCACCAGTGGCTACTGGCAGATCGGCCTCACGGAGAGGGCCCAAGAAAGGTCTGCTTTCTCCACTCCAGATGGCCATTTCCACTTCTGAGTCATGCCTTTCGGCATGAAAAACGCCCCCGCCACCTTCCAGCGACTGGTCAATCAGGTCCTGGCTGGGTTGGAAAGTTTCAGTGCAGCCTACCTAGACGACATTGCGGTGTTCAGTGCTCACTGGCCCGAGCACCTGCACCACCTCTGGGAGGTGTTGGACGCCCTGCGTCGAGCTGGGCTCACCATTAAAGCTAGTAAATGCCAAATAGGACAAAGCTCAGTGGTATACCTAGGGCACCAGGTCGGCAGCGGCCTCGTGGCCCCCCTCCAACCCAAGATAGACGCAATCAATGCCTGGGAGACCCCCACGACCCAGACCGAGGTGCGGGCTTTCCTAGGGCTCACAGGGTACTATCGTAGATTCATCAAGGGGTACGGGAGTATTGTAGGCCCCCTCACCGAGTTGACAGCCAAGGCCAACCCCAAGAAGGTTATCTGGACCCCGCCTGTCAGAAGGCCTTCGAAGAATTGAAACAGGCCATGTGTACCGCTCCAGTCCTACAGGCCCCTGACTACTCCCGAGAGTTCGTGGTTCAGACCGACGCCTCCGAGCATGGCATCGGGCCGTGCTCTCCCAAGTGGACGAAAAGGGGATTGATCATCCGGTAGTCTTCATCAGCCGGAGGCTACTACCCCGGGAGCAGAGATGGAGCACCATCGAGCGAGAGGCCTTCGCAGTAGTCTGGGCCTTGAAGAAACTGAGGCCATACCTGTTCGAGACCCACTTCCGGGTCCAGACCGACCACCGTCCTCTCCGGTGGCTCATGCAGATGAGAGGAGAGAACCCTAAACTGCTACGCTGGTCCAGCTCCCTCCAAGGGATGGATTTTACTGTGGAACACAGGCCTGGTGCCGACCACGCCAACGCCGACGGCCTGTCCCGCTTCTTCCGCCTCAGCGAAGAGAACCCCCAAGAGGATGGGTAGTTCTCCTCGTCTTTCAGCTGGAGGGGACACATGTTGGACCCGGCCTCGCGGCGTGGTCCTCGCTGATCTCCGCAGCCCCAGATCTACGGGTGGAATTGATTCCCGTCCACCCAGAACTGTATATGACACTCCTACACTGGACCTGAGACGATCCCCAGACCGCGTGCCTGCACCCGTGCACGTGACCATCAGACTCCATGTTTGGCCACCCCGGCCGGCCGGCCGCCTTCTTTCCTTTCGGCAGCCCTGGCCTCTCCTGGCTGCAGCTAAGCCTGCGCGTCCGGCACGCCCAGATCCACCCGGGGGGTGAACAACTCACCAAGTACCCGAAACCAAGACTTCCATCACACCCCCGGCCCCCTTCCGAGGAACTGGTTTCCCTCACACCTCTGAACTATCCCTGGGGGCTGGTTTCGATGGCACCTTGGGCCTCCTAGTGAGCTGGCTCCAGGCCCTGATGGGCGTCTGGGATTCCATGGGCGCATGGTCCAAAGCATCAAAGAACCAACCGCCCAGACGATCCGGCGCCTGGCCCTCGGACCTCCGGCCTCCTGCCTATGAGGGTCCGGACATCGAAGAGCTTGACGACTATAAGACAGCCTGCCTTCCACCTAATCGGCAGTTGTATCTTGGACAAGAAAGCCCTGCTGATCTGATCGCGGCTGACTTTGAGGAGAACAGACTCTGACCCACCGAGCCCTGCTGACGTCGTTGCGGCTCACCCTAGAACCTACGGAACGGAACCATCGGAGCGCTGCTGACGCTGTCGCGGCTCCCTCTAGAAGCACCAGAACTGAACCATCGGAGCCCTGCTGACGCTGTCGCGGCTCCCCCTCGAGAGCAAGACCTGAACCATCGGAGCCCTGCTGACACTGTCGCAGCTCCCTCTTGAAGCACAAGACCTGAACATCGGAGCCCTGCTGACGCTGTCGCGGCTCCATCCGCTTACGAGTACGACGGAGTACTCCTGCCCAAGCCCTGCTGACCTCGTTGCGGCTTGACGAACTCTCTGGTCCAGCTGGACCATCAACGCTACCCTCACGATCATCTTGAACCAGAAGTGAGTAGGACAGCAAGTCCCATCGCCAGCCCCCGTACCTCCCAGTTCGAGGATTGAGAACCGTGCGCCGGGTACGTGGCGTGCCAGCTGGCCTCCTAAGACTGTCCCGCTTCCCCGATCCCTCGTTACGAGACTGTCGCGATCCCTCGATCGCTGTGGATTGCTCCTTACTTTTATCTTGATAAAGTTCATACTTGATAAAGATTCACTGTGTGGTGTCCGTTCGTAAGTGTGGTGTGTCGACAGTGTGTACGATCAGTCCTCCCCGGTGGGGACTCCCCCCTCGATAAGACTCGGCAGTAATTGTGGGAGAGGAGGTTCCAGGTGGTTAGGAGAGTCTTCTTGACCCCTGCGGTCACCGCCTTCCAACAAGAGCACCAAATGTGCATCACTTGTAAGAGAGCACTGAGTGTGCATCACGTCTAAGAGAGCACCAAGTGTGCATCACGTCTAAGAGAGCACCGAGTGTGCATCACTTATAAGAGAGCACCAAGTGTGCATCACTTGTAAGAGAGCACTGAGTGTGCAACACGTCTAAGAGAGCACTGAGTGTGCATCACTTGTAAGAGAGCACTGAGTCTGCATCACTTGTAAGAGAGCACCGAGTGTGCGTCACTTGTAAGAGAGCACAGTCTGTGCATCTCTTATAAGAGAGCACTGAGTGGGAATAACGTCTAAGAGAGCACCGAGTGTGCATCACTTGTAAGAGAGCTGCGAGTGTGCATCACATCTGAGAGAGCACCGAGTGTGCATCACGTCTAAGAGAGCACCGAGTGTGCATCACTTATAAGAGAGCACCAAATGTGCATCACTTGTAAGAGAGCACTGAGTGTGCATCACGTCTAAGAGAGCACCGAGTGTGCATCACTTATAAGAGAGCACCAATATGTGCATCACTTGTAAGAGAGCACTGAGTGTGCATCACGTCTAAGAGAGCACCGAGTGTGCATCACTTATAAGAGAGCACTAAGTGTGCATCACTTGTAAGAGAGCACTGAGTGTGCAACACGTCTAAGAGAGCACCGGGTGTGCATCACTTGTAAGAGAGCACTGAGTCTGCATCACTTGTAAGAGAGCACTGAGTGTGCATCACTTATAAGAGAGCACCAAGTGTGCAGTACTTATAAGAGTGCACCGAGTGTGCATCACTTGTAAGAGAGCACTGAGTGTGCATCACGTCTAAGAGAGCACCGAGTGTGCATCACTTATAAGAGAGCACCAAGTGTGCAATACTTATAAGAGAGCACCGAGTGTGCATCACTTGTAAGAGAGCACCGAGTGTGCATCACTTATAAGAGAGCACCAAGTGTGCAGTACTTATAAGAGAGCAACGAGTGTGCATCACTTTTAAGAGAGCACTGAGTGAGCATCACATCTAAGAGAGCACCGAGCATGCATCACTTGTAAGAGAGCTCTGAGTGAGCATCACGTCTAAGAGAGCACCTAGTGTGCATCACGTCTGAGAGAGCAACGAGTGTGCATCATTTGTGAGAGAGCACCGAGTGTGCTTCACTTGTAAGACAGCACCGAGTGTGCATCATTTGTGAGAGAGCACTGAGTGTATCACTTATAAGAGAGCACCGAGTGTGCATCATTTGTGAGAGAGCACAGAGTGTGCATCACTTGTGAGAGTGTGTATGAAGGAAGCTGTACACATTCCATGTCTGGGGGAAGCTGTATCTGTTCTGAGCACACTTAAAAACTTTTCCAAGAAAAACAGTCAATGTTATCCTATGGAGTAAAATAGTGTTATTGTTTTTATTGTTCCGTGTGTCAGGGAAGCTGTAGCTGTTTCGTGTGTGAGAGAAGCTGTACCCATTCCATATGTAAGGGAAGCTGTACCCCTTCTGTGTTTCAGGGAAGCTGTAGCTGTTCCGTGTGTCAGGGAAGCTGTACCTGTTCCATGTGTTGGGGAAGCTGTACCTGTTCCGTGTGTTGGGGAAGCTGTTCCTGTTCCGTGTGGGAGAAGCTGTGCACTGGATGTGCAGCAACAGTACAAGCTTCACTCTCACATACTGGATGTGCATCACTGTGTGATCGAAGCTCGCACCAAGGGTGTGTGATGGAAGCTCACACCGAGGGTGTTGGACCTGGCCTCGTGGCGTGGTTCCCCCCCCCCGCTACTCAGCTCCCCATTAGCCCAGCTCCATACCTAGAAACCCCTAGCTGCCCTGCCCATGTCCGACCAAACGCCCATGGCCCGCATCGGCCTGTCCCCGGCCACCTTCCCAGCCCGCACGCCCCAAACCCGCAAGGCCCCATAGGCCTACCGGCAGCCATTTTCCCTTCCAGAGATCCCTGACTCCGTGGGCCTATTATGACCCCAGCCCCAGCGCAGCGTAGGCTCCAGACGCACCAGCCCCCATTGGGAGGGTGAGGGCTACCCTAGTGAAATGAAATTAAAATAAAATTTGTAAAGCGCTACAGTTGCCCTCAGGCGTCCAGGCGCTGTGAGAGAAGACAAGGAGTTTCGATGGCACCTCCGGCCTCCCCTGAGAGACTGGTTTCTCTCACACCTCTGGTCTTCCCCCTGGGGGCCAGTTTCGATTGCACCTCTGGCCTCCCCGAGTTCTGGCTCCAGACCTGCTGGGCGTCTGGGAATTCCCGGACGCATCCTCAAAGGGATCAAAGGACCAACTGCCGGACCTTACCCACGGGCCGCCCCCAGAGCCTCGGACCTCCGCCTGTGAGGGTCCGGACATCAAAGGGCCACTGGACTATATCAAGGCCCGGCCCTGAACTAGCGGGCAGTTGTATCTTGGACAAGGAAGCCCTGCTGATCTGATCGCGGCTGAACTGAACCTCGTAACTCTTTGAGCCCTGCTGATGCTGTCGCGGCTCGTTCTTGGAACTGAAACATCGGAGCCCTGCTGACCTCGTCGCGGCTCGAGCTTGAATCTTGAAGACCTCTACCGAACCTATTGAGCCCTGCTGACGTGGTCGCGGCTCTCCCAGAACTCCCTCCAGAGCGAGCCCTGCTGACGTCGTCGCAGCTCGAGGAACATTCTAGTCCGGCTGGACTATCGACGCTACCAACACGAGTTGAATCGTCCTCAAGTGAGTAGGATCACCAGTGCGGCTACCATCTTCCGTATCCCCCGGCTCGAGGATTGAGAGCTGTGCGTAGGGTATGCTACGTACTGGCCTATGAGACTAAGACTGTCCCGCTAGCTACCCCCTCCCTAAAGACTTGAGACTTTCTGCGATCCCTCGCTCATTGTATATAATACTTTTTACGTGATTATAAAGAAGTTGATAACGAAACCCACTGTGTGGTGTCTGTTCATAAGTGTGGTGTGGTCCTCGTGTGTACGATTCGCTACTTGAGGTCTTCCCCGGTGGAGATCTCTCATAAGACTCGGCATTATTGGTGGGAGAGGCGGGTCACGGAGGAGTCGGGTAGACATAACCTGGCCTCTGGGATTGCCCCTTCTAACGGAGGGTGTGTGATGGAAGCTCGCACCGAGGGTGTGTGATGGAAGCTTGCACCGAGGGTGTGTGATGGAAGCTCGCACCGAGGGTGTGTGATGGGAGCTCACACCGAGGGTGTGTGATGGAAGCTCGCACTCAGAATGTGAGATGGAAGCTCGCACCGAGGGTGTGTGATGGAAGCTCACACCGATGGTGTGTGATGGAAGCTCGCACCGAGGGTGTGTGATGGAAGCTCACACCTCTGATATCTGTTGCGCATAGATTGTGTGCGCCATGAAAAGTTGCCCTGCTGCTGCTCATGGTGTGTGTGTTTGTGTGTTTAGCTTTCTCTGCACGCTCTGCAGCCCCCCAGTGTGTATGATTGAAGCTTGCACTGCAGCTGCACATGCAGCGTGAGAGAGTGGAACTGGAACCGCTGCTGCCTTTGCTGAATTTGTCCGTGTAAGATAAGCTTGCTCTTGTAATCCCTGTTCTTTCTTGTTTTAGGGAAGCTTGTTTTTCCACTGATCATGCAGTATGTGAGAGTGAAGCTTGTCCTGCTGCTGCACCTGCAGTATGTGAGAGAGAAGCTTGTGTTTCCACTGATCATGCAGTATGTGAGAGAGAAGCTTGCACTGCTGCTGCACATGCAGTATGTGAGAGGGAAGCTTGTGTTTCCACTGATCATGCAGTTTGTGTGAGTGAAACTTGCACTGCTGCTGCACATGCAGTATGTGAGAGGGAAGCTTGTGTTTCCACTGATCATGCAGTATGTGAGAGAGAAGCTTGTCCTTCTGCTGCACATGCAGTATGTGAGAGGGAAGCTTGTGTTTCCACTGATCATGCAGTATGTGAGAGTGAAGCTTGTCCTGCTGCTGCACATGCAGGATGTGAGAGTGAAGCTTGCACTGCTGCTGCACATACAGTATGTGAGAGTGAAGCTTGCACTGCAGCTGCACATACTGTATGTGAGAGAGAAGCTTGTGTTTCCACTGATCATGCAGTATGTGAGAGAGAAGCTTGCACTGCTGCTGCACATGCAGTATGTGAGGGAAGCTTGTGTTTCCACTGATCATGCAGTTTGTGTGAGTGAAACTTGCACTGCTGCTGCACATGCAGTATGTGAGAGGGAAGCTTGTGTTTCCACTGATCATGCAGTATGTGAGAGAGAAGCTTGACCTTCTGCTGCACATGCAGTATGTGAGAGGGAAGCTTGTGTTTCCACTGATCATGCAGTATGTGAGAGTGAAGCTTGTCCTGCTTCTGCACATGCAGTATGTGAGAGTGAAGCTTGTCCTGCTTCTGCACATGCAGTATGTGAGAGTGAAGCTTGTCCTGCTGCTGCACATGCAGGATGTGAGAGTGAAGCTTGCACTGCTGCTGCACATACAGTATGTGAGAGTGAAGCTTGCACTGCAGCTGCACATACTGTATGTGAGAGAGAAGCTTGTGTTTCCACTGATCATGCAGTATGTGAGAGAGAAGCTTGCACTGCTGCTGCACATGCAGTATGTGAGAGGGAAGCTTGTGTTTCCACTGATCATGCAGTTTGTGTGAGTTAAACTTGCACTGCTGCTGCACATGCAGTATGTGAGAGAGAAGCTTGTGTTTCCACTGATCATGCAGTATGTGAGAGAGAAGCGTGTCCTTCTGCTGCACATGCAGTATGTGAGAGGGAAGCTTGTGTTTCCACTGATCATGCAGTATGTGAGAGTGAAGCTTGTCCTGCTTCTGCACATGCAGTATGTGAGAGTAAAGCTTGTCCTGCTTCTGCACATGCAGTATGTGAGAGTGAAGCTTGTCCTGCTGCTGCACATGCAGGATGTGAGAGTGAAGCTTGCACTGCAGCTGCACATACTGTATGTGAGAGGGAAGCTTGAGTTTCCACTGATCATGCAGAATGTGAGAATGAAGCTTGCACTGCTGCTGCACATGCAGTATGTGAGAAAGAAGCTTGCACTGCTGCTGCACATGCAGTATGTGAGAGTGAAGCTTGTCCTGCTGCTGCACATGCAGTGTGTGAGAGAGAAGCTTGTCCTGCTGCTTCACATGCAGTATGTGAGAGGGAAGCTTGTCCTGCTGCTTCACATGCAGTATGTGAGAGAGAAGCATGTCCTGCTGCTACACATGCAGTATGTCAGCGTGAAGCTTGTACTGCTGCTGCACATGCAGTGTGTGAGAGTGAAGCTTGCACTGCACATGCAGTATTTGAGAGTAAATCTTGTCCTGCTGCTGCACATGCAGTATGTGAGACAGAAGCATGTCCTGCTGCTGCACATGCAGTATGTGAGTGTGAAGCTTGTCCTGCTGCTGCACATGCAGTATGTGAGAGAGAAGCATGTCCTGCTGCTGCACATGCAGTATGTGAGTGTGAAGCTTGTCCTGCTGCTGCACATGCAGTATGTGAGAGAGAAGCATGTCCTGCTGCTGGACATGTAGCATGTGAGAGGAAAGCTTGTGTTTCCACTGCACATACAGTATGTGAGAGAGAAGCATGTCCTGCTGCTGCACATGCAGTATGTGAGTGTGAAGCTTGTCCTGCTGCTGCACATGCAGTATGTGAGAGAGAAGCATGTCCTGCTGCTGGACATGTAGCATGTGAGAGGAAAGCTTGTGTTTCCACTGCACATACAGTATGTGAGAGTGTAGCTTGTTTCCACTGCACATGCAGTGCCTGTTCTGTGTGAGAGTGAAGCTTGTATTGCCACTTCACCTCCAGTATGTGAGTGAAGCTTGTTTCTACTGCACATGCAGTATGTGAGAGTGAAGCTTGCACTGCTGCTGCACATATAGTATGAGACAGGGAAGCTTATGTTTCCACTGCACTTGCAATGCCTGTTCTGTGTGAGAGGGAAGCTTGTTTTAACTACACATGCAATATGTGAGAATGAAGCTTGCACTGCTTCTTCACATGCAGTATGTGAGAGAGAATCTTGTCCTGCTGCTGCACATGCAGTATGTGTGAGTGAAGCTAGTCCTACTGCTGCACATGCAGTATGTGGGAGTGAAGCTTGTCTTACTGCTGCACATGCAGTATGTGAGAGTGAAGCTTGTCCTGCTGCTGCACATGCAGTATGTGAGAGAGAAGCTTGTCCTGCTGCTGCACAGGCAGTATGTGAGTGTGAAGCTTGTCCTGTTGCTGCACATGCAGTATGTGAGAGTGAAGCTTGTCCTGCTGCTGCACATGCAATATGTGAGAAAGAAGCTTGTCCTGCTGCTGCACATGCAGTATGTGAGAGAGAAGCTTGTCCTGCTGCTGCACATGCAGTATGTGAGAGGGAAGCTTGCCCTGCTGCTGCACATGCAGTATGTGAGAAAGAAGATTGTCCTGCTGCTGCACATGCAGTATGTGAGAGAGAAGCTTGTCCTGCTGCTGCACATGCAGTATGTGGGAGTGAAGCTATTCCTACTGCTGCACATGCAGTATGTGGGAGTGAAGCGTGTCCTGCTGCTGCACATGCAGTATGTGGGAGTGAAGCTTATCCTGCTGCTGCACATGCAGTATGTGGGAGTGAAGCTTGTCCTGCTGCTGCACATGCAGTATGTGAGAGAGAAGCTTGTCCTGCTGCTGCACATGCAGTATGTAAGAGTGAAGCTTGCACTGCTGCTGCACATGTAGTATGTGAGAGGGAAGCTTGTCCTGCTGCTGCACATGCAGTATGTGAGAAAGAAGCTTGTCCTGCTGCTGCACATGCAGTATGTGAGAGAGAAGCTTGTGTTTCCACTGCACATACAGTATGTGAGAGTGTAGCTTGTTTCCACTGCACATGCAGTGCCTGTTCTTTGTGAGAGTGAAGCTGGTTTCCACTGCACATGCAGTATGTGAGAGTGAAGCTTGTCCTGCTGCTGCACATGAAGTATGTGGGAGGGAAGCTTGTCTTTCCACTGCACATGTAGTGCCTGTTCTGTGTGAGAGTGAAGCTGGTTTACACTGCACATGCAGTATGTGAGAGTGAAGCTTGTCCTGCTGCTGCACATGCAGTATGTGAGAGGGAAGCTTGTCCTGCTGCTAAACATGCAGTATGTGAGAGGGAAGCTTGTCCTTTTGCTACACATGCAGTGTGTGAGAGAGAAGCTTGTCCTGCTGCTGCACATGCAGTATGTAAGAGTGAAGCTTGCACTGCTGCTGCACATGAAGTATGTGGGAGGGAAGCTTGTCTTTCCACTGCACATGTAGTGCCTGTTCGTTGTGAGAGTGAAGCTGGTTTCCACTGCACATGCAGTATGTGAGAGTGAAGCTTGTCCTGCTGCTGCACATGAAGTATGTGGGAGGGAAGCTTGTCTTTCCACTGCACATGTAGTGCCTGTTCTGTGTGAGAGTGAAGCTGGTTTACACTGCACATGCAGTATGTGAGAGTGAAGCTTGTCCTGCTGCTGCACATGCAGTATGTGAGAGGGAAGCTTGTCCTGCTGCTAAACATGCAGTATGTGAGAGGGAAGCTTGTCCTTCTGCTACACATGCAGTGTGTGAGAGAGAGAAGCTTGTCCTGCTGCTGCACATGCAGTATGTGAGAGGGAAGCTTGTCCTGCTGCTGCACATGCAGTATGTGAGAGTGAAGCTTGTCCTTCTGCTACACATGCAGTATGTGAGTGAAGCTAGTCCTACTGCTGCACAATCAGTATGTGTGAGTGAAGCTTGTCCTGCTGCTTCACATGCAGTATGTGAGAGTGAGGCTTGACCTTCTGCTGCACATGCAGTATGTGAGAGTGAAGCTTGTCCTACTGCTGCACATGCAGTATGTGAGAGTGAGGCTTGTCCTGCTGCTGCACATGCAGTATGTGAGTGAAGCTTGTCCTTCTGCTGCACATGCAGTATGTGAGAGTGAAGCTTGTCCTACTGCTGCACATGCAGTATGTGAGAGTGAGGCTTGTCCTGCTGCTGCACATGCAGTATGTGGGAGTGAAGCTTGTCCTGCTGCTGCACATGCAGTATGTGAGTGAAGCTTGTCCTTCTGCTGCACATGCAGTATGTGAGAGTGAAGCTTGTCCTGCTGCTGCACATGCAGTATGTGAGTGAAGCTTGTCAAATTCAAATTCAAAATAGTCTTTATTCGATATATTTCAATCATAAAAGACAATTTACAGTTAAAAAAGATTGTTGTTTTTAGAACCCCACACCCTGCCCCACAATGAGACAAGATCCACATTGAATTAATTGGTCTAAAAGTTAAAAAAGAAAAATTAATAAATATAACCCTAAAACATCATATTTACACTTTTACATATTATCAATTAGAAAATTATTAAAAATTATTAAAAAGAAGCAGAATTTAAAACACAAATATAAAAACTAGTTCATTAATGCAAGAATGCAAGAGTACACATGTTACTATCACAGTATGCAAGATTCATTATTTTTAAAAAACAATGTATAGACATTCCAGATGGGGCAATGGCTAACCTAGAATTAATCCAGCCTCATTTTGCGTGCCCGAATTATCCACATCCAGTGGAAAAATTTTGACATGGCTATAACAACGGGCTGTGAAGCATCATTTCTTAAGATCCTAAGTGCCTCATTTGCAGTTTTGAGACCTAGCTTTACACAGATCGGTTTCAGCCATGATCGCCTTGGGGCACTATATTCGGGACAAACGAACAACACATGACCAATGTTTTCCTTATGGTCATTGCAAAAGGGGCACCTTGAAGTGTGGCTCTTATGCCATTTCTCAGTTAAGGAGTTTAGCGGCAGGGTCCCCACCCTAAATTGGTGGTACCTCTTCCGGTCCCCTGGAACAGTAATCCAGTCCCAATAAGGCTCTAGGGCCGGAGAGTGTTTAAGATCTAAAAAATCATAGGTAAATGATCGAACAGTACATTTCCCAAAGCAATTGGTCTCTATCATACTCCAATATAAATCTCGGAATGCCTTTTTGGGTGGAAAAACATTGCTTATGGGGTCATCCCATAATTGTGATAGTCCCATTGCCCTATATATGACTCTTACGTCTCTCATCCAAGCTATTTTGCCACTTTTATCCTGGGATCTAACATCTAGGAAGCCTTGGGCATACTGGGAGAGTTCTGGGGTTACCCATAGCCTTCTCCAGTAGGCAGCTGATCTATACCTTGCCATGTCCTCAAAGCTATAGAATCCCAGATCGTAATTTAAAGGTATCAGGGGGGTTGACATAGGTAAGCCAGTAATGTTGCGGAGAAATTTATTTTGAGCTACCGTTAACTTTGTAAGATTACTGGGCCCCCAGAGTTCTGCTCCATAAAGGACAGCCGCTCCTACCTTGGCATTATACATTTTTATTGCCGGTTTAATAGGTTTGGAATGTGAAGAGTAAAGTTCCTTGGTAAGGGCTCCTGTTAGTTGAGCATGTCTTGTTACTAGCTCATTTGTATGTTCTTTCCAGTCTAGGTTATAGGACAAATTGATTCCAAGATACTTAAAGACCTGGGTCTGTTCTAATTGGACCCCGTCCATAGTTACATTCCCTCTGATATGTCTTCGTTTGTGCATAACCATGTGAAGCTTGTCCTGCTGCTGCACATGCAGTATGTGAGTGAAGCTTGTCCTTCTGCTGCACATGCAGTATGTGAGAGTGAAGCTTGTCCTGCTGCTGCACATGCAGTATGTGAGTGAAGCTTGTCCTTCTGCTGCACATGCAGTATGTGAGAGTGAAGCTTGTCCTGCTGCTGCACATGCAGTATGTGAGTGAAGCTTGTCCTTCTGCTGCACATGCAGTATGTGAGAGTGAAGCTTGTCCTACTGCTGCACATGCAGTATGCGAGAGTGAGGCTTGTCCTGCTGCTGCACATGCAGTATGTGAGAGTGAAGCTTGTCCTGCTGCTGCACATGCAGTATGTGAGAGTGAAGCTTGTCCTTCTGCTGCACATGATGTACTTTTCCTGAATACACCTGGTGCTGCTCAAAGGACCCTTCCCTGTTAGCCCTGTCTGAGGCTGCAGGCAGCGCCTCGCCGCCGATGACAGGCCTTCTCGGCACCTGGCCATGTCCTCGGCTCCCCGGTGACCGCAGCCGCAGATTTCATTTCCAGAAATCAATGCCGGCCTCGGGGCTGGGAGGGGCGGGGGAGGGGGCCAGGAGTGAGGCCAGACAGCACCCTGCAGTGTGTTATACAAGACTGAGCACTTCTACAGCACACACCATACACAGCACACATCACATACACCACAAACAGCACCCACCACATACAGCACACACCACATACGGCACCCACCACACACAGCACACACCACATACAGCATCCACCACATACAGCACCCACCAGACACAGCACACACCACAGGCAGCACCCACCACACACAGAACCCTGCAGACCGAGTACTTCTACAGCACACACCACATACAGCACCCACCTCAGACAGCACACACCACAGACTGCACCCTGCAGACTGAGTACTTATACAGCACAAACCACACACAGCACCCACCACAGACCCTGCAGTGTGTGATACCGGACTGAGGACTTCTACAGCACACATCACCCACCATACACAGCACCCACCACACACAGCACCCGCCACACACAGCACCCGCCACACACATCACCCACCACATACAGCACACACCACATACAGCACCCACCAGACACAGCACACACCACAGTCAGCACCCACCACACACAGAACCCTGCAGACTGAGTACTTCTAAGGCAAACACCACACACAGCACCCACCACAGACAGCACACACCACAGACTGCACCCTGCAGACTGAGTACTTCTACAGCACACACCATACACAGCACCCACCACACACAGAACACACCACAGACCCTGCAGTGTGTGATACAGGACTGAGCACTTCTACAGCACACATCACCCACCACACACAGCTCCCACCACACACATCACACACCACACACAGCACGCACCACAGACAGCACCCTGCAGACTGAGCACTTCTACAGGACACATCACACTGCACCCACCACAGACAGCACCCACCACACAGAGCACCCACCACATACAGCACCCACCACAGACAGCACACAGCACACACGGCACACCCCACAGACAGCACCCTGCAGACTGAGCACTTCTACAGCACACCACTCACAGCACCCACCACATACAGCACATACCACACACAGCACGCACCACAGACTGCACCCACCACAAACAGCACCCACCACAAACAGCACCCACCACACACAACACATACCACACACAGCACCCACCACACACATCACCCACCACACACAGCACCCACCACACACAGCACCCTGTAGTGTGCATTACAGGAATGAGCACTTCTACAGCACACATCACACACAGCACACACCACATAAAGCTCCCACCACACACAGCACACACCACACCAAACACAGACAGCAACCTGCAGACTGAGCACTTCTACAGCACACGCCACACACAGCACCTGCCACACACAGCACCCACCACAGACAGCACCCTGAAGACTGAGCCCTTCTACAGCACACACCACACATAGCACTCACCACACACCACAGACAGCACCCATCACACACAGCACCCCCCACACACAGCACCCTGCAGTGTGCGATACAGGAACGAGCACTTCTACAGCACACTTCACACACAGCACCCACCATACACAGCACACAGCACGCACCACAGACAGCACCCTGCAGAATGAGCACTTACACAGCACACCACATACAGCACTCACCAGACACAGTACCCACCACACACAGCACCCACCACTCACAGTACACACCACACCCATCACCCACCACACACATCACACACCACACAGCACCCACCACACACAGCACAGACCACACTCAGCACCCACCACAAACAGCACCCTGCAGACTGAGCACTTCTACAGCACACCCCACATTGAACCCATCACACAGCACCCTGCAGACTGAGCACGTCTACAGCACACCACACACAGCACCCACCACACACAGCACCTACCACACTCAGCACCTACCACACCCGGCACCCACTGCACACAGCACACACCACACACTGCACCAACCACACACAGCACACACCAAACACATCACCCACCACACACATCACCCACCACACACAGCACCCTGCAGACTGTGCACTCCTACAGAACACCACACAGAGCACCCACCACACACAGCACACACCACACACAGCACCCACCACACACAGCACCCTGCAGACTGAGCACTTCTACAGCACACACCACACACAGCACCCACCACACACAGCACATACCACACACAGCACGCACCACAGACAGCACCCTGCAGACTGAGCACTTCTACAGCACACACAGCAGACACCACACACAGCACACACCAAACACATCACTCACCACACACAGCACCTTGCAGACTGAGCACTCCTACAGCACACCACACACAGCACCCACCACATGCAGCACCCACCATATACAGCACACACCACACATAGCACCCACCACACACAGCACACACCACACCCAGCACCCACCACACACACCACCCTGCAACCTGAGCACTTCTACAGCACACACAGCACACACCACACACAGCACACACCTTACACATCACTCACCACACACAGCACACACCACACACAACACAATTCACACACATCACACACAGCACATACCACATACAGCACCCACCACACACAACACACACATCATACAGCACCCACCACATACAGCACGCACCATAGACAGCACCCTGCAGTGTGAGATACAAGACTGAGCACGTCTACAGAACACGCACAGCACACACCACATACAGCACCCACCACAGACAGCACCAGGCAGTGTGTTATACAAGACTGAGCATTTCTACAGCACACACCACACGCAGTACACACCACATACACCACAGACAGCACCCTGCAGTGTGCTACACAAGACTGACCACTTCTACAGCACACACCACACACATCACCCCCCCACACACAGCACACACCACATACAGCACCCACCACAGACATCACCTGCAGTGTGCTATACAAGACAGAGGACTTCTACAGCACACACCACACACAGCACACACCATATACACCACAGACAGCACCCTCCAGTGTGCGATACAAGACTTAGCATTTCGACAGCACACACCACACACAGCACACATCAAATACACCACAGAGAGCACCCTGCAGTGTACTATACAGGACAGAGCACTTCTACAGCACACACCACACACAGCACACATCACATACACCACACACAGCACCCTGCAGTGTGGTGTACAAGACTTAGCACTTCTACAGCACACAACACACAGCACCCACCACAAACAGCACCCTGCAGTGTGCTATACAAGACAGAGCACTTCAACAGCACACATCAAACACAGCACACACCACATACACCACATACACCACAGACAGCCCCCTCCAGTATGTGATACAAGACTGAACACATCTATAGCACACACAGCACACATCACATACATCACATACACCACAGACAGCACCCTGCAGTGTGCTATACAAGACTGAGCACATCTACAGCATACACCACATTCAGCACACATCACATACACCACAGACAGCACCCTGCAGTGTGCTATGCAAGACTGAGCACTTCTACTGCACACACCACACACAGCACACACCACATAAACCACAAACAGCTCCCTGCAGTGTGCTATACAGGACTGAGCTCTTCTACAGCACACATCACACACAGCACACTTCACATTCACCACAGACAGCACCCTGCAGTGTGCATTATACAAGACTGAGCACTTCTACAGCACACAACACACAGCACACACCACATAAACCACAGACAGCACCCTGCAGTGTGCTATACAAGACTGAGCACTTCTACAGCACACACCACACACAGCACATACAACAGAGACAGCACCCTGTAGTGTATTATACAAGACTGAGCACTTCTACAGCACACACCACACACAACACACTTCACATACACCAGAGACACCACCCTGCAGTGTGCTATACAGGACTGATTCAGAAAAGGGGGTGGTGATGGACAGAGCATCTGAATTAAACAGAATACTCGTACCCAGTCAACAGATCAGGGCTTGATCCATCACCGTTTTTTATCTCACTGCACCATCCCAGCTCAGGACCTGGCTACATGCAAATTAGTCTGTCCCTGGCCCAGTGCATCATGGGAACAGGGCAGACCAAACTACCAAGCCAATTCTTTTACTGGAAATGAAACAAGCTTCCGGGGACCGGTTTCTGGCATTATAGCCGTCTTCGGCCCGGCTTGCTTGAATCCTGATGATGCAGTGAGCAAGGGACTCATGTCTGAGCATACCCATCCACGCTTAGGGTGGACAAAACGATTCAGAAAAGGGGGTGGTGATGGACAGAGCATCTGAATTAAACAGAAGACTCGTACCCAGTCAACAGATCAGGGCTTGATCCATCACCGTTTTTTAGCTCACTGCACCATCCCAGCTCAGAACCTGGCTACATGCAAATTAGTCTGTCCCTGGCCCAGTGCATCATGGAAACAGGGCAGACCAAACTACCAAGCCAATTCTTTTACTGGAAAGGAAACAAGCTTCCGGGGACCGGTTTCTGGCTTTACAGCCGTCTTCGGCCCGGCTTGCTTGGATCCTGATGGTGCAGTGAGCAAGGGACTCACATCTGAGTATACCCTTCCACGCTTATGGTGGACAAAACGATTCAGAAAAGGGGGTGGTGATGGACAGAGCATCTGAATTAAACAGAATACTCGTACCCAGTCAACAGATCAGGGCTTGATCCATCACCGTTTTTTAGCTCACTGCACCATCCCAGCTCAGAACCTGGCTACATGCAAATTAGTCTGTCCCTGGCCCAGTGCATCATGGGAACAGGGCAGACCAAACTACCAAGCCAATTCTTTTACTGGAAAGGAAACAAGCTTCCGGGGACCGGTTTCTGGCATTACAGCCGTCTTCTGCCCGGCTTGCTTGAATCCTGATGGTGCAGTGAGCAAGGGACTCACATCTGAGTATACCCTTCCAAGCTTATGGTGGACAAAACGATTCAGAAAAGGGGGTGGTGATGGACAGAGCATCTGAATTAAACAGAATACTCTACCCAGTCAACAGATCAGGGCTTGATCCATCACCGTTTTTTAGCTCACTGCACCATCCCAGCTCAGAACCTGGCTACATGCAAATTTCCTTTCCAGTAAAAGAATTGGCTTGGTAGTTTGGTCTGCCCTGTTCCCATGATGCACTGGGCCAGGGACAGACTAATTTGCATGTAGCCAGGTTTGAACCATTTTGTCCACCCTAAGCATGGAAGGGTATGCTCAGACATGAGTCCCTTGCTCACTGCACCATCAGGATTCAAGCAAGCCGGGCCGAAGACAGCTGTAATGCCAGAAACCGGGCCCGGAAGCTTGTTTCCTTTCCAGTAAAAGAATTGGCTTGGTAGTTTGGTCTGCCCTGTTCCCATGATGCACTGGGCCAGGGACAGACTAATTTGCATGTAGACAGGTTTTGAGCTGGGATGGTGCAGTGAACTAAAAAACGGTGATGGATCAAGCCCTGATCTGTTGACTGGGTACGAGTATTCTGCTTAATTCAGATGCTCTGTCCATCACCAACCCCTTTTTCTGAATCGTTTTGTCCACCCTAAGCGTGGAAGGGTATGCTCAGACATGAGTCCCTTGCTCACTGCACCATCAGGATTCAAGCAAGCCGGGCCGAAGACGGCTGTAATGCCAGAAACCGGTCCCCGGAAGCTTGTTTCCTTTCCAGTAAAAGAATTGGCTTGGTAGTTTGGTCTGCCCTGTTCCCATGATTCACTGGGCCAGTGACAGACTAATTTGCATGTAGCCAGGTTCTGAGCTGGGATGGTGCAGTGAGCTAAAAAACGGTGATGGATCAAGCCCTGATCTGTTGACTGGGTACAAGTATTCTGCTTAGTTCAGATGCTCTGTCCATCACCAACCCCTTTTTCTGAATCTATACAGGACTGAGCACTTCTACAGCACACACCACACACACCCCAGACAGGATCCTCCAGTAGGGGCTTGTAGATTTTGAAAAGTGTGAGCCTCAGACAGGAGCCCTGAGGCACTCTGCAGCTGATGCCTGTGGGTTCTGAGAGAAACTGAGGTAGTGTGACTCTCTGTGGATACTTAGTGGAATGGAGGTAGTCTGACTTTCTGTGGATACTGAGTGGAATGGTGGTAGTCTGAGTCTCTGTTTTCGGCTGGTGTGGAAGGAGCAGATCCATTCGAGGGCTTTGTCACAGTTGCTGGTGCCGTGGAGTCCTGGGCATAGGGTGTGGTGAGAGACAGTATTGAAGGCAGCCGAGAGGTCCAGGAGGATGAGGGCTGTAGTTTCGCCTCAGTCATGGAGGGTGCGGACGTCGGCTGTGGCAGAGATGAGGGCTGTCTCGGTGCTATGGTTGCTTCAGAAGCATGATTGGGAGAGATCCATGATGTGGTTTGCTTCGATGAGCTTGGAAAGTTGGGCATTGATGGCCTTCTCGATGACCTTGGCTGTGATGGGGAGAAGAAAGATAGGTCTGAAATCTTGAGGTCTGTCAGGTTGTCAGAGGGTTTCTTTAGCAAGGGGTTGATCGCTGCGTGTTTTCCGTCTTCCAGGAAGGTGGTGGAGTTGATGGAGCAGTTGATGGTGCAGCAGAGTTTGGGGGTGATGGTGGTGCCAGCTCTGTTGAAGATGTGGTGCGGCAGGGGTCCGAGGCTGCACCAGAGTGGATGCTCTTCATGATCTTGAGGGTGTCAATAGCCCCGTAACGTGCCAGAGCAGAAGTGCTCAGTTCACAGAAATATTTAATTGGGTGGCAGGAGGATAATCACACTGGGGAATCTGATTATAGTGTACCTCGAATATGAATTTACATTGAAAAAACAAACACAAGAGGTGTTAGCAAAACAGGAACAGTTGGTTTAATCAAACACTACGACCGCGAACCGGGTTTCGTCGAGTGTGAGGACTGTCTCACAGTACGATAGTTTTGAACTTCTTTTTATACATTTCTCAAAGCATCATGAAACAATTTATGGATCCTGGTTTGGGAGTGGAATGTGGGTCTAGTCATGAAGCCATAAGCTCCTACCTCCTGATGACTAAGGCAGGTGGGTTTCGGCCTTGCGGGATACAATGCAGGCCAGTGGGTGAAGTGTCCAAATTTCTGGCATGAGAAGCATGTGATCACTGCTTGTAATGTGTGTGCTGTGTTCTGATCGGCTGAGTGCTTTATGGTGTTTTGGAAACACCCTCCCCTCCGGCCATGTGTGTTTTAATAGGGGAAATCTCCCAGGACAATTGTGGTGTCACTGCCTCTTTGGGGGACCAATCTGGGTTTTTCAAGTTCATGCATTTATCCTGCTGATTACGTGCCACCCCACCTGTGATCTGTCAATCAGTAGCCTCAGGCCTAGGGCGCAGGGCCTGACTGACCACATAGTGCTTACTAAGGGGCAGATCTACAAGCCCCTTGCACCACTTTTGTGTCATTTTTAACATGGGAAAGTGAAGCAAAGTGGCAGAAGGGGGTTGTAAATCTGCCCCTCAGGGTTGATGGAGGGGTCATATCGGGAGATTTTGTCAACTGTGTTTTAATGTAGTTTTTGTACATACATGTGTCATTGCACACATCAACATTAACAATAGCACACATGACAGAATTTTTCAAAAACTCCAATAAGTGGCTTAATGGGAGGCTTTTGGCTGAAGAGAGGTGTCTGATAGTAGGGGATCCCAGTTCAAATATCGATCACAAAAACACTGACCAACAAAAACATCGCCGGAAAAATATTGTATACAAAAATACAGTCATCCTATACTTAAACATGTTTTTACACAAATATTGATATTTAATTATAGCCCTAAATATATATTGTTAACTATTATATCGACTACAAACATATCGACCACAAAAATATCGAAAAGACCTAAAATAAAAAGAAAGATAACAAATATATCGATAACACTATTATCGATTTACAAATAGCCTAATAACTTATACAAAAAATATCGACAATAGCATTCAACATTAAGGGGCCGATTCCGACAGTCCGAATTGCCGTACGGAGCGTTTTTTTCCGTACGATTCATACGCAGAACTGTACCTGTACATACGATGTAGTACGATGTGTACTCAATGCAGTTCTCCGTACGAATCGGACAAAAGACCGTACGATTCAAGAAACCGTACGGATCGCACTCGGAACACGCTCTACGCGATGTTTGTTCGGATCGCAGCAGCCTTTTACGACCCAGCAAATACGATTCGTGTGGCCACCACTCCGTACAACTCTTTTTTTACAAGAGCTGAAAACGTCCAGAAAAGCTGATTTCATCTCGTAATGCGTACGGATCGGATCCCCTGGTACGGTGCGTACACCCCATGATTGCAAGGGTACGATGCTTCGGTATACAGTGCGTACACCCCTAGATTTCAGGTGTACGGTGCATATATCCCCGCGCGTATAACCCATGAATGTCAGTGTTCGGGGCCTAGGGGTACGGTCCGTACCCCCCAAGGACGTAGGTGTACGGTGCGTACACCCCGTGCATACACCCCTTGAATTCAGGGGCACGTTATTGTGTGGCTCTCCGTACGAATAGCCTATACATGACATTTACCGTACGAATTGCATACACAGTCCCCGGTCTGGATCGTTCTTGGCCGTTCGTACGGCATGTTTACGAATCGTACTGTTCACTGTACGGGTGTATGTTGTACGGAGTTTCCCTTGTCTTTCGTACGGTTTGCAAGGATTCGGACGGAGTTTTGACCTACGGTTCGTA
Organism: Lissotriton vulgaris; assembly: GCF_964263255.1. Lineage (NCBI taxonomy): Eukaryota > Metazoa > Chordata > Amphibia > Caudata > Salamandridae > Lissotriton > Lissotriton vulgaris. Next base: position 324,116,173 of record NC_141686.1, read on the forward strand.
CTACGGCTAGGAGTACGAATCGTCGTATGGATTTGTTTCCCGATTTGGAATCGACCCCTAAATAAACACTCCTCTCAACTATCTAACAATTTAATTTATTAAAATATTTAAATAAATACTATCCAAACATATATAAATATAGTATATACTTAAAATATATATAAATACATTAATTAAACGCCAATAAATATAAACATACAGAATAATTAAAATGTACTCACTAAAACATATTTATTAACATACATTTCATATACAAACATGTTTTAAATTATAAAACAAATGTATAAACTTTATTCTTAAAACATGTACAAAACAAAATTAATTATAAACCACTAACAAAAAACAAATAAAATAACTTCATTAAAAAGTAACTGCTACCAAATTCAAAATAAATTTCTCAACCAATAAATTTAAAGTACAACACCAGGAAACAATAAAAATGTAGAACTACCTAACTAACAACTATAAAAACAATTATCTAACTTACTAAAATAACCGTTTTTCAGCCAAACACGGGGGAGGAAGACTGTTACTTTGCTGAAGAGAGAGGGAAAGAAATTCTACAATAACTACTATAACAGATTATACAACAACACAAGAAAGAAAAAGCCTTTTTTTGATGACTATAAAATCCTCAACATCCTTAGTTTAACTCCCTAAAGTATATAAATGTTCTCTATTTTTAATTCAAACAAAACTTCCTATCAGCAACAGCAAAAAGTATAAAATACAAACACAATTTGCTACCTTATCTATTCCTACATAGAAAAAACCCAATAACTAATAAAGTAACAAACTATATCCAAAAATAAAGTAACATTGTCTAATATTTTTACAAAGATACAAATTTAACAGAAAACTAATATAAATATTTTTCATTTCAGCTTCAACAAACTGAAACTACCAAAGAACATCCACCAAATTAAATTCTTCTACTAGAAAAAGTAAGTATACTTTCACTTTAAATAAATTATAAAAACAGAGAAATTACAAAGTATCATACAATATTATTAATTAAAACTACTTTCTACCACAACTACTGAAAATACAACAGTGAAACTTCAATAAAAAGAAATAAAGCCATCAACAAAACAGAAAGAACAATATGGTAAGTATTATTTTTAAATTAATAATTAAGCTTTAAAAACTTTTATATAACCATTGCATATTTACTAAACACACATATATATGTCTTGACAGATACACCGTAGAAATGGCTGAAGGAGCTACTTTTATCACATCACAAAAAGGAAAATTAATGCTCAGCTACATGGGTTATACCTACACCCAAGAAAAAGTAAAAGATAACAAAACACATTGGAAATGTAGCAAATACTATTAAACAGAATGTTATGGTCAAGCTACAACTGTAGATAACGAAGTTGTGAATGTAAGAGAGCATAATCATCCACCCAATGTGACAGAAGTAGAAGTAAGGGAAGCTTCAGAAACAATTAGAGAAGCAAGCTTGGCTCCCAACAACCAAGCACGGAAATTTTGAAAAATGTATTAACAAAAGTACCTGAACATGTAACAGGACAATTGCCCTCCATCCCCAACCTCAAACGATTAATAGCTAAGACTAAAAGAGCATCCGATTCAACTCCACCCCCACCCCAAACCTTTCAAGAAATAGAAATAATACCAGAATATACTATTACCCATAAAGAAGACAAATTCTTGATGTGTGACAACAAAAGCCACGATAAAAGAATTCTTATTTTTGCAACTAATAACAACTTGCAAAAATTTAAAAATTGTGAGACATGGATGATGGACGGAACATTTAAAGTGTGTCCAAAACCATTTTACCAACTTTATACCATTCACTATGAATATCAAGAAACCAATATTCCCTTCATTTACTCATTGCTGCCAAATAAAACGAATCCCACCTACATAGAACTATTAAACAACAATAAAATAATTAAAAGATAATTACTATCCCCAAAGAATAATAATACATTCCTGGATGGAAAAACTAGGCCTGTCCCATTATTGGAGTGTCCCTCCAAAACTTAAGCCACCTTGTAAAAAGCATTTAAAATTGACTTTTTGGAGTTATATAGCTAATAGTTTGTTGAATAGTGCCACTAGCAAAATCATTATTTCTACAATTCAGGTACGGAATTTTGCAAATAGGTGCTAATACATCCAACTGGAGCAGAGAGAAGGGGAAAAGGGAAGTGACCTTTTCCCCCTATGCATAAAGCCAGCAAGGGAAAATGATGTGCACATATTATTTTTTTGCACAGCATACATTACTGCAGGGAAACATTGGATCAAACCCCTTTGCAGGCTTCTAGGCACTAGTAGTTGTAGTAATGCTTTGCGTATTTTAAGAACTGACTCTTCGCAAAAAATAGTTTTTGCTGTAAGTAGATTTCTATTTAATGTATTTTTGACAAGGAAGAGAAGGGGTTTAAAGTTATAAAAGGAAAACCAGTAAAATTATCCTTGCCCAGTTCACAACGTAGGCCAAGATAAGCACTTGCACTTTTGAACAATTGAGACTGTATGATTCATCGGTCCTATTTCTATACATTTTTAATGATGTGAAGGTTTTAATTTTGTAAATTGATGGCTAGCATGTTTTATTGTTATTTATGGACTAGACAGGTTTTACGTCAAAGCTGAGGTTGTGTATTTTTAATGTCGAACTAAGATTGCTGCCCCGTCCTTTGTGTCCTACCTGCTTTTGATTGCATATGAAATTAAGGAGGAAGTTTGGAAAATGTAATATTTTAATTATATATTTTATGGTAATATGTGACCGAAATAAAGATTAAATGAATAATACATTTTGAAATAGCTATGATACAAGCTATTCTAAAAATATACCCACATACAGCCATACGAGGGTGTTACTGCCACTTTAATCAAACTATGTGGAGACACCTCAAAAAATCTACCTTAAGTATTGACTACTCTACCAACAGCAACTTTGGTACCAAATAAAAAAAATAATTGCAATAGCATAAGTACCAACAACAGAAGTGGCAAATTACTACAATATATTAGTTGACAGTCCTTTCTACCGCACTAATGAAAAAAAATGAACTCCCTTGTTGGATTATTTTGAAGACACCTGGGTAGGAAGATTGCACCGTTCAGGTCACCTTAGACAACCAAAATTCCAAATTCCCTGGTGGAATGTCTACGCTAGCACTATTGCACAAAAAGCCAAAACAAATAACGCGGTAGAAGGATGGCATAATGACCACAATAGGGAGAGGACAACCAACACTACACACACTTATACAATCAATGAAAAAAAAATAACAAGTTATCAAGAGCTAAGAATTGAACAATCTTTATCAAAAATAGGACCAAAACTTAGCAAACAATAAATATGTATGAATACCTCCAACAAAAAACAAGATTGTATCCAAGTATCCAAGGTCTAGAATACATATTCTTTAATTAAATACAAATAGCAAACAGTAAAAACATATAAAACACATATAATTTATTTTTTATATTAGATAAATTATGTCATTAAATGTCAGATATAAATTAATATCATATGACATAATATCACTAACCAAAAAAATAAATTCACAAATAAACTTTACCAACCCAAAAACAGAATAAAAAACAACTTATAGTTGTGTAGCTGTGGAATATCCTCGAAATAGACGATGTGAAAAACAATCCAAGGAAAAAACAATCTATTTAGTAATGACAAACCTCAAAAAATGGAAAAATACAACTGTATAAAAAAAATCCAACGTAGCAATCCTCTCAATATCGAAACCAAAAAAAACGAAAATATTTCACCATAAAAAAAGCATCAAAAATCCCGAAAAATAAGGCAATGTATATAAACTTGTTTTAAAACAAGTAACAACAATTTCCTTTATTTAAAAAAAAAGTGTGAACAATTCCGTCTGTTCACCAAATCCGGCACTTGTAAATCAAATTCAAACAACACCCACCCATAACAAATAATAAACCCACAAATAGAAATAACAACATATAATAATTATAAACACACATAGGGAAACTAATCCGTACGCCGATTCGTTTTCGTATCCCTTTCCGTACGAATAGTACAAAACCGTACGAATCGCGTAGTATGATCTGTAGGAAAAGAATCCTTACGAATGTCTGCAAACCGTATGAAAAACGAGGTTAAATCCGTACGACATAGAGCTGACAGTGAACCGTACAATTCGTAAACATGCGGTACGACCCGCCAAGTACAATCCGACCAGGGACCGAGAACGCGATTCATAGGGAAAGCGGCGAATGAGCAATTCGTACGGAGAACCACACATACACATACACACCATACCCCTGCGATCATGGGAGTATGCACCGTACCCCTATGCTCGGCACCCCTACGCACCGAATAGCTACACACCGTACACCTACGCTACGTAAAACCATGCACATATGTACGGATGTACCATACCCCGATGTACTGTACCCCTACGCTCCGTACCCCGACGCACAGTATCAGTTCGCACCGTACCCCTGTGATCATGGGGTGCACTCGCGTTCCGTTTCGCACGCGTTTAGAGTTGAAGTGTGCTTTTACGGATGTTTTAAAGTCCCGTAGATAAAGAGTCGTACGGAGTGTCGTCCCGACGAATGGTACTTGTTGTTTCTTTAAATGCTGCCTCGATCCGTACGAACATCGTGTACTGCGTGTTCCGAGGGCGATCCATACTGTTTCTTGAATCGTACGGTCTTTTGTACGATTCGTACAGAGAACTGCATTGAGTACACATCATACTACATCGTACGAACAGGTATGGGCCTGCCTATGAATCGTACGGGAAAAACGCTCCGTACGGCGATTCGGACTGGATTTTACCGAATCGGAATCGGGCCCATAGTAAAATAGTAAGAATAAAACATTAACATTACATTAACGTTAGATAGTAAACAAACTATGCAATCACTAACCCACGTAAATAACAAGTATATTTCATAAGAACAGTTAAATAACACTCTTACTGACGCATATACACTACCACTAACTAAACACTACCTTAAAACTAACTTAAAAGTAATTAAAATCAAACTTACAGTAACCAAGACGATTCGTTTTCGTATCCGTTTCCGTACGAATAGTACAAAACCGTACGAATCGCGTAGCACCATCTGTAGGAAAAGAATCCTTACGAATGTCTGCGGACCATATGAAAAACGAGGTTAAATCCGTACGACATAGAGCTACACAGTGAACTGTACAATTCGCAAACATGCGGTACGACCCGCCAAGTACAATCTGGACCGGGGACTGAGAACGCGATTCATAGGGAAAGCGGCGAATGAGCAATTCGTACGGTGAACCACACATACACATACGCACCATACCCCTGCGATCATGGATGTATGCACCGTACCCCTATGCTCTGCACCCCTACGCACTGCATAGCTACACACCATACACCTACGCTACGTACACCCATGCACATATGTACGGATGTATCATACCCTGATGTACTGTACCCCTACGCTCCGTACCCCAACGCACAGTACCAGTTCGCACAGTACCCCTGTGATCATGGGGTGCACCCGCGTACCCGGGGGAATCCGTTTCGCACACGTTTAGAGTTGAAGTGTGCTTTTACCGATGTTTTAAAGTCCCGTAGATTAAGAGTGTCGTCCCGATGAATCGTACTTGCTGGTTCGTAAAAAGCTGCCTCGATCCGTACGAACATCGTGTACTGCGTGTTCCAAGGGCGATCCGTACGGTTTCTTGAATCGTACGGTCTTTTGTACGATTCGTACAGCGAACTGCATTGAGTACACATCGTACTACATCGTACGAACACTCTTACTAACGCATATACACTACCACTAACTAAACACTTCCTTAAAACTAACTTTAAAGTAATTAAAATCAAACTTACAGTAACCAAGACGAAGCAGCTCCCGACCGCGAGATTGTTTCTTCACAAATGACCCAAACATCGATGTGGATCGTCTAAAATATGGCGGCATAAATAAAACAAAAATAGGACTAAATCCCTATAGAAAAGGATGGGAACAAATAAAAAAGTGTTTAAAAATGTCTAAAAAAACTGTTATTTTTTTATGTTAAAAACAAACATATTAATATTGTAAAATATACACTAATTATTGTATGTTAAAAAATGTTTAATATAAAAATTAATGTATATTAAAAAATATGTTTATAACATTAACTCTTTAATTACTAATAATATACAAATGTTAAAAATTGTATATATGTACTTTTGCAAAAATAAAAAATTGTAAATTATTTAACATATGAAATTTTATTGAAATTGAATACAATTTAATAAGCTGACTAATAAAATATTATGTTAAAAAATTATAATGTATATATATATATAACAACCACTGCAATTTTATACATCATTAAATACTTTTGTAAGAAAAGTTCATCAAAAATGTAGAAATGTTTTCATTTATAAATATTAAACAACACAATAAAGACTGTATATTCATGACAAAATTATACTATGTTACTTTATAATGATATATTAGGGGGTCAAACCTAAGCGGGGGCAACACCAGCTCGCACCTACTCCTACCTGTGTGGCTGCATTCCGGTCCCGGTCCCGCGGATATCCTTGCTCTCTCCCGCTGCCGATGCTGACACCGCGGCTGCCGAGAGGGGGAGCTATCAGGTCGGACTACGTTTCCCAGCGTCCCCTGCCTACGGGGACGCCGACACCGACTGCTGCATCACTCTGCCGTGCCCGGAGGTGCATAAGATCGAGCAGCTCCTGTGGCGGAGCGGGGGTCAAACCTAAGCGGGGGCAACACCAGCTTGCACCTACTCCTACCTGTGTGGCTGCATTACGGTTCCGGTCCCGCGGATATCCTTGCTCTCCCCCGCCGCCGACACCGTGGCTGCTGAGAGGAGGGAGCTACCAGGTTGGACTACGTTTCCCAGTGTCCCCTGCCTACGGGGACGCCGACGCTGACTGCCGCATCACTCTGCCGCGCCCGGAGGCGCATAAGATCGAGCAGCTCCTCCAGCATCGTGAGACGCGCGCGGGCGGAGCCCGGGCAGAGGGCGGGCCGTCTGTGGCCATCCGTGGCTGGCCGCGGCAGGGCAGGGCCACAGACTTTGGCTTTATTTCCGGGACAAGCTCTGGTTCGTTTGGGACCCTGTAATTGAGACTGTATTTGCTTTTTCCTAGTTGCTCTCCTGTTTGTTTGTTCCCAGGACTGTGTCCCTTTTAATAGTATTTCAACTGTATAAGGGAATTTCATTTCGTTCCTTAGTAAGGCTTTTCAGATTTTTATTAATCATTGTAAGCATTTTGAGTGAGTTAATTATGTCTAAAAGTAATAATGTAAAAACCCGTCCCACCCTAGCTACTCTTGACAATTACCTTGTTAAAGTGGTAGACAAAATCAACAAAGAACGCCGACTATCACTGGGTCGGGGGAGCCCCTCTGTCCCATTACCCAGTCCACCCAAGTCACCCATATCTTTGTCGACCTCTTTAGTTGATGTTAATTGCAATTTGGAGTTTCCTGTACTTCCAACCGTGGCTACTCCTATTGAATCAGAGACTAACCCGGTCACGCCCGAGGCCCCTCATGATAAGATAGTATTAGGCTCCCCGGCTCGAAGAGCCCAGAGGGTATTAAGATCTGGGAGGAGCGTCAGTAGGATAAACCTACCAAAACGGGGGGGTAAACAAAACAAAAAAAGACCGGAGCCACTATCAAACAGTGCTGTAAGCGACCCCGCAGCTGTTACTAACAATCCCCAGGTTAAACTAGTTCCCAAACAGTTAGAGCTCTTGATTAGCATTATTGATGCAAAGTTTGATAAAATTATCAAACCTCTAATGGACAAACTTGACACTATTTCGGGGGAGGTAATGAGGTTGGGAGGCCTTTTGAGTTCACATACAGGGTCTAATGTTAGCCTAGAAGTTAGTCCAAGGGTTGATGGTTCGATAACGGAGACACCAAAGATTACCAAAGAGGGATCATGCCCAGTTACTGTAGTTGTATCAAACCCTGCGCCTACGGTGTGTTTAAATACCCCTATTGCCATAGTACCAGTGGATAAGCCAGGGCCAATTAAAGAGAAGATTAAGAGATATGGTTATTCGCAGCCTGACTTACCCCCAGACTGTGCTCCATACATGGCAGTTCTAACCAATGTCCCACCAGTCAGGGAGACGGGGCCTCATGGTAATTTGGAAACACATGAATCCCTGAAGAATAAAACCGTGGGTTGGCTTAATCGAGAGTGTGGTTTCCCAGTAGCTCTGTCTGATCAGATTCTAACTACCACAAGAACTAATTGGATAGGGAAATCACATAAAAATATTAGTGGTGACTGTGTAATAGTTAATTTTAAAAATCCACATTTGGCCACCACCTCTTTGATCAGAGCTACTTCCCGCCCACCGAATGATCAGGGAATTTCACTCAGACCTCTGGGGTTTTTCTATAGACATCTATTTGCCCAGCCTATAAATGACTCTGGGAGGAGAAGAGGTAGTGCCTCAAGTGTGCCTAGAGGTTTTGAGTTGGCAACATCCAATCGTTACCAGTCTCTGAGTGGTCTAGATTCCAACGATTGACTGGACCCTGACCAGGTCCCCTCCCTGCCTGAAGTAGAATTTGTACTTTGTGGAGGAGAGTCAGAAGGAAATAACACAGGGCCCCATGTCAATGTAAGTTAGCATTATGATTGCCACATGATATATAGCGCAGTGAGTGAACCTGTTGGGTGTATTGAGGGTCTTTCTGTAGTAGATAGGCTAAGTGTAACCCTCCCTAATTCTAATGATACACTGGAGAATCATTGTATCAGTCCAACTATCACTACGGTTGAAACCATGCAAACACCCACTGGGCCCCCAAGGTGTTTAATCGCCAGTTGGAATGTTGCGGGTTTAGTGTCCAAAGAGGATTGCCTGGGGTGGACAGAATTTGTTGATCTTTTTGATATTATCTGCCTCCAGGAAACTTGGTGTGAAAATTTTACTGGTTATAACGGTTTTGTTTCCTACCAATTACCCGCTACGGCCTCAACATCCGGTAGAGCTAAGGGAGGGCTTTTGGTTTTGATTTCTGTCAAAATCCCCATAATTGTTAAAAAACATGTTATAGTGGGGGCTCATTCTCAGATTTTATGGTTGTCACAGGAACCATAACAAGTATGGGGAATCCTTGAACAATCTCTTAGCGGCACATGACATGGAAATATTGGCGAACGAGAAGAACGATCTAGGTGAGAGTATCTCCACCTTTTCAGGTAGGGGGGCAAATACTGTCATTGATTTTATATGTATGTCTTCTAATCTTATACCCTGGAGTTTGGCCCCTAGGGTCGTGGATATCATGCTTAGCGACCAAAGTTGTGTTACCATTGAGGCCTCACTCTGGAAAGAAAAACCTATACCTGATTCGGGTGTTATTGTTAACATTGAGCCTCATAGACCCAACGGTACCAGGTTAAGATGGAAAGGGGATAAAGCCAAAATGACGTTTGAATCAATTATAAATAGCTGCTTACTAGAAATCACTGCGATCCTTGAGCAAGCTGACCTCACTGTCGATCCTATTGGATATTTTACTAGAATGAATTCCATTATTGACAAAAAGTTTACTAAAACAGCTGGGCGTAAGGCCGACCAACGAAGGGGATGGTTTGACCACGCTTGCACTATTGCGCTTAAAGAGCTTAAAGAGGCTCTGGCAGCCAAACCTAGAGATAGGAGCCAGGTGTCCCAGCTTAGAATAAACTATAAGACAATAGCAAAGCTAAGGAAGACGGAGTTACAGCTTGAGGCCTGGGATAAATTGACACTGGCTGCAGAGTCAAAAAATTGCACACTATTTTGGGCTACTGTTAATTGCCCGTTTCTTAAAGATGAGAAAGTACCAGAATTAACATCTATGGTTAATATGGAAACATGGATCTCCCACTTCTCTAATATTTTTGACTCAGACAAAGCCTTGGGTAGCCCTAAGGACGGTTGGCCCATTGTTTCTTTGGATATTAACATTACTGAGGTTCTAGCCAGCATTAGCGCTAGTAAAGGGGGAAAGGCTCAGGGCCCTGATGGGGTGCCCATCGACGTTTATAAGACAGTCCCCGAGGTATGGGGTCCATTGTTGGTTAAAGTCTTTAACGCAGCGGTTTGTCATGGGATACCCCCAACTTGGGAAGAATCAGTTATTATTCCCATATTTAAGAAAGGTGATCGGGGGATGTGAAAAACTACCGTCCTATTTCCCTGTTGGATTCCTCAGTGAAAATTATGAGCTGGGTACTTCTGGTTAGACTGGAAGAATGGGCAGAAACCAACGGGATCCTGGCTAATTGCCAGTTTGGGTTCAGAAAAGGGCATGGGACGATTGAGCAATGCTTAAATCTCGAACTCTTGATCAGGAAATACACGCAGGCCAAGAAGGGCTCTATCTATCTCTGCTTCGCAGATTTGAGCAGTGCTTTCGATATGGTGGACCACGCAATTCTCTGGGCAAAATTTATTGAAATGGGGGCACCTGAGGGTATTGTCTTGTTTTTGGCCCGACTCTATGTTAAATTACGTACTAGCATTCGATATGGCTCTAATGGGGAGTGTACCACCAAATTTAAGATCGGGAGGGGTATTAGGCAGGGGTGTGTTTTAGCCCCCTTGCTTTTTACACTTTTCATTAATGAAGTGGACTCGGTTCTACAGACAGTAGTGGCAGATGCCACTAGAGTTAATGATTTTAACGTCCCGGTATTACTCTACGCGGACGATGCTGTGCTGCTGTCTAGGACCTCGATAGGCCTACAATGCTTGATGGACGGGTTTTCTCAGTTCATCAAGAGTAGAAAACTTGTGATTAACAAAACTAAAACCTATGTTATGGAATGTGGGCCGGGGCCGAGCAAGCCCCACTCTTATTATATAGAAGGACAAAGGATCCAAAAAGTTGACAACTTTTGCTCCCTTGGCATTACATTTTCGGAGAATTGCAGCTGGGCCAGTGAACATAAGAATGTTAGGACCAAGATGATGAGGAGCGCCAACGGGGTGTTTATTTTTGTCACAAAATTAGGGGACAAACGGATAAAAGACATGCTTAAGATTTTTCAGTTTAGATGTCTCTCCGTTGCCCTCTATGGGGCAGGGGTTTGGGGTCTGGCCCCGGCTGGGAGCCTTCAGGTGAAGGAGAATGTCTTTTATAAAAGACTTTTGTGTCTGTCAAATTCTGCCCCTAACGATTTAGTCCATAGAGAACTCGGAATCCAATATTTAAATGATTTGATTCTCCTGAGACCTCTACTGTTGTGGCGTTCCATCTGGCTGAAAGAAGAGACATCTCTAAATAGAGCTATCATCAACGACTGTCTCACTGTTGATAACCACTTAAAGATCCCATGGATTAAATATATCATCAACAGCTTTCAGGAGTTCCATGGCCTTAATATAATTACTGATAGATATGGGGCTTCAGACATATCTAACTCTGAAATGAAGAACATCTTTTTGAATTGTAAATCAGAGAAGCGGACCTGTAACGAAGGCAAGTTATCCACCTGTGTGTTTTACAGCAGTATGAACGAAACAGTGGGCTATCAACCATATTTGACCAAAGTGACAAGAGTTTCCCATCAGTTTGTTTTAACTAGATTAAGGATGAGGATTGTGCATAACCTGGTTGCTTTCCCTTCCCTGGATAAGCACCCTGTTGGTCCTTGCCCGTGTGACAATATCTCTGCACAAAGCACTATGCACTTTCTTCTGCTGTGTCAATTGTATGGGAATTTCCGCAAAACTTTTTTAAAACCTATTTTTGTCAAGTTTGGTGTCAGGACAGTACATGATTCTATGAAATTGCTTTTTAACTTGCATTATCCTGATGTTTGCTTTTTTACTGCTACTTTCCTGCTTAAAGCAATTAGTGTCAGGAAAAGTATGCGTTTTTAATATTTATTCTGTCCTTGCCTGTATATTATGTTTCTTTTTAAACATTGGCTGTCTAATTGTTAATGTAATTGTATTGTAACTATTATTGGAATTTTTAATTATTATCTGTGTGCTTTTATGGACATATTTTTTGCTCCGAATAAAGCTTTATGAAATGAAATGATACATGCATTACAAATAAATTGTAAAATGTTTGAAAAATGTGAAATTCATTTGTAAATCAATGTTATAAAATATAATTTGTTAAACAGTTCTAAATAGATGTTACAATATTCTAATAAAATATATAAAACAATAACAAGTTATATTCATTTGCAATTTTGTAATAAACAAAAATAATTCCATTATCATACTTCACTACTATAACTCCAAATAGAATTAAAGTGAATGAAAATACTGCATAGGAAAATATAATACATTACTATTCTAACTACAAATCCAATATAAGTCAAGGAAAGTGCTGGACAGTAAACCATAATAATTTACTATTCTAACTCAAAATCCAATATAACTCACTGAAAATGCCGGACAGTAAACCATAATAATTTACTATTCTAACTCAAAATCCAAGATAAGTCAGGGAAAGTGCTTGACAATAAACAATAATAATGTACTATTCTAACTCCAAGTCCAATATAACTCAGGAAAAGTGCTGGACAGTAAACCATAATAATTTACTATTCTAACTCCAAATCCAATATAACTCAGGGAAAGTGCCGGACAGTAAACCATAATAATTTACTATTCTAACTCCAAAACCAATATAACTCAGGGAAAGTGCTGGACGGTAAACCATAATAATTTACTATTCTAACTCCAAACCCAATATAACTCAGGGAAAGTGCTGGACAGTAAACCATAATAATGTACTATTCGAACTCCAAATCCAATATAACTCAGGGAAAGTGCTGGACAGTAAACCATAAAAATTGATATTCTAACTCCAATTCAAATATAACTCAGGGAAAGTGCTGGACAGTAAACTATAATAAATTACTATTCTAACTCCAAGTCCAATATAACTGAGGGACAGTGCTGGACAGTAACCATAATAATTTACTATTCTAACTCCAAGTCCAGTATAACTCAGGGAAAGTGCTGGACAGTAAACCTAAATAATTTACTATTCTAACACAAAATCCAATATAACTCAGGGAAGTTGCTGGACAGTAAACCATAATAAATTACTATTCTAACTCCACGTCCAGTATAACTCAGGGAAAGTGCTGGACAGTAAACCATAATAAATTACTATTCTAACTCCAAGTCCAATATAACTCAGGGACAGTGCTGTACAGTAAACCATAATAATTTACTATTCTAACTCCAAGTCCAGTATAACTCAGGGAAAGTGCTGGACAGTAAACCTTAATAATTTACTATTCTAACTCAAAATCCAATATAACTTAGGGAAGTTGCTGGACAGTAAACCATAATAAATTACTATTCTAACTCCAAATCAAATATAACTCAGGGAAAGTGCTGGACAGTAAACCATAATAAATTACTATTCTAACTCCAAATCCAATATAACTCAGGGAAAGTGCTGGACAGTAACCATAATAATAATCTATTCTAACTCCAAATCTAATATAACTCTGGGAAAGTGCTGGACAGCAAATCATAAATTTTGTATTGTGACTCCTAAAATGTAATGCACACTATTGCATCCATTCTCTTAACAAATAATCTAATTCTAAATACATATAATAAATAAATGAAAGATATAATTTAAAATTTTAAAACTACCCAAATTAAAAAAAATACAAAAATATTAACTATCAATATTTTTTTAACTGCAATATAATAAATATTAAATGTTTTAACATGAAACTTTCTTATTATTCATTTAAAAAATAAAAAAGATTATACAGTTATCCTAATCTAATAATTTTAAATAAAATATTAAAATACATTTACACATACTTTTTTATTATAAATACTCATATACTTTTAAATATTATTTTTCCTTTTAATAAGAAATCAAATATGTATATATATAATAATAAAACTGGTACAATGCAAATAATTTAGAAGTTAATTTTTGTATTTGTATTAGATATTTAAATGTATAATCCAAAAAGTCAATACATTTTAAATTACTACACAGTTTTTTCCATTTTTTATTTTATATCAAACTATATTTCAAATTTAAAAAACATAATTACATAAAATTAGAAATTAGAAATTTAAAATTTCAACATTTAATATTATTTACTTCAAATTGTAAAAATGTTCATACATTTTTACACATTTTTTAATTACTGTCCACCCTTATCTCCTATGAACACAACATCCCACCCCTAAATAATATACATATTTTAACAATGTATTACATAATTTAGTTAAAATGGAAATTTCAAATTTCGACATTTAATATTATTTTGAATTCTAATTTTTAAAATTTCTATAAATTTTTACACATTTTTAAATTACTACCCACCCTTATCCCCTATAAATACAACATCCCAACCCTAAATAATATATACATTTTAACAATATATAACATCATTTCATTAAATGAAAATTTCAAATTTCGAGATTAAATTTTTTTTTACTTCTAATTTGAAAAATTTCTATACATTTTAACACAACATTTTTAAATTACTACCCACCCATATCCCCTATAAACCCAACAACCCAACAACCCGCTCCTAAAATATTTACTAATGTTCAAATTTAAAAATTAAAAATTAAATTAACATTTTAAAATTACTACCCACCCTTATCCCCTATAAAATAAACATCCCGCTAATAAGAATGTATCTAAAAATTAAAAATGTATTAGAAAATCACATTTATTCTTTACATTAAAACATAAATAGCATAACATAGCTATTAAACAACTAAAAAAATAAATCCACTATAAACATAATATCGATATAAATTACATAGATATTTATTTCAACTATATTTACTACATTGATATTTCACAATGTCGATATTTCTGCACAACTAATAAATCGATATTTCCAACATTGATATTTATAACATCGATATTTAACACAAACGACATTCTTACCTCGATATTTCTGTTTCTCAATATTTCCCCATCGATATTCTTGCTATACACCGATAGTAGGTATCAGTTGGGGAATGGACAGAAACATGACAAACCAACAATATTCACACCAAAGCTACCAGGCAGGTGGTCTGTCTGTAACTGTGGTGTAGAGTAAACACAGAGGCAGTCATGGGAGGGAAGTGGAAGGTCAGGGATGCGAGGAGCCAGTCTTGTTTTCAGTATGTGGCCCCTGTATGAATAACAATCACTCACCTCAAGTCTCTTCTAACTCTCTTGGCTACACTTTGGTCTGTTTAGTTCAACACTTGGTCGTCTCTCGCTATCTACTGCTTATGCAGCCTGTCCTTCTAGATTGAGATTTGACTTTCAGGTCCCGCAGTTGCCTAAGATCCCAGGATATATTCAGAATGCAGAAGACACAGAGCTTGAGAGTGATTGTCTGACAGAAGAATTCAGGAGTTGTCGTAAGACGTCATCGGCAGTTCCACCTAAGACAGGGAACTTTGTGTGAATGGGACGTATGGGAATCATTTAGTAAACCTTGTGTACAGAGGTGTGCTATACTGATTCAGGTGATCAGTGCAGGTCGAGGGTCACTGTGTGAATGTTCTTAGGACAATTAAATTCTATTGATCTTTTAGATGGCAGACAATTATGGAGTTTAAGATGATTGTGTGAGTGAATGCGTATGGAGAAGTTGAGAAGGAGAGTGAGCCGCTGCGAAGAGTGAAGTCCACGTTAAAGAGAGGAGTTAACCATGTTGGTCCTTAGGGGGAGTAAGTGTGTGGCAAAAGATTTGCTGATAGACCCTGGAATGGCATCCTGAAGGTGTTTCAAGGGATTCACTTTGGAGATTGTTTGCTGCACGTCTCGTTCGGAAACGGGGAGAAAGAGGACCATGAATTAAGCGCCTTGCAGAGTAGAATCTCAGTTTCTGGAAGTTCACTGGTGTGTAGCAAATTATGAATGTCTGTGACTTTTCTATCACAGAAATCCACAAAGTTGTTGCAGCAGGCCACTGATGGCTTGAGAGCTGAAGTGATGGAGGGGTTTGTAGTTTGTGTGAGAACCTCGAACAGCCGCTTTGATCTGTTCTTTGCAGAATTCATTACTGCTCTGAAGTGAGAGGATTTGGCTGAAAGGATTCGGTCTTTGTACTTTTTATACGCTATGCGAAGCTTAATCATACTAAGGTGATAGGGTACTAATCTCAATTCTTTCTCATAGTTTCTGATAAGCTTTCTTTCTTTGTAAAGTTCTTTTGAGAACCAAGGATCTGAGGGTTTTTGTCTAGATAATTTGCACTTCAGGGATGCACATTTGTTGATAAAGGATTCCATGCAGGTATTGTATTTGTCAATGCCCTCAATAATATCAGGGTGGGGTGTAATCGATATTAGGGTAGGGAGGGTCATGGTGGCCATGGCTTCATTGTCAAGGTTGGATGTTTCTCTGAACCATATTTTCTCTTTATTGGGTTACCCGAAAGTTTTGGTATAAGAGCCAGAGAGGGAGAATGGGATCCGCATGTGGTCAGACCAATCGACTGGAATGCAGACTGTAGATTGGGGGAATTGGAGATTATCAGGTCAAGGATGGCACCTTTGTGGTGTGTCTGGGTTTAAGGCAGTGTTGTTGAAGATCATCGTTTTTTAGAAAGGCTGCAAAGGTGTCCGCCAGGCTGTTACCCTCGATTCCCTAGTGGATGTTGAAGTCTCTAAGGAAGATTGTGTTGTCTGAGATGATCAGTTGAGAGGTGAAGAGATCCATGCATTCCTCTATGAAGGAATTGTTATGACCCAGTGTATTGTAAATCACATTCAATCTGAAGTTAGAGGTATTGGATGTGGACAGTTCCACCGACATGCATTCTTTGATGAAGGTGTTGTTTTGACCGGTGGATGGTAGATCAAATTCAGTCTCATGTTGGAGGAAGTGGATGTGGCATTTCCACATGTATTCGAAAGACTGAAACTGAGTTGTTTAGAGGATTCTGCATCTCAGTGACCTTGTGTGAAGGAGTGCGAGACCTCCGTCTCATCTATCTTCCTGGTCTCTACGTAAAATGGAGTCATTGGGAAGAAGTAGAAGGTTTATCGGTGGTTATATGAGTCGTTGAGCCATGTTTCAGTGATGATTAGGATATCAAGATTATGGGCCCGGATCGAGGTAAATGTCTCTAGACAGTGTTTGACTGCAAACCAACAATAGTGCAACGTGCAGTTCCTATGGAAGCTGTTGAGATTGGGCTTCAATCAAGTTAAGAGGAGGTAAACGTACACGGGGATGGTGTGTGTTAGTTTGACTGCGGTCTGAAGTAATGGTGAAGATCGGGTGTTCAACTGTAAGAATAGAGGGTGGGGTATTGGTGGAACTTGTAGTTTCATAACTCTCTAGGGGAGGATAGTTCTGAGATGTCAATGGGAGACTGTGTCCGTTTGTGTCTGGGTAGACAGCTGTATCTCGGTCTGTAGGAAGGTATGAGGTTGAGGGTCAGTAAGAGGTTAGGGAAGAAGCAGCAACAGGAGGATAGAGAGACACTTTAATGGGAAAGAGCCAATGAGACTATGTAGATTCTTCAAGAGAGGTGCAAGAACGAGAAGAAGAGTGTTTTCAGCAGAGGCCAGTTATGTTCATCAGTTACGATTGGGAGAGATTTGGGTTGTTGGTATCTGGTGTTAGGGGAAGTTAGGGCAGTGGACGATGAAGGAGGGGAGGGGGGTGGCATATGGGTCAACTGTGGAGCAGAAAAGATGGTGGATGAGGGTGACCGGAGGAGATACTGGTGTGTGGGTGCTTGTAGAAGGGGGTGCGGAGATGGTCTATGAGGGTTCACGTCTGGTGTTGGCTGTGGCCAATGGGCTGAGGGGAGTATATCAGTCTGCAGGGGCTCTGGGTGGACCATAAGGGGTGACGAGAGGATGAGGGGTGTTAGGTATGAATGGAGAGGGGATTATGGAGGATCTTTAGAGGGCTTGAGGGTGAGATAAATGAGGTTGACTATGGCCAGAATTGTGTCTTCTGCTTGGTTCATGATCTACATTGTTGTAGATGGAGATAGGAAGGTTGCCCAAGAGGCCAAAGGGAGGAAAGCAATTGAGTTTGTGACCAAAAGGTATGTTAGAGAGAGAGGAGGATGGGAGAAAATTGAGTAGGGATCTGCTCCATAGGTGTTTTTTGTGAAGAGGAGTATGTCGGTTTTGAGGGCGACTTTGCGTCGGCAATGGTATTGAGCTTCCAAGATAGTTTGCAGGTGGTATCTCAGGGTCCTCTGTTCCAGGTTTTCTTTGCATATTTGAAAAGATTTGGGGGGTATTTGAACTTGAAACATTGGTGCCGGACATGGACAGGGGCAATGGTGGGGAGCTGCAGCCAACGGGTGTCTCCGTCATGTTAGAGGGTGGTATGAGATGCAAGGTAAAAGATACGGTTTAGATAACCATTGCTAGGATACCATGCGGGGATGTGCAATTTTCCACAGGCCTGTAAGATGGATTATGTTCTTAGCAGTAGATTGACACAATCGCAATGTCATCTGTAAGTTGATCAGATGGGATTGTGCAGATATTCGGAAGTTGGCGAGGCTGTTTATGTTGTTTTGGAGGGACTGGCCATCAAAGGAGAAACATGGTCGGATGGTACCTGTAATTTATAAGGCTCCAGAGGATGAGATCAAATCCAATCCAAGATGGCCACTGTTTAGTAGAGGTATGAAGTCCTCTTTCTATTGCGGTGAATTTCAGAAGAGGAGTAACTGGCAAACAGAAGTTTCAGAAGAAAGCCATCTGATCGCAACATAAATCAGGTCATCTACGGTGAAGAGGGAATCATTCAAGTGGCACAAAGCACAATCTGTGGTGAAGAGCGGCATAGATCTAATGATGGCGGCACAGATCTATTGGCCTTGGCGATTGCAAGTGGTGGTAATTGTGGTTTACTGATCGCGGTGAGCTGCGGCCGCCATTTTGAGATCAGGCACAGTGTTTGTGTCTGCTTGCCATCAGCGTGCGTGAATGAAAAATCTCCTAGTTATCACGAATGAAAGTGTCAATTCTATTAAGGACGCGGAGGCGAGGATTATACATTACTTTCTTCACATTTATTAAACAGCAAGTTCAAAGATAAGGAAAAAACATGTCATTGAACTACGACTCCCATGAACCTCGGGAGTAACCATGGCCACCAACAGTCCAATCATCACACGTAGCGCTAGTCCATATACAGCTGCCATTGCCTTAGTCCTTCCTCTACTCTGCTGCAGGAAGTTAAGCCTTTTGGGTCCTATCCCGCCTTGGAGTCAGAACCTAGGAGGATATTGAGAAGATATTGAGAACTGCTTATGAAAACTCAACACAGTCCAAAACCAATCCGGCATGCTTATGGTAATAGGACAATTCCATAAACAGTAAAAGCATTGTTACTGCAATACATATTATCTCATGCTATAGCAAGAAAAATACTGAACCCAAGCATAGATATTATTTATGAAAATGCGTCTTACACCAATGAAAACCTAAAGGCCATAAGAAGCCTAAGATGTTACTTCCCTGGTACGACAAACTCTGGACCCGGTCTTTTTTTCTGAGATACTGTGCAAGCTCCCCTAGGGCAGGAGGCATAGGCATAACCTGCCCGGGGGTGGGGGGGGGGGGGGGGGGGGGGGATAATCTCCGCGTCCTTAATAGAATTTAAACTTTCCTTCGTGATAACTAGGAAATTTCTTATTCTATAGGACCGGAGGCGAGGATGATGCATGTTTAAAGCTTACTTACCATCAATGCGGCTGCCTCATGGATTGGATTGGTTTAAAGTAGAACTTTTTAAAAGTGGAATCTGAAGACAAATCTGTCGCATTCATAATGTCCTCCAATCTACCCCCTACCTGGATAGCCTTGGAAGCCATAGCCCTCCTAGTAGAGTGTGCGCCAAACTCGTATGTGTCGATTACAGCTTCTGTCATAATCCACCTGACCCATCTTGCAATGTTTAGTGAGGACACCACTTTACACTGTTTCTTAACGGCAATCAAGAGTTGCTGCTCTCACGGGGGCCTTATGTTAGATTTGGGGGTCTCTGGTTGGCACAGGTAGGTACTTGTGACAAATAGGGACCCTCTCCTCTAGTCAGGGAAAGGGGATTACACACCTAAAATAACCCCTGCTCACCCTCTAGGTTGCGTGGCGTGAGCAGTCAAGGCTTATTTCAGAGGCGTTGTAAGTTAAGCAGTTGTGACCACATACAGTAACCCAGTGACAACACTACAAATGGACACCACACAGGTTTTATATAAAAAATAAGTAGACCAGCTGCATTTGGACTACACGCCCTGGCACACTCAGTACACTAGATTAGGGTCTGACAAGTAAACCAACATAGCCAAACATGGAATCACTAATCCATACATCAATTTACAATAGGGAGCACTTGCACTGTGGCACTGAATAGCAGTGGTACAGTGCCCAAAGCATCTAACACCATCAAAAATACATGAGGCAACAGCAAAAAATGGAAGGGAGACCCACGCCAAAGGGGCCAGGTCTAACACCATACCTCCAATGTCATGTCCTCATAGGCCTTTAGGCATCTGACCACACACAACTTCGGGGAATCTGGAAAAGCAAGATATGTTACCGACCTTGTACTCGTTTTGGTTCTCCTCGATGTGTTGAAAGTAACCCCCTCCAGGGTAAATTTTCTTGCAGTAAGGTCTAGGGCTCTCATATCCGGCGCCCTCTTACACGAGATGAGGCATAGCAGCATTTTCAGCTTTTCCGAGATTTCCTTTCTGGACAGATACTGATTGTCCTGTTAGGATAACAGCAAGCATAGAACCAGGTTGACGTCTCAGAGGCCCGCATAGCGGGGCTCGGGAGGCCGAGAAATCCTAATGCCCTTTTCTCACCCAGGGGTGCTCCCCCACCAGATCGTTGTTGACCGGAACATGACCTGCCGAGAAGGCTGATCTGAAGGAATTGATGGTGCAATAAGCCAGGCCTTCATTAAAATGTTCCGCTAAGTAATTGACTACAACCGAAACGCTGGGGCCCACGGGATCCATGTGTCTCTCCATACACCAACGTACCCATCGCCTCCAGGCTGATCTGTATCTCTTGATGGTCCCTGGGGCCCATGCCTGCTGGATGAGGAATTCAGCGTCCTGCGAAAGCGAGTTGTCCGTCCATCGTCCCCTGAAATCCTCCATGCCATAAGATGAAGATGGCCCTGGAGAATCAGGGGATGAGGATGGCCCAGGGGGCCCGATAGGACTCCGTTGATCAATGGCAGACGAATCGGTGAATCCCAAGCCAGCTCTAGGAGAGAAGGGAACCACGCCTGTGATCGCCAGATCGGGGTAATCAGGATTATCGAGGATCTCTGCCGGCGAACCTGTACGGCTACATGCTGAATGAACAAGAATGGGGGAAGGCGTAGGCCGGAAACATCAACCAGTCCTAAACAAAGGCATTCACTGCTTCCGCTCCGGGGTCCGGTCTCCAGCTGAAGTACCGGGGGAGCTGGGCGTTCCATCTGGAAGTGAAGAGATCCACCTGGCAGGGACCCCAAATGTTCATCAGCGCCTGGAAGACTGCTGAGTCTAGTTTCCAATCGTTGGCATCCTGGAAGTGTCTGGAGTTCCAGTCCGCCACTGAGTTCTGGGATCCAGGGAGGTACTCGGCCGTCACAGAAATCTGGCGTTGGAGGCAGTAGTGCCAAAAGTCCTTGGCTAGTTCCGCCTGAGCTCTGGACCGCGTGCCACACAAGCGGTTGATGTATTGCACCACCGTCATGTTGTCCATCCGGAGGAGCACACAGCAAGACACTTTGTCCCTCTTGAAAGACCGAATAGCAACGGAGCCCGCCAGTAGCTCCAGACAGTTGATATGAAGGGAAAGCTCCTCCTCCATCCACTTGCCTCCCATGGAGGTTGAGCCGTAGCCCGTCCCAGGCGACTGGCGTCTGACTCTATCACGAGATCCAGCTGCAAACCAAAGATCGCATGGCTGTTCCATGCCTCCATGGGGTCGATCCACTACTGGAGCTCTGTCCTGGCTTCCTGAGTCAGAGAGACTTGCTTGGGGTAGATAAGACCCAACCGCAGGTGGGACGCTTTCAGCCTCTGAAGTGCTCTGTAGTGCAGGGGACCCAGAAAGATGGCCTGCATTGAGGATGATAACAAACCAACGATCCTGGCCAGCTGTCGCAAGGAGATCCTGTCCCTCCCGAGGACCTTCCTCAATTCCTTCTTGATTTTGAGTATTTCCTGCTGTGGAAGATTCAGGGTCACCGCCCTGGAATCTATCCTGAAGCCCAAAAAAGTCATTCTCTGCAACTGGATTAGGTCTGACTTCTGTCGATTGATAGTAAACCCTAGGTTCTGAAGGAGGGTTATTGTGATTTCTAAGTGGGTGATCAGCTGCGTTCTGGACTGATCCATCAACAGAATATCATCCAGGTAAATGATCAACCGGATGCCCATAGTCCAGAGGTGTTCCACCACTGGTTTGAGGAGCTTCGTAAAGCACCACAGGGCTGATGACAGGCCAAATGGCAGAGTCTGAAACTCAAAAACCTGCGCTCTCCACTGGAATTGGAGGAACCTGCAGTGCGGGGGAAAAATGGGAACCAAGAGGTAGGCGGCTTTGAGATCTTGACGCTCCACCCAATCGTCGTACAAAAGAAGATCCTGAGGAGGTGAATCCCCTCCATCTTGAAGTGGCGATAAACCAACAGCTCATTGAAGGCTCTGAGGTTGATAACGGGCCGAAAGCCTTTTTCCTTCTTTTATACCAAGAAGATGTTGCTTAAGAAGCCTCTAGGATGAAGCTCTGTAAGGCAAATTGCCCCTTTGGACAAAAGGTCTTGCACTTCCTGGTCTATAACAGACTCGTCCTGAGAAGAAAACACCAGCGGACGGGGTCTGAAACCTTGTACGGGCGTCCCGTAGAACTCTATGTGAAACCATTTGACAGACTCTAGCACCCAAGGGTCTGAGGTGATCTCTGCCCACTTGTGAAAGAACAGGGAGATTCTCCCCCTCACCCGACCTGGGGATATCAGGGTAGTGCTTACCGTTGTACCCACCCGAGTTGTTGTGGGCTACTTCGCGGCCTTGGTTGTTCTTTCCTCTGCCACCCTGGGAGGGGTAGAAAGTCCCTTGGCGGCCATCCTGCCATCCATTGTTTCTTTTGGCCTGGGTTCTGTTAGGGCCTTGACTCGACTGGCGGCCGGAAGAGCGACCCCTGCCTCTTACGGCCCACCAAAAACCTTCCCCGGGAAGATCTTCTTCATAGAAGACTGTGGCTTATATAGGGCCGAGAATGTAGCAACAAATTTCCCTAACTCTTTGACAAAAGGATCGTCAAAGAGGGAGCCTTGAGCTATCGGACCAGCCTCCGAAGATGAGTTCCCCCAGCTTAGGATCCATTTTTTGCAGCAGGGAATGACAACGCTCGGCTGAGAGATCGCAGTTAGCGTTACCAAGCAGCCACCTAACCCGCTGCTCCCACCCTGCAACCTCGTCCACAGGGAGGGGCTGACCAGAATCTCGGGCCCTCTCCGCCAGCTCCATGACCTTGGTCAGAGGCCCCACCACGTCCAAGAATTTGTCTTGGCAGGCTCTCCATGATCTATCGATCCCCTTCTTGGGGTCCTTCATATATTTAGAGAAAAAGGTACACAGTTTAGGGTCGATTTCGGGGGTAAGGGTGACTCTGTTGGGAAGGGACAGCCTATGACATTCCGACCGAAGTCAGGCCCTCACCTCCTTGTTGAGGGGCTGCCTGATCTTATGGGTGACATAGTCAGCCAACTTCTTGCCTGGGAACTATTCTGTGGACCTGGGCCTGAAAATGCACTGGGGGTCAAACATATCTGACGAGGGGCCCTCCCCCTCCCCCTCCCACATAGATGAGGCTGAAGACTGTCGGCACCATGACCTGTCGGGCTCCTGGAACTCGTCTGAGGAATCCTCATCATCATCACACTCCCCCTCACCCACCTCAGGTAACCCCTCCTCGGGGTCGAAATCCGTTGCGACATCGTTGCCAGTAGCCCCGGGTAACTCGTCCTCCCAGTAGGGTGCATCACGTAACGTGCGCACACTCTTATGGAAGGTTTCTGCTAGGCGACTGAAGCCCTTGAGGTGCCCCGCGTCACGCTTAGGTGCCTTGTGCGGCTGAACAGGGAGCAGTTCGCTAGGACCGGCTCCCCCGTCCCCCAGGATCCCTGTGCC
Source organism: Lissotriton vulgaris (assembly GCF_964263255.1). Lineage (NCBI taxonomy): Eukaryota > Metazoa > Chordata > Amphibia > Caudata > Salamandridae > Lissotriton > Lissotriton vulgaris. The sequence goes on from NC_141686.1 coordinate 324,140,336, forward strand.
CTTGAATAAATGGGCAGACAGTCTGTCAATGCTTTCCTGCAGAGGGGCGAGCGCCTGGGCAATGGCCGAAGAGAGGAGCTTGTCCACCTCTGCAGGGCTGCATTGCTGGTGGAGCTGATCCTCCTCAGAGGATAAAGAGGGTGTATAATCATGCTCACGCTGGGACTGCATGATGTAAATGAGGGGAGTACATCAAGAAAAAAGCCCCAAGATAGTTAAGGGGGGCCGCCCCCTCGCCGGTACCCTGGGAAACCGTCACTCTCAGGCAGCGACAAACAGGATCTGGAGACCAGCGAAAATATGTAAATTGAGAATGGGCTAAGCCCGTCAAACTTACCGCGCAGAGGTGTCAGGCGAGGGAGAAGGGAGTCAAGGCACGAGCGGGAGGCCGCTCTGATCCCTCAGCGCCAGCCGCCCACAAGCGTTCAACCGGCACTGTGGAGCGAGGAGATGCGAATTAGGCGCGAAACAGCGCCATATAGCGCACCCATGCTGAATACAAAACCCAACGCGCTTGGGCAGAAGCCTACCACGCGGAAAAAAAGGGAACAAGAGAACCCGCTGATAAAGTAATCCGAAGAGCCGAACAAGGCAATAAGGTAATAACCACAAACTACACCATTCAAATAGAGCCTTTCAAGCCAAATCCCCAAACTATCAGGAAAGGAGTGAGGGACTCAACTGACGGGCCAGCAGTGAAGAAAGAGGAAGGACTAACGCAACGGCAGCTGTATATGGACTAGCGCTACGTGTGATGATTGGACTGTTGGGCGCCATTGTTACTCCCGAGGTTCATGGGAGTCGTAGTTCAATGACATGTTTTTTCCTTATCTTTGAACTTGCTGTTTAATCAATGTGAAGAAAGTAATGCATAATCCTCGCCTCCGGTCCTGCTGTAATATTAGCCAATAGTGATTGCAATAAAGCGCTAGTATGTTAAGAATGGTACCTGTTTCTGTTTGAGAATGCCTCCAGAGTGCGCAGTCACCAACACACTCAAATTACTGTGGATAATGGACTTTGTGAGGGTTCAGATTTATCTTAAGGGCTGCCATTTTGAGTCGTCAGGCGCTGCGGCAATGAGTCAATTCTTATTTACCCTTGGAAGTTTGGAAACTATGCCCGTCGTCACAGAGGGCTCAATTTCCAGATTTCATAGGACTACGTGGAGAAGGATGCAAATTTGTCACTAGGGGAAGGGTCCTGGCTTACTTTGGTGATGGAGACTAGGCTGTCCTAATTTGGTAGCTGCATTGCATGGCCCCGGGTGGACAGTTCATGGGGCCCCTAATGTTAAGTTGCAGGTAGCCGCTGTAGCCGCTCTCGGTAGTGTCCTGCTACTGCAACTTGTGGGGCACCAGTGGGGGGACTCCCGCTCACTTGGAGTCAACTGAGGCCCAGTTCATGGGCAGTGCGCTCCCGGCCCCACCTCAGGCACCCCAAGACCGTCCCATGCATGTCTTGGGGAGGGCGGTCCCTTACTCACTCCGGCCGAAATGGCAGTTGGTGTGCAGGAATCTGGCTTCACCCAAGGCCACGATGCTGATATGGGGTACGTTATGTCCGGTCTGCTGTCTGTGGGCTAAAGGCCCCGCCCCAGGGTTGCGTGTCTGCACCCGTTGTCACGGGTTGCTGTTCTACATTTCATGGAGCGCACACTCATGCTGACTCCCTGAAAACATGTTTGTAAGTTCAGTTCTCTCCAGGTTCTAAACATACCGTCTGGTGGGCAGTGATGTGGCTGTGGCGGGGTATGTCGAGGACGAGGCGTGCGGGAGCATTCTGTATGCGTTGAAGTCTTTTCTGGAGTTTGGCCATAGTTCCCGCGTAGAGGGCGTTTCCGTAGTCCAGCCTGCTGCTGACAAGGCCCTGGGTGACCGTCCTTCTGTTTTCGATGGGGATCCATCTCTAGATCTTGTGAAGCATGCTGAGGGTGTTGATGCAGGAAGAGGAGACTTGCTGGGTTATTGACAGTGATGAGTCCAGGATGAACCCCAGGTTGCGTACGTGGTTGGTGGGTGTCAGTTCAGCTCCCAGTGTGGCCGGACACTAGGAGTTGTTCCAGGTGGAGGGGGTGGAGCCAAGGATGAGGACCTCCGTCTTGTCCAAGTTCTGTTTCAGCCGACTGTTCTTCATTCATTGGCGAAGGCCTTCATTCCTTGCTGGAAGTTGGTTTTGGTGGTGGCGGGGTCCTTGGTGAGGGAGAGGATCAGCTGGGTGTCATTGGTGTATGATACGATGTTGAGGTCGTGCGATCTGTCGATGTTGGCGAGCGGGCCATGTAGACGTTAAAAAGGGATGGGCTGAGGGATGATCCTTGGGGCCCGCGGCTGGTGATCTTGGTGGCTTCAGATCGGAATGGAGGGAGGTGGTCTCTCTGGGTTCTGCCAGTGAGGAAGGAGGTGATCCAGTCCAGGGCTTTGTCGTGGATCCCTGTGTCGTGGAGGCATGTGCGTAGGGTGAGGTGGCAGAAGGTGTTGAAGGCGGCCGAGAGCTCTAAGAGGATGATGGCCGCGGTTTTACCGTTGTCCAGCAGGGTCCTGATGTCGTTGGTGGTGGTGATGAGGGCGGTTTTGGGGCTGTTGTTGCTGCGGAATCTGGATTGAGACGAGTCCAGGGAGTTGTTCTCTTCGAGGAAGCGGGTCGGTTGGCTGTTGACGATCTTCGATGATTTTTGCTGGGAACTGGAGCAGAGCAATGGGCCAGAAGTATTTGAGGTCCTTTGGGTCTGCCTTGGGTTTCTTGAGTAGGGCGTTGATCTCAACTTGTTTCCATCTCTCCGGAAAGGTGGCCATCTCAAAGGAGATGTTGAAGATCTTCCGGAGTTGGGGTGCGATGATGGAGCTCGCTTTGTTGAAGATGTTGGTAGGGCAGGGGTCGGACGGTGATCCGGAGTGGAAGATGTTCATTAATTTTGATGGTGTCATCAATCATCATCATTGACGTGGTTCCAGGAGAACAGGAGGCCGGTGTGACTGGGGAGCGGTGAGTCTGAGGTGTCGGTGGCTGTCTGGGAAGAAGGTGGCTAGAGAGTCGCAGAGGTCTTGTGCTTGAGCTGGGGTTGGCGAGTTCCTTCACGATGTTGAAGAGCTCTTTGCTGTTGTGCGTGTTGTTGTTGATGCGTTCCTTGAAGGAGGTCCTTTAGGCGGTTTGAATGAGTTGGTGGTGCCTGCGGCTGGCGTTCTTAAGAGCTACGTGGTTGTCCGGTGCCTGTTTGTGGCGCCACTTCTTTTCGAGTCTTCGGCAAGTCTGCATGGATGCCTGGAGGTTGGTGGTGAACCAGATGGCCCTTCTGTCCATGCGTCTGTTTGAGGGTTTCTTGATCGGGGTGAGAGTGTTGGCGCAGTTGTCTATCCATTGCCTGAGGTTGTGGGCGGCTGTGTCGGTGTGGTCAGTTGGTGGGTCTTGGGCGAGGGTGGTGATTAGCTGGTCTTCGGTGACCTTGTTCCAACTGCGGTGGGGGATTCGTTGTGGGTGGTCGTGTGTGGTGTGTTTCTCAAAGGAGAAGTGGATGCAGAGGCGGCTGGTCCAGTGGAGTTCGGTAGTGTGGCTGAAGGTGATGTGGTTGAGTGTGTGCCCGGTGGAGTGGGTGGGTGTCGTGACGAGCTGTTTGAGTGCAAGGTTGTCGAGGTTGTCGAGCAGGGTGGTGGAGTTGCTGTCATTGGCATTCTCGAGGTGGAAGTTCAGGTCTCCGAGGAGGATGTAGTCAGTGGATGCGAGGGTGTGCATGCTGATGACGTCGGTGATGGAGTCGCTGAACTGTGGCCGGGGTCCGGGGCTCTGTAGACGAGGGTTCCTCTGTGGGTGGTGTTGGGATCGATCTGGTACTGGACGTGCAGGTGTTCGGCAGTGCTGAGAGTGTCTTTGGTGCTGTCTGAAGTTCTAAGGGTATTCCTGTGGACGGTGGTGATTCTGCCTCCTGGTCTGTAAATGTAAAATGTAAATTGATACTTGTATAGCGCACTACTCACCCGCAAGGGTCTCAAGGCGCTTGTACGAATACCGCTGTGGAACCCATCCTGGCTTTCCCTGTGAGGCGCCCACTCCTGGACACACCCAAGGTGGAGGCCAGGCATCCTTAGCGTTGTGGGGGCCGTTGTGGGGATTAAGCAAGCTATTGCCCAGAGTTGCAGAGTGGGATTCCATGATTGGAATAGGCATCGAGGCGAGAATTATCAGGTTGGTGGAATTTTGAGCCCAAGACCCGCCGAGGCGGGGAATTGAACCCTGGTTCCAGGCTAGACCTCTGCATCAGGGTCTGCCGCTCTAATCATTGAGCCACACTTCTCCACTGTCTTTAAGAGCGGTCCCTGCGGGTGATCTTGTAGCCGTCCGGGATGGCTATGGCAATGTCAGGCGCCGAAGAGGGGTTCATCCAGGTCTCCATCAGGAAGGCGACATCCAGGGAGGATGAGTCAAGATGTTCCCAGTTCGATGGCGTGCTTGTGGACAGATGGGGTGTTGAGTAGTATGCATCTGAGATGGCTGTGACCTGCCCTGGTGGGAGGGGCAGGACGCACAGCTGTTCGGTGTCTGGTGAAACTGCAGCTATGGCTGGAGAAGGGTCCGTGGGTGAGCCCGGCTTGCTTGAATCCAGCAGCATAAGTGTGGCAGGGTATGCTCAGACGTGAGTCCCTTTCTCACTTTGCCACTGGATTCAAGCTGGCTGGGCTGAAGACGGCTGTAATGCCAGAAACCGGTCCTCAGAAGCTTGTTTCCGGTCCAGGGAAGACATGGCTTGGCAGTTCGGGCTGGACTGTTCCCATGAGGCACAGGGTTAGACTAATTTGCATATAGCCATGTCTTTACTGGGGTGGCAGAGTGGGCTAAAGAACGGTGATGGATTAAACCCAGATGTTTTATCTGGGTGTGAGTGTTTGATTGATTCAGATGCTCAGTCCATCACCACCCCCTTTTGTACCGCTTTTGGCTGCCATAAGTGTGGCAGGCAGGGTATGCTCAGACGTGAGTCCCTTGCTCACTTTGCCACTGGATTCAAGCAAGCCGGGCTGAAGACGGCGGAATGCCAGAAACCGGTCCTCGGAAGCTTGTTTCCGGTCCAGGGAAGTCATGGCTTGGCAGTTTGGGCTGGACTGTTCCCATGAGGCACAGGGTCAGACTGATTTGCATATAGCCATGTCTGAACTGGCGTGGCAGAGTGGGCTAAAGAACGGTGATGGATTAAACCCAGATCTTTTGACTGGGTGTGAGTGTTTGATTGATTCAGATGCTCAGTACATCACCACCCTCATTTGTACCGCTTTTGGCAGCCATAAGTGTGGCAGGGTATGCTCAGACATGAGTCCCTTGTTCACTTTCCCACTAGAGGATTCAAGGCGGCTGGAATGCCAGAAACCGGTCCTCGGAAGCTTGTTTCCGGTCCAGGGAAGACATGGCTTGGCAGTTCGGGCTGGACTGTTCCCATGAGGCACAGGGTCAGACTGATTTGCATTTAGCCATGTCTGAACTGGGGTGGCAGAGTGGGCTAAAGAACGGTGATGGATTAAACCCAGATCTTTTGACTGGGTGTGACAGTTTGATTGATTCAGATGCTTAGTCCATCACCACCCCCTTTTGTACCGCTTTTGGCTGCCATAAGTGTGGCAGGGTATGCTCAGACGTGAGTCCCTTGCTCACTTTGCCACTGGATTCAAGCTGGCTGGGCTGAAGACGGCTGTAATGCCAGAAACCGGTCCTCAGAAGCTTGTTTCCGGTCCAGGGAAGACATGGCTTGGCAGTTCGGGCTGGACTGTTCCCATGAGGCACAGGGTTAGACTAATTTGCATATAGCCATGTCTTTACTGGGGTGGCAGAGTGGGCTAAAGAACGGTGATGGATTAAACCCAGATGTTTTATCTGGGTGTGAGTGTTTGATTGATTCAGATGCTCAGTCCATCACCACCCCCTTTTGTACCGCTTTTGGCTGCCATAAGTGTGGCAGGCAGGGTATGCTCAGACGTGAGTCCCTTGCTCACTTTGCCACTGGATTCAAGCAAGCCGGGCTGAAGACAGCGGAATGCCAGAAACCGGTCCTCGGAAGCTTGTTTCCGGTCCAGGGAAGTCATGGCTTGGCAGTTTGGGCTGGACTGTTCCCATGAGGCACAGGGTCAGACTGATTTGCATATAGCCATGTCTGAACTGGCGTGGCAGAGTGGGCTAAAGAACGGTGATGGATTAAACCCAGATCTTTTGACTGGTTGTGAGTGTTTGATTGATTCAGATGCTCAGTACATCACCACCCTCATTTGTACCGCTTTTGGCAGCCATAAGTGTGGCAGGGTATGCTCAGACATGAGTCCCTTGTTCACTTTCCCACTAGAGGATTCAAGGCGGCTGGAATGCCAGAAACCGGTCCTCGGAAGCTTGTTTCCGGTCCAGGGAAGACATGGCTTGGCAGTTCGGGCTGGACTGTTCCCATGAGGCACAGGGTCAGACTGATTTGCATATAGCCATGTCTTTACTGGGGTGGCAGAGTGGGCTAAAGAACGGTGATGGATTAAACCCAGATCTTTTATCTGGGTGTGAGTGTTTGATTGATTCAGATGCTCAGTCCATCACCACCCCCTTTTGTACCGCTTTTGGCTGCCATAAGTGTGGCAGGCAGGGTATGCTCAGACGTGAGTCCCTTGCTCACTTTGCCACTGGATTCAAGCAAGCCGGGCTGAAGACGGCTGGAATGCCAGAAACCGGTCCTCGGAAGCTTGTTTCCGGTCCAGGGAAGTCATGGCTTGGCAGTTCGGGCTGGACTGTTCCCATGAGGCACAGGATCAGACTGATTTGCATATAGCCATGTCTGAACTGGCGTGGCAGAGTGGGCTAAAGAACGGTGATGGATTAAACCCAGATCTTTTGACTGGGTGTGAGTGTTTGATTGATTCAGATGCTCCGTCCATCACCACCCCCTTTTATACCGCTTTTGGCTGCCATAAGTGTGGCCTGGTATGCTCAGACGTGAGTCCCTTGCTCACTTTGCCACTGGATTCAAGCAAGCCAGGCTGAAGACGGCTGGAATGCCAGAACCCGGTTCTCGGAAGCTTGTTTCCGGTCCAGGGAAGACATGGCTTGGCAGTTCGGGCTGGACTGTTCCCATGAGGCACAGGGTCAGACTGATTTGCATATAGCCATGTCTGAACTGGGGTGTCAGAGTGGGCTAAAGAACGGTGATGGATTAAACCCAAATCTTTTGACTGGGTGTGAGTGTTTGATTGATTCAGATGCTTAGTCCATCACCACCCCCTTTTGTACCGTATTTTCCACAGGGGCATGCCACTCACCGTGCTCACTGAGGATGATACCCAGTATTGTTTTTACCCACATGCTGGCGGCACCTTCACTAGCATGTCACACTGTGTGTACAAGGTCACTCATGTTTGTATGCTACTTCTATACCTGTTGTGATTTGCTTCCTTTGTCTCCCAATTTAGGCAAGACACAGCGCAACACAGGTATACCATTCCCGATCATTCTATAGCCTGAAATAATTCGTTGATACTTAGGTAGATCAATTTTTGTAGACAGATTTATTTCTTACTTAGGTCCTGATGAATCGCTAGTCACTGCACATCTGCGAGAAACATGTCAACCACTTTCTGCACTTACTAGTCGAGACTCGAATAAGGAAACATAACTTTCCATCGAGTACAGGCTAGTCTCTTCTTTTAATTGAAGCAGGGGACCCCTAGAATAAACTTGATCCTGGTACCCTTAGCCTCATTTTAACTCAGCAATACGTCTACACCAACCTGACCCCACACCCACGTTTCACCCAAACGGCTGTTGGATAAGAAGATCTCCGCCAAAGAGGCCCTCTTTGAGGTGTTGCCCGTTGGGTATTGCACAGCCGACCCAACGAGGAGCATTGCCAATTATGAAGCATGACAACTGAAAGGGTGTGTGAGGCCATTACATCCAACAAAATGAATGCCCATCTGTAGGACTCCCTTGAGTCCCTACCACATCCAGACACCTACGTGACCCGTACACATACTCTCTCCAGGAACAGTCCAGTACTTCTTTGTAACACATTGTTCTGTGATACAGCCAGACCATATACTCTAAAGTGCATATAACCTCGAGGTAAATGCTAACTTTCGAATGGCTGCATGGAAACATGTCGTGTTTGGTGTCAAACACTTTTGAATCCTACACCCGCCACCCTTCTAGAGGGAGAGACATGTACACACTGACCTAACCAGTAATAGTTTAAAAGAACCCTGGCATCACAAAATGGATGCTGCAGCCACAGACACGGGTCTCACCTCCTGCTGCTGGACGAAACTCTGGCAGAGAAGGCCTGGACAATAGGTTTCCTGTCACAGGGAGGTGTAACCACCTCCCAGACAGGCTTTAGTGTATAGGGGCTGGGTGGGTGCATTCATAGAATGCTTTTCAGACAGTGCTGGGGGCACACTTGGCGTCTCTGTGCATATCCCAGTTCAACCCGGTTGCAGGGGCACTCAGCCCCTGCTCTGGCGCGAAACCGGACAAAGGGAAAGGGGTGTAACCACTCCTCTTCCCAGACCTTCCCATAGGTGGGTCCCAAGAGCATGTCCAACCCCTTTCTTGAGTATAAATAAGGGACCCTGGCAACAGGACTTTAGATTATACCTGGAGGAAATCTGATGCATATATCCTGGAACTTCGACATTCTACACGACTAGAAGACGTAAGGATCTCCCTTGGGGTCAAGGAGTGACTCCCCTGTTAAAACAAGCACCAAAGAAGCATCTTGCTCGTCTGCATTTCCGATGCTCCCGCCGGACTACGAAGTATTTGTGACTCAGGACATGGACTTCCAGACTTCTCAGAGGCCGACAAGAGATACAAGCAAAGCTGAGACCCACAGCCCTCACGAGTGATGTGGAACCGAAGCTCCTGAACACCGTGCACATTTGCAAGTGTATCAACTTCCCGAGCTTTTCCAAAGTTGTGCACTGGGCTACTTGTAGTCCAAGCCCCGAGCACCATCAGCACTGAAGATTGTGGGCCTACACTCCATGAGTGTTCCATGAGCCCGCTTCTAGCATTTCTGCTTGAGGCCCCTTTGCGATCCCTGGTCTGTCGACTGGTGGATCCCCACAAAGGTAACTCTTCTTTTTCTTGGGCTTACCTGGTTGCTCCAGACGTGCCCTGACTCCCCACCGAGTGGTAAGTCCCTCAGACCAGCTTGTTTTACCAGATCAAATCATGTAGTGTGGGTTAAACAAAAAAGAACCACACAGTGTATAAATAAAAACATGTCTTTTTATTACACAACATTCACTAACTCATTGGTATATTCCTACCCGGAGATATCAACACAAATACACACAATACTTCAATTGCAAACAGGTAAGTAAGTACAATACACTATGGTCTCTAGGAGGAGACCAACCAATCTACTAAAAAAGTGGAATGCGAACTACATTCGAAGTACGGACTTCGAACAGGAGACTGAAAGGGGAGCTGGGGACCCGAGGAACCACCCAAGGTCAGTACCCAGGATTGCTGTATGAAGAGTGGAAACAGAGATGCATACTCAATAGAAGTAAACAGAATAGTCGTGGTTGCAGTTTTGAAGGAGACGGACCAGTCCCAGTGGACCCTGAAGAAACCCCGTGGCAGACAGACGGTTGGAGAGTCACCCCACCTGTGGGTACCCTATGAATCAGGATACCTGTACCAGGGACGCCGGGTGCACAGATGCGAAGTGACGTTGGAAACCACCATAGACCACAAAGGAGGACTTCAGTAAAGATGCCGCTGGAGATAACTGTGCAAGAGTCCGGTGGAATCCAAGGGTGGATTCTTGAAGGGAAGCACCTGCAAGCAGAGGACACAGTCTACGTCACTCGGAGGCGACCAGGAAGCACGCAAGAGCTGTGCCCACCGATGATGGATGGTTCAAAGGAGTTCACAGTGACCTTTTCACTGCTGCTGTGAGGACCAGGTGATGTTGAGGAACATCAGCAGCTCTGCACAAGTTTTCCCATGTTGGAAGATGAGAAGCAGGGGGTCGGTGTTCAGCAGGAGCACCAACAAGCCTTGGCAGCTCCAACACACATGGAAAGCGAAGAAGGAGCAACGTTGGGACAAGCAAAGTCCAAGGGACTCACCACATGCAGGAGAGTCAGAGCAGGCCCCAAGCAAGTGGAGGATCTCACTGGAGCCCAAGAAGACCCTCAAGAGGACCCGCATGCCAAAGGCACAGGAGTCGCAAGAGGACCTTGAGAAACTCACCAAATATGAAGGCCCACTGTGCTGAGGATGCGGTGAGGATGCTGATCTTGCCAGGAGGAGATGCTGGAGGCTTGAGCTTCTTGTAGCCTGAAGATCTTTGGAGTGCAGAGCTAACAAGCCTTGGCAATGGCAAATCAACGTGTTGAACAGGGGTTCAGTCCCAGCGGTTCCAACGAGGGATACTGGCCTAAAAATTGCAGAGAGGACATATCAGGCCTCGAGGGAGTTGCAGAATCCCTACCTGTGTTGTTGAGCCTTTCGAAGTCCATGGGACATCATGATCATCATACCTGTCTGCTTCATTGCGGTGCCTGCCGATGCAGGGGAGTGACTCCTTCATTCCAAGGGAGATTACTTTGGGTGTCCTTGATGCCCGCAGGTCTATTGAAGATCCTGGAAGGAGCACAGACGCAGATGATGAAGAAGACCTGGAGAACAGCAAGACCAGGAACAGCAAGAATCTTCCGTGATGCAGTCTTGGTTCCGGGTGAAGTCTAGCAAAGTCCAAGTGTGCAGAGGGCCAAAGAGTGACGTGGTTTCAGGCTTGAGTCTTGTCCCATGATGAATCTGAGGACCCACAGACAGGTAAGCCCTTTTATACCCTAGAGAAGGGGTTAGGATGACTCGGGGGCCCCTCCCAGAGGAGGGGCTGGACAGAGGGGCGGATGCTCCCATGTCCTTTGTCCAGTATTGCGCAGAGCGAGAGCTGTGGCTCCTTGAACTGGCTCAAACTGGAGTATGCAAGCAGGGTACCAAATGTGCCCTTCAAAGCAGACTGGCAAGTGCCCCAAACCCAGCACAATACACTAAGTTCTCTCTGGGAGGTGGTCACACCGAGTGTGACCGAAAACCTATTGGTCTACCTTCCTCTGCTCAAGCTCAGCTCAGTAGAAGGAAGGCAGATTTGGGTCTGTGGTCGGCAGCAGCACTAGCTTGCTGGCAGACCTGGAAGGCTGCTATCAGGAGTACTGGAGGCTTCCCAGAGGACCCCCCCCAGGGTATGGAATCATACCTCCAACACCGGAAAATGTGTTGAGGTATGATTCCAACATGTTTCATACCAAGCATGCCCAGGTTCGGCACAGCCACTATATAGTTAGCCATCGTGTAATGACGAATTGCCACTATATGTATCAAAATGGCTGACTGCACTTGCGAAGCCTGGAGAATCGACTCCGGATGTGTAAGGGTGTCCTGTTCATTCTGGAGCACCATTACACCCATAACCCAGCACCCTATTTTCAGGATCGAAAGGGCTTCCTTAGGGGTGACTTATAGGTTTTAAGGGCAGTGACCTCAGATATGAGAAAACATATAAGTGATGCCAGCAACAGCATACAGAGACTGCAATGGCAGGCCTGTAGTTACAGTTTGAGTGGTCTCTCGTGGGTAGCATAATGCATGCTGCAGCCCAAGGGAGACCCCTGGTGCACCTATGCCTTGGTACCTTAGCACCATATACTAGGGACTCCTAGGGGTACACCAGTAGCAAATTGTGGAGGTATAAGAGTACTCACTACGTCACATATAGGGAGGAAGCGCAGTATCTGGGGTGCAGAAAACAGTGTAACACCATCAAAAAGTGGGGGTAACCATGAAAGCAGATCCCACTTTCCTACAGTGACCCTGTGGGATACCCCTCAATGGGACACCCCAATAGCTAGGGTAATCGATATCTAGATCAAGGAGGAGATGCACATTCAGAGGAAATGTTCCCTGCACCACCCCCTGCTCCATCACTCTCCATTCATAGACGGCTGATAATATGGATTTCATTTCACTCGACTGTTTAGTAAATCGACTATGTAGTAATCTCCTTCTTATGTGATGAATCTCCCTGGCTCTGATGCTCTAGCTATGTGATGTCATTTAGAATGTTAAGGAGGTTTGTGATTGAAGTGAGAGCAGTTAGAGAAGATGGGCTGAGCAGCCAGGAGGGCGCTCCTGGTGGGGCTTATATTAGGAACTTACATTAAGGCTTACATTGGAACTTACTAAGCTGTAACTTAAGGAATAAACTACAACTACAAGCACTGTCTACTGGACTTCTTTATTTCTACAGACTACTTGTTATTTTTGAGGAGATACCCTTGGATCGGTTAAAAAGATGAGCAAGGTAAACATTTTTCGAGGCATGCTCGTTTAATTTTAGTGTCTTACCCTTCATTATTGTTTTAAATCCTTGCATTCAAATCACCGGTATTTGGCGTAAAGTGAGCGACACGCAGTAAATGCTTTACCGCGGTGCTTTGCTTTGGTATCTTTCTTTTTGCTCATTTCTCTTTAGTTTGGTGTGAGGGCATGCTCTCTTTCTCATAAGTTACACCACTTGGCTTTTCTAAATAACCTTTGACCTTCTCACCATCTTGGACTTTTCAGCTCCAGCCTGTAGGACCTGTTGGAGATATTAATGTGGTCACCTTCTAACAACATCAGAAGTATGCACTGTTTTCAGAATGTTAACATTGTACAGATTTGCACTAAGTTCAAGTTTCTTCTATTTTCATAGGACATATCCCCTGGACAAGGGCGCGGCCCACAATGCATTGGGCATATTCATTTGAAGGGCAGATGAGTTTAACCCCTTGGGCGCAGCCGCGATTCTGTGCCTGTGCAGCCGTTTCGAAGAGTGGGCAGGTTCATGACGGCCCCCAGCCGTCATCAGCACACGAGCACTGTGATGCATGACAGACGGGAGCTGTCATCAGCACACAAGGGGTTAAATCAAAATAAATCATAAATGATGATGGACGCTTCTCAGTGCAAGTGAATTTAATGGTGGAAAGAAAAGACAGACCTTTCTTGGAATAGCTCAAAATACATTTTGACGTTTTTTTTTAATTTTTAATTTTGAGTGCGGGTGGGGACGCCCCTCACTGTTAATGGGCCCTGTGCCAGGAGGCTTTGCAGCTTTCGAAGTGGCTGAAACGCCAGGACCTTTCCCTGGTGGTTCTGCACATGGCAGGATATTTAAACTCAGCCCATGTTGCCCAGCGGATCATGAAAGGTGGCTGCCCTCGGAGGTGGCACAGGGCGCCTCCCGGGTGGACCCTGGCTCGATCTTTCACCACCACAGTGGAGTTTCCAAGACGGCTCTCCCTCGGAGACCCTTTTTGCTTGGATTGGAGCATGGGACTTCTATACGCCTTCCCGCCTGTGCCTCTTCTACCCAGAGTTTGCAAGAAGATGCCAGTGCAACAGGACTCAAGCTGTACCTCGCCGAAGACCTCAGGACTCAAGCTGTACCTCACTGAGGACCACAGGACTCAAGCTATCCCTCACCGTGGACCACAGGACTCAAGCTGTACCTCACTGAGGACCACATGACTCAAGATATACCTCAACGAGGACCACAGGACTCAAGCTGTGGACTCAAGCTGTATCTCACTGAGGACAAAAGGACTCAAGCTATACCTCACCGTGGACCACAGGACTCAAGCTATACCTCACTAAGGACCACAGGACTGAAACTGTACCTCAACAAGGACAACAGGACTCAAGTGGTACCTCAACAAGGACCACAGGACTCAAGACGCACCTCACTAGGGACCACTTGACTCAAGCTGTACCTCACTACGGACCACAGGACTCAAGCTGTACCTCATCGAGGACAACAGGACTCAAACTGTACCTCACTGAGGACAACAGGACTCAAGTTGTACCTCACCGAGGACCACAGGACTCAAGCTGTACCTCACCGATGACCACAGGACTCAAGCCATACCTCACTAAGGACCACATGACTCAAACTGTACCTCACTGAGGACAACATGACTCAAGCTGTACCTCAACGAGGACCACAGGACTCAAGCTGTACCTAACTGCGGACAACATGACTCAAGCTGCACCTCATGGAGAACCCCAGGACTCAAGCTATACCTCACCAAGGGCCACAGGACTCAAGCTATGCCTCACTTAAGACCACAGGACTCAAGCTGTACCTCACTGAGGACCACAGGACTCAAGCTGTATCTCACTGAGGACCACAGGACTCAAGCTGTACCTCACCGAGGACCACTGGACTCGAGCTGTACCTCACTGATGACCACAGGACTCAAGCTATACCTCACCGAAGACCACGGGACTCAAGCTATACCTCACCGAGGACCACAGGACTCAAGCTGTACCTCACTGAGGGCCACTGGACTCGAGCTGTACCTCACTGATGACCACAGGACTCAAGATATACCTCACCGAAGACCACAGGACTCAAGCTGTACCTCACTGAGGACCACAGGACTCAAGCTATACCTCACCGAGAGCCACAGGACTCAAGCTATACCTCACTTAAGAGCACGGGACTCAAGCTGTACCTCCCTAAGGACCACAGGACTCAAGCTGTACCTCACCGAGGAACACAAGACTCAAGCTGTACCTCACTGAGGACCACAGGACTCAAGCCTTACCTCACCGAGAACCACATGACTCAAGCTATCCCTCACTGAGGACCACCGGACTCAAGCTGTACCTCACTGAAGACCACAGGACTCAAGCTGTACCTCATTGAGAACCACAGGACTCAAGCTATACCTCACCAAAGACCACAGCACTCATGCTATACCTCACCGAGGACCACAGGACTCAAGCTGTACCTCACTCAGGACCACAGGGCTCAAGCTGTACTTCACTGAGGACCACAAGACTCAAGCTATACCACCACCTAGGACCACCAAACTCAAGCCGTACGTCACTGAGGACCACAGGGCACAAGCTGTGGACTCAAGCTGTACCTTACCGAGGACCGCGGGACTCAAGCTGTACCTCACCGAAGACCACAGGACTCAAGCTGTACCTCACTGAGGGCCACTGGACTCAGATATACCTCACCGAGGACCACAGGGGTCAAGCTGTACCTCACTAAGGACCACAGGGCTTAAGCCGTACCTCACAGAGGACCACATGACTCAAGATGTACCTCACTGAGGACCACAGGACTCAAGCGTTACCTCACTGAGGACCACAGGACTCAAGCTGTACCTCATAGAAGACCACAGGACTCAAGCTGTAGCTCACTGAGGACCACAGGACTAAAGCTGTACCTCACCGAACACCACAGGACTCAAGCTATACCTCACCGAAGACCACAGGACTCAAGCTATACCTCACCGAGGACCACAGGACTCAAGCTGTACCTCACTGAGAACCACAGGACTCAAGCTATCCCTCACTGAGGACCACAGGACTCAAGCTGTACGTCACTGAAGACCCCAGGACTCAAGCTGTACCTCACCGAAGACCACAGGACTCAAGCTGTACCTCACTGAGGACCACAGGACTCAATCGGTACCTCACTGAGGACCACAGGACTCAAGCTATACCTCACTGAAGACCACCGGACTCAAGCTATACCTCACCGAGGACCACAGGACTCAAGGTGTACCTCACCGAGGACCACAGGACTCAAGCTGTACCACACCGAATACCACAGGACTCAAGCTGTACCTCACTGAGGACCACAGGACTCAAGCTGTGCCTCACTGAGGACCACAAGACTGAAGCTATACCTCACCTAAGACTACGGGACTCAAGCTGTACCTCACTGAGGACCACAGGACTCAAGCTGTACCTCACTGAGGACCACAGGACTCAAGCTATACCTCACCTAAGACTACGGGACTCGAGCTGTACCTCACTGAGGACCACAGGACTCAAGCCTTACCTCACTGAGGACCACAGGACTCAAGCTGTACCTCACGGAAGACCACAGGACTCAATCTGTACCTCACGGAAGACCACAGAACTCAAGCTGTACCTCACTGAGGACCACAGGACTCAAGCTGTACCTCACTGAGGACCACAGGACTCAAGCTAAACTTCAACAAGGACCACAGGACTTAAGCTGTGGACTAAAGCTGTACCTCACCGAGGATCACAGGACTTAAGTTGTACCTCACCGAAGACCACAGGACTCAAGCTATACCTCATCGAGGAGCACAGGACTCAAGCTATCCCTCACCGAGGACCACAGGACTCAAGCTGTACCTCACTGAGGACCACAGGACTCAAGCTATACCTCACCGAGAGCCACAGGACTCAAGCTATACCTCACTTAAGAGCACGGGACTCAAGCTGTACCTCACTAAGGACCACAGGACTCAAGCTGTACCTCACCGAGGAACACAAGACTCAAGCTGTACCTCACTGAGGACCACAGGACTCAAGCCTTACCTCACCGAGAACCACATGACTCAAGCTATCCCTCACTGAGGACCACCGGACTCAAGCTGTACCTCACTGAAGACCACAGGACTCAAGCTGTACCTCATTGAGAACCACAGGACTCAAGCTATACCTCACCAAAGACCACAGCACTCATGCTATACCTCACCGAGGACCACAGGACTCAAGCTGTACCTCACTCAGGACCACAGGGCTCAAGCTGTACTTCACTGAGGACCACAAGACTCAAGCTATGCCACCACCTAGGACCACCAAACTCAAGCCGTACGTCACTGAGGACCACAGGGCACAAGCTGTGGACTCAAGCTGTACCTTACCGAGGACCGCGGGACTCAAGCTGTACCTCACCGAAGACCACAGGACTCAAGCTGTACCTCACTGAGGGCCACTGGACTCAGATATACCTCACCGAGGACCACAGGGGTCAAGCTGTACCTCACTAAGGACCACAGGGCTTAAGCCGTACCTCACAGAGGACCACATGACTCAAGATGTACCTCACTGAGGACCACAGGACTCAAGCGTTACCTCACTGAGGACCACAGAACTCAAGCTGTACCTCATAGAAGACCACAGGACTCAAGCTGTAGCTCACTGAGGACCACAGGACTAAAGCTGTACCTCACCGAACACCACAGGACTCAAGCTATACCTCACCGAAGACCACAGGACTCAAGCTATACCTCACCGAGGACCACAGGACTCAAGCTGTACCTCACTGAGAACCACAGGACTCAAGCTATCCCTCACTGAGGACCACAGGACTCAAGCTGTACGTCACTGAAGACCCCAGGACTCAAGCTGTACCTCACCGAAGACCACAGGACTCAAGCTGTACCTCACTGAGGACCACAGGACTCAATCGGTACCTCACTGAGGACCACAGGACTCAAGCTATACCTCACTGAAGACCACCGGACTCAAGCTATACCTCACCGAGGACCACAGGACTCAAGGTGTACCTCACCGAGGACCACAGGACTCAAGCTGTACCACACCGAATACCACAGGACTCAAGCTGTACCTCACTGAGGACCACAGGACTCAAGCTGTGCCTCACTGAGGACCACAAGACTGAAGCTATACCTCACCTAAGACTACGGGACTCAAGCTGTACCTCACTGAGGACCACAGGACTCAAGCTGTACCTCACTGAGGACCACAGGACTCAAGCTATACCTCACCTAAGACTACGGGACTCGAGCTGTACCTCACTGAGGACCACAGGACTCAAGCCTTACCTCACTGAGGACCACAGGACTCAAGCTGTACCTCACGGAAGACCACAGGACTCAATCTGTACCTCACGGAAGACCACAGAACTCAAGCTGTACCTCACTGAGGACCACAGGACTCAAGCTGTACCTCACTGAGGACCACAGGACTCAAGCTAAACTTCAACAAGGACCACAGGACTTAAGCTGTGGACTAAAGCTGTACCTCACCGAGGATCACAGGACTTAAGTTGTACCTCACCGAAGACCACAGGACTCAAGCTATACCTCATCGAGGAGCACAGGACTCAAGCTATCCCTCACCGAGGACCACAGGACTCAAGCTGTACCTCACAGAGGTCCACATGACTCAAGCCGTAACTTTCAGAGGACCACAGGACTCAAGCCTTAACTCACCGAGGACCACAGGACTCAAGCTATCCTTCACTGAGGACCACAGGACTCAAGCTGTACCTCACCGAAGACCAGAAGACTCAAGCTGTACCTCACCGAAGACCAGAAGACTCAAGCTGTACCTCAACGAGGACCACCGGACTCAAGCTGTACCTCACTGAGGACCACAGGACTCAAGCTGTACCTCACTGAGGACCACTGGACTCAAGCTATACCTCACCGAGGACGACAGGACTCAAGCTATACCTCACTGAGGACCACAGGACTCAAGCTACACCTCAACGAGGACCACAGGACTCAAGATGTACCTCACCAAGGACCACAGGACTCAAGCTACACCTGAACGAGGACCACAGGACTCAAGCCGTACCTCATGAGCGTAGTGTAGTTCCTATATTCCCAATAGGCTCTGCGCATTGGAATAACATAAACAGCAGTGTAGACGTAGGACTGAGGTCATCTAGGTCTCTACTGACTATGTTAAACTTAATTTTGGTTTGCGCCAGCTAGCTCAGAGGTCACTGGAAACTTTCTTGAATGAATAGAGAGGGACAAGCTCCCCTGGCTCAGACAAGAAGGGATTCAGTTTCATACAACCGCATAAACATGACAACTTTGCTCCCTCAGAATAAGAGTATATCTCTAGAGTCGTGTGAAAACAATAGACAGCTATTTCACTCAGTCAATCGTGCATGCTTAGTTTCACCAGAGTGCAGAGAAATAGAGAGACGGGCGTTTTCAATAAAAGGTGTTATTTATTGAGCAGTCTTCCTTCTCATGCAAGAGAAATGAATTGCCACAATTGCAATACTTAAAGTAAAGTAAAGTGCGTACAGTAAAAGTAGTACTATGAAATAATACTGTAAAAGCATTGATACGGTTTCTTAGCCATATGATACTTTAAAATGGATAAAATATATACATACATAAAAACATTGACTAACGTACTCAAATGGTGCTTCTAACTAAGCCTACCCCGGTGTACCTGACCTAAGCCTAATACGTGGGATGGGACGAGTAAGTAGCAGTTTAAGTTAAGTGGGTTAAGATAATTTTCCCAAGAATCTGCATCAAGAATTCTCTAAAGGGTTTAGTCAGCTCCGTACCTTGGTAATAGAATGTGGGAGGTCTGGCATCTCTTTCCTCAGGACTCGATCCCCCAGCAACCCGCAAGCGTAGGCTGGAAACACCGTAGCTGGATTTTCTCGGCTGAAGAAAAAAACAGCGTCTCTCTCAGTGCGTCAAACAGGAGGGGCAGCTTCCGCGGGCACTCGCATCAGCTAGGCTCTCGGGCAAGTAGATGGCCGCTCTGCTCCAAACCACTGTGTGTTTGCTTAAGGCAACTGTTGGTATTTTATACCTGAAAGGAGCCGGGTTTGATGTAAGGTTGGACATAAGACATCACTAAGAACTAACAGTTCTTTCAGGACTTCAGGAAAGCAGGGGGGGTTTCCCGGGCTGCTGGAGGCTTGGTTTGTTTAAAGAACGCGTTGTGCTTTCTAGGAGTCGATAAGAGTAGCCGTGCTGTGCTTTGGATTGCATGGGCTATTACTGAATATGGATCTCATTCTTATGCCTTTATCAGGATATTATTGATTATAACCTCACAAGGGCATAAATCGGGAATATAGAAATAGGGGCTTACATATAAACATGACACGAGGATCACAGGACTCAAGATGTACCTCACCGTGGACCACAGGACTCAAGCTGCACCTCACTGATGACCACAGGACTCAAGCCATACCTCACTAAGGACCTCAGGACTCAAGCTGTACCTCACAGAGGACCACAGGACTCAAGCTGTACCTCACTGAGGACAACAGGACTCAAGCTGTACCTCACTGATGACCACAGGACTCAAGCTGTACCTCACTGATGACCACAGGACTCAAGCTGTACCTCACTGCGGACCACAGGACTCAAGCTGTACCTCACTGAGGACCACAGGACTCAAGCTGTACCTCACTGAGAACAACAGGACTCAAGCTGTACCTCACTGAGGACAACAGGACTCAAGCTGTACCTCACTGATGAGCACAGGACTCAAGCTAACCCTCACTGAGGACCACACGACTCAAGCTGTACCTCACTGATGACCACAGGACTCACGTTGTACCTCACCGAAGACCACAGGACTCAAGCTGTACCTCACTGAGGACCACTGGACTGGAGCTGTACCTCACTGATGACCACAGGACTCAAGCTATACCTCACTGAGGACAACAGGGCTCAAGCTGTACCTCACCGAGGACCACAGGACTCAAGCTGTACCTCACTGATGACCACAGGACTCAAGCTGTACCTCACTGAGGACCACAGGTTTCAAGCTACACCTCAATGAGGACCACAGGACTCAAGCTGTACCTCACTGAGGACCACAGGTCTCAAGCCGTACCTCACTGAGAAGCACTGGACTCAAGCTATCCCACACCGTAGACCACAGGACTCAAGCTGTACCTCACTGTGGACCACAGGACTCAAGCTGTACCTCACTGAGGACCACAGGACTCAAGCTAAACTTACACAAGGACCACAGGACTTAAGCTGTGGACTAAAGCTGTACCTCACCGAGGATCACAGGACTTAAGTTGTACCTCACCGAAGACCACAGGACTCAAGCTATACCTCATCGAGGAGCACAGGACTCAAGCTATCCCTCACCGAGGACCACAGGACTCAAGCTGTACCTCACAGAGGTCCACATGACTCAAGCCGTACCTTTCAGAGGACCACAGGACTCAAGCCTTAACTCACCGAGGACCACAGGACTCAAGCTATCCTTCACTGAGGACCACAGGACTCAAGCTGTACCTCACCGAAGACCAGAAGACTCAAGCTGTACCTCACCGAAGACCAGAAGACTCAAGCTGTACCTCAACGAGGACCACAGGACTCAAGCTGTACCTCACTGAGGACCACAGGACTCAAGCTGTACCTCACTGAGGACCACTGGACTCAAGCTATACCTCACCGAGGACGACAGGACTCAAGCTATACCTCACTGAGGACCACAGGACTCAAGCTACACCTCAACGAGGACCACAGGACCTTAAGATGTACCTCACCAAGGACCACAGGACTCAAGCTACACCTGAACGAGGACCACAGGACTCAAGCCGTACCTCATGAGCGTAGTGTAGTTCCTATATTCCCAATAGGCTCTGCGCATTGGAATGACATAAACAGCAGTGTAGACGTAGGACTGAGGTCATCTAGGTCTCTACTGACTATGTTAAACTTAATTTTGGTTTGCGCCAGCTAGCTCAGAGGTCACTGGAAACTTTCTTGAATGAATAGAGAGGGACAAGCTCCCCTGGCTCAGACAAGAAGGGATTCAGTTTCATACAACCGCATAAACATGACAACTTTGCTCCCTCAGAATAAGAGTATATCTCTAGAGTCGTGTGAAAACAATAGACAGCTATTTCACTCAGTCAATCGTGCATGCTTAGTTTCACCAGAGTGCAGAGAAATAGAGAGACGGGCGTTTTCAATAAAAGGTGTTATTTATTGAGCAGTCTTCCTTCTCATGCAAGAGAAATGAATTGCCACAATTGCAATACTTAAAGTAAAGTAAAGTGCGTACAGTAAAAGTAGTACTATGAAATAATACTGTAAAAGCATTGATACGGTTTCTTAGCCATATGATACTTTAAAATGGATAAAATATATACATACATAAAAACATTGACTAACGTACTCAAATGGTGCTTCTAACTAAGCCTACCCCGGTGTACCTGACCTAAGCCTAATACGTGGGATGGGACGAGTAAGTAGCAGTTTAAGTTAAGTGGGTTAAGATAATTTTCCCAAGAATCTGCATCAAGAATTCTCTAAAGGGTTTAGTCAGCTCCGTACCTTGGTAATAGAATGTGGGAGGTCTGGCATCTCTTTCCTCAGGACTCGATCCCCCAGCAACCCGCAAGCGTAGGCTGGAAACACCGTAGCTGGATTTTATCGGCTGAAGAAAAAAACAGCGTCTCTCTCAGTGCGTCAAACAGGAGGGGCAGCTTCCGCGGGCACTCGCATCAGCTAGGCTCTCGGGCAAGTAGATGGCCGCTCTGCTCCAAACCACTGTGTGTTTGCTTAAGGCAACTGTTGGTATTTTATACCTGAAAGGAGCCGGGTTTGATGTAAGGTTGGACATAAGACATCACTAAGAACTAACAGTTCTTTCAGGACTTCAGGAAAGCAGGGGGGGTTTCCCGGGCTGCTGGAGGCTTGGTTTGTTTAAAGAACGCGTTGTGCTTTCTAGGAGTCGATAAGAGTAGCCGTGCTGTGCTTTGGATTGCATGGGCTATTACTGAATATGGATCTCATTCTTATGCCTTTATCAGGATATTATTGATTATAACCTCACAAGGGCATAAATCGGGAATATAGAAATAGGGTCTTACATATAAACATGACACGAGGATCACAGGACTCAAGATGTACCTCACCGTGGACCACAGGACTCAAGCTGCACCTCACTGATCACCACAGGACTCAAGCCATACCTCACTAAGGACCTCAGGACTCAAGCTGTACCTCACAGAGGACCACAGGACTCAAGCTGTACCTCACTGAGGACCACAGGACTCAAGCTGTACCTCACTGATGACCACAGGACTCAAGCCATACCTCACTAAGGACCACAGGACTCAAGCTGTACCTCACTGAGGACCACAGGACTCAAGCTGTACCTCACTGATGACCACAGGACTCAAGCCATACCTCACTAAGGACCACAGGACTCAAGCTGTACCTCACTGAGGACCACAGGACTCAAGCTGTACCTCACTGAGGACCACAGGACTCAAGCTGTACCTCACTGATGACCACAGGATTCAAGCTGTGCCTCACTGAGGACCACAGGACTCAAGCTGTACCTCACTGATGACCACAGGACTCCAGCTGTACCTCACTGAGAACCACAGGACTCAAGCTGTACCTCACTGAGGACGACAGGACTCAAGCTGTACCTCATCGAGGACAACAGGACTCAAACTGTACCTCACTCAGGACAACAGGACTCAAGTTGTACCTCACCGAGGACCACAGGACTCACGCTGTACCTCACCGATGACCACAGGACTCAAGCCATACCTCACTAAGGACCACATGACTCAAACTGTACCTCACTGAACACAACATGACTCAAGCTGTACCTCAACGAGGACCACAGGACTCAAGCTGTACCTAACCGCGGACAACACGACTCAAGCTGCACCTCATGGAGAACCCCAGGACTCAAGCTATACCTCACCAAGGGCCACAGGACTCAAGCTATGCCTCACTTAAGACCACAGGACTCAAGCTGTACCTAACTGAGGACCACAGGACTCAAGCTGTATCTCACTGAGGACCACAGGACTCAAGCTGTACCTCACCGAGGACCACTGGACTCGAGCTGTACCTCACTGATGACCACAGGACTCAAGCTATACCTCACCGAAGACCACGGGACTCAAGCTATACCTCACCGAGGACCACAGGACTCAAGCTGTACCTCACTGAGGGCCACTGGACTCGAGCTGTACCTCACTGATGACCACAGGACTCAAGATATACCTCACCGAAGACCACAGGACTCAAGCTGTACCTCACTGAGGACCACAGGACTCAAGCTATACCTCACCGAGAGCCACAGGACTCAAGCTATACC
Organism: Lissotriton vulgaris; assembly: GCF_964263255.1. NCBI lineage: Eukaryota > Metazoa > Chordata > Amphibia > Caudata > Salamandridae > Lissotriton > Lissotriton vulgaris. The sequence continues at coordinate 324,164,012 of NC_141686.1, forward strand.
TCACTTAAGAGCACTGGACTCAAGCTGTACCTCACTAAGGACCACAGGACTCAAGCTGTACCTCACCGAGGAACACAAGACTCAAGCTGTACCTCACTGAGGACCACAGGACTCAAGCCTTACCTCACCGAGAACCACATGACTCAAGCTATCCCTCACTGAGGACCACCGGACTCAAGCTGTACCTCACTGAAGACCACAGGACTCAAGCTGTACCTCATTGAGAACCACAGGACTTAAGCTATACCTCACCAAAGACCACAGCACTCATGCTATACCTCACCGAGGACCACAGGACTCAAGCTGTACCTCACTCAGGACCACAGGGCTCAAGCTGTACTTCACTGAGGACCACAAGACTCAAGCTATACCACCACCTAGGACCACCAAACTCAAGCCGTACGTCACTGAGGACCACAGGGCACAAGCTGTGGACTCAAGCTGTACCTTACCGAGGACCGCGGGACTCAAGCTGTACCTCACCGAAGACCACAGGACTTAAGCTGTACCTCACTGAGGGCCACTGGACTCAGATATACCTCACCGAGGACCACAGGGGTCAAGCTGTACCTCACTAAGGACCACAGGGCTTAAGCCGTACCTCACAGAGGACCACATGACTCAAGATGTACCTCACTAAGGACCACAGGACTCAAGCGTTACCTCACTGAGGACCACAGGACTCAAGCTGTACCTCATAGAAGACCACAGGACTCAAGCTGTAGCTCACTGAGGACCACAGGACTAAAGCTGTACCTCACCGAACACCACAGGACTCAAGCTATACCTCACTGAAGACCGCAGGACTCAAGCTATACCTCACCGAGGACCACAGGACTCAAGCTGTACCTCACTGAGAACCACAGGACTCAAGCTATCCCTCACTGAGGACCACAGGACTCAAGCTGTACGTCACTGAAGACCCCAGGACTCAAGCTGTACCTCACCGAAGACCACAGGACTCAAGCTGTACCTCACTGAGGACCACAGGACTCAATCGGTACCTCACTGAGGACCACAGGACTCAAGCTATACCTCACTGAAGACCACCGGACTCAAGCTATACCTCACCGAGGACCACAGGACTCAAGGTGTACCTCACCGAGGACCACAGGACTCAAGCTGTACCACACCGAATACCACAGGACTCAAGCTGTACCTCACTGAGGACCACAGGACTCAAGCTGTGCCTCACTGAGGACCACAAGACTGAAGCTATACCTCACCTAAGACTACGGGACTCAAGCTGTACCTCACTGAGGACCACAGGACTCAAGCTGTACCTCACTGAGGACCACAGGACTCAAGCTATACCTCACCTAAGACTACGGGACTCGAGCTGTACCTCACTGAGGACCACAGGACTCAAGCCTTACCTCACTGAGGACCACAGGACTCAAGCTGTACCTCACGGAAGACCACAGGACTCAATCTGTACCTCACTGAAGACCACAGAACTCAAGCTGTACCTCACTGAGGACCACAGGACTCAAGCTGTACCTCACTGAGGACCACAGGACTCAAGCTAAACTTCAACAAGGACCACAGGACTTAAGCTGTGGACTAAAGCTGTACCTCACCGAGGATCACAGGACTTAAGTTGTACCTCACCGAAGACCACAGGACTCAAGCTATACCTCATCGAGGAGCACAGGACTCAAGCTATCCCTCACCGAGGACCACAGGACTCAAGCTGTACCTCACAGAGGTCCACATGACTCAAGCCGTACCTTTCAGAGGACCACAGGACTCAAGCCTTAACTCACCGAGGACCACAGGACTCAAGCTATCCTTCACTGAGGACCACAGGACTCAAGCTGTACCTCACCGAAGACCAGAAGACTCAAGCTGTACCTCACCGAAGACCAGAAGACTCAAGCTGTACCTCAACGAGGACCACAGGACTCAAGCTGTACCTCACTGAGGACCACAGGACTCAAGCTGTACCTCACTGAGGACCACTGGACTCAAGCTATACCTCACCGAGGACGACAGGACTCAAGCTATACCTCACTGAGGACCACAGGACTCAAGCTACACCTCAACGAGGACCACAGGACTCAAGATGTACCTCACCAAGGACCACAGGACTCAAGCTACACCTGAACGAGGACCACAGGACTCAAGCCGTACCTCATGAGCGTAGTGTAGTTCCTATATTCCCAATAGGCTCTGCGCATTGGAATGACATAAACAGCAGTGTAGACGTAGGACTGAGGTCATCTAGGTCTCTACTGACTATGTTAAACTTAATTTTGGTTTGCGCCAGCTAGCTCAGAGGTCACTGGAAACTTTCTTGAATGAATAGAGAGGGACAAGCTCCCCTGGCTCAGACAAGAAGGGATTCAGTTTCATACAACCGCATAAACATGACAACTTTGCTCCCTCAGAATAAGAGTATATCTCTAGAGTCGTGTGAAAACAATAGACAGCTATTTCACTCAGTCAATCGTGCATGCTTAGTTTCACCAGAGTGCAGAGAAATAGAGAGACGGGCGTTTTCAATAAAAGGTGTTATTTATTGAGCAGTCTTCCTTCTCATGCAAGAGAAATGAATTGCCACAATTGCAATACTTAAAGTAAAGTAAAGTGCGTACAGTAAAAGTAGTACTATGAAATAATACTGTAAAAGCATTGATACGGTTTCTTAGCCATATGATACTTTAAAATGGATAAAATATATACATACATAAAAACATTGACTAACGTACTCAAATGGTGCTTCTAACTAAGCCTACCCCGGTGTACCTGACCTAAGCCTAATACGTGGGATGGGACGAGTAAGTAGCAGTTTAAGTTAAGTGGGTTAAGATAATTTTCCCAAGAATCTGCATCAAGAATTCTCTAAAGGGTTTAGTCAGCTCCGTACCTTGGTAATAGAATGTGGGAGGTCTGGCATCTCTTTCCTCAGGACTCGATCCCCCAGCAACCCGCAAGCGTAGGCTGGAAACACCGTAGCTGGATTTTCTCGGCTGAAGAAAAAAACAGCGTCTCTCTCAGTGCGTCAAACAGGAGGGGCAGCTTCCGCGGGCACTCGCATCAGCTAGGCTCTCGGGCAAGTAGATGGCCGCTCTGCTCCAAACCACTGTGTGTTTGCTTAAGGCAACTGTTGGTATTTTATACCTGAAAGGTGCCGGGTTTGATGTAAGGTTGGACATAAGACATCACTAAGAACTAACAGTTCATTCAGGACTTCAGGAAAGCAGGGGGGGTTTCCCGGGCTGCTGGAGGCTTGGTTTGTTTAAAGAACGCGTTGTGCTTTCTAGGAGTCGATAAGAGTAGCCGTGCTGTGCTTTGGATTGCATGGGCTATTACTGAATATGGATCTCATTCTTATGCCTTTATCAGGATATTATTGATTATAACCTCACAAGGGCATAAATCGGGAATATAGAAATAGGGTCTTACATATAAACATGACACGAGGATCACAGGACTCAAGATGTACCTCACCGTGGACCACAGGACTCAAGCTGCACCTCACTGATGACCACAGGACTCAAGCCATACCTCACTAAGGACCTCAGGACTCAAGCTGTACCTCACAGAGGACCACAGGACTCAAGCTGTACCTCACTGAGGACAACAGGACTCAAGCTGTACCTCACTGATGACCACAGGACTCAAGCTGTACCTCACTGATGACCACAGGACTCAAGCTGTACCTCACTGCGGACCACAGGACTCAAGCTGTACCTCACTGAGGACCACAGGACTCAAGCTGTACCTCACTGAGAACAACAGGACTCAAGCTGTACCTCACTGAGGACAACAGGACTCAAGCTGTACCTCACTGATGACCACAGGACTCAAGCTAACCCTCACTGAGGACCACACGACTCAAGCTGTACCTCACTGATGACCACAGGACTCAAGTTGTACCTCACCGAAGACCACAGGACTCAAGCTGTACCTCACTGAGGACCACTGGACTGGAGCTGTACCTCACTGATGACCACAGGACTCAAGCTATACCTCACTGAGGACAACAGGGCTCAAGCTGTACCTCACCGAGGACCACAGGACTCAAGCTGTACCTCACTGATGACCACAGGACTCAAGCTGTACCTCACTGAGAAGCACTGGACTCAAGCTATCCCACACCGTAGACCACAGGACTCAAGCTGTACCTCACTGAGGACCACAGGACTCAAGCTGCACCTCACCGAGGACCACTGGACTCAAGCTAACCCTCACTGATGACCACAGCACTCAAGCTGTACCTCACTGAGGACCACAGGACTCAAGCTGTACCTCACTGAGAACCACAAGACTCAAGCTCTACCTCTCCGAGGACCACAGGACTCAAGCTAACCCTCACTGATGACCACAAGACTCAAGCTGTACCACACCGAAGACCACAGGACTCAAGCTGTACTTCACTGAGGACCACAGCACTCAAGCTAACCCTCACTGAGGACCACAGGACTCAAGCTGTACCTCACTGAGGACCACAGGACTCAAGCTGTACCTCACTGAGGACCACAGGACTCAAGCTGTACCTCACTGAGGACCACAGGACTCAAGCTGTACCTCACTGAGGACCATAGGTCTCAAGCCGTACCTCACTGAGAAGCACAGGACTCAAGCTATACCTCACCGAGGACCACAGGACTCAAGCTGTACCTCACTGAGGACCACAGGACTCAAGATGTACCTCACTGATGACCACAGGACTCAAGCTGTACCTCACTGATGACCACAGGACTCAAGCTGTACCTCACTGATGACCACAGGACTCAAGCTAACCCTCACTGAGGACCACCGGACAGAAGCTGTACCTCACTGATGACCACAGGACTCAAGCTAACCCTCACTGAGGACCACAGGACTGAAGCTGTACCTCACTGATGACCACAGGACTCAAGCTGTACCTCACTGATGACCACAGGGCTCAAGCTATAGCTCCCCGAGGACCACAGGACTCAAGCTGTACCTCACTGAGGACCACAGGACTCAAGCTAACCCTCACTGATGACCACAGGGCTCTAACTGTACCTCACTGAGGACCACACGACTCAAGCTAACCCTCACTGATGACCACAGGACTCAAGCTGTACCTCACTGATGACCACAGGACTCAAGCTAACCCTCACTGATGACCACAGGACTCAAGCTGTACCTCACTGAGGACCACAGAACTCAAGCTGTACCTCACTGAGGACCACAGGACTCAAGCTAACCCTCACTGAGGACCACAGGACTCAAGCTGTACCTCACTGATGACCACAGGACTCAAGCCATACCTCACTAAGGACCACACGACTCAAGCTGTACCTCACTGGGGACCACAGGACTCAAGCTGTACCTCACTGATGACCACAGGACTCAAGCCATACCTCACTAAGGACCACAGGACTCAAGCTGTACCTCACTGAGGACCACAGGACTCAAGCTGTACCTCACTGATGACCACAGGACTCAAGCCATACCTCACTAAGGACCACAGGACTCAAGCTGTACCTCACTGAGGACCACAGGACTCAAGCTGTACCTCACTGAGGACCACAGGACTCAAGCTGTACCTCACTGATGACCACAGGACTCAAGCTGTACCTCACTGAGGACCACAGGACTCAAGCTGTACCTCACTGATGACCACAGGACTCAAGCTGTACCTCACTGAGAACCACAGGACTCAAGCTGTACCTCACTGAGGACGACAGGACTCAAGCTGTACCTCACAAGGACCACAGGACTCAAGCTGTACCTAACCGCGGACCACAGGACTCAAGCTGTACCTCACTGAGGACCACAGGACTCAAGCTGTACCTCACTGAGGACCACAGGACTCAAGCTGTACCTCACTGAGGACCACAGGACTCAAGCTGTACCTCACTGAGGACGACAGGACTCAAGCTGTACCTCACAAGGACCACAGGACTCAAGCTGTACCTAACCGCGGACCACAGGACTCAAGCTGCACCTCACTGAGGACCACAGGACTCAAGCTGTACCTCACTGAGGACCACAGGACTCAAGCTGTACCTCACTGATGACCACAGGACTCAAGCTGTACCTCACTGAGGACCACAGTACTCAAGCTGTACCTCACTGAGGACCACAGGACTCAAGCTGTACCTCACTGAGGACCACAGGACTCAAGCTGTACCTCACTGAGGACCATAGGTCTCAAGCCGTACCTCACTGAGAAGCACAGGACTCAAGCTATACCTCACCGAGGACCACAGGACTCAAGCTGTACCTCACTGAGGACCACAGGACTCAAGATGTACCTCACTGATGACCACAGGACTCAAGCTGTACCTCACTGATGACCACAGGACTCAAGCTGTACCTCACTGATGACCACAGGACTCAAGCTAACCCTCACTGAGGACCACCGGACAGAAGCTGTACCTCACTGATGACCACAGGACTCAAGCTAACCCTCACTGAGGACCACAGGACTGAAGCTGTACCTCACTGATGACCACAGGACTCAAGCTGTACCTCACTGATGACCACAGGACTCAAGCTATAGCTCCCCGAGGACCACAGGACTCAAGCTGTACCTCACTGAGGACCACAGGACTCAAGCTAACCCTCACTGATGACCACAGGGCTCTAACTGTACCTCACTGAGGACCACACGACTCAAGCTAACCCTCACTGATGACCACAGGACTCAAGCTGTACCTCACTGATGACCACAGGACTCAAGCTAACCCTCACTGATGACCACAGGACTCAAGCTGTACCTCACTGAGGACCACAGAACTCAAGCTGTATCTCACTGAGGACCACAGGACTCAAGCTAACCCTCACTGAGGACCACAGGACTCAAGGTGTACCTCACTGATGACCACAGGACTCAAGCCATACCTCACTAAGGACCACACGACTCAAGCTGTACCTCACTGAGGACCACAGGACTCAAGCTGTACCTCACTGATGACCACAGGACTCAAGCCATACCTCACTAAGGACCATAGGACTCAAGCTGTACCTCACTGAGGACCACAGGACTCAAGCTGTACCTCACTGATGACCACAGGACTCAAGCCATACCTCACTAAGGACCACAGGACTCAAGCTGTACCTCACTGAGGACCACAGGACTCAAGCTGTACCTCACTGAGGACCACAGGACTCAAGCTGTACCTCACTGATGACCACAGGACTCAAGCTGTACCTCACTGAGGACCACAGGACTCAAGCTGTACCTCACTGATGACCACAGGACTCAAGCTGTACCTCACTGAGAACCACAGGACTCAAGCTGTACCTCACTGAGGACGACAGGACTCAAGCTGTACCTCACAAGGACCACAGGACTCAAGCTGTACCTAACCGCGGACCACAGGACTCAAGCTGTACCTCACTGAGGACCACAGGACTCAAGCTGTACCTCACTGAGGACCACTGGACTCAAGCTGTACCTCACTGAGGACCACAGGACTCAAGCTGTACCTCACTGAGGACGACAGGACTCAAGCTGTACCTCACAAGGACCACAGGACTCAAGCTGTACCTAACCGCGGACCACAGGACTCAAGCTGTACCTCACTTAGGACCACAGGACTCAAGCTGTACCTCACTGAGGACCACAGGACTCAAGCTGTACCTCACTGAGGACCACAGGACTCAAGCTGTACCTCACTGATGACCACAGGACTCAAGCTGTACCTCACTGAGGACCACAGGACTCAAGCTGTACCTCACTGAGGACGACAGGACTCAAGCTGTACCTCACAAGGACCACAGGACTCAAGCTGTACCTAACCGCGGACCACAGGACTCAAGCTGTACCTCACTGAGGACCACAGGACTCAAGCTGTACCTCACTGAGGACCACAGGACTCAAGCTGTACCTCACTGAGGACCACAGGACTCAAGCTGTACCTCACTGGCGAGACCTATGTCGGTCGAAACCGGTCTGTGAGTGATATTCGGCAGTGGGAGGGCTCATCTCACCTAGTCATGGCCATCAGTTAATAGGCTATGAGTCATATCTGGTCGTAGAAACCGTCCTCTCACGCTAGTGATAATAGTGTAGCCCCCCCCCCCACTAACGGATTCTGTAAGGAAGGTGCAAATTATGGAGGCGTTTGTAGACCACATCAGTAATAAGGACTCGGAAGTCAGCATCATTTAGAAAGTCACAGAAGGGGGTGTTTTATTTCTTATAATAGCTGTTTGCAATAAGCCTCCCCTCAATACCCCTTGGCATTCTCGGCCTCTTGCTGCTTTCAATGGAAGAGGGCTTTGGCGGCAGAGATGTAGGAAGCGCTGGGGCAGGTTTAACGAAAACAGACCAGGCAGCTTGTGGTCTGTGATTAACAAAGGTGTGTAGTTTGGGCTGTGTGGTGACGCGCACACAGGGGACCCTCTCATGGACTAAAATACAACAGTGGGACTTTAAACCCACTAAACATAACGGGCCCAATTCACAGAATGAATTTAAGACTCAATCCTAAACTTACTACTATTTTGGCATTCACAGAATGCACTTACTACTTTTGGCATTCACAGAAGTTAGGATTTTGTCTTAAGTCTGTCTTAAGTTTGTCTTAAAGTAGTAAGTGCATTCTGTGAATGCCAAAATAGTAGTAAGTTTAGGATTGAGTCTTAAGTTCATTCTGTGAATCGGGCCCTAAGTTCTTATTACAGTGAGAAGAGGTTATCTTAATCAGACTCCACAGTAACATTACAGACATTCTTCCAGAGACGGCGCGGGGTTCAGTGCGCTATAAAGGGAGCAGGCGCTGTGAGTGACACCAGTCCAGCTCACACCTGCGGTGAGTTTAGAGGCTGTAGAGGAGGCATGTCCAGGCTTTGGTAGATTTTCACTCCATCACGTCCCTTTATTACCATTACATTTGGTGGTATTAACCCTTCCTTTTGATAGCGCTTAGAAACGGAAGCACTATGCTCGTAAGCGCATTGAAAAACAAGTTACTTCTTATAACCTATAACTTATACCGGTAGTTAAACTCCTGAGGGTTTGTACCTATGTCAGATTTTATGTTCCAAACATCCGTCTCATCTAAATGAAAACAGGCCGGGCCTCCGGCAGCGGCTCCGCCTTTCATCTGATCCGTGATTTGCAATATGTATTCTGGGGTTCTTGGGTGGGGGGCCAGTATTGGATCTCAATATCTAGCTGTCCATTAACTGCCCCCACCCCCTTCACTGGCCCCCTCCCCGGGGACAAACTCATCTTCAAATCCGGACAGAAGAGCGAGGGGGCCGAGGGGTGAACTTCAGTCCTCGCCCGACGAGCGAAAGGGAGGCTGAGGTGGAGGAGAGAAGAGAAGACAGGGCGAGAGAGAGGAGGGAAGACAGGGTGACGTGGAGGAGAGGAGGGAAGACAGGGTGAGGGAGAGGAGAGAAGAGAAGACAGGGCGAGAGAGAGGAGGGAAGACAGGGTGAGGGAGAGGAGAGAAGAGAAGACAGGGCGAGGGAGAGGAGAGAAGAGAAGACAGGGCGAGGGAGGGGAGAGAAGAGAAGACAGGGTGAGGGAGAGGAGAGGAGGGAAGACAGGGTGAGGGAGAGGAGAGGAGGGAAGACAGAGTGAGGGAGAGGAGAGGAGAGGAGGGAAGACAGGGTGAGGGAGAGGAGAGAAGAGAAGACAGGGCGTGGCAGAGGAGAGGAGGGAAGACAGGGTGAGGGAGAGGAGAGGAGAGGAGGGAAGACAGGGTGAGGGAGAGGAGAGGAGGGAAGACAGGGTGAGGGAGAGGAGAGAAGAGAAGACAGGGCGAGGGTGAGGAGAGGAGGGAAGACAGGGTGAGGAAGAGGGGAGAAGAGAAGACAGGGCGAGAGAGAGGAGGGAAGACAGGGTGAGGGAGAGGAGAGAAGAGAAGACAGGGCGAGGGAGAGGAGAGAAGAGAAGACAGGGTGAGGGAGAGGAGAGGAGGGAAGACAGGGTGAGGGAGAGGAGAGGAGAGGAGGGAAGACAGAGTGAGGGAGAGGAGAGGAGAGGAGGGAAGACAGGGTGAGGGAGAGGAGAGAAGAGAAGACAGGGCGTGGCAGAGGAGAGGAGGGAAGACAGGGTGAGGGAGAGGAGAGGAGAGGAGGGAAGACAGGGTGAGGGAGAGGAGAGGAGGGAAGACAGGGTGAGGGAGAGGAGAGAATAGAAGACAGGGCGAGGGTGAGGAGAGGAGGGAAGACAGGGCGATGGTGAGGAGAGGAGGGAAGACAGGGTGAGGGAGAGGAGAGGAGGGAAGACAGGGTGAGGGAGAGGAGAGGAGGGAAGACAGGGCGAGAGAGAGGAGAGAAGAGAAGGCAGGGTGAGGTAGGGGAGAGGTGAGGTTGGGGAGAGGTGAGGTAGGGGCAAACAGATAGGGTGAGGGAGGGAAGAAGGGACAGGGTGAGGTAGGGGTGAAGAGACAGGGTCAGGTGGGGTGAATAGACAGGTGCGGCAGAGGTGAGGAGAGAGTGAGTGGTGAGGTGGGACCAGCTCCTCTCTTAAAGGTTGGACGCCCGGACCGGGTGCGCCTCGCCAGCAGAGGAGGCGCCTCCAGGCGCACGAGCCGGGGTTTACCCTGAGCCCCAAAAAGCTTGAGCTGCACGAGGCGCTATCTTCCCAGATCTCCCTAGAGAATAGATCTGGTTTGGCAGGAGAGGCGCTACACACCCTGGTGTGCGCCTAGAGGTCTTGAGGCAGACAAGGCACCGTCAAACTCAAGGATGGAAATGAGGAGGCGCATCTCCTGAGGAAGACGAGGCGCTATCTGCTCTGCACCATGTCCTGCGCCTTCATGAAGACATTGGACTATCCGCCATGTGCTGCAACGTCTTGAGGAATTGACAAGGCGCTATCTGTCCTGCTCTTTGTCGTAAACCCCTGAGGAACACGAGGCACCATCTTTCCTGCTCTCTGTGCAAAGCTTGAGGAAGTCGAGGCGCTGGCCTTGCTCTCAGTCGGTGAGCGCCTCTCACGTGGAGAAGGCGCTATCCGTCCTGGAGGTGCTTCAGAGGTCACTGGGTGCACATGGCGCTAATAGCGCTGCTCCTCGCTGAGCACTCTTGAGGTGGACGAGGCGCTATACGTCCAGCTTCCTCTGAGAGGCCGCGGGTGGACTCCTTGGGGACCAGCACACTTCTGAGGCTGTAGCAACAGAGGAGAGACCTGCCGTCCCGGAAGAAGGCTTGAAGCCGGTCAGCTGGGAAGATGTCAGGTGAGAAACCCCAGCATTTCCGCTAATGCCCCCGTGGGTTCCTGTAACGAGTCCCCCATACCGCCACGGAGCCCCCCTTGACTGGTTATTATGACCACCCAGTTTCATTTTCAGTGAGGCCCCCGGATTCCTTTAGGAGATACTATAGCTTTCTGTAGAGACCCTCTGACCTTCTGTAAGTCCCCATGCCTTCCCTCAGGGAGACTCCCATACCTTCATGCTTCCCTGTAAGGCGCCCTTACCTTCCTATAGTGACTCCCAATACCTCCGATAAGACGCCCTTACCTTCCGGTGATGACCCTTACCTTCCTATAGAGACTCCCAATACCTCCTGTAGAACCCCTTACCTTCGGTGATGACCCCTTACCTTCCTATAGAGACTCCCAATACCTCCTGTAGAACCCCTTACCTTCGGTGATGACCCCTTACCTTCCTATAGTGACTCCCAATTCCTCCTGTAGAACCCCTTACCTTCGGTGATGACCCCTTACCTTCCGGTGATGACTCCCAATTCCTCCTGTAAGGCGCCCTTACCTTCCGGTGATGACCCCTTACCTTCCTATAGTGACTCTCAATACCTCCTTTAAGGCTCCCTTACCTTCCGGTGATGACCCCTTACCTTCCTAAAGTGACTCCTAATACCTCCTGTAAGGCACCCTTACCTTCGGATGATGACCCCTTACCTTCCTATAGTGACTCCCAATATCTCCTTTAAGGCGCCCTTACCTTCGGGTGATGACCCCTTACCTTCCTATAGTGACTCCCAATATCTCCTATAAGACCCCCTTACCTTCCGGTGATGACCCTTACCTTCCTAAAGTGACTCCCAATTCCTCCTGTAGAACCCCTTACCTTCGGTGATGACCCCTTACCTTCCTATAATGACTCCCAATACCTCCTTTAAGGCTCCCTTACCTTCGGGTGATGACCCCTTACCTTCCTTAAGTGACTCCTAATACCTCCTGTAAGGCGCCCTTACCTTCGGATGATGACCCCTTACCTTCCTATAGTGACTCCCAATATCTCCTTTAAGACGCCCTTACCTTCGGGTGATGACCCCTTACCTTCCTAAAGTGACTCCCAATTCCTCCTGTAGGACCCCTTACCTTCCGGTGATGACCCCTTTCCTTCCTATAGTGACTCCCAATACCTCCTGTAGGACCCCTTACCTTCCGGTGATGACCCCTTACCTTCCTAAAGTGACTCCCAATTCCTCCTGTAGGACCCCTTAACTTCCGGTGATGACCCCTTACCTTCCTAAAGTGACTCCCAATACCTCCTGTAAGGCGCCCTTACCTTCGGGTGATGACCCCTTACCTTCCTATAGTGACTCCCAATATCTCCTTTAAGGCGCCGTTACCTTCCGGTGATGACCCCTTACCTTCCTATAGTGACTCCCAATACCTCCTGTAAGGCGCCCTTACCTTCCGATGAAGACCCCTTACCTTCCTATAGTTACTCCCAATACCTCCTGTAAGGCGCCCTTACCTTCGGGTGATGACCCCTTACCTTCCTATAGTGACTCCCAATATCTCCTTTAAGGCGCCCTTACCTTCCGGTGATGACCCCTTACCTTCCTATAGTGACTCCCAATATCGCCTTTAAGGCGCCCTTACCTTCCGGTGATGACCCCTTACCTTCCTATAGTGACTCCCGATATCTCCTTTAAGGCGCCCTTACCTTCGGGTGATGACCCCTTACCTTCCTATAGTGACTCCCAATATCTCCTTTAAGACGCCCTTACCTTCGGGTGATGACCCCTTACCTTCCTATAGTGACTCCCAATTCCTCCTGTAGAACCCCTTACCTTCGGTGATTACCCCTTACCTTCCTATAATGACTCCCAATACCTCCTTTAAGGCTCCCTTACCTTCGGGTGATGACGCCATACCTTCCTAAAGTGACTCCTAATACCTCCTGTAAGGCGCCCTTACCTTCGGGTGATGACCCCTTACCTTCCTATAGTGACTCCCAATATCTCCTTTAAGACGCCCTTACCTTCGGGTGATGACCCCTTACCTTCCTAAAGTGACTCCCAATTCCTCCTGTAGGACCCCTTACCTTCCGGTGATGACCCCTTTCCTTCCTATAATGACTCCCAATACCTCCTGTAGGACCCCTTACCTTCCGGTGATGACCCCTTACCTTCCTAAAGTGACTCCCAATTCCTCCTGTAGGACCCCTTAACTTCCGGTGATGACCCCTTACCTTCCTAAAGTGACTCCCAATACCTCCTGTAAGGCGCCCTTACCTTCGGGTGATGACCCCTTACCTTCCTATAGTGACTCCCAATATCTCCTTTAAGGCGCCGTTACCTTCCGGTGATGACCCCTTACCTTCCTATAGTGACTCCCAATATCTCCTTTAAGGCGCCCTTACCTTCCGGTGATGACCCCTTACCTTCCTATAGTGACTCCCGATATCTCCTTTAAGGCGCCCTTTCCTTCGGGTGATGACCCCTTACCTTCCTATAGTGACTCCCAATATCTCCTTTAAGACGCCCTTACCTTCGGGTGATGACCCCTTACCTTCCTATAGTGACTCCCAATACCTCCTGTAGGACCCCTTACCTTCGGTGATGACCCCTTACCTTCCTATAATGACTCCCAATACCTCCTTTAAGGCTCCCTTACCTTCGGGTGATGACCCCTTACCTTCCTAAAGTGACTCCCAATACCTCCTGTAAGGCTCCCTTACCTTCGGGTGATGACCCCTTACCTTCCTAAAGTGACTCCCAATACCTCCTGTAAGGCGCCCTTACCTTCGGGTGATGACCCCTTACCTTCCTATAGTGACTCCCAATTCCTCCGATAAGACGCCCTTACCTTCCGGTGATGACCCCTTACCTTCCTAAAGTGACTCCCAATACCTCCTGTAGGCGCCCTTACCTTCGGGTGATGACCCCTTACCTTCCTAAAGTGACTCCCAATTCCTCCTGTAGGACCCCTTACCTTCCGGTGATGACCCCTTACATTCCTATAGAGACTCCCAAAACCTCCTGCAAGACACCCATACCTTACGGTGATGACCCCTTACCTTCCTAAAGTGACTCCCAATTCCTCCTGTAGGACCCCTTACCTTCCGGTGATGACCCCTTACCTTCCTAAAGTGACTCCTAATACCTCCTGTAAGGCGCCCTTACCTTCGGATGATGACCCCTTACCTTCCTATAGTGACTCCCAATATCTCCTTTAAGGCACCCTTACCTTCGGGTGATGACCCCTTACCTTCCTATAGTGACTCCCAATACCTCCTGTAAGGCGCCCTTACCTTCCGATGAAGACCCCTTACCTTCCTATAGTTACTCCCAATACCTCCTGTAAGGCTACCTTACCTTCCGGTGATGACCCCTTACCTTCCTAAAGTGACTCCCAATACCTCCTTTAAGGCTCCCTTACCTTCCGGTGATGACCCCTTACCTTCCTATAGCGACTCCCAATATCTCCTTTAAGACGCCCTTACCTTCGGGTGATGACCCCTTACCTTCCTAAAGTGACTCCCAATACCTCCTGTAGGCTCCCTTACCTTCTGGTAATGACCCCTTACCTTCTTATAATGATCTCAAACCTTCCTTTAAGGCTTCCTTTCCTTCCAATAATGACCCCCTGTCTTCCTATGCCATAAGACCCCTCGCTTCTCTCTAATGGCCCCTTACGTCTTCCGATAAGGACCCCTTGGCTTCATGTTTCAACCTTACGCTGTTTGTAAATTGACCCATAGCTTCCTCCAGGAGCTCCCGCCATCTTGTAAGGACCCCCCCACGCATTTCTGCCCCAGCACTCTCTATCAGTGTCTGGCTGTGGCCCCCAGTGCCCTCATGCTGGGGGGGTCTCCAACTGCAAGGCATGTTTCCAAAGAGCATACACCAGTGGGTCTTATCTTGGGGTCCGCAAATCCCTTGGGATCCACAAGCGTACCTCTGTGGTCCATGACTCTTTGAAAAACATAATAATACAAGTATTGTATTGTAATTGCATTATATAGCGCTTACTACCCGTGACGAGGCATCAAAGCACTTTTTTGGCGAGTAGCATGCTTCTCGGCAACCCAAAAAGGATTAGTGGTGAATTACTATAGTGAAACACGAAATTAATTTGAGCGGTGGATATGTGAGTCTGTTATTTGGATTGTAAAAGGAATAGTGGAGGGATAGAAGAAGGAAGGGTCTAGGAAGTGTTTTTTTGAGTTCACAGCATTAGGTGGGGGTTAGGAATGAGTAAATTGTCATCATGTTTTTCCTGGAGGTCGTCTGCTCAGGAAGGGCTGTGCCGAGTGCGGCTGGGTTATGCCGAGGCTTTGCCTGTACACCCGACACCATATTTTTCCTGTCATTTGCTTAATACCAGATCTCTAGGTAAGCACTCCACTGACATTTGGAACTTGATATCTGATGCAAAAACTTCCTGCTTATTCTTGACGGAGACCTGGCTTAATGAATGCTCTGGTCCCGACATCGCCTCTGCAGTCCCTCCTAATTATACCATCCATAGGAAGGATAGAGAGGTGGGTCGTGGCGGCGGGGTGGCAGTAATTGTCAACAAGAGTCTGTCCTGTTCAACCTTCCCGGTGGATAACATTAAGGGTAGTGAAGCCTTGGGCTTCACTCTTAAATGATCTTCTCACCATACTTGTACTGGGATCATTATCTATAGAGCACCTGGCCCCCTGGGCTCGTTCTTTGGAGACCTACAGGCGGCACTCTCCGTAATGTGTTTAAGATCTGAGCATTGTCTCCTATTGGGAGACTTTAATCTCCACTTGGACAAAGCGGCTGATCCTGACACTATTAAACTTCTTGATATAGTCTGTCCGTTGGGCTTATCTCCTTTCATCAGCAGCCCGACTCATACTAAAGGCCACACGATCGATCAGATCTTTTCTACAGGATCTTTAGAAGCCTTTCCACCGCGTCCCGTTCTTTGGTCTGAGCACTTTTTAATAGATTTTTGGATCTCTATTATGGTCAAGCCCAATGTCAGAGGAGTGGAGGATACTAAGAGGCGGTCGCAGCCTTTCCACCGAGTGACGGCAGAAATGTTTTCGGCCGCCCTTGATCAATATCCCTGCCCCCTAGCAGGGAACCTGGAGTCAGATTTAGAAACTGTCCAGAAATGGCTTGAAACTAGATTTGAGGAATTGGCTCCTGGTAAAACAGGCAAACCGGAGAGCAAACAAATTTCGGCCCCCTGGTTCACTCCCCTCCTTGGCAAGCTGCGCCAGGATTGCAAGAGGGCGGAACGAGTTTGGAGGCGTCGATACGATTTGGAAGATAAAATTAAATACAGGGGATTCATTTGTCTCTACCATAAGAAAATTTCGGAGGCAAAAAAAAGTTATCTCGAACATAGAATTGATGTAGCAGATAACAGGAGTAAGGAAATCTTTAGAATTGTTCAGGAATTCATTTCCCCTGCTGCAAGCTCTCCAAATCACTCTCATACAGGAGCATGGATCTGCCAGCTTAGTAAATTCTTCACTAATAAAATCAAGCTCATCCAAGATTCCTTTCTTCGTTTAGGTCCTGGTACTGGAGCCTGTCGTCCGAGCTGTCCACCTTCACTTTTAACGGAATCAGGACCGTTGCTTTGGGACTTCCCGGCTATGTCTTTGGCCTCCTCTCTTGAACTACTAACCCGTCTTAAATCAGGCTCGCCGCTGGACCCTTGTCCTGCTACCTGCCTTGGAAGGGTTGCCCCGGCAATTAACACTCTCCTAAACCCACTGCTTAATGCCTCCCTTACATCTGGTGAAGTACCTGCGGCCTGGAAGCACGCCCTAATCCTACCGCTGCTAAAAAAAACAACAGCAGATCCCCTTGAACATGCGAATTATAGACCAATCTCCCTTCTCCCAGCCATGGCCAAGGTGATTGAGAAACACGTGCATTCCTCTATTACAAGCTTTACAGAGAATAACAACTTACTTCACGATTCTCAATCGGGTTTCCGTGCGAATTACAGCACGGAGACAGCCTTGCTAGAGATAACTGATGCCATTCGATAGACTCTGGATGGTGGAGGAAAGGCGATTTTGGTTATGTTGGACTTGTCGGCTGCTTTCGACACCGTCCCCCATGTCGGTCTCCTGTCAAGATTATGGGGGATCGGACTGCGGGGGACGGTGTTGGAATGGTTTAAGTCATTTCTTACCAACCGCCGACAAGTGGTCTGGGCACCTCCGATTTCCGCTGAAATGCCTCCGCTGGAGATAGGGGTCCCGCAAGGGTCCATTCTTAGCCCCTGCCTGTTTAATATCTACATGGCTCCTCTGGCGGAGGTAGAGAAGTCTTTTGGTGCCCAGATCATATCCTATGCTGACGACACCCAGCTACTTTTCACATGTAACAAGGGAGAGGATTTTGACGGCAATCAGATTGGGGAGTGTCTGGAAGCCGTGTTTGAGTGGTTTCAGAGACACAGCCTGAAATGCAACTCTGATAAGTCAGAGTTGCTTTTCTTTGGAAGCCCACCAAATCCTGAGTGGAGGTCCTGGTGGCCACAGGATATGGCACCGCCTAGAGAAACCTCGTTAAAAGCCAAAAATCTGGGCGTCCTATGTGATATAGATCTTTCTTTTAGACCTCAAGTCATAGGATTGACTGGAAAATGATTTGGCATGTTGAAGATGATGCGGAAATTTCTCCCCCTAATATCTCTTCAACATAAAAAAATCATAGTTCAAGCCCTGATAGGCTCGAGGCTTGACTATGCAAATGCCCTTTACCTAGGCCTCCCCAAATATCTCTTAGCTCGCCTGCAGGTTGTGCAGAACTCGGCCGCAAGAGCTATCTTTGGACTGCCGCGAAGGGCACGTGCGTCAGAGCTGCTGGAGAAATTGCATTGGCTCCCCATTGCCAAGAGAGTCACTTTTAAAGTTTTGACTCTGGCCTTTAAAGCCCTTCATCACATCGGCCCTAAATATCTCCGGAAACGGATGGCTTTTTATGTCCCAAAGAGAACCTTGAGGTCTGCACAACAAGCAAAAGCCATCGTCCCTATAATTAAGCGAGCCCGTATTGGAGGCCGCTCTTTTCGTTATCTGGCCCCTTGCTGTTGGAACGAGCTCCCAATTGCTGTGCGATCATTGTCCAATTTGCTCGCCTTTCGAAAAGAACTGAAGACGTGGCTTTTCACCCAGTAATATCTTTACCACCTGCGTAGAGCACTGTGTTATGTACTGACTTTTTTTCTCTTTGCCAAAGCGCCGGGACACTCTTGTGAGTAGCCGCGCGCTATAGAAGAGATTTATAACATAACATAACAACATAAAATGTGTGTGTAGGGGAAGAGTCGGAGGGAAAGGTTTAGAAAGGCTTGTTTTTGGGGTTTGGAATAGTAAATGAGGTCTGAGATGATGCAAGGAGGGGTAGAGTAGGGAAGAGTCTGGAAAGGGTTATTCTGGGGATCGCAGTAGTGGTGTGGGATTTGGGATGAATGAGAAAGTGGAGGTAAAAGATATATTGATAGAGGTATAGGGTGAGAACTAGGGTTGTGCATTGGAAAGAGTAGTAGAAAGAAGTTTAAGATGAGTCAGAGTTGACGTAGAGGATATATATTGAGAGAGGTATAGGGTGAGATATAGGATAGTGCATTGGATATGCTGAATTAGAGGCAAAGTAATAAATACAAAGATACATAAGTACATGGAAGGTATGTATGTATAAAGAAGGTAATATATGTGGATTAAAGATGCATTTAATAAACCCAGACTTTCAAGCTTTGCTGTACTTTAAATTAATTTATTTGTTTGCTTTTTATTCAATAGTGTGGCAATTTTAGATAAATAGTTCTGATAAAAGATTTACTTATTCATGCAGTCACTTATATGAATCTGAAGCATAGAAATATGCACCCCCCAGTCTGCAATGATCGATCGGCCTGTGTTTCAAAACATGGAACCAGCCCCATTCCCACCATGGAGAGGAAGGGGGCGCACACTTTCACACCGTAGTCACATGAGAGAATCAGCAAAACCCAGGTGGAAATAGCAAAAGCGTTCAGGGAAGCACTACCTGGCGAGTCTCAGGGCCAGCAGCCCACACATGAATAGAAAGGCCATGTCAGAGGGAGACACACAGAGGAAGAGAGGGAGAAAGAGAGGAAAGAAACACACACCAGAGGAGAGCGCTGGGGAGGAGACAATGAGTTATGGGAAGGGGGACACGGAGAGGCGAGAAAGGGAAAGTGGGGTTCCTCTGTGTGTTGGACTTGAAACAGAGAAAGTCCTTCCCCGGCTCCCCACCATGCGCCATTCACAGTCCCAGGCGTGTGCGTCCTCGTGGGGGGCCCACAGCGGCCAGCGTGGAAGCACGTGGGGTGTTTGATGAACGTATGATCATAATGGGATAGCGCCTCATGCCGTCCTAAGGTCCTCTCAACGCAATGAGGGGCAGGGGTGTATCGGAGACCCCCGCATCCCCTGCAGTGCGAGGCAACCCCCAGGATTGTGAGCGAAGGCATGGATGAAGAAATAGATAAAAGCTTCCTGAGCCGGCCACCTGAGCATAGGGGGCCCCACCATGGGGCCCTACCATTCAAGGGGCCCCATTGAGCCGAAGACCAATGAATATCTGGGCAGTCTGGGAGACAATGGGGCCACTCATCACATTTTGCAGGGGGCCCCACCAGTTTGTGTTATACCACTGATGAGGGGGCAGGACTGACCGCGGTGACCCAGATAGAGGACAGTTAGTGCTTAACTTGTAATTAACATTTTTATAATTGTGCAGGACCGCCAGGCGTTTCAGGATCCTTTTGCCGGCGCTAAAGAATGGCAGGGCGGTCGAATACTAGGACTGCCAAGTCCTGATGCCACGTCACGCCTCCTTCTCCACCACCCTCCACACTTTGTCTCAGTCTTGCGGGTTTTTCGTCCCTGAGTTCTACCTTTGCCACTGTTTACATAGGTTTATCTTCCTCCCTCTTTTACCTCTCTCTCTCTCTTCCCCTGGGACAAAGTCAAAGTGGTATAGCTGGGATCAGACCAAGACACCAAGGGGCATATTTACAAGCCACTATCACCACAAGAAATCTCTTTTTGTGACGTTCCTGTGGTGATACGGGCTTCGCCTTATTTGCAGGGCGGCATTAAGCCCCTTAACGTGGATTAACGTTGGTTTGTATAAAAGGCACCTATCCCGATATACGCAACGTGAAAGGGGCGGGCAATTGGTGTTGTGGAACACCCATTGATTCTGACACTGCCCAGAATTACAAGGGTGGCATACACATGGGGAAGTGCCAACATTACGACTAGAAGACAACACCCTATTGGATACCTCCCAATTGGGCTTTAGAGCCTGCCACAGTACCGAGACCGCCCTTCTGGAGGTAGTCGACAATATTCGGCTATCCTTGGATGCTAAACAATCTGCCATCCTGATCCTATTAGACCTGTTGGCAGCCTTCGACACCATCTCCCACAGCGTCCTGGTAAGACGGCTGGCGGAGATTGGTGTCGGAGTTCGTGCACACAGATGGATTCAGAGCTACCTATCAGGGAGACGGTCACAGGTCAAGATTGGCTCATTCTCTTCCTCCTATGTGGATAACGACAAAGGTGTCCCACAGGGCTCTATATTGAGCCCTACATTATTTAATGTACATCTATCCCCACTGGCGAAGGTGATCAAAACATATGGCTTTGATACAGTATCCTACGCCGACGACACCCAGATTCTGATAACTTTAGGCCCCAATCCAGCTGATGCCAAATTGAGATTCCAACAGTGCATGATTGCCATCCAAGAATGGATGACAAACAATTATTTAATGTTAAATGCAGAAAAGACGGAAATCATGCTGTTTGGCATGGCAAACAAAATCTGGACAGATGAATGGTGGCCTCCATCTCTAGGCTTATGCCCAACCCCAAAAAACTCAGTCAGAAATCTGGGAGTCATCATTGATGATAAATTGTCCCTGTCCCCACACATAAATAAGGCTGTCCACTCCAGTATAGGGCTAATGAGAAGCCTCAGGAAGATCTTCAAGTGGCTCCCACTTGCCTCCCGTAAACCTCTTATTCAGGGTCTCATAATCAGCCGCCTCGATTATGGTAATGCGCTATTGGCTGATGTAAATGACAGCGCTCTAACTAAACTCCAGACTCTACAAAATTCAGCTGCAAGGCTGATACTTGATCTTCCTCCTCGCACCCCCTCAGCTCCATGCCTGAAGGCCCTTCACTGGCTCCCAATAAGAAAGCGAATCTCATTCAAAATATGTTGTTTGGTGCATAAATCCATCAATGGTCTCGGACCTAAATACCTGCAGAGAAAACTCCAAGGCTACTGCCCAGGGAGAACCGTGCGCTCATCTAACAAACACTTTTTAAAGGTCCCTAAGGTTAGGACAGTCAGAAATGGGGACAGAAGCTTTTCCAAAATAGGCCCCTCCACCTGGAATACCCTTCCTTTATCTCTTAGAATGGACCCAAATCACAAAACATTTCGTAAAAATCTTAAAACTTGGCTTTTTAACTGATATTAAATCCCATGCCAGTCCTCTATAGCTCAGTCCTTCGCTAGCGCTCTGAGACCGAACTGTGAGTTATGCGCTATACAAAAAGAAATACATAGACATAGACATAGGACAACACCAGGTC
Organism: Lissotriton vulgaris; assembly: GCF_964263255.1. NCBI lineage: Eukaryota > Metazoa > Chordata > Amphibia > Caudata > Salamandridae > Lissotriton > Lissotriton vulgaris. The sequence goes on from NC_141686.1 coordinate 324,185,740, forward strand.
TTAACATGGCTCAGCGAGGAGAAATGCTTTTTTTCTCCTTGTTTTTGCTGTGTCCTTGTGTGCTGCATTGTTCAGCACACATGGAAAGTGCAGAACACCATCAATGATTGTTTATGTGCAGGAAGGTGTCCCTTTCTGCACATAAACATTCATTAAATAATGACAATTTGAAACTGAAGTGTCTGCTGCTCCATTGAGATTATGTGCAGGAAGGGACACTGTCTGGCACATAAAGAATCATTCCCCCAACGCAGCCCCTTTGTACTACGGTGCAATGGTGCCTGCGTTGGTGCTAGGCAGCTTAATTTACCGCTGCCGCTAGGGGAAGTTCAGGGGTGCACCCTATCTTTGTAAATATAGTGCATCCCTGTGTATTCAGTATGGCGGAGCGTGGCATTAGCACATTTAGCTTAACGCCGCACTCTGTCATTCGGTTGTACATATGCCCCTCAGAGGGGTACGTACATACTCATATCGCACGGAGAGTCACTGGCGGAGCTGGGGGACAGACCCAGATACGAAGGGGCATATTTACAAGGGAATGGAAGGGCGTGGCGTTAAGCACTAAATGCTAATGCCATGCGCCGCCATTTGTAAAGCACAGGGATGAGCGTATTTACAAAGATGCAGCACATCCCTGCGTTTTCCCTAGCGCTGGCACTAAATGAAGCTGAATAGCGCCAATGCAGGCCCCCTTGACCCATAGTCCTGTGATGTTTTAGGACCCTGTGATGTTTGTAGGACCCTGTGATGTTTGTAGGACCCTGTAATGTTTGTAGGACCCTGAGATGTTTTAGGACCCTGTGATGTTTGCAGGATCCTGTGATGTTTGTTGGATCCTGTGATGTTTGTAGGACCCTGTGATGTTTGCAGAACCCTGTGATGTTTGCAGGACCCTATGATGTTTGTAGGACCCTGTGATGTTTGTAGGACCCTGTGATGTTTGCAGGATCCTGTGATGTTTGTTGGATCCTGTGATGTTTGTAGGACCCTGTGATGTTTGCAGGATCCTGTGATGTTTGCAGGATCCTGTGATGTTTGTAGGTCCCTGTGATGTTTGCGGGATCCTGTGATATTTGTAGGACCCTGGGATGTTTGCAGGACCCTGGGATGTTTGCAGGACCCTGTGATGTTTGCAGGGCCCTGTGATGTATGCAGGACCCTGTGATGTTTGTAGGACCCTGTGATGTTTGTAGGACCCTGTGATATTTGTAGGACCCTGTGATATGTGTAGGACCCTGTGATGTTTGCAGGATCCTGTGATGTTTGTTGGATCCTGGGATATTTGCAGGATCCTGTGATGTTTGTTGGACCCTGTGATGTTTGCAGGATCCTGTGATGTTTGCAGGACCCTGTGATGTTTGTAGGACCCTGTGATGTTTGCAGGATCCTGTGATGTTTGTTGGATCCTGTGATGTTTTAGGACCTTGTGATGTTTGTAGGATCCTGTGATGTTTGTAGGATCCTGTGATGTTTTAGGACCCTGTGATGTTTGTAGGACCCTGTGATGTTTGTAGGATCCTGTGATGTTTGCAGGATCCTGTGATGTTTGCAGGACCCTGTGATGTTTGTAGGACCCTGTGATGTTTGTAGGACCCTGTGTTGTTTGTAGGACCCTGTGATGTTTGCAGGATCCTGTGATGTTTGTTGGATCCTGTGATCTTTGTAGGACCCTGTGATGTTTGCAGGATCCTGTGATTTTTGCAGGATCCTGTGATGTTTGTAGGACCCTGTGGTGTTTGCAGGATCCTGTGATATTTGTAGGACCCTGGGATGTTTGTAGGACCCTGGGATGTTTATAGGACCCTGTGATGTTTGCAGGATCCTGTGATGTTTGCAGGATCCTGTGAAGTGTATAGGTCCCTGTGATATTTGTAGCCCCTGTGATGTTTGTAGGACCCTATGATGTTTGCAGGATCCTGTGATGTTTGCAGGATCCTGTGATGTTTGTAGGACCCTGTGCTGTTTGTTGGATCCTGTGATGTTTGTAGGATCCTGTGATGTTTGCAGGATCCTGTGATGTTTGTAGGATCCTGTGATGTTTGCAGGACCCTGTGATGTTTGCAGGACCCTGTGATGTTTGCAGGACCCTGTGATGTTTGCAGGACCCTGTGATGTTTGCAGGACCTTGTGATAATTGTAGGTCCCTGTGATATTTGTAGGACCCTGGGATGTTTGTAGGACCCTGGGATGTTTATAGGACCCTGTGATGTTTGCAGGATCCTGTGATGTTTGCAGGATCCTGTGAAGTGTATAGGTCCCTGTGATATTTGTAGCCCCTGTGATGTTTGTAGGACCCTATGATGTTTGCAGGATCCTGTGATGTTTGCAGGATCCTGTGATGTTTGTAGGACCCTGTGCTGTTTGTTGGATCCTGTGATGTTTGTAGGATCCTGTGATGTTTGCAGGATCCTGTGATGTTTGTAGGATCCTGTGATGTTTGCAGGACCCTGTGATGTTTGCAGGACCCTGTGATGTTTGCAGGACCCTGTGATGTTTGCAGGACCCTGTGATGTTTGCAGGACCTTGTGATAATTGTAGGTCCCTGTGATATTTGTAGGTCCTTGGGATGTTTGCCCTTGCCCCAGCTTCATGCTTCTTTACCTCTTTCCTCTGTCTCCACAGTCTTCACAGCCACCAGCCTGAGCATCCTGACCTCGGCCGAGGCCTACCCAGTGCCCACTGGTCCCGACTGGTGTGGGGTTGTGAGCTCCACCTGCCCCCCACAGGCCTGTGGCAGGTACTGCTCGTCAGGCGTGAACAGCGAAGAGCACTGCAGTGAAGCCAGGCAAAGACCCAAGGGCCCCCCGAAGAACCCCCGGGTTCAAGGGGTCCGCGTGGAGCTGGAGATGCAAGCCCTCTGGGAGGAGTTTGACCGACTGGGAACTGAGATGATCGTGACCAAGGCTGGGAGGTAAGAGGCACCTGAGGGGGTAAGAGGGACCTGAGGGAAGTAAGAGGGCCCTGAGGGGGTAAGAGGGACCTTAGGGGGTAAGAGGGCCCTGAGGGGGTGAGAGGGCCCTGAGGGGGTATGAGGGACCTGAGGGGGTAAGAGGGACCTGAGGGGGAAAGAGGGACCTGAGGGGGTAAGAGGGACCCGAGGGGGAAAAAGGGTCCTGAGGGGGTAAGAGGGCCTGAGGGGGTGAGAGGGCCCTGAGGGGCTATGATGGACCTGAGGGGGTAAGAGGGACCTGAAGGGGTAAGAGGGCCCTGAGGAGGCAAGAGGGACCTGAGGGGGTAAGAGGGCCCTGAGGGGGTAGGAGGGCCCTTAGGGGGTAAGAGGGCCCTGAGGGGGTAAGAGGGACCTGAGGGGGTAAGAGGTCCCTGAGGGGGTAAGAGGGCCCTGAGGGGGTAAGGGGGCCCGAGGGGGTAAGAGGGCCCTGAGGGGGTATGAGGGACCTGAGGGTGTAAGAGGGACCTGAGGGGGTAAGAGGGCCCTGAGGGAGTGAGAGGGCCCTGAGGGGGTATGAGGGACCTGAGGGGGTAAGAGGGACCTGAGGGGGTAAGAGGGCCTTGAGGGGGTCAGAGGGCCCTGAGGGGGGTAAGAGGGACCTGAGGGGGCAAGAGGGACCTGAGGGGGCAAGAGGGACCTGAGGGGGTAAGAGGGCCCTGAGGGGGTAAGAGGGACCTAAGGGGGTAAGAGGTCCCTGAGGGGGTAAGAGGGCCCTGAGAGGGTAAGGGGGTCCTGAGGGGGTAAGAGGGACCTGAGGGGGTAAGAGGGACCTGAGGGGGTAAGAGGGCCCTGAGGGGGGTAAGAGGGACCTGAGGGGGTAAGAGGGCCCTGAGGGGGTAAGAGGGACCTGGGGAGGCAAGAGGGCCCTGAGGGGGGTAAGAGGGCCCAGAGGGGGGTAACAGGGCCCTGAGGGGGTAAGAAGGCCCTGAGGGGGTAAGAGGGACCTGAGGGGGTAAGAGGGACCTAAGGGGGTAAGATGGACCTAAGGGGGGTAAGAGGGCCCTGAGGGGGTAAGAGGGCCCTGAGGGCCGTAAGAGGGACCTGAGGGGGTAAGAGGGACCTGAGGTGGTAAGAGGGACCTGAGGGGGGTAGAGGGCCCTGAGGGGGTAAGAGGGCTCTGAGGGGGTAAGAGGGCCCTGAGGGGGGTAAGAGGGACCCGAGGGAGGGAGGAGGGCCCTGAGGGGGTAAGAGGGACCTGAGGGGGTAAGAGGTCCCTGAGGGGGTAGGAGGGCCCGGAGGGAGGGAGGAGGGCCCTGAGGGGGTAAGAGGGACCTGAGGGGGTGAAAGGGCCCTGAGGGGTAAGAGGGCCCTGAGGGGGGTATGAGGGCCCTGAGGGAGGGAGGAGGGCCCTGAGGAAGGGAGGAGGGCCCTGAGGGGGTAAGAGGGACCTGAGGGGGTGAGGGCCCTGAAGGCCGTAAGAGGGCCCTTAGGGACATAAGAGGGCCCTGAGGGGGTAAGAGGGCCCTTTGGTTGTAAGAGGACCCTGAGGGAGTTAGGAGGGTCTTGAGAGAGGTTAGAGGGCCCTTAGGGAGGGAGGTGGACCCTTAGGGAGGTAAGAGGGTCCCGAGGGAGGTAAGAGAGCCCTGAGCAAGGTAAGTGGGCCCTGATGGAGGTAAGAGGGTCCAGAGGGAGGTAAGAGGGCCCTGATGATGTAAGAGGGCCCTGAGGGAGGTAAGAGGGACCTAAGGGGGTAAGAGGGCCCTGAGGGGGTAAGAGGGCCCCGATGGAGGTAAGAGGGTCCAAAGGGAGGTAAGAGGGCCCGAGGGAGGTAAGAGGGCCCGAGGGAGGTAAGAGGGCCCTGATGATGTAAGAGGGCCCTGAGGGAGGTAACAGGGACCTAAGGGGGTAAGAGGTCCCTGAGGGGGTAAGAGGGACCTAAGGGGGTAAGAGGTCCCTGAGGGGGTAAGAGGGCCCTGAGGGGGTAAGCGGGCCCTGAGGGGGTAAGAGGGACCTAAGGGGTAAGAGGTCCTTGAGGGGGTAAGAGTGCCCTGAGGGGGTAAGCGGGCCCTGATGGAGGTAAGAGGGTCCAGAGGGAGGTAAGAGGGCCCGAGGGAGGTATGAGAGCCCAAGGGAGGTACGGAGGGTCCCGAGGAGGTAAGAGGGCCCTGAGAGAGGTAAGAAGGCCCTGAGGGAGGTAAGAGGGTCTGAGGTAGATAAGCGGGCCCTGAGATGGTAAGCGGGCCCTGGGGGAGGTAAGAGGGCCCGAGGGAGGTAAGAGGGCCCTGATGAGGTAAGAAGGCCCTGAGGGAGGTAAGAAGGCCCCTAGGTAGGCAAGAGGGCTCTTCGGGGGTAAGAGGGCCCTGAAGAGGTAAGAGGGCCCTGAGGGAGGTAAGAGGGTCAGAGGTAGAGAAGCAGGCTGTGAGATGGTAAGCGGGCCCTGGGGGAGGTAAGAGGGCCCTGAGGGAGGTAAGAGGGTCAGAGGTAGATAAGCGGGCCCTGAGATGGTAAGCGGGCCCTGGGGGAGGTAAGAGGGCCCTGAGGGAGGTAAGAGGGTCTGAGGTAGATAAGTGGGCCCTGAGATGGTAAGCGGGCCCTGGGGGAGGTAAAAGGGCCCTCAGGCTAGCACATAGGAATAGAGCTGCAGGGAAAGCTCATGTGTCAAGACCTGATGCAGAGATAGTTCAGTGAGCTACCACCTGATGCTGCGTTAGCTCAGTATGTTCAGCATTTTCTGCAGAGATAGCTTGGTGGGTGCAATGCCTGCTGAAGAGAGACCTTAGTGGATTCCGAACCTCCACAGACACAGCTCATTGAGACATGTGCCTGCTTCAGAAATCTCTATTTTGGCATGCACATCACCTGTTGTGGAAATTGCCCTAATGCAATTTACACTGTATCCCCTATACAGTGCTTGAAATTCGCAGGCCATTTTTAGGCCTCGCCACAGACAGCGTGAGCTGTCTGCGGCAGATCTAGGGGATATTCATCATAGTGATGTGTCGCCCTTGCACCACGCTAGGCGGGCAAGTGCGACGCTTCGCTAAAGTCAGATTAATCAAGCCACGCAAGGCCACCTTACAAGACTCTGCGTAGCTTGATATATCTGGAGTAACGCGACACAGTGCAAACTGCTGCCTTGCGTTACTCTGCCCTGGGAAGGCGTTCCGTGGGTAAAGCCAAAGCAGTGCAAACTGCTGCCTTGCGTTACTCTGTCCTGGGAAGGCGTTCCGTGGGTGGAGCCAACGCAGTGCAAACCGCTGCCTTGCGTTACACTGTCCCAGGAATGTGTTCCGTGGGTGGAGCCAACGTAGCACAAACAGCTGCCTTGTGTTACTCTGTCCGGGGAAGGCGTTCCGTGGGTTGAGCCGACGCAGTGCAAACCGCTGCCTTGTGTTACTCTGTCCTGGGAAGGCGTTCCATTGGTGGAGCCAACGCAGTGCAAACCGCTGCCTTGTGTTACACTGTCCTAGGAAGGCGTTCAGTGGGTGGAGCCAACACAATGCAAACCGCTGCCTTGTGTTACACTGTCCTAGGAAGGCGTTCCGTGGGTGGAGCCATCGCAATGCAAACCGCTGCCTTGTGTTACTCTGTCCTGAGAAGGCGTTCCATTGGTGGAGCCAACGCAATGCAAACCGCTGCCTTGTGTTACACTGTCCTAGGAAGGCGTTCAGTGGGTGGAGATAACACAGTGCAAACTGCTGCCTTGTGTTACTCTGTCCTGGGAAGGCGTTCCGTGGGCCGAGCCAACGCAGTGCAAACCGCTGCCTTGTGTTACACTGTCCTAGGAAGGTGTTCCGTGGGTGGAGCCAACGCAGTGCAAACCGCTGCCTTGTGTTACTCTGTCCTGAGAAGGCGTTCCGTGGGTGGAGCCAACGCAGTGTAAACTGCTGCCTTGCGTTACACTGTCCTAGGAAGGCGTTCCGTGGGTGGAGCCAACACAGTGCTAACTGCTGTCTTGTATTACTCTGCCCTGGGAAGACATTCCATGGGTGGAGCCAATGTAGCACAAACCGCTGCCTTGAGTTACTCTGCCCTGGGAAGATGTTCCGTGGGTGGAGCCAACGCAATGCAATGCGCTGACTTGTGTTACTCTGTCCTGGGAAGGTGTTCCGTAGGTGGAGCCAACGCAGTGCAAACCGCTGCCTTGTACGACTCTGTCCGGGGAAGGCATTCTGTGGGTGGGGCCAACGTAGCGCAAACCGCTGCCTTGTGTTACTCTGTCCTGGAAAGGCATTCCGTGGGTGGAGCCAACACAGTGCAAACTGCCTCCTTGTGTTACTCTGCCCTGAGAAGATGTTCCGTGGGTGGAGCCAACGTAGCGCAAACAGCTTCCTTGTGTTACTCTGTCCTGGAAAGGCGTTCCTTGGGTGCAGCGGGGCTGTTCCCACGCATCCACCCATGGAATATGGTGTGTTTCTAGATTTACTATCAGTGGCAGGCCTGAGAATGCGTCAAAATGCTAGAGGCATAACAAGAAGAATTATCTTTATTTCTCCTCATTTATTCCACTTTCAATCCCAAATTACTAGCTTTTACTGAGCAATTATTTTTTGAAAAAATATACTTTATTCATAAAATGTGCTTGTCCAGATACAAATTAACCAATCCCATTTCGGGTGGCATACTTTTTAACTGGACTAGGTGTTGCACGCAGGCAGAGACATGTCAGTTTTCCATCTAGATATGTGTTTCATAGTAAAAATACACTTTTATGCTGAAGTGTATTCCTAAAGTTTTTAGTTTACCCAGTCTGCCCATTTTCTTTGCTTCCATATTTTTTCCGCCTCTTATTTGGCATGTTTTTTAATGTCAACATAATAAAACACCATTACTCTGTCTAGTGCAATGTTTATACAGTCTTTGGTAGAAAAGATCTTGTGTTGGAAGACTCCCAGGTTTCTTGTCCATAAGCTTTCTTTGACACAAGATATTATTTTCAAAAGTAGGTTGTGTTTGTCTTTGGTACATGTTGTGGGGAAACCATACAGGATTGGTTCATAGTTTATATTGTTCTGTCCTGTGATCCCTTTTATCAGGGGTCCTATGGTTTTCCATGTTTGTTGCGCAAAGTGGCAGTTCCAGAGGAAATGGAGTACTAATTCTTCCGCCGCACAATTGTCGGTTGGGCAGGTGGAGTCTTTGGATAGTCCTCTTTTGTGTTGAAAGCTTTTCACTGGTAGCGCTTTGTGGATTGCCAGCCATGCCAGGTCCTTTTGGCTATTTGTAATCTCCTTGCTGTTTGCTATAGTCCATGCTTTTTTGGAGAGTTTTTCATTTAAGTTGTTTGCTGGCGTCAGCACTTCTTTCTTTTGAATGGCTTCCTTCGGAGCCGTTCTGTGTGTGAAGTCCTCTGGTTCTAGTTGTTCTTGCTTCATGTTTTTCAAGAAGTCCTCAATGATGGTCGACATTTTTGGTGGCCCAAATGCAGTGGGCAATCTGTTGTCTTGTTCTATGAGCTTAGTTGTTCTAAAAATGTTTGCCGCTCCATATCTGATGAAATGAGTCGCAATGTTTCTTTTCTCTATAATTGCATTTAAGCATAGGCTGGTGTATGTGACAAGGAAGTACAAGTATAGGTTTGGGACTCCCTTGCCCCCATTTTCTAGACAGTGTGGCTCACTGGTTAGAGGCAGCAGACCCGAGAGCAGAGGACGGCCCGGGACCAGGGTTCGATTTCCGGCGCGGCAGGTTTCTGGACCAGGGTCAGCGGACTCGATAATTCTCTCGCCTCGGTGCCCACTCTGATCAGCGATCACACTCGGCAACTCTGGGCATTAGCTTGCCTCATCTTCACTAACGGCCCCACCAGACCGCCGGGGATGCCTGGTCTCACCCTGGAGATACCCATTAAGGGACCATCTCTCAGGGAAGCCAGGAAGGGTTTCGCAGCGGTCGAAGCGCCTTGGGACCCTACGGGTAAGTAGTGCGCTATATAAATGCCAATACATTTACATTTATAGACAATCTCCCTTTTTAGTTTCTCCATTTTGGAGGACCAAAAGAAATCAAAGAGGGTTTTCTGCAGACTCTTTAGGGTCTCTTTGGAGGGTGGGAAAATCAAGGATCAAAGGGAGGAGGACTGCTTTATTTACTAGTATCTTCCCCACTAGGCTTAAGGATCTAGTCTTCCATAAACCATTTTTTTGGTTTATCCTTTTTTTAACTTCTACCCAGTTGTCTTCTCCTAAGGTGTCCTCTGAGAACCTGACTCCTAGTATTTTTGTTGGCTGTTTAGTGGTTTGGTCTGGTAAATTGGCCAAATTGTTCCAGTTTCCCACTGTGAGGAAGGTCGTTTTATCTATTTAGCTTTAAGCTTGTGCAAAAATGTCGCAATGTCGGAGTGTTCTTGACACTGACTGTGGGTCTGGGCATAATATGGTTATGTCGTCCATATAGGCTATACATTTAGCTTTGTTTCCTCCCGCACCAGGGAAAAAAAATACTTTTATCACTTTATCCTTTCTCAGGGTTGCTAATAGTGGTTCTAGGGCACAGATGAAGAGCGCTGGTGATAGTGGGCAACCCTGTCTAACTCCCGTGCCTATTTGTACCTCTTTGGAGAGGTGGTTGTTTACCTGGAATGCGCTGGAGGTGTTGGTGTACAGTAGTCCTATTATCTTTGTAAAAGCTGGTGGGAACCCTATGTGTTGGAGGACTTTTAACATATATGCATGTGACACACTGTCGAAGGCTTTTTGGAGGTCTGGGGAGAGGACCCCTAAGGTGGCGAGTTTTTCTCTAATGCCATCCAAATGGCATCTCTTATAGGGATCAGGCTGTCCCATGATTTTCTACCAGGGACAGCGCAGTTTTGGTCTGGGTGGATGACTAGTTTAAGTACCTTTTACTGTCTACATTGAGGAGTGTGATGGGCCTCCAATTTTCAAGACATTCTTTGTCTCCTTTTTTGTAGATTAAGGTCACCACTCCTTCTAGGAAGGATGGTGGGAGTTTTTTTTCTTCTGCTGCTTTATTGAGCATTTCAGTAAAGTCCCTCGCTATTGTGTCCCAAAAGGTTTTGTAAAATTCCCAGGGTAAGCCATCTTGCCCTGGAGCAGAGTCTTTTGGTGTTTGGGCAAGTGCATCTAATAATTCTTGCCCTTCAAAAGGTTTGTCTAGGAAGAGTTTTACCTCTTCTGACAAGCTTCCCTCTAAGTTTTTTAGAAAATCTTTTCCTGTGTTTTCCTCACAGTCCATCTCTGTGGAAGTTTTACACAACTGCCTCAGGAATACGGCCAGCTGGTTAAAGGCAAACTCGCTTCAGTTTAATGCCGGGAAAACTGAAGTGCTTTTTAGCGCTGGAACAAGGATCCCTCGCCCGTTTCCCAACAATTTTTGGCCCCCGGAATCCGGCTCTACCGTCCGGCCTTCGGACTCTGTCCGTAACCTGGGAGTCATGCTGAACCATGGGCTCAGTATGGACACCCATGTTCAGAAAACATCAGCCTGTTGTTTTTCCATCCTTCGCTCACTCAGGAAGGTTCTGCCCCTGCTACCATCTCATGCCCGCGTCCAGGTGGTTAGATGTACCATCCTGAGCAGGTTGGACTATTGTAATGCCCTCTTGCTCGGGTCCCCTGAGTATCAACTGGACAGACTCCAAAGGGTTCAATCTGCGGCGGCTAAATTGGCGTTGGGGCTGCCTAGGAGATCTCATGGTCCATCTGCCCTTGCAAAACTACATTGGCTTCCTCTTAGACAGAGGATTCAATTTAAAGCCCTTTGCATTGCGTTTAGGGCTCTTCACGGATGCGGCCCAGTCCCCCTCAGGTCCAAGTTTGTCTGGTACACTCCTTCCAGACACCTTCGCTCATCGGAGGCTAAACTGGTAGTTGTTCCCAGATTTAAGAAGGTCAGAGCTGGGGGGAGATCGTTTCAGGTGACTGCATCCAGACTCTGGAACACTCTCCCCATCGAGATTAGGGCCACTAATGAACTTATGCAGTTTAGGAAAAAGGTAAAAACTTGGCTTTTCCCTGGTTAGCCTTCGCTCCCCAGGCATACTTCGCTGCCTCTGTTGTCTATCACGGTCTGGATTTTGTTAGCGCCAGGATGCCTGCAACGGTGACAGTCGCGCTCTATAAATTCTTAAAATAAATAAATAACTAAATTCCTTTTTAGGTCGAGGACCGTAGGCTGCGCTTGCGCAGTCTCGGTTACTGATTTAATGTTTCTTAGTATAGGGGCTTGAACCCGCCCCCTTCTCCATTGGCTGGCCTCGTAAATGCTGGCCAGCCATTGAAGGAGAGGGGCGTCACTCCCTTTAAGCCCCGTCTTTTTCAGATTCGGGGGCATTTTTTTCCTCTTCTTTCTCTCCCTGACATCATCGGGAGAGAGCACACCCCTCATCATACTGCCTGCAGGCTCAAGTCAGCTCTCTGATTGGTGTTCCTTATTAACCAATCAGAGGGCCGACTTGGGCATGCAGGCAGCGTGAGCAGACACATCGCGAAAATGGCGGCGCCTCCGGTGAGTGCTCGTGAAAGGTGAGGGCAGTAGAAAGAAATGGCAATCGTTTAAACAACCTTGTGTCAGTTTGAAAGAAGCAAGGTTCATTACATTCAATCTGAAGTATGCAGCAGAAGTATTGCATATTAGATTTTTACTAATGAAAACGTGTATGCCCTTGTAAGTGAATTTTTAAATTGCGTTCGGGGAGTTAACATGGCAATAACAAAGCTTGATTGAACGCGGGCTCGTTGAATGCCATGGGCGCTCATTTCCAATTCTTACATAAAGAAATTCAATGGCATTCAAATAAAATAGGACCATTCTTTAAAAAAAAAATCCTGTCAATTAACGCCACCGGTAGTGAAGCAATGGTACATTCCTTGATAGTGAGTAACACAACCGCACATGCTGGCGAGTGGCCGTCTGTGTTTCGGTAGCCCCGGCTGGTAACTTTTGAGGGTAAAGGGTTCTAGCCGCGCGTGGCAACCACTTTCTGTTTGTGGAGAGCCGAGCACTGCATCTTGCATACAGAAGAGATAAGCCGTGCAGAAAGCAGAGCGCTCTGCGCTGCCTCACAGGCCCTCTAGTGGGCAATGGTGACACAGACGGGAAGCCTCCACAATCGCCTGCTCGGCGGTAATTTATAACAATCTATGCATTGAAAAACGGAAAGTGGGTACCGGGAGAAAATCATACAAACTGGTCATTTCGATTGAAAGAGATGTGCGCATCTACAAGACATTTCTTTAGTGCAAGAAGGTGTTGGAAAACGTGTTTCTATTAAACTCGAGTAATTTCAGTGCAGAGCACAACTGCGCACACTGTACTCTCTCCTGGCAGTAAAGCGAGCTTATTTCAAAGCGATTGAGAAGTTAGGTGAAAACGGAGCGAAATTAACTTCTAAAATTATTTGGTATAGAGGCAAATGCTGCATGAAAATGCCTATTCTTTTTTGGGCGGGGGAGGGGAGTGTGAGGGGGCGGACATAATGCCAGCCAAGAACCATTCCCCCATCAGTAAAACATGAATTCCTAAAATGTAGTTAAATAGAAACTTAGCACTGCAGCGACAACTACCATATTTGACCGGCAGCAAGCAGAGCTGTTTCTGTGAGGTGAATCTGAGTAAATTGCATGATCAACGCAGCACGTCCCATATATTAAGTAAAATAGGTGCATTTCCATGTGCGCGCTCAAACAGCAGTGCGGAACAGCGTCACGTCACTCTTCAAACCACTGCAACATTCTAGGACGTTGGTTGAGTGAATGCATCCATTCTAGAATGTTCTACCACCTACAGCAAAAGGCGATTTTATCTGAATAACCCGGTCGCAGGGATTTCGGTAAGCTATGATTTTACGTTTGATTACTATTAAATAAAAATCAGAGTTTGGTGGGGGGAGGGGGAGCATCATTCAACACAAGGCAAGTGAATATTTGTGACACATGAGACTAAGGTGCACCGCATTATATTTGGCAGAGGGCCCCATCATTATGCCTTATGCCACAGGACAAATCCATGTATCTCCCTTTGCCTAAAAATGGGACATGTATTTGTGTAATCTGCTCACTTCATGTAAATAAAATCGCCTCCCAACTACCTACAATGTGCAGCGCTCCTTTGACCCCTAGCTAGGTGCATGCATTATAAATAACCTGCATATGTTCTTCTGCGTTGCTTGTGCTTGCTGTCCTGCCCCCCTCGTTGCTTGTGCTTGCTATCCTGCCCCCCTCGTTGCTTGTGCTTGCTATCCTGCCCCCCTCGTTGCTTGTGCTTGTTGTCCTGCCCCCCTCGTCGCTCGTGCTTGCTATCCTGCCCCCCTCGTTGCTTGTGCTTGCTATCCTGCCCCCCTCGTTGCTTGTGCTTGCTGTCCTGCCTCCTCGTTGCTCGTGCTTGCTCTCCTGCCCCCCCTCGTTGCTTGTGCTTGATGTCCTGCCCCCTCGTTGCTTGTGCGCTTGCTGTCCTGCCCCCCCTCGTTGCTTGTGGTTGCTCTCCTGCCCCCCCTCGTTGCTTGTGCTTGCTGTCCTGCCCCCCTGTTGCTCGTGCTTGCTGTCCTGCCCCCCCTCGTTGCTTGCGCTTGCTGTCCTATCCCCTCACTGCTTGTACTTGCTCCCCTGCCCTCCCTCGTTGCTTGTGCTTGCTGTCCTGCCCCCCCTCGTTGCTTGTACTTGCTCCCCTGCCCTCCCTCGTTGCTTGTGCTTGCTGTCCTGCCCCCCCTCGTTGCTTGTGCTTGCTGTCCTGCCCCCCTCGTTGCTTGTGCTTGCTCCCATGCCCTCCCTCGTTGCTTGTGCTTGCTGTCCTGCCCCCCCCTCGTTGCTCGTGCTTGCTGTCCTGCCCCCCCTCGTTGCTTGGGCTTGCTGCCCTGCCCCCTCGTTGCTCGTGCTTGCTCTCCTGCCCCCCCTTGTTGCTTGTGCTTCCAGTCCTGCCCCCCTCGTTGCTTGTGCTTGCTCTCCTGCCCCCCCCTCGTTGCTTGTGCTTGCTGTCCTGCCCCCCTGTTGCTCGTGCTTGCTGTCCTGCCCCCCCCTCGTTGCTTGCGCTTGCTGGCCTGCCTCCTCGTTGCTCGTGCTTGCTCTCCTGCCCCCTCGTTGCTTGTGCTTTCTGTCCTGCCCCCCCCCTTGTTGCTTGTACTTGCTCCCCTGCCCTCCCTCGTTGCTTGTGCTTGCTGTCCTGCCCCCCTGTTGCTCGTGCTTGCTGTCCTGCCCCCCCCTCGTTGCTTGCGCTTGCTGTCCTACCCCCTCACTGCTTGTACTTGCTCCCCTGCCCTCCCTCGTTGCTTGTGCTTGCTGTCCTGCCCCCCCTCGTTGCTTGTACTTGCTCCCCTGCCCTCCCTCGTTGCTTGTGCTTGCTGTCCTGCCCCCCCTCATTGCTTGTGCTTGCTGTCCTGCCCCCTCGTTGCTTGTGCTTGCTCCCATGCCCTCCCTCGTTGCTTGTGCTTGCTGTCCTGCCCCCCCTCGTTGCTCGTGCTTGCTGTCCTGCCCCCCCTCGTTGCTTGGGCTTGCTGTCCTGCCCCCTCGTTGCTCGTGCTTGCTCTCCTGCCCCCCTCGTTGCTTGTGCTTCCAGTCCTGCCCCCCTCGTTGCTTGTGCTTGCTATCCTGCCACCCTCGTTGCTTGTGCTGCTGTCCTGCCCCCCCGTTGCTTGTGCTTGCTGTCCTGCCCCCTCGTTGCTTGTGCTTGCTGTCCTTCTCCCTCATTGGTTGTGCTTGCTGTCCTGCCCCCTCGTTGCTTGTGCTTGCTCCCCTGCCCCCCCTGTTGCTTGCGCTTGCTGTCCTGCCCCCCTCGTTGCTTGCGCTTGCTGTCCTGCCCCCTCACTGCTTGTGCTTGCTCCCCTGCCCCCCCTCGTTGCTTGTGCTTGCTGTCCTGCCCCCCCTCGTTGCTTGTGCTTGCTCCCCTGCCCCCCCCTCATTGCTTGTGCTTGCTCCCCTGCCCCCCCTGTTGCTCGTGCTTGCTCTCCTGCCCCCTCGTTGCTCGTGCTTGCTCTCCTGCCCCCTCTTGTTGCTTGTGATTGCAGTCCTGACCCCCTCGTTGCTTGTGCTTGCTGTCCCGCCCCCCCCTTGTTGCTTATGCTTGCTGTCCTGCCCCCTCGTTGCTTGTGCTTGCTGTCCTACCCCCCCTCGTTGCTTGTGCTTACTGTCCCACCCCCCTCGTTGCTTGTGCTTGCTCTCCTGCCCCCCCTCGTTGCTTGTACTTGCTGTGCTGCCCCCTTGTTGCTTGTGCTTGCTATCCTGCCCCCCTCGTTGCTTGAGCTTGCTGTCCTGCCCCCCTCATTGCTCGTGCTTGCTGTCCTGCACCCCTCGTTGCTTGTGCTTGCTATCCTGCCCCCTCGTTGCTTGTGCTTGCTGTCCTGCCCCCTCTTTGCTCGTGCTTGCTGTCCTGCACCCCTCGTTGCTTGTGCGTGCTGTCTTGCCCCCTCGTTGCTTGTGCTTGCTGTCTTGCCCCCTCGTTGCTTGTGCTTGCTGTCCCGCCCCCTTGTTGATTGTGCTTGCTATCCTGCCCCCTCGTTGCTTGTGCTTGCTGTCCTGCCCCCTCTTTGCTCGTGCTTGCTGTCCTGCACCCCTCGTTGCTTGTGTGTGCTGTCCTGACCCCCCTCGTTGCTTGTGCTTGCTGTCTTGCCCCCTCGTTGCTTGTGCTTGCTGTCCCGCCCCCTTGTTGCTTGTGCTTGCTATCCTGCCCCCTCGTTGCTTGTGATTGCTGTCCTTCCCCCTCGTTGCTCGTGCTTGTTGTCTTGCCCCCTCGTTGCTTGTGCTTGCTGTCCCGCCCCCTTGTTGCTTGTGCTTGCTGTCCTGCCCCCCTCGTTGCTTGTGCTTGCTGTCCTTCCCCCTCTTTGCTGTGCTTGCTCTCCTGCCCTGCTATTGGCCTTGTAAATGACAATGCCATTTATTTATGTTTAAAAAAAAAACATAAATCGAAATAATGTCTTGAGCAATGCCAATAGCTCTAACTTTAAGAATGCAGAGACCATTGCATTGTAAATGCTTGATCTTTATAGAGGTTTGTAAAGAATTCAGACGTTATGTCTAGCATCTCCTCTACCTTATGTGTTAGTTTGCCGTTTTTGTCTTTAAGACCCATGATATTTCGTTGTGCTTGCTTTGCGCTTTTGAAGAAAAAGGCATTGCATTTTTCCCCTTCCTCATATTCTTCAACTCTTGAGTTAAAGATAGTCTCTTTACCTTTTTGCAGGTACCATTTTTTTATTTTTTCTCTAGTCTTTGTCATCTCCTCTTTTACCTGAACTCCCGCGTCCTGGAGTTCAATCAGTAAAGCTAGCTTCTCTTGGAGGTCTTTAAATTCAGATCTTTGTTGGGCGCTCTCTCCCTTCCTACGTTTGTGAAGAAGGCTTTTGTTTGTTTTTTAACAAATTCCCACCATAGGGTGAGGTTTTTGAAGTTTTTCGTTTGCATCCCCCATTTAGTATATTGTCTTTGGAATTCTTTCTGTATCTCTTCTTCAGATAAGGTTGAGGTATTTCGTTTCCAATAAGTTTTTCCCTTTTGAGATACTTGGGAGAGTTGGCGTTTTGTTATGACTGTTTGATGGTCCGTGAGGCAGCTATCATCTAGTTGGCAGGCGATGCATTTTATTTGCCTGGTTGCAAAGATAAAGTCTGTTCTGGATGTGGTGTTCCCATCTCCAGATAGCCATGTGTATCCCGTTGAGTTCAGGATACAAAGAGGGTATGAGTCTTGGAGGTTAAAGTTGTTTATCATATTTTTTAGGTTTTGGATGTAGTATCTAGTTTATACTGCATGGAGGATCCACGTCTGTCTCCTGGTGCCAAAATGCAGGTGAAGTCCCCAGCCATGAGGCAGGGTTGTTTGCCGGTTAGAAAAAAATAGAGGTTTTCAAGCAGGTCCTTCCTGTCGTTTTTCCCTGAATGGGCGTATATATATTAACGATGTTCAAGATATTTTCTTTGTATTTCACTCTGAGCATTTGTGCTCTCCCTGGGGAGATTGTAGTTTCTTGTATTAGTTGTGGGTGGTTATTTATAAAGAGGATCCTGACTCCTGCATTTTTATTTCCTCCTCCTGACCAAAGAGAAGGCTCCGAAGGCCATTCTTTTTCTATATGGCCGTAATCATCAGGATAAGGTAGGCCGCATTCTTGTAGTAAGTTTAGGATTGAGTCTTAAGTTCATTCTGTGAATCGGGCCCATGATGTCTACCTTTAGGGTTGTGCAGTATTGAAATATTGCTGCTCTCTTTGTTGGGTTTCTTAATCCTCTAACATTTCGGGGGGCTACTGTTATAGCCATTATTAATAGTGTCACATAATTTTACTTTTTTTTTTAGATGTTGTCCATTAGCTCGTTCTCCTGTTGGAGAATTGAGACACTTTCCAAGGTCACTACAATATCTTCTTCATTGCTGAAGCAGATTGGGCTGTCACATGGAAGGCTTTCTTTCTGTGGGGTTCCCTCTTCTTGAGTGAGGTCCCTTTGGTTTTCTGTATCAGACAGACCTTCCATGTGGGGTCTTCTGGGTCTGGTAAGTTCACCAGGTGCTAAATCTAGAGCCTGGGCATCGTGGACTTCTCATTTGTTTGGAGGCTTTTCTTTTGTTTTATTCTGTAAAGCTTTCTGTGTGGAAAGGGTTCTTTTTCTTTCCTTCCTTTTTTTGTTTCTTGCTATCTGTCTCGCTGATACTCTCAACACTCCTTTCTCTGTTCTTTGGGTGTTTGTTGTGTCCTCATATTCAGAGTCTGGTTCAGATAGGGATATTTTATTTGATGCTTCTTCTATTTCTAAGAGTCTTGCTTTTTTTTCTACCTTGTTTTCATTTTCTACTTCTTTATCTGCTTCAGCCTCTTCCATTTTGTCTTCTAGCTGTGTCTCGGGGTCCATTGACTGTGTGATGTGGGTGCTTCCTGTGTCTTGTGTCACTACAAATAGCCAGTCTGGGTTATAACTAGCTGAAGGGTCTTCCTTAATGTCTTGGTTCTCCTTATTTGTGCCGGTTAAATCTATTGTGACTACCTCTACAGTCTGTTGTACTATCAGGTTTGTTTCTGTTTGGCATTCTTCTGGTGTTCCGTGTACTACTTGTGTGGGTGCTTGTGTTTGGGTCTCATTCTTTTCTACCTGTGTGGTTGGCTGTGTGTGTGGGTTTGTATCTTGTGTATGAGGGCTATCTGTGTTCTGTTTGTTTTCAGTTTCCCTTTTTTCTGTGTTTTTTCCTGCTTGTTTTATCTTTTCTGTCTCAGGATTTTTGTTTGCAATCCCCTTTTCTACTACCTGTTCCTGATATTTGGGCATATCTCTGTTTGGGCAGTTTATGTAAAGGTGGTTGTTTCCCCCCCATAGGTTACATTTTTGGGGGGCTTTACAGTCTTGGGCCATGTGTCCCTTTTCCCCACAGTTTCTGCAGATATCTCCTGGGCACCACTCCTTAATGTGCCCAAATTGTAAGCATGCTCTGCAAAAGTTTGGTTGTCCTGGGTAGTAGAGGAAACCTCAGTTTGGCCCTATTGAGAAGTTTAGTGGGGGGTGTCCGGTCCCTCCTATCCCTTCCTCGTCTGCCTCTAGGATGACCATATATCTACGCGTTCCAATCCAAATGCCCCACTGTTGGCTATTTCTGCTGGGGAAGCGAAGGGGTTGTACATATGTACAGTCATTGGTAATTCTCTGGGTGTGGATAGGGGGTGATGGTGTATCCTTCTAATTCTGCATTATCCCTGTGACTAGTTAGATTAAAAAGGAATTTCTGGTACGTTGACTCATTGTCAAAGGTAACGTCAAATAGGCCTCTGATTCTAAAATCTTGTAAACATTTCACTGCTGAGGGATCTACGTCAAAAATCTTTTTGAACACTGTGTCCAGTAGGTGGGTGGGGTTCCTTTTATGTTTCGCCTCATCCCGGATTTCAAACCTGACTGCGTGCTTTATACCTGGGGGCGCCGCTTGTCCTGGAGCTCTGTTTCTCGCTGGTCCTCCTGTTCCAGCACAGCTTCCTCCAGCTGCATATGCGTAACTCTTTGGGGTCTCCATGTTTGGTTGTGTGCCCCCTGGCCGAGCACTTAGCAGTGCGCCCGGGGGTTTCTCTTACCGGGGACCTCTAGTGACCACCCAGGGTCCTGCAGCCTGTGAGAGCAAGCATTTGTTTCTGTCACCAGGGCCCTCTTGCAAAGACCTAGGGTTGTGCAGTGTGGGAGAGAAAGTATTTGTTTCTCTTATCAGGCTCCCTTGGCGACAAGCTGGGGTACCGCAGCCTGCATAAGAAAGTATCTGTTTCTCTTGCCGGGGACCCCTAGTGACCACCTAGGGTACTGCATCCTGTGACAGAAAGCATCTGTTTCTCCTACCAGGGACTCCTAGTGACCACCTCAGGTACTGCAGCCTGCAAGCAATAGTGTCTGTTTCTCTTAATGGAGACCTCTAGCAACAAGCTTGGGTACTGTAGCCTGCGAGAGAAAGTATCTGTTTCTCTATCGCCCTATATCTAGACTCCCCTTCAGTGCCAAACTGGCTGAAAAAGTGATGAATGAGAAACTCTTGCAATACATCGAGGAAAATGCCCTTCTGGAGGACGCACAGCATGGGTTTAGAAAATATCGGGGTACAGAATCTGCTCTGATAATTGCGACAGAAGACATCAGAGAAAAACTTGACAATGGAAGAACAGCTGCCCTGATCCGACTGTATCTCTCCACAGCATTTGATACGGTGAACCATGAGATTCTGGTTGGCCGTATGCGGAGTTTAGGGATAAATTCTCTGACACTAGAGCTTCTTCAATCATTTTTGGTAAATAGACAACGAAACGTGTCACTGTGCAATTTTACATCTAGTCCGTTCTCCCTAACCTTCGGAGTTCCACAGAGTTTAGCCCTGAACCCAACGCTTTTCAATCTTTATGCTGCTCCATTCGTCACCCTCATTAGAAATTCTGGAAATAAAGTGAAGAATCTCAGCTTTCTCTTAGAGAATGAGATGAAGCA
This sequence comes from Lissotriton vulgaris, assembly GCF_964263255.1. Classification (NCBI taxonomy): domain Eukaryota; kingdom Metazoa; phylum Chordata; class Amphibia; order Caudata; family Salamandridae; genus Lissotriton; species Lissotriton vulgaris. Next base: position 324,205,524 of record NC_141686.1, read on the forward strand.
CAAAGAGAAGGTGAAAAGAATTACTTCTGCTTCTCTCTGCTCCCTGAGAATTGTAAGGAAGATTGAAAAATACTTACCCCCGGAGCTACTAAAAACTGATTATTTCTCTGCTAATCTCGAGGATTGACTCCTGCAACAGTCTATATCTTCATCTTGCAGTAGCTCCCATGAAGAGGCTCCCGACTATGAAAAATGAAGCTGCATGCTTTCTTTTCAAAATACCAGAATACGAATCAGGTAAGGAAGCCATCAGGAAACTTCACTGGCTTCCAGTCAGAAAACGGTGTATGTTCAAAGCCCTCTGTCTGGCCTACAAATCATTGTATGGATCAGGACCGTATTGCTTCAAGGAGAAGCTCACAAGGTATACCCCATGAAGGACTCTCTGTTCAAGCTCTGCCAATAATCTAATTGTCCCCCTCTATAATAGGACCACATGGGGTGGAAGGAGCTTCTTTAGGGCTACTGCTGTGCTCTGGAACAAGTTACCACTAACACTAAAACCTGCCCCCTCCCTTCTTATCATCAGGAAGTCTCTAAAGACCTGGCTTTTCTCACAAGACTAACTGGTAGTCAATCTGTTACAAGGAAACTATGCTCTTAAATTACTTCTGCACCTTTACCTCGTCCGATAGCACCAAGAAGTCCTCGGGCATGAGTCACGCTTTATAAATTACATTCACATTCTTACCGGGGACCTCTAGTTGCGACCTAGGGTACTGCAGCCTGCGAGAGACAGTATCTGTTTCACTTACCGCGGACCTCTAGTGACCACCCAGGGCACTGCAGCCTGCGAGAGAAGGCATCTGTTTCTCTTACTGGTCACCTCTACTGAATGCACAGGGTACTGCAGTCTGTGAGAGAAGGCATCTGTTTCTCTTACTGGGGACCTCTAGTGACCACCCAAGCTACTTCAGCCTGTGAGAGAAATTCTCTTTCCGGGGACCCCTAGTGCAGTAGCGGCCGGTGGTGGGAGTGCTGCGGATGCTAAACACCCTCGTTGCCTCTGTGCCTGCGGCTCCCATGTGCACTGTCAATGTGCAGGACCAAGCAGTAGCGGCCCTGATCGACACAGGTGCAACAATCAACCTGATGGCGGCCAGCGTATATCAGAAACTGGTGAACGCCCCAGCACTCCATCCCACCAAGGTGCAAGTGTATGTCTATGGCACCAGACGTCCACTTCGCCTGTGCGGGATGTTTCGGACAGATATATCCCATGACACCTCCCGCCAGCAGACCAAAATCTACGTGTCTCAAGAAGGCTCAGGATTCCTATTGGGGTGCAAAACAGTGCAAGACCATGGATTAATCCAGTTTGCCCTCACTGTCCAAGCCCACAGCCTTGACAATCTAGTGCAAGAGTTCACCACCCTGTTCGACGGCATCGGGTGCCTGAAGGGACCAGCCATTCACCTTCACATAGACAAATCAGTCGCCCCAGTAGCGCTCCGACACCGACGCATAGCGTTCCACCTACTGCCGTTGAGGCAGAGCTACGTCTGCTAGAACAAGCATGAATCATCGAGAGAGTAAGCGGCCCCACCCCGTGGGTGTCACCCATTGTGGGGGCAAAGAAACCAAAGCAGCCCGACACAGTCAGAATTTGCGTGGATATGCGCATCCCTAACCTCGCCATCAAGCGTGAACGTCACCTGACGCCAACAATAGATGACATTATTGGGGAGTTGTCCTGCTCGAAGTGGTTCTCAAAGATGGATCTGCGGTCAGGATACCACCAAATTCCCCTCCACCCAGATTCGCACCCAATCATCACTTTCTCTACTCACGCCAGGCTCTGGCGATACACCCGGCTCAACTTCGGAATATCGAGCGCTGCAGAGGTGTTCCAAAACATCATTCAGAACGTCCTGCAGGGGCTGGAAGGAGTCCTGAACATCAGTGACGATATCCTGGTTCACGCACCTACCCTAGAGGAGCACCTCAGACGCCTCCATGAGGTGTTTGCCCGACTTCAAGACCGAGGCCTCACCCTTCACCGGGAAAGGTGTGACTTCCTGCGCAAGGACATTAGCTTCTTTGGATACCGCTTCTCGGACCAAGGGATAGGCCCGGATCCAGAATAAGTCAAGGAAATCCACGAGGCCCCCGCCCCAATATCGATGACGGCCGTCCGCAGCTTTTTAGGAATGGTCACCTACTGCGGGCGGTTCATCAAGAATTTGTCAGACATCACCGGCCCCCTTCGTGACCTCACTAAATCCACCAGCACCTGGGAATGGGGCCCAGAACAACAAGAATCATTCCAGAAGACCAAAGCCGCGCTCTCGGCGGACACAACCCTGGCCTACTTTGACCCACGGAATGAGTTGCAACTTGTGGTGGATGCCAGCCCAACGGGATTAGGAGCCGTCTTATCCCATCAGCAGGCCTGCGGAGAGTGGGCCCCCGTCGCCTATGCGAGCAGAACCCTCACGCCAACAGAACAGCGTTACTCGCAGATCAAAAAGGAGGCTATTCCGATCTTGTGGGGGTGCAGGCATTTCCACATCTACCTATACGGACACCCATTTGTGGTAATCACAGACCACAAGCCTTTAGTTCCGCTGTTCCAGGGCTCCTCCACACGCCCTCCCCCTCCGGATTGAGAAGTGGGTACTTCAGCTCGAGGAATTATAGTTCACTGTTGAATATCGGCCTGGCACCCGAAACCCTGCCGACTTCCTGTTGCGACATGCCCGTCCAGTCACCGCGGAAGCGGCAGAAGCGACCACCATGGAGGAATATGTCCGGATGATTGTCGCGAGGTCCAGGCTACTCCCGATCTTTCTTGATGAAGTGGCGAGGGCCACCAAGGACGACAACTGCCTTCAAATTGCCATTCAAGCCCTCACGTCAGGGAACTGGAAGCCTCTCCAAAGCCCAGCCTTCTTCCGCACTCCTGGAGCTCAAGCAGCGTTGAAGGCACTATACCTAGTCCACAACGAACTGTCAATCTCGCCAGAAGGTTGTCTTTTGAGAGGCCCCCGCCTCGTGCTACCTGAGCGCCTCACTCAACAAGCAGCCACCAGGCGCACTGCGCGCATCAGGGCATTATAAAGTTGAAAAGCCGTCTTTGAAGCAAACTCTGGTTCCCTGGTCTGGATCGGATCGTAGAAGCCATCGTTCAACGGTGCCCCGTGTGTCTAGCAACCAGCCTGCCAAGTCGCCCGGCGCCAGTGATCACTGAGGAGGAGCCAACGTTACAGTGGGAAAGGGCCAGTGCCGACTTTGGTAGCCTCCCAGGCGGAAAGTATGTATGTATGTATGTATTGCGACTTATATAGCGCACGTATCACCCGAAGGCATCAAGGCGCTTGCCTTGGGAACCCGTCCTGGCTTTTCCCTGTAAGATAACCCCTACTGGGCATCCCCAAGCTGAAAGCCAGGCATCCCGCAGCGGGTGGGCCGCCGTAGTGGAGATTAAGCAAGCTATTGCCCAGAGTTGCAGCGTGGGACCCCATGATTAGAGTAGGCACCGAGGCGAGAATTATCGAGTCCGTGGACATTTTTGGGCTTAGGACCCTGCCGCGTCGGGAATTGAACCCTGGTCCCGGTCCAGACCTCTGCATCAGGGTCTGCCGCTCTAATCAGTGAGCCACACTCCTCCACAGTACATGTTTGTAGTGGTGGATAACTTTTCACGATATCCAGAAGTGGAGATCCTGTCCTCCACTGCAGCTTCAGAAGTCATACCAAAGATAGAAAAGATAATTGCCACCCACGGCCTCATCGGTGAACTGCGAACTGACAATGGCCCGCCTTTCAATGGCACCGAACTGGACGAATATCTACTGTCCCACCGGATCAAACATCGACGGATAACACCAAGGTGGCCCCAGGCAAACGGGGAGGTAGAGCGGCTAATGCGGACACTGAACAAGACTATCCAGATAGCAATGGCGGATGGCCAAGGTTTAGAGTTAGCCCTCTACCAGTTTCTGCGCAAATACAGGTTAACCCCCCACTGCACCACCGGAGTCCCACCAAGCAGGCTTTGTTTTGGCAGAGCAGTAACAGACACAATTCCACACCACCCGACGTGGGCAACATCACCGCCCCCCCGAGCCAATCCTTGGAGCAAAGAACAAAGACAAACAGGGATGCGTCCCGAAGAAGGAAGGCCACAGACAGTCCGGTTGGGCTTGTTGACAGAGTGCTAGTGCGGGACCGCCACCAAGGAGGAAAGTTCCATTTGCCTTTCGAGTTGGACCCTTGGACCGTGACCAAAGTTAACGGTACCATGATCACTGCCTCCCGGGGATGCCGGAGACAGACTGCTCCGAAGACATGTTCCAAACCCCGCCGGACCGGAGCAGCCAGGCAGGCCCGGACTGGTAAGGTCGGGCACCGGGCAATCCCCCGGTAGGCTGGAGGGGGGTGGGGGCCGGTTTTGTGAGAGGGGCCGGTTCTATTGCTGGGGCCGATTTGGCCGTTTGGAACTGATCCCTGCATGAGTCAGAAAGAGAGTCATGAGTCATTACGAACAGCCAGGCATTACCTTCTCTTTCCTCCTTTCGTTGTTTTTGCTTGTCTGTGAAATGGATCCAAAAACGAAATACACAGTCTTGCCAAGTTTCACGCATTAGGTGTATGCATATTTCACCACGCATGCGCAATCGCACGTCTTTCTGAGCTCCCAAACACAGCCACCGCGCTTTTTACCCTACGTGCGCAACAGCGTGATTAATCATGGGAGCGGCGCCGCAACAGAGTTCTGTGCCGTGGGTATTTATCTCCGTCAAACACTTGAGGGTCCTGACCGGCGGCGGCCACTGGAGTTGCTCCTCAGCAGCTTTAGAAGCACACCAGACCCTTACAAAGTAAGTTGCGCCTCTCAGGGCCGGACGTGCAAGCTGGGTGTGGACGGGGACAGGGGCATGCGACCTTACTTAGCACCGAAAAGCCCCTGTCACTTCCCTTGCGTGCTTGTGGCTCTCCTAACTCCCCCAGTCAAGCCTTCACGAGACTCGAATAACACCCCCACTTAACAAGAAAAATGCACTAGATCCACCCCACCTGTCTCATGCTGCTATGTAGTCATTTTGAAGACTGTCTTTGAGAGACCTCAATTTTTTTTAACACCGGGTCATTGGCCTGTCAAAACTCCCTAGAATGAGGGTTGAGAGCAGTTCCTATGGAGCTTTCCCAGTGCAAAGGGCGCATAATGTTCATGAAAAAGAGTGGAATTATGCTTATTAGACAAAATGTGCTTGGACAGTATCTTGCGTGAAAACTATATGAGGGCAAGGCTTCTGTACATAATTCTCGTAAGACATCTCTGCCTTTTCTTACTCAAGCATAACGTTTCTCATGACTGTAGCACACATCACTTTAACAGTTCCTGGGAGACACTTTTTTTTAACTGGGTAAGCCTCCCACAGGATTATATTACACACACAAAATAATTGCTTAAATAAACAAGCATATGCAATGCAGTAGGTCTGCATTGCTGAAACGTTGAGCTATTGGTGCTCCATTATTAATTGCAATGCCAATAGCTGAAACTTTCAGTAATGCAAGACCTATTGCTTTGCAAATGCTTTTTTTAATTGCAGCTTGTAATATTTTACCTCTGTTGTGGGTGCATGCATTTTAAGCTATATGCCTATGGGTTGGAGTAGCTTGTATGTGCATGCTGCAAAGTATCTGTTGTTCAAGGCTGGCCTTTTCTCTTTCATATATGCAGTGCTTTAAATGGAAAAAAATAAGTGCAGGTACTCACCAAAAGAGCAGTGGGTGGAGTTTAGGGCGGGGCTAAGGGGGAACAAGGGGCGGGGTTAACCTTTTGACCGTGCCAAGGTTGTATGCACGAAATCTGCATGCATTTTATCAACCGCCTAAGGATTACATGCTGCTTCAGCCTGCCTTAAATCGAACCGGTGGCCTACAGCCCACTGAGCCATCTGTCCAGTACTGGTACTCTTTTGTAACATGCACACGTCACTTTTCTTTTGTAACATACTCTTTGCTACCTCTTACATTTTGTTTGCTCTCGATTGTTGCGCAGCGCCACCATTGCCTCATGTAACGTTTGTTCTTGTGTTTGAGTGTCCTCCATTTATTGCAGTATTATACCTCTACTTGTATTTTGTATGCTTTTGTAACCTGCACACATATCACTTTCTCCTCCTGTAATGTACCGATTGCTACCTCTTGTATTTTGTTTGCTCACAATTGTCACTTTTGCCTCATGTAATTTAACGTTTGCTTTTGTAATTTGTTCACTTGTAATTTTCTCCTCATGTATCATTACTGTTCCTATTGTGAAACGCTCTGACACCTTCGGGTAAAGTCCTTGCTATATAAAAAAGCATGAAATAAATAAACAAGTCTCTCCTGGCACATTTGTAAACCGGAGTTAGGGCCAGAGCTGACAACGTCTGTACTGGGAACCAGGTGCCAATCTCCACATTTTTGACTGGTCTTAAGGTCTGTCTAAGGTCGATGAAATAGGAATCAGTGAGTGTGGAAGTGGAAGTGTGCAAGAAAGCAATTCAGATGCGTGGCGACTGTAAAAGCCTTCCCATACGTTCTTTTGTTATGTCCTGAATAGTGCCTCCCACCGCCACCCATTAGATTTTACAGCCCCCTCTTAGCGCCCACTGTGAAAGATCTTTGGATAAGCACTTTTGTCTCAGATAGCTAAATGGGAGCTTTAATGAGCAGAAAGGGTGCAAGTAAATACTGCGCAAGTGAAATGCACTTCTAAAATATTTTTTTTTTTTAAAAGGGCCGAAAATGAAGGTGGTAAAGCAAAGCTATAGGCAGTGGAAGAGAGAGGCGTGGGAGGGGGGTGGAAGTGCTCACTGTGACGTAGGAGAGGGTGAAACCGGGGCCGTCTACAGTCTGAGGCCCCGGCCCGTGTGATTTTACCTGCTGGATTTTTATCAGGTCTCCTTTTCCCGCACACAAGACATCTGAGAACTGGAAAACCTGGCCAGTTATGAAAAGACAGAGTGATAATGCTCCAGGGAATATCTGTCTGTCAGACTTGTAATCAGGGCCTTAGTATTAATGTATACAAGGCCACAGCTTTCATGAGTGCAGCAGGAGCAGTGTTAGGCGTGTGAGGAGTCTATTACTCCTGGTTATGACTGCCTCCGTCTACCTTGCGATGGACTGAAAAATGCACCAGGCTAGTTGGATTTCTTACCATCGTGGGTGCATTATGCCGTCCAATTTAAAAAAACGAACTTCATGACTAGGGATTTGGACTTAAGAGTGGAAACAGCTTTTTGGCGCATCCAAATACCTCTTTGTTACACAAAAAGTTTGTGAGCCAGACCCTGAATGGAAGGATACGTAATTCACCTCATCATTTCAAGGAAACAGTTTAGGCACAGAAGAAAGCTAAACAGTGGATTATTTTTCATATATCATTATATAGTATGAAGTATTGACATTTAGAATATTTCTGTAATGTCATATCCCACACTATAGAAGAGAATAGGACAGGACAGCTGGACTAATGTGACATAAGCTTTCCTAATGCCCTGTGATGCAGATGTGGCGGCCACTTTGTCGAATAGCAACATGGCCGTCTGAGCCAACGATCGTTTGGATGCATTCTTGGCGATTTTAACTAATGACATTTGAATATCAGCTATTCATTAATTAACAGTTTTTGACAACCTTAGAATGGCACTTTTTGCTATGACACACAAAAGGAAGGGAGATGCCTTCAGAATAGAAACGAATCATGACTGCCAGCAAGAAGAACAATAGTGACCAGAAGAGCAGAAGAATGATGGTGGACAAAGTCCCGCCAAATGAGCGAATCAAAGAGACAGTGAAAAATGCCTCATGAGAGTGTGAACGATGCAGTGAGGGTTGTCGCTAGACAATAAACGTCAACGACAAAGGAGAAAATAGTCACTTGAAACTTCTGGCAAGCTATCTCAGAATCCAGCACCATGGGATTTTGTAAGGGGACATTTAAAGCCTACTTGTCACATGCATAGTACAAGGCCATATTTCCCTCTGCATTCTGGGACTTGTAGTCCCGATGTCAGACTAGGATAAATGCTAATACAAGTACCAGCATGCACAGCAATGCCTTGGACCCGGAAGGGCCCTCACACACCCACTCTCCTCAGTGGCCTTTGAAGAGGATTCTCATTACACATGGGTTTTTAGTAATAACATCTTTTAGGCATGTGCTTACTGGCCAGTGCCTAAATAGTTGTCTTGCACAGTTTCATAATGAAACATTTCAGTTTAGAATTGGGTGGATTGGGTCAGCGGGAGATGGAATTGTGCAGGGCTGGGATAGTAGGTGGAGCTGTGGAATTGGAGTCGGTCAGCGGGAGGTGGTATTGTGCGGGGCTGGGACAGTAGGTGGTGTGTGGAATTGGAGTCGGTCAGCAGGAGGTGGTATTGTGCTGGCTGGATCAGTAGGTGGTGTGTCGAATTGAAGTGGGTCAGTGGGAGGTTGTATTGTGCAGGGCTGGGACTGTAGGTGGCGTTGTAGAATGGTATGTTTGCTCTGCACCCTAAAGATGGCTGTATTTTTCTAACCACTTGGTGGCAGCTGCTGGCTGGGGCCATTCCTTGCTTTCGAGCCCGCGAGGCAATTGCTACGCCGCTGCTTGTGGTACATCAAGGACTCGGACATTCTATTTTTAGCAGACTTTATTGCCGAAACACTTTGGTGGGCTGCGAACAATGATGAAGGATTCACTTTACTGTAAAAAAAGACTGGATTAGTGACATGTGTGTTAACATCCCCCTTACCCCACAGGAACTTTCTATGACATTCAGAAAAAAAACTTCAGCCAATAGTTCTGTATTCAAGGAATTTCAATAGATATTGGGCTGGAAAACATTTTCTCACCCTCAACAAGTTGGCACCTGGATTTATGACAGAAAGGAAAATGATGCTGCACCACCATAGGCTAACAAAATAACAAAAGGGGCCCCCGTGAGCAGACTCAACACCAGGCTCCATTTTTAAAAAGCGTGATACTGGCACTGGAGTGCTGAAACACATTGTACAAACCAATATTATATGACTGGCCTCGGAGCGAGCACACGCCTATTGACATTTTCTACAAAATATCCTGCCAGGTGAATTTGTTTTCAACACGTTTCTATAACATGCTGGCTCCTGTGTCATGGTTATAAGAGGAAACAATACTGAATGGCTGGACCTCACCAATTAAAAGTTATTCGATTTACATGGAAAATTACTCAGCGCAATATATAAATATATAATTTCTAAGAATGGCACTTGTCCTTCACTTGTCATCAAAGAAAGCTAAAGAAATAAGCTCTGTTCTCAGTCCCGTTGCTGTAGCGCTCCATGCAGCTCGAGGCAAAGTTGGGACTGTCGCGTGATTTCTGATTCAGGACGCCGATGGGAAATAATTTTCAAACCAGGCTGTTTATGCAGTTCAGAAGGAACATATCAGCAAGATTCATTGGAACTTAAATGCGTTTCATATGGTGAAATCCTGAGAAACAGAAGGCTGGAGATGTAGAATTTGATTTTCTGGATGTTCCCGCGGTGAAAAGTTTAACGATTCTAAGAAGCAACGTTATTTGGACTACTTTTCTAGCCGCCCTTATGTCTATCGAGCCCTTATGCTTTCCAAGGCAAGATAGATTATACATTCAGCATCAAGCATTATCTACGTCATAGGCTTTCAAAGGATGTTTAGAGTTTCCTTCCTTCACAAAAACAATAAATTACAGCATTTACCTTTGCTCTTTCATTTTCATAATTGTCACACAGGAAGTTTATTTGCTCGAAGTCGAAGGTTCAACGTTTGCCCCATGTACCTGTTTCCATGATGCGTGCATGTCCACCTGTGAGTGTGGGACTCTCAATGCTGGGAGAGTTGGGTGAGTGGAGCAGAGTGGTGCTCCAGATGTGTTTGGTTTCTCTGGTCGTTTCACTGGTTGAGAGACATAGGGCCGAGCTGGCCCCCGGATCTCTCACAATCGTGTTGGGCCTCAATGAGCCATTATTGGGTGTGCTGCTTGCAGGTGCATGTCAGGTCAAGCTGCTCTGGGCTGCCCTCTAGTCTTTCATGCCAGTTGGAGCATTGCCCTGCATACCGCTACTGCCCCTGGTTCAGACTCCGAGCACAGACGTGTGGATATCCCTGCACCTCGCACGCACTACTTTGTATGGGCCTGGGCCCGAACTGACCCTTGTGCCCCGGTCTCGTGCCTCTGCAGAAAATCTTAGGCCTCGTCTAGCCCCGGCGTCCCATTCTGGGACCAACAATTGCCTTCAAAATCCTGGCACCCTCTCTATCTGGACACACTACGATTAACTTGAGACCTCACCAGAGACTACTGCCCGGCCCTGCACACAAGCAGATTCACTCTGCTTATTGCACGGTATGACTTAATCCTCCCAGCGCCTCACATGTGCTCCACAGACTGTGGTACCAGCATTTAACAAGGGACACCAGATGCTTGACTTCAACTGTTAAATCATTATAGCAGCCATTTAGCACCGTTGTGTAACCTTCTACCTGTCTGTTCCTCTCCAGAAGGCTGTAGGGTCATTTTTACACCTATAGGTAAGATTTTAACATTGGCACATGTATTTTGTACCACCGGGTGCTACTACTTGTGATTATTTTTCACACGACCTGTATCATAGCCTTCCAACTGAACAATGTTTCCTTCAAGTGTGTAAATCCTTAGCTCCTCGCCGATCTTCACAGGCAGCCCTCTGCTTTTAGTCTATGGTGCCACATTGACTGTTTGTGTACCACCCCATTATTTAGGACCTCCCTCGTTTTCAAGGAGATCCATGAAAGTTGTTCCCGAGGGTTGAAATGCATAAATAAATAAATAAATGCAATCCACTGACTTCCACTCTCCCACACCGAGGAAGATCCCTACAAACAGTACCAAGGAAACACTGGGAACAGAAAATGAATACTGAACAATAAATTAGCCAACTTTGAACCTACACCTGTCTCCTAGGGATCGACTGACCAGACTTACTATATCATACACCAAGTACTCAAAGGACCACGGTGCAGTCTGGAAGTCTGAGCTTGTGTATGGCCATTACGAGCCCATGGTACTAGCGTCTGTATCCCGTGTCCCTCTGCTCTTTCAACAATCTCAGTCTAAAGGAGGTGGTGGCCTTATAGTCCAGTTTTGTGTCACTGATGTCGATGCGGTCAATCTTACAGAAGTAATGAGAAGAGTTGTTGGCGTGTGTACGTCACGCCCGGACCTAAAGCAAATGTGCATTCCGTTGGCGGATGGCATGGTGGTGGAAAGTCATGCCCCTCGGCCGATGGTGCACTTTTGCCCTACAGTTAGCCCAGTCCAAGCTGTGCTCTGCTGTTGTGTGCGGATGCTCTGTTGCAGAACCATGAGCAAGCTCCCCACCATCAGACTGCCGGCTTCAACCCCCACAGGACCAATGAGTTGCTGTTGCTAAGGGGAACAACCCCACACCATGTGGCTTCCCTGTGAATGTGCTAGTAAGTTTGCATAACATGATGTAGGTAACGCTATACTTGCTGGTTTGAAGAGGGATGTGGCTCTGCAGAGGGCGGGTGTTAGATATCGTGGATAAGAAATGAGGAAGGATCATTGGGTAAGGAGTGTCCTAAACTGCACAGAGACAAGGAGGGATGCGCTGTTGCAAGTTAGTGGTTATCGCCCGTCTATAGTAACCGAGGTCCCTTCCATGCATCATGTGGTGAGAGGTTTCTCCAGTGAGTCAGTGTACAAGCCAACTCACACCCATAGTATGATGAGGTGAGGTTGGTTGAAGGAAATGCCTTAAAATATTGCAACATCCAAAGTAGCTTGCATCAAAGGGAGAGTTTATACTAGTGCTCAAAATGGAAATATAGAACCGTAGGTACTCCTCGTCTCAGACTGCCTGTTTGCTGCTGAGATGTGCTGGTACTCTTCCATTAAAAGAATTGGGGGCAGTGCAGAGAAGTGCCTGTACTATTCCTTCATAATTAAAGTGCAGGCAGCAAGCACCTGGTAGTCCCTGCACAATTAAAGCACTCTTGTTTAGCTCTAGCTACAGAAAAAGTCCCACTGCCATTAGCACATGCAAAATGTTTTTTTAGATACATATTGTTCATAATGACTGCTGAGACAAGGTTAGATAAGTGCCTGTTGGCCTCTCATTACATCAAAAAGGCAATTTTTGTTGGCTCTTAGGGCTCAGTGCACTTTACCACCACTAACCAGTGCTAAAGTGCTTGCGCTCTTTCCTCTCAAACGTGGTAAAATTGGCTTACACCGAATTGGCAATTTTAATTTACTTGTAAGTCCCTAGAAATGTGGTTCTACATGTACCCAGGGACTGTACATTAAATGCTGCTAGTAGGCCTGCAACACTTATTGTGACACCCACTTAAGTAGGCTATTTAAAGATGTGTCATGTCAAGGCCAGGGCCTTTGTGTTAATTGTTCAAGCTTTCTGGCCAGGGGGCCATTTGAGACATTTCCATGCCTTCTATCAGCCTGGGTGCTTATGTGTGGCGTTTCCATGCTTTCTGGCCTGGGTGCTTAATTATGTGTGCTATTTCCATAGTTTCTGGCCTCAGTGACCTGGAGCTGGTGCCTCATGTGCGACATTGCCATGCTTACTGGCCTGGGTGCTTATGTGTGACATTTGCATGCTTACTGGCCTGGTGGTGTGACCAGGCCTGGGTCAGTGCCTAGGTGCTTATGTGTGACATTTCCACAGTATTCTGGCATCAGTCAGTGGCATGTGTGCTCATGTGTGACAACATGAGTGACAAGTTACTATGCTTTAAAAGGTAATATAATCTAATATGTAATGGAAAATGCTTTATTTTGGCCTTTCTGTCTCTCAAATTTTCTTGGGGGGGGGGGACAAGTTCAACCCCCTAAACTCCCCCTAGTAGTGGTTGCTCACTGCGCTTGCTCACTACACACCATGTGGGGGGCTGGTCTCACTTTTATTTTGTTCTCTCTGATTCACTACTTGTGTCTATTTTTGGTGCTCTCTGAAAGAATGTCTATGGGTACATATGACTGGGTGGGTAACCTGGTGCTCTTTAAGGTCATCATCTACTATTTACTGTGCTTTGAAAGTTGATACAATTGAATATATAATGAAAAAAGTGCTGTAAAATTCACGATTTTGGTCTGTCGTTTTCCAAACTTTTCTCGGGGGGAGAACCCCCCAAACCCCCCTAGGAGGGGTCGGGCTCGCTCGCTGCGCTCGCTCGCTACGCGCCACCCGGGGGCTGGTCTGCAGAAATTTGCCAGGGCTGCTTTCAGTTCCCAGTCCGGCCCTGCAGCCAGGGCAGGTACCACCTGCGCCCCTGTCCCAGACCGTCACAGAAGTATCGAGACTTTGTTGCCTGCTGCCAGCCGCAGAAGTAAGACGGACCTGTACACCGGGGAAAGCCAAGTAAGACTGTTCCAACTGTTTAAGAAAAGTTTGCAGAGACTATAACATGTTGTGATGTTGTTGCCGCACAGTTCCATGGTGTGTAATGTTTTTCATTTCTAGCGGGGTCGGGCCAGCCCAAGTTGAGGCGCCCTGTGGGGATGCCAAGTTTCCCCCCCTCTGTGCATAATGAAGGTGGGCCGACCCTGCGTCCGCGCGGGCCGGCATGCAAGTGAGCTAATAAATAGCCGAGGGCCCTGGGCGTGAGCGAGGTAGCAACTAGCCACTGAAACTCATACATCGTGTCTAGCGTGATTATTTACAGGGCCTACCTACGACACGACAACGCCTTTGGGTAAAGACGGCGCTATAGAAAAACGCATAAAATAAATACATTTGCCAGCAGCAGTGGGTGGCTCCTAAGAAGAGCTGAAGCGCTCATGCTGTGTGGCGTTGTGAAGCTCTGCTGCCACCTTGTGGTCAGATGTGGAGATTACCGTCCAATGGTTATATCCCAGTGTTGCACCTGGGCTCTTGAAGGGTGGGGTTGGGAAAGAGCTAGAAGTGAGGCGCCCAGTTTACAACATTCACCCCCCCCACCCCCTATCGGGGCATCAACCACGTGCTGTGCTCACCGCAGCACCTAGAAGCGGTATACTCTGCCTATTCCTGAGAGGCACTAGAGCAGTGGAGAGGGCACCGAGACGGTCCACATTAGAAGCCCCTTTTCATGATTACACCAATAGTGTGTCATGAGGCCGAATGCAAGGAAGGAATGGAGGGGCATATTATAACAACAAGTGATATTTATCGCTAACTAGGCTTAGAGGCAATTTTTTTATCGCCGCGCATCGCCGGATTATATCGCAGAGAAAACGTGCTATTAGCAACGTTTATCTCAAAAGCGATAACATATCCGGCGATAGCGGCGAAATCCGTGAATATCGTTGAGAATACAGCGATATTCATGCATTATCGCTAACAGGGTCTTAGCCAGTGATGTCACAGTCTGGGTGTGTAGTGTTTCACAGCAGCAGTCCTAGTGATGGGGCAGATCTCTGTGGCCTCTCATCACTGTGATTATTCCTTTACAGAGGTGAGGGCGCCTGTCTCAAAGTATGGCCTATGGCTTTCCTGCTGACAGGCAGTGCTTGCGTTGTTGTTCTGGTTTGCAGTGGATGAAGACTGCCTGTGCCATGTTAGGACCCTCAGAGAATGATCAACACAGTCAGCTGTCCTACTGCTCAGTTATGAAAGTTGCATCTATCCATTCATACTCTCATCGATTCATTCATTCTTTCTCTTTCTTTCTTTCTCTCTTTCATTTATCCAAAGGGATCCAACCTTGCATTTAACGTGACAGAATTTGACACAAAATATACTGGGAGCGGGTAGAGGCAGAGGAATTAAAAAGTACAAAGCATGATTCATTGACCAACCAATTTCTGGAGTTTAAATCAACCAGGAAATTAGAGCCGCTTTTGGTTTATATCCAAGTTCCTAGAGACAGATCACTCTTTCTCCAAATGAGATATGGAATCCTACCATTGAAAAAGTTTGTAGCAGGATGGAAAGGTGCGAGAAATTATGATGTTAACTGCCCAGGCTGTTCATGTAAGATGGAGACCTTACCACATTTTTTGTTTGCTTGCATGGCCTACAAGTTACCTCGAGCTAGGTGGTTAAAACCTGTGTGTAGAGAGATGGGTGGTAGAGATTTCAGGATCGCATTACGCATTATTCTAACCGACACATCCTCTACGTTTATAGTTTGTGGAATTGCCAAGTATATCTCTAATGCTTGGTTTATAAGATCTAGGTTGCTGGATTCCAAAAAGTAGAAATTTTAATCTTTTCCCAAATGATTTCTTCTGCTGAAAATGTATTCTAGACCCTTTTAACCATCCACATGTGAAAAGTGTCTTTTTATTAACTGATTTTAGATAATTTGTAATATATGTGTGATACTTTTTTTATTGTATAATTAATGTACGTTTTTGCACTTTTATGATATAAGAAATATCGAATAAAGTATTACAACAACAGAATTTGACATGAACAGTACTGTTATCATTTCAGGAAAGCGCGAAGAATTAGACCCTGAGCTTTTGTGCACTGAGAATGAAGTGTGGCTTACTTATGAAATGTATTAATGATATTGGTGCAACAATGCTGTAATACCAACAAGCATCGGCAAAGGCAACAACATGCTGGATGCCAACCATTTCACTTTTTCAATTTAAGGGAGAGCACTTCTGAATATTATCAAAAATAGGGTCCAGAAAAAGGTGAAAATTCAGGTGTGATCACACAAAAAGGACAGATATTCCTCACCTGGAGGTAACTTCAAGCTACCTCATGGACACTGTTACAACTGTATTTTCTTTGCTGCGCCCTGTGCTGCTTCCTCTTTCTATGCCCCCCACGCCCCCATTTATATGCCCTCCTTGCTGCAGGGTACCCTCTCTCCTCGTGACCTGTCCCCTGCCTCTGCCCCACACCATGACCCTCCCCCCCTGCTCTCCACTGCCCCAGTGACCTCAGGGTCAGGGTTTCTTGACCCCTCCAGGTAATGACCTCCGGGTTCCTGTCTCCACAGGAGGATGTTTCCCACCTTCCAGGTGAAGATTTTTGGGATGGACCCGACAGCGGAGTATGCGCTTCTCATGGACTTCGTGCCGCTGGACGACAAGCGATACAGGTATGGGCAGCGCGTAGAATGGGAGCCTATAAGTGCATGCACTCCTTGACCCAGAGTCCCTGCGTGCTGCTAAGTGCTGCTACTTTCCCATCAGGAGTGGCCGAAGTGGGGGAACTGTGGGTGGAGAATCAGAGGGCGGAGTAAGAGTTGTGGCCAGAAACAGCAAAACATTCACTTTTTAGTATTTGTTTGACATTTCACTGACCAGTTACATCTTATTACGTTATTTAATTCAACCAATGGTTACATGTTAATTTAAGGGTTATTATGAGTTATTGACATTAAATACATTCATAAAGTGGGATACGTTTCCAATCTCGGAATGTACAAAATATGCTTAGAAGTGGAAGCACAAGCCATTTTTTCCTTCTCTGCCCACCCCTCCCATCTTCGAATGGCAGAGCCATATCTATAGGACATTGGAATTTCTGTGGCCCTGGGACGCATTTCTACAACAAAAAAGTAGGGGAACGCATTCTATGGAATTTAAAAAGTAGGGTCACGTCTTCCTCTGTGGATCCCACCCACTGCGTCCACTGCTCACCAGAACCATTAGAGCAGTGCTGAGAAGTGAGGGTACTATCCCATTAAAGCATTGGAGAAGTGCTGAGAAGTGAGGGTACTATCCCATTAAAGCATTGGAGAAGTGCTAAGAAGTGCAGGTGATAGAGCGCGCAGGTCACCCGGGTCACTGAGTTTACCAATTTTCCACGCACTGAGCCCAGGCATGCATACAAATGACAATGTTTCTGTATGAACCGGGTGAAATCCTTAACACGCTACTATGAGTAATTCGGGGGGTGACTTCACACCACTGCTGATCATGTACCTGACTTACCACAGGCACATTACTCCTGATGGATCAGGAGCTAGCAGGGAATAGTTGACAGGGTTCCTAGAAGAAATACACTTTATAAACCAAAATACATTTATCCACACTATATACTGTAAAATGACCACAGACACCTGATGAGTTTTCAAAGGTTTATCAAAAGATTTCAGAATGAATATGCCAAGATGATAAGCCAAATACACAATAACACATCAAGTGTTAAAATTAATGCCACAATGTAACTATGGATTAGGGCAAGTACCATTAGAACAATTGAGAACACTGCAAGGTAATGGGCTATTCACCGCAAACTTAAACTAGGGCAAGGGACATGAAACAGGACCTAAAATGAGTACTTTACTAGGCTAGTTATTCTATTCTTACTGAATTTCACTGCAATCATGCTAAGGGAAAAGGGGAAAAAATGGAACATACTATTATAATATGACAATGTAATAATGTCCTACAGGTAGGGAGAGAAGTGGAACAATTCTAATAAACAATTTGTATATAAGATGCTTTCAAAGGCAATAGGGCAATATCACAGGCAAGAGTGCTTTATTAAGAAAAGAAGAAAGAGAGATAGAAAGACGTAAACCCACAGATTAATAATTACCTAATTAGAAATGAGGACTAACCCTGGCCACGGGTCAGTTTGGAAAGACGGGGACAAGGACCCTCAAGGAATGGAATACCAGAATGTGAGCAGGTACAGCTCACGGACAGTCAGGACAGGATACCCCTCAGGTTTGGGTCAGGGCTGGGCTCACCAAGGTACGACCAACACCCACAGCTTCGGATGCAACGCCTGCGTTACCCCTCTCTGCAAGTAATCCTCCAGTAACCCTGATTGGGTTTTCGAATTTCCCCAGCAAAGTGCTTCGCCAGCACTTAGGACTATTTTCCACCCCTAGGGGTTTGTGGAAAAATCTGGACAGAGTGCTCCGCAGCACTCTAGATTGAGCACCTATAGAGTTCCTAGGGTCAGTGACAGGTCTGCTACTCGGACAAGTTGGACAATTTCCTTAAGCTACACTAGGCCAGTTATACGGTTTGGGGACCCTTAGACCACCCACTAATGTTGCAAGTGACAGTTTCCCACATTATGATTGGTCAGGAGAGGTGACTTGGTCATTGTCACCTCCTAGAATTCAGTGTTCACATCATGACTATTAAAATTTGCACACCCGCCCCTTGGGTTCACGTTCCCAGGCATAGGAATACAGAAGACAATACAAGTGCATAGCATATAGCAACAGTGTTGCTTCGGTCAAGGTAGAATTCAGTCTCCTGGAGAGGGTTCCCAGGCGCATCGGGCTTCAGGAGCCAGCTGGCTTGTCTTAGCTTCTGCGCAGTGAGGTTTCTCCCAGGTCACATGACAGGGTTCAGAGGAGCTTCAGTATGGCGTAGCTCATGTTATCCCCCAGCCCCAGAGACGCGGTACATGAAAAGTAAGCGAGAACAAATTAGAATCATACATAAAAATGATCACACTGTATACCGTGATAGATTTTAACACACCCCTTACTTTATAATATCTATAGTATTAAAGTTTAGTGCAAAAAGACAGATAGGCGAAAGCAGCGGTAGCAAGCAGAGAGCGTGGTGAGAGACAAGCGGCCATATTTGCATCAGTGCGCATGAGCAATACAATCCCTCCAAAATGCGAGTGCGTCACATCACATGGGTATGACCGACGCATGCGCAGACTGGATTTCTGCGAAGCAGCCATTTCCATAGTGCAAGCATTGTTAGGATGAAAAGACACACAGGCAAGCCTCTCGGGGGCTCCCGCGTGTTGGGGAAAATGCTAAATAAACGACGGACAGTTGGATTAATATGATTATAAGATAGGCGAGGTTCATGAATGAGAACAGGTCGCTTTACGTGCGAATCCTTGCTCCATCAATCCCCTCTTTGATGATATTTACTATCATCACTACATTTAAGGAAACAGATGCCAACTTTCATTCTTCCATATCTTTCATCTCAATCTCGACAAATTTATGGTTTAGTTTTCTTTCGGCTTCTCTATGAGAGTGGTGATTCTTTACCTTTTTGTATATTTGATTCCTTAGTTCTTCTAATTCTAACTCATCAATGTTTCTTTTCACCCCTCTTTTATTTACTGTGCACTTCTTTTTACATTATTGACATTTACAGCAGATGAATATGATCAGTACAACCACACCTATTCCAATTATTGGCATCAGTATTTTCCACAGAAGATTTCTACCTAAGTTAGAAAACCAACTACCTATTGAGGAGAGACCTCCAGTCAGTCTCGTCCAGGCACTGTCAACCTCCAATGGTTTGAGCTCTTTTTCCAAATTAGTTATATTCCTTACATATCTTTTAAGTTCGATACTTTTGTCAGGTATATAGGTGCAACAATGTTGCGCCTTCAGCATTCTACAGACTCCGCCCTCTTTTGCCAATAAGGTATCAAGAGCAAGGCGATTCTGCAAAACCATTGATCTGATCGCAACCATCTCAGTATTGACCAGCAGGAATCCAGCAGCAGTGTCAGTAGATAACCGATCCACTACTGTAGACAATTTGCAGATTCTGTGTGTGTTCAGAACTACCCCCATTCCAGGTATCATTGCACTGAAAATATCACCTATGATTTCTCCTACACTCTCACGTTTACTACGCACTAAGCCATTAGTGTCTTCATCGCTTCCAGCAGCGTTATTCACGTGGTATATTTTCGGGAAAACAATGCCAAAATAGCAGCTTCCATACCAGTGATCTGGCAATTTAAAATAAGCCTTGTTCCCACATATATAATAAATTCCGGGGAACACAGGTTCTGACCCATTTTTGAAACCCCAACCTCCAATTACCTTATAATTATGTTCACACTCGCTGGAACCAATGAATACATTGTTATAATATTCTGTTCTTTCTCTATGGAGACAAAGTTTTCCTTTCCGTTCAAAATCCAGCAACAAAGCAGGATTAGCTTCGCCTTGTGAGGTGTTATCCATATGTTCTGCCCACCTAGGGACTCTATCTTTCTCGCTATTTGCCTTTTTCTGAAACTTTTCCCTCCTTCTGTCTGCCATTTTTATGAACATCTTTTCCTGCTCTTGCAAAGAACAGGTCAGATTAGCCTGCCGTGCTTCATTTAAGTCTATGTCACCTATAGTCAGGAAATATTCTCCCATATACCGGGTTACCTCGCTTCTAATATGTACAAGGTTCAGGTGTCCCCTAATAGGGAGTTCAGAAAAGACTACGTCAGCATTTGAATAGTAGTACTGCAAAGTGCTTCTATAAAACAAGCTAGCTAATATACTGCAGGAAATTCCATAGGTTAGGGGTAAATGGTGATATGTCACACCTTCCGCTACAGAAGTGGGTAGCTTCATCAGACATAACAATCTTCTATTTCCATAGCCTCTACATAATGCACTAACAGGTTAGCGAAAACATTTAAATGCGTCCGGTTTCTCATCTTGTGAAAATGCAGTCCACCCTCATCTGATGCTTCTAATTTTGGTCGTGTGTGTCTCAGACTAACTGGATTGTCACGTCGTTCTAAGCTTCGTGGTGTTTCTGCAGTCTGTACAACGTCTGTGTCTAATATTTCAGGTTCGGTAGGGGACAAGTTAGGATCTTTACTTATCATAAAAGGTATAAAGACTGTTAGTCCTATCCACATCACTATTAACATAGCTACACTACATAAGCATATTTTACAGCATGTTTTACAACACCCAAATCTGGACCTTCCAGCTACGTTTGAATCAGACATTTTAGTTTACAGGTGGCTTTTGTAACCCCTCTTTGTTCCTTTACACCAAAGGCTCACTCGGGTTTCTCTCAAGGAGGGTCTTCGTCTGAACTCCGATCAGTGATGGACTCTTCGTCACTTTTACCACTGTGGTGGGGCTCATCAATTTCTTCCAACACCAAGTATGTCCATTCAGGGCTCCGATACAGCTTGTTCTGTTTCTTTACTCTGTCGCTCTTTCTCAGCGACTTGCCTCGGGCTGCTTTTCTTTCACTTTCAGCCCTCTTTCGGTCTTTCAGTTTCTCTTCAACTGTCTTT
This sequence comes from Lissotriton vulgaris, assembly GCF_964263255.1. NCBI lineage: Eukaryota > Metazoa > Chordata > Amphibia > Caudata > Salamandridae > Lissotriton > Lissotriton vulgaris. The sequence continues at coordinate 324,226,480 of NC_141686.1, forward strand.
ATTCGAAGTCTTAGTCTTTTGACGTATCGGGGTGCACCTTTGTCTCTGTGACTTCCAGTGGTCGAGGAAACTTGGCCTTCCTCGTGCACTTTTTTTATTTCACTTCGTCGTGGCACTTCTGTATCATCAGAGTCTATTTCCCTTCCTGTCTGACTAGTTCCAGGTCTTTCATCTATTTCTTCTGCCTGGTCCTTAAGCTGGCCCTGTTCAGGTTGGAGTTGTATTTGCTCTTTACTTTCAGGTGACTTTGTTTCTATTTCCCGAACATGTTCATCTATCTCTATCTGTTCCTGTTCATGCACTCCGACCTCTTGATTTTCTTCTGCATGAACTTCAACTTTGACCACTATCTGTCCCTTTCCAGACTCCGGAGTTTCAGGTGGAGTGTCGATGTCTTGATCTGTCCCTACTTGGCCTGCTTCCTGATCAGGTGTGATGTGAGTCTCGCTGACCTGACCTTCGTCCTCTAGTTCTGTCTCACCTGGACTATCCCACTCACTGTCTAGGTACGAATATTTCCTGGTTCGTATTGGATCAAGAACCTGGTCATCAGCAGGGTACCACTCAACGTCTCGACTTGTGCTCGGCAGTTCGATGTCATCTAGATCCGGACTCTCTTCGGGAGTCTCCTTAGCTGGGCTGCCTTCAGCTTCAGTCGCGTTTTCTCCAGTTACCCGCTTTGTGTGGCTGGCATGGATCCACTTCGGTACACCAGCACACTTCACAGCAGTCGTAGTGACAAGGATCACTTGTCTTGGCTTTCCCCACTTTGGTCCAAGGCAACTCTTCCGGGTGTGTTTCTTTAGCACCACCCAATCGCCGGGTTGCAGTTTATGTGCTGGAGTCTTGGGCCAGTCGTCAGCTGTCTCTCCAATCTGGTGAGAGAGAGAACGCACTTGGTCACCCAGCAGCTTTGCAGTATTCCAGTACCAAATCATCAGAAATGCTTAGCAGTTTGTGTCCAGGTACCCAAGCCTGTCGCATCACTCGCCCCATCAGTACTTCGTGGGGACTCAGGCCTGTTTTTCGATTCGGAATACTTCTCAAACTCATCAGCACAAGGGGCAAAGCTTCTATCCAGTTAATTTTGGTGGCATCACACATCTTCGCCAATCTGGACTTGATCGTACCATTTATCTGCTCAACTACCCCAGAAGCCTCTGGGTGGTATGCACAGTGCAGCCTTTGCTTCATCTTAAATGCCGCACAGAGTTCTTCTAGGACATCGTTGGCAAAATGCCCACCTTGGTCTGTTTCAATCGTCTCAGGAATTCCAAACCTAGGTATCAATTCCCTGAGCAATAGTTTGGCTACAGTTTGGGCATCATTTTTCTTTGCCGGGTAGGCCTCCACCCACCGGGAAAACAGGCAAACTATGACCAGGACATATCTATATCCTTTACATCTGGGCATTGTTATAAAGTCTGCCTGCATCCTGACAAAGGGACCCACTGCCTTTCCAATGGTACTCTGTTCTACTACAGTCCTCTTTCCTGCATTGAATTGCTGACACACTAGACACCTCTGGCAAAGCCTTTCCGCCTGGTTCCTGAACTTTGAATTATAGAACACTTTGTCAAACACACGGCACATGGCGTCCCTTCCCATATGTGTAGGTTCATGTATCATCCTGACCATGGGATCTATCAGGCTGTCGGGCAGTACAGGCACTCCAGTTGAGTTTACCACCACACCGTCATTCCTCACTTTGCATTCATTCGCACTCCATCTGCCTTTTTCTTCCCTGTCTGTTGCTTGTTGTAAGTCTTTTAATTCATCCCACGTTGACACATTATCAAACAACATCAGTTGGCAGCTGTTTCCACCCCACAACCCAATTTGGAGGGACATTTGGTATCGGGCACAAAACTGGGCGATTTGGTCAGCGTATCTGTTTCCGGCTGTCACATCATCATTTCCGGATCTGTGAGCCGCACACTTGACCACAGCCAATTCTTTGGGCAATTGAATAGCTTCCAGTAAGTCTTGTACCACCTTTCCATTCCTGATAGGGGTACCTGAGGAAGTCATGAATTCTCTTTGTAACCATAGTTGGCCGAAGTCATGAACAACCCCATAACAGTACTGGCTGTCGGTGTAAACAGTTATTCTTTTATTTTTACCCCTCTTACATGCTCTTGTCAACGCGATGAGCTCTGCGACTTGTGCAGATTTCACTTCGCATAGGTAAGATGCTTCCAGGGTGTGCGTCAATGTGACCACAGCATAGGCAGCACACAGACCTCCACTTTCATGTCTTAAACACGAGCCATCTACAAAGATGGTAAGATCTCCCTCCAGTAATGCTATTTCTCGGATGTCAGGACGGGGCTTGGTGCTGAATTCTGTTAAATCGATGCAGTTATGTTCCCCTTCATCCTCGGCTTCTACATCCAGAGGAACAGGTAACAGTGTAGCAGGGTTTAAGACATTGCATCGGGAGATTATCACATTTTCAGCACCGATCAAAATTCTCTCATACTTAGTCAGCCGACTAGGTGTGAGATACTGGGTCTTGGTTCTTGTCAGTAGGATTACAACCGAATGTGGAACATATACGGTGACAGGATGTCCCATGACAATTTTCTCACTCTGTTCTAAACTGACGCATGTAGCAGCTACTGCTTTCAGGCATCCGGGCAATCCAGCAGCCACCGGATCTAGAGTGGCCGAGAAATAGGCCACGGGACGCCTGACCAGCCCATGCTCTTGGGTCAGGACTGAGAGAGCACAATTTTCCCTTGTGTCACAGAACAGTTCAACGTTTTTGGAATAATCAGGCATACCCAATGCAGGGGCGGTACATAGACAATTTCGCAAGGTTACCCAAGCGGACATGCTTTCACTGTCCCAACTGACTGGGTCTTCCACTCCTTTCTTGGTCATTTTTAACAAAGGCTTTGCTAGAGCTGCGAATCCTACAATCCATTGCCTGCAGTACCCCACAACTCCCAGGAACATTCTCACCTCTTTCTGAGTTCGGGGTAGTTCCATTGCTTTAATTATTTTGATCCTCTCTGTAGTGACTTTTCTGATCCCTTTCTCTATCTGGTGCCCCAGATATTTTACCGAGTTTTTACAGAACTGTAATTTGTCAGGCGACACTTTATGTCCTCCTTTTCCTAGGTGATTCAGCAAGGCGATGGTGTCTGTGACACAGTCAGTTTGGGTTTTAGATGCCACTAACAGGTCATCTATGTACTGCACCAAAACAGACTCTCTTGGCAGGACTAGAGATTCAAGGCATTTCTTTAAGATCTGGTTAAAAATCGATAGACTTTCAGTGTACCCTTGAGGGACACGATTCCAGACATAGATATGACTGTCAAATTCAAAACTAAAAAGGAACTTGCTTTCTGGATGCAATGGGATGGAAAAGAATGCATGGCACAGGTCAATGACAGTGAACCATTCCGCATTCCAGGGAATCTGGTATAATATCACTGCAGGGTTGGGCACAATGGGACAGCAAGGTACTACAATTTGGTTTACCTTGCGTAGGTCCTGCACTACCCGGTACTTTCCACTAGGCTTTTTAATCCCAATGATGGGTGAGTTGCAGGGACTGCTCATTACTTCCTGTATGATTTCTGCTTCGAGTAACCTGTTAATTTCAATTGCGACTCCTGCCTTTACTTCTGCACTCATTTTGTACTGTCTGGTTCTGGGGTATACAGCATTTGTCTTTATTGCTATTTTAACTGGGTCCACGTTCGCCATCAAGCCTACATCTTTTCCCATGAAATCCCATACCTCAGGTACCACTCTCACCTGGAGCTCTTCAGGTAAGTCTTCAACAGACAAGGGTCTAATATCAGTGTCAGGTCTCACTAACATCAGTTTGTACACGCCATCTTCATCGGGGGTCTGAATTTCGATACCTTTTGGTGTGCAAAAGATGGTGCAGTTCATTTTGCACAACAAATCACGTCCTAGCAGGTTCACAGGACTGGAATCACAGACCACAAATCTGTGCATTTCTTTAAAATTTCCTATGGAGATTTCCATAGGTTCAGTCACTGGAGTACTTATTATTTGATTGGAGACACCCACTACTTGGATTGCTTCTCCCGAGAGGGGTAGGTTAGGAACATCCACTGTTCTCACAGTGGACCGGGTAGCACCAGTGTCCAACAGAAAGGTGACGTCTTTTCCCTCAACCTTTCCTTCAATGTATGGTCCAGTCTGGTCTACCGGTAAGGAGGCGCCAAGCACGCACTCCTTGTCCTCCCCTCTCAGGCCCTGTCAATCTTGTTCATCACAGAGGAAAGAATCGTTCAACAGATACTGTGGAATTGCTGCATTGCTTTCATTCTCTCCTTCCCATATCTCCGCCCTCTCCTTCTGCCGACCCTCATTCTTATAATTCTGTCTAGGAGCGCGAGGTACTGGAGGTAGCTTTACCTGTTGCTGGTTCTTTCTTGTCCCCTCTTTCCGCACCTGTGGATTTAAACCATTTATAGGGGCATTACCGGCCTGTAGGTGTGGACACTCGTCTCTCCAATGCCCTATCTGGCCGCACCCGTGGCAAGGAAACTTTTTCATAGCTTCTTCCTGACTCATTTTTGCACGGGGCTTCCCTCCTCCCCCAGCATTGGTACTTTGGGCATTATTATTAGAATTCAATTTACTTAACTGCTTTTCCTGCTGTTCAGCCAATTTCACTTGTGCCCACATAACCTTCTCCTTGAGGGCTTTCTTTTTATTTTCGATCTCATCTTCGCAGTATTTTGCGTATTTAAGGACATCATCTATGGGCTTTCCCTGCCAACTTATTTTATTATCTCGAATCCATTGGGAAATTTCAGGTCTTAATCCTAGCACGAATCTGTAACTGAAATGGGTCATGTCCTTCATGTCCACATTATCGATTCCACTGTAAGTTTTGAATACTTGCAGTAACCTTTCATAAACGGAATGGACAGTTTCATTGCGCTCTTGGGTAGTTCTATCTATCCTAGTCCAATCTGTTTCCTTTGCGGGCACCTTTTTCTTGAGGTAGTGTATGACTTGATCATACTTCCTCATTACTTCAGGCGAGGGAGCTCCTGTTTTGTCGCCTCTTGCATATTCCTCACTGGGCCAATCAATTTCAATTTTGCAGTCGGTCCACAAATCTACAGGAACCACAATGTCGAAAAACCCATCCAGGTCTTTCAAAAGACATTTCTGAACCTTTACGAAACGCTCGACCTGTCTGTACCAGTCGACTGGTTTCTCCCGTAATTTCGGGAAGTCATTAGTAAATGACACAATATCCTGTCGGGACCAAGGGACATGGACATATTTTCCCCCCGGGACCTCTCTCATGGGACACAATTTTTCTGCGGGAGTTACTTCTTTAAGCACGTATTCTGAAGCCTCGGATTTTGCCCTGCTGTCTTCCTTTTTCTTTGCCCACCGGGTTCTCCATTTCCCTACATCCCCCCATTTCTGTAAGAGTTTTAATAATTCTTTTATCTGGATCTGTTTTCCTACCACATTCAAGCTCTCTAAGTCTTTGTCCGAAAAATCTACTCTGTAAGGTTTCTGAAGGATTTTGGAGCGACTGACATCTATTCCCATTTCTGTGGCTGTGTCCATCAGTCTCCCATGGAGCAATCTAGCGTTCCGGGTAAGGTTTTTACTGATGAACAGTAACTCTTCTTCGCTGAAGGAGTTTAAACGGTCTAATCCTACATTTCCAGCCATCATCTCTTCTATTTCTATTCTTAGTTTATAGATCTCTAATGGTTTGGGTTGGGGAGTGGTCTCTTTCTCCAACTCTTTGGTCCATCTGTCTAATTCTTCTGGGGATACTACTGTGGCACTCCTAACCCCAGACGTACTTTCAATCAGAACCTCTTTTGCCCTACTCTGACTTCTTGCCCCTGGCATGCTAGTTCTAGATTCCCTAATGGGCATATCCATCAGGACCACTGATTCGCACTCACTTTCTTGATCATCATCTATGAGTACTTCTTTTCTCGGGGGTGGAATGCTTGGAGTTGGCATTATTGGGGAGATAACAGAAGGACGAGGACTAGCCAGGTTATCCCTATAAAGAGGAATAGCGGGTCCAATAGTTACTGGAATAGTCAGGGAATCTGGATGGGGATGTATCTGGGCTATGGTCCGGACTAAATCATCTCGCTGTCTAGCCAGGGCTTCCTTCTCTTGTTCTCGCAAAGCCTTTTCTGCGGAATTGTCATGTAATACTTGGGGTACCAAGGGAGGATAAATACTTGGGGCAGTCGGAGTAACCAATCGAGGTGGGCCTTCCCCAAACGGCTGATAATTTGGGACCGTAGATTTAGGTCTGCAAAACCCATCCCCTTCACTGGTTTTACTATCCGTACCCGTTCCATCTGTCTCGCTATCCCTCCGACATCTGGGATATTTGGCAAACGGGTTTGGTGAACTTAAAGGCTCTGACTCTGCTACATAGGGAGGTGGGTTTTTCATCAACAAATCCTCTAGGTGCTCATCTTCTGAGTCCCCTACGGGCATTAAGTGATGGGTTTTTTCTTTACTTTTCCCTTTCCCTTGTTCTAATACCCCCATCATTGGAAACAAACCCTCCACCATCATGCTTTGTCTCCAATGTTTCATTTTCTGCTCTTTGGTTTCTCTATGGACCCTCGGATACCATTTGCTCACTCCCTTGTCCATCCGGGGTCTATCTCTTTCCAGGGCCTCGATTTCCCATTTTTCTAGGGCCTCGTACTGGGTTAATCTGGGTCTGGGATGTAATTCATTCATGCGGGTCCTCAAGTTAAACAGGATTCTGCCATTAAACGTACCATCAATAGGGAATGCTAGGACTCCGTCATCTGCAGTATACTTTGCCCAATTTTCTAGCCATACACAGGTATGATACCCCTTTTCAAACATCATGAAGGAAGCAGGAGTATTCGGTGGAGGAATGATCACACCCTCCCTCGTTCTAATGGGCTTGTCTGTTTTAAAAAAATTCTTTACCTTGTCGGCAAATGACATTTTTCTTTTTATTCCATACATCATGTGCGGTCTACCTCGTATAATCTGTTCCTTATAGAAGCCTGAGTTTTGTGGATTAGGTAAGAACTCAGGATACCACATATGCCTTTCCAGGCTCGCTTCTAACTCGGCCTGATTAATTTTGTTTACCTTTGTACTTCCAATGCTAGCGCGACTTTTATTTCGTAGAAGCCAATCAACACTGTGAATACAAAAATCCTTGTCCAATGGGTGAGCGGCCTTTCGCGAGAGCAGGTCTCACGCTCCGGCGCTCACCCCTCCCTTACAAATTCAGCTTCACTACACACCCGCTGTCTTGACCAATACCAGCGCGGCACGGAGTGACGTCAGAGCAGTCTTCCAACCTACTCCCTCCTTCACAAGGTAACGGAAACTTTTAACTTTTCCTAAAGTGCGAGTGCAAATCTTAGTCAACAACACACAACGTTTGCCACTGTGTCTGAGTGTTCTAAATAGATAGAAAAATGTTCTCTCACTACAAGTAAACCACTTCTGTCTACTTCTCATTCACCCCGGATAGACTTCTTTGCCTAATCCCTCACACGAGCAATATAGAACCCGTTATTCTTCTGACTTATCCACTTCAGTCTGGGATATATACTGAGCCAGGATTTCACCAGTGTACTATTTTACTTACCATTCAAGCCTCGGAGACCCTATTACTCCTCCCACATGCGACCCTTACTAGGTGATATCACAAGGGAAGTTTTATACAAAGGACTCGTAGCTATCAATTATACAGATGCAAAAAGATCCTAAATTAGTGCTTCCAGGTATTCCTAACCCTGCACTAATGACTCTAGACAAGTGACCTTGCCAGCTAACCGGATTCTACTCACCGTTAGCTATATACTTCCCCGGGGATTCGGACTACACTGAACACTTACAAACAGTTCTTTGTTAATACTACATATAACACTTATAGCAGCAATGCAAAAATCATATACATAGACATATAATATCCTTAAAACATTGCAAAATATTTGAATCAATGCAATAGAAAAATCAGCAGCACATTTTATTTTCACGGTTTGTGTATCAACTATCCTGTCTACCTATTTTAACTAGTCCTAACCATAGCTCTGCTACCAGAAAATTACTGATAGAGCGCGCAGGTCACCCGGGTCACTGAGTTTACCAATTTTCCACGCACTGAGCCCAGGCATGCATACAAATGACAATGTTTCTGTATGAACCGGGTGAAATCCTTAACACGCTACTATGAGTAATTCGGGGGGTGACTTCACACCACTGCTGATCATGTACCTGACTTACCACAGGCACATTACTCCTGATGGATCAGGAGCTAGCAGGGAATAGGTGACAGGGTTCCTAGAAGAAATACACTTTATAAACCAAAATACATTTATCCACACTATATACTGTAAAATGACCACAGACACCTGATGAGTTTTCAAAGGTTTATCAAAAGATTTCAGAATGAATATGCCAAGATGATAAGCCAAATACACAATAACACATCAAGTGTTAAAATTAATGCCACAATGTAACTATGGATTAGGGCAAGTACCATTAGAACAATTGAGAACACTGCAAGGTAATGGGCTATTCACCGCAAACTTAAACTAGGGCAAGGGACATGAAACAGGACCTAAAATGAGTACTTTACTAGGCTAGTTATTCTATTCTTACTGAATTTCACTGCAATCATGCTAAGGGAAAAGGGGAAAAAATGGAACATACTATTATAATATGACAATGTAATAATGTCCTACAGGTAGGGAGAGAAGTGGAACAATTCTAATAAACAATTTGTATATAAGATGCTTTCAAAGGCCATAGGGCAATATCACAGGCAAGAGTGCTTTATTAAGAAAAGAAGAAAGAGAGATAGAAAGACGTAAACCCACAGATTAATAATTACCTAATTAGAAATGAGGACTAACCCTGGCCACGGGTCAGTTTGGAAAGACGGGGACAAGGACCCTCAAGGAATGGAATACCAGAATGTGAGCAGGTACAGCTCACGGACAGTCAGGACAGGATACCCCTCAGGTTTGGGTCAGGGCTGGGCTCACCAAGGTACGACCAACACCCACAGCTTCGGATGCTACGCCTGCGTTACCCCTCTCTGCAAGTAATCCTCCAGTAACCCTGATTGGGTTTTCGAATTTCCCCAGCAAAGTGCTTCGCCAGCACTTAGGACTATTTTCCACCCCTAGGGGTTTGTGGAAAAACCTGGACAGAGTGCTCCGCAGCACTCTAGATTGAGCACCTATAGAGTTCCTAGGGTCAGTGACAGGTCTGCTACTCGGACAAGTTGGACAATTTCCTTAAGCTACACTAGGCCAGTTATACGGTTTGGGGACCCTTAGACCACCCACTAATGTTGCAAGTGACAGTTTCCCACATTATGATTGGTCAGGAGAGGTGACTTGGTCATTGTCACCTCCTAGAATTCAGTGTTCACATCATGACTATTAAAATTTGCACACCCGCCCCTTGGGTTCACGTTCCTAGGCATAGGAATACAGAAGACAATACAAGTGCATAGCATATAGCAACAGTGTTGCTTCGGTCAAGGTAGAATTCAGTCTCCTGGAGAGGGTTCCCAGGCGCATCGGGCTTCAGGAGCCAGCTGGCTTGTCTTAGCTTCTGCGCAGTGAGGTTTCTCCCAGGTCACATGACAGGGTTCAGAGGAGCTTCAGTATGGCGTAGCTCATGTTTTCCCCCAGCCCCAGAGACGCGGTACATGAAAAGTAAGCGAGAACAAATTAGAATCATACATAAAAATGATCACACTGTATACCGTGATAGATTTTAACACACCCCTTACTTTATAATATCTATAGTATTAAAGTTTAGTGCAAAAAGACAGATAGGCGAAAGCAGCGGTAGCAAGCAGAGAGCGTGGTGAGAGACAAGCGGCCATATTTGCATCAGTGCGCATGAGCAATACAATCCCTCCAAAATGCGAGTGCGTCACATCACATGGGTATGACCGACGCATGCGCAGACTGGATTTCTGCGAAGCAGCCATTTCCATAGTGCTAGCATTGTTAGGATGAAAAGACACACAGGCAAGCCTCTCGGGGACTCCCGCGTGTTGGGGAAAATGCTAAATAAACGACGGACAGTTGGATTAATATGATTATAAGATAGGCGAGGTTCATGAATGAGAACAGGTCGCTTTACGTGCGAATCCTTGCTCCATCACAGGTACTATCCCATTAAAAGCATTGGAGCAGTGCTGAGAAGTGTTGGTGCCATTCCTTCCACATGAAAGAAGTGCTGTCACTGAGTACCTGACAGCACCTGCTCATTTAAAGCACTAGGCATAGTGAAACCCCTGCAGAATGAAACAATGACCAGAGGGGCCTGTGGCGAGGCCTAATGTGAGGCAACTAACACCCTCAACCAATCAATCGAAGCCTTATAAAGCACAACTATTTCCCTGTGAGGGTCTCAAGGCGCTGGGGTGGGGAGGAGCTGTTTCTGCGGTTCAGTAAAAGCGCCAGGTCTCGCTGCACGGTCATACTGTGTAAAGAGGGGCTGGTTCATCATTAAATAGTCAAACCAGAAGTGAGCGTGTTAAATCTGTGCATTGAGAGGGAATCCCTCAGAAGCACAGAAATGTGCTTCTAGGCACATTACAATAGGCCCTGCCTTTTGCCCCAGAGGCAGTAATCAGGAGGCGGGGGAGGGGGAGGCAGGTGAGAGTTGAGTTTGTCCAGGTCTTGGAACAATCATTACTTGGTTAGACAAACCATTCACACCTGACACGCACTGAGTACATACAGTGCTAATAAGTAATCAGTGTCTGTAATTAGCAAGCAAAAAGATATATCAAAAACAGTGACATGCCAGCCGTGTTGGCAAGTCACTTTGGAATGGTTGTGTATTTAACTATCAAAATATCACACCCATATATTGTGGGTGCTCATATGGTCTATCCTTTGTGCTCAAATAGTGTGTCATGAACAAGCCACACACTGTAATGGGTGACACCACTCGTAAAATAACAACCGTGAAACAAGACAACACATGACAGTGCCTCATTTCTCCAAAACCAGACACAAAGATTCAAGGTCAACAACACCCTGTCCAAACCCGTCCCAGTAATGTTGGGAGTCCCGCAAGGGTCCTCACTATACCGACATTGTTTAATCTTTTCATGGAACCTCTCACCGAAAATGCTACGCGCGTCTAACGTGCAATATCACATGTACGCTGACGACACACAACTTTACCTTAAGCTCCACACCCCAGAAGACATGAAACTGCTCAACACGGATGTATGACGTTACAACGCATACTTTTACCACTCATACCATTACAACGCGGTTTTTACAACGCATACCATTACAACGCATAGCGCTTTGGGGTGCTGGATAGTGAATAGTTTAATTTACTATTCCAACTCCAGTCCCCGTGGACACTAGGGAAGGTGTTGGATAGTAAATTAAACGTATTCCCTATCCTAGAGCGCCCCCCAGCGCAATGCGTTGTAATGGTTTGCGTTGTAATGACTGCATTGTAATGGTAGTGCGTGGTAAAAGATTTGTTGTAAGGGTTGTATACCGCTCAACACACCACTTGGGAATACCCAGACATGGCTGGCAGAAAACCATCTCAAATTGAATGCCCTAAAAACCGAATTCCTCCTAATAGCTCCACCCGCCAAAGCCCCCATAAGGCAAGACTGGATCAAACATCTTACGGCACTCAACGTTTGACCAACCATTGTGGATTCTGCGAAATCACTGGGAATAACTCTTGACAGTAACCTCAATATGCAAAAACACATCAGCAATGCAACAAAGGGACCAAACTTCTGGATAAACACACTGATGAAGCTGAAACCCTTCCCACCACTCAATGACTTCAAGCAGGCGGTACAAGCTCTAGTTATCTCTCGTGTGGAGTATGGAATTGTCTCTCTGTGCGGCCTTCCTAAAGCGACAACTGCACCTCTAAGAGCTTCAATAAATGCTGCAGCGAGACTCATCACTGGATCGAAAAGAAGTTCCCACATTTCCCCAGACTTAAAATCCTTGAAATGGCTACCGCTGGAAGCCAGAATTCATTTGTGTATGACGCATAAAGCCCTGCATCACAAAGCACCCAGCGATCTGGCACAGAAACTGACGGTCTCTGGTGGGATAAAATCTTCAAGAAGTGCAGAAAACCTAATACTGAAACCACAAAGAATTAACAAGAAGAAAACATACAAACAAACCTTCTCTGGGATGGCGTCCAGGATATGGAATGCCTTACCCCCAAAAATAAGACTTAACTCTTCCGCTGCTTCTTTCAAAAAGGAAGTAAAATCGATTCTCGTGGAGAAGTGTGGCTCAGGGGTTAGAGGCAGCAGACCCGGAAGCTGAGATCGGTCCTGGACCAGGGTTCAATTCCCCGCCTCGGCGGGTCTTGGGTTCAAAAATTCCACAGACTCGATAATTCTCGTTCCGGTGCCTACTCGACTCATGGGTTCACACTCTGCGACTCTGGGCAATAGCTTGCTTAATCTCCACTACGGCCCCTCGCGGCGGGATGCCTGGCTTTCACCTTGTGGATACCCTGCTGGGGTTATCTCACAGGGGAATACCAGGACGGGTTCCCAAGGCAAGCGCCTTGATGCCTGCGGGTGATACGTGCGCTATATAAATCGCAATACATTTACATACATACATTTACAATTCACCTGAGCATAGTCTAAAGAAATTTCAAGACCAAACGTACCGCGCTACTAATCCTTACTATGACAAGGGACCATCTAGACAACCTAGACATTATATCTACCCTTTACCTTCCTCAACGGGATTATTCTGTGGTGTACATTACTGCTTCACTTTTCCAAGATGTTATGCATATGAGTTTAACTTGCATTTAATTGATATATAAAGAACCTTACTTACTGTAAAGCGTTCTGATTTCCGCAAGGGTCTTGTTTGCGCTCTATAAAACTTTCAAAATAAATAGAAAGGACAATCCATGTGACGTACTTCTGTACTTGCTATATTATTGCATCATGGTCAAGGCCAGGGGTAGAGGGGCTTGTACTCACACTCTAAAAGAGGGATGGAGAAAAAAGGTCTACAGATCATGTACTCTTTTTGCTGATTAACAGGTGGGTAGCATACTCCATCTGCACAAAAACAAGAGAAGCCCCCAGCCACTTACTTAGTCAAAGCCACCTCTGGTACAGTAACCTACGTCTCTACCTGGAGACCGCATACTAACGGGTGCATACCAGGGCATTAATCCTAGGACTTCTGGGACCGTAACCAAGAGGTCTGGGGTCAATTCTAGGATTTCGGGGACAGTAACTAAGAGGTCTGGCATAAATTCTTGGACAAAACCCACTGGGGGGGGGGGGGTGTAAATTCCACTGCATCTACCAGACTAATTAAGGGATCTGTTTTTTTTTAGGGTGTCACAAATATTTGCTGGGACAGTAATTACTGGGCCTGGGGGACATTCTGAAAATATGGGGGCAGTACACAGTCAATTCGGGGCTTCTTGACCACTGACCAGGGAGCTTACGACTCCTCTGGCTGTACCTAAGGGGGGGAGACCGATTCCAATACTCCTTGAACAGCCCCTTGTTGTAAGTCCATCATCCAACACCGAATAAATAAATAAATAAATACAAAAACAAGGAGAAATGGAGTCAACCCTAGAATGCCTGCTACAGGAAGTAAGGTGTCTGTCTGCATACTACAACCCTCTGAAGCATAGTAAGTGAGCCTGGGGTCACTTCTAGGACTCCAGGGACGGGAACCAGGTATACAGGGGCTGATTCTAAGACTCCTGGGATTGTATTTACTTGTCTGGGGACAGTTCTATGACTCACAGGACAGTGAGCATGGGGACAGGTTCATTTTTCAGACTCCTGAGACAGTACCCTGGTGTGCTGCCGCTGGTTCTAAGACTCCTGGCACTGTCCTTACTGGTCTTGGGCGAGTTCTGTGACTCGCGGGGCCGAAAGCAGCAGGTCAGGTTCATTTTTGGGACTCCTGGGACAGTGACCCTCACCTGGGACACTGCTTGTACACTAACCATCGCATGTGATAATATGCTGCTGAACCTTGTCTCCTGCCCTTGTTCTTCCTGCAGGTACGCCTTCCATACCTCGTCATGGCTGGTGGCTGGGAAGGCCGACCCTGCCACTCCGGGCAGAGTGCACTTCCACCCAGACTCCCCTGCCAAGGGCGGCCAGTGGATGCGGCAGATCGTGTCCTTCGACAAACTGAAGCTTACGAACAACTTGCTGGATGACAACGGACATGTGAGTACCGCCGCGGGCGCTGCGACGCGGGTGTCAAGGTGGACTTGGGAGTATAGACGTGGCAGGAAGTAGCGCTTTACAAAACCCTGTAAATAAATAAGCACTCTGGTACCGATTCACAGAATGAACTTAAGACTCAATCCTAAACTTACTACTATTTTGGTATTCACAGAATGCCCTTACTACTTTTGGCATTCACAGAATGAACTTACTACTTTTGGTATTCACAGAAGTTAGGAGTTTGTTTTAAGCTTGTCTTAAGACAGACTTAAGACAGACTTAAGTTAGGATTTTGTCTTAAGTCTGTCTTAAGTCTGTCTTTAGTCTGTTTTACAGACAAAATCCTAACTTTTGTGAATACCAAAGGTAGTAAATCCATTCTGTGAATACCAAAAGTAGTAAGTTCATTCTGTGAATGCCAAAAGTAGTAAGTGCATTCTGTGAATACCAAAATAGTAGTAAGTTTAGGATTGAGTCTTAAGTTCATTCTGTGAATCGGGCCCTCTGCTATGTAAGAGAGTTGAGGTGACAACATAGTGCTTTACGAAACTAAATACATTTAAAAAATAAATGTCCTAATTAAGAGAACAATGGTAGCGTGTAGCCTGGCTTTAGCGCCGGTGGCGCATGGTACGACAGGCTTTTTTGGCGCCCCCTGACCTCCTCCATGAATTCCCTCACTACCTCTCTCCAACAGTGACCCTCATCTCTCCGCAGCCTCTCTCACGTAGATTCCATTTTTAGATTTCGCCTGCACACTTTTTGCGCTGTGCTTATAAAATCTAATGTGTTTAATATAAATCTTAAAAGGGGCTTACTTCCCGCCCTTACTTTTTATTGGTTTGTGTGCTGAATTTTGGCTTACAGACAAGAAATGCTTTTAACTTATTTTCTGTACAATTCAGGATAAATTCAGCAATACCATTCTTCTAAGTCTTTGAATGATATTTAATCAATTCCTAGCAATATTTATGCACCCATAACTATTGCAATGTTATCTTATGGGGTTAGGTATCTACAATGGGGAAAATGAAATGTGCAATTTTTCCATCACTAGGGCAAACATCTTTTATAAAGACCCTGCTTGCAGTTACACTACCCCCACCCCTGGGACACCTAGGGGAGACCTTGGGGGTCCTGAATGTGAAAAAAATAATGTGGATGATTCTCATGCCACAATTCTCCCGGCGCCAAAGTCGATTTTGGGAGGGACATTACTCACTGGGGGAAGTGAAATGTGCAATTTCTCTATTCCCAGGGCATTTTAAACATCTTTTATAAACAGGGGCGGTGCGTCCATTAGGGCGCTTGGGCGTTGCCCTGCCAATTTGAGCCACTCGCGACTGAGTTGACTTGACTCACTCACATCATTTATTTTAATATTTGCAGCCGCCGGAGGCAGTCAGCTCAGAAGGGGGCGGGGCAGCAGGAGTTCAGTCCAGGGCCTGTCTCATCATGACATCGATACGGTTGGCGGAGCGCACAGCAAGAGTGCGCATGTTCTGTTTAGGGCTTAAAACCTTTAGTGGTTGTTCCATGCCACTCTTCTAATGAGCAGCCTAGTGCGCATGTTCGGGCTGGTTGCAAAATTCTTTAAACCCTAAACAGAACATGCGCACTACTACCTGAGATGCAGGCGTCACTTGCCAGCCAGGAGCAACGAGCGGCGAGACAGACACACCCCGTGCTATGGTACAGTTCTTTGCTGTTTAAACTGAAATTGCTTGCCAACAGCACCGCCATTCACCCAGTGCCCGCCTGTACAGGCGAAGACCATTACAAGAGAATTTGGTGACGTCATTATGCGATCCCTGCTGAGTTTGTCCCTTGAGATACAGATGACGCCGGACAGCGGATGTCCCGTGACCGTTCCCTTGAGAAATCAGGGATTGCCGTTGGATTTCTCGTGTAATTCCCTACTTCCTTAAAATGTGATGAGCAGTCGAAACCGGTAAATGGTGCAGGTGTATTTTAGTAAGAGTGTCGTATGCTCCACTGTGTAATGTTGTATATGTGTGCGTTTCTCTGTGCGTTCTCCGGTCTGAAGTAGCCGAATGGATGGATGCTTGAATGAATGGTGCACTGAATTATTTTTGAATTGTTTCTTTTAGTTGGGAGCACAACTAATTTTAGGTTAAACCAGTTTTTTAAGAACGTGAAGTAGAAAATGCTGTATTTGTGGAGGAGATTATGGGACAGTTAATAAGGGGTGCCCATCACAAAGACAGCGTGCTTCCGTGTACAAACCCGTTTATGGTGTCAGTAGTGTTACATCTGTAACTGCGAAAAGAATACGAAAGTGTTTTGTTTAAATTCGGGCAATAAAATGGGTTACAGGTAATAGGAACGTATAGAGATGAGGGGACCCGGTCACTTATAAAAACACACATTAAATGAAGAACGCAGCAGCATGAATCAGAAAAAGTAGGAGGGAAGTAAAGGGCGCGCGAGAGCAGACAACGGAAAAAATGTGCCTGATGCAGAGCCCTGCAGGTTGCAGTTTTGATTCATGCAAGGCCTAAGATAGTATTCCATCTTCCAGGTCGATACATGAGAACCTCTCTTAAAGGATATGGTATCATGGGTTATTTACAGTGCTCAGAAATTGAAATATACACGGAACATTTTCAATGTTAATTATTTATAAAAAATACATGGCAGCAAGTGTTCTATATTGTTTTACAGTGATTTGAACAGTGACATATTTTCATCAAACTGGCCTCACAGCACTGTCAGAGTTTGAATGCCTTACAGCCTGCATATGTTGATTCGTTCTCCATACGCCCTACCAGTTTCAAATTCCACCAGCCGCCACTGCTTATAAGTACATGACCCTCCACCCCCTGGGGCACCTAGGGAGACCCTGGGGGTACCTAATATGTAGAAATAAAATAGATGATCACTTTTTAGGTGCTCCTACCACCAAAGTCGAGTTTGGGTAAAATGCACATTTGAGAACAGTGCTGCAGAGCAGGACTGATTTTAACACAACCTCGTGGCGCTCGGCAGTGCACACATGCAAGTGCAGCAAGGCTGCTGGGCGCTGAACTTCCAACCTCTATTATATACTAGGGACTGATAGGTAGTTTTAATCCTCCGTGCTGGGGACTTATAGGGTAACTTATGCCAATTATAGGTGTACCCTAACACATAGTGTACCCAAATGCACATGTGTGTGTTTGTGTTTTAACATAGCAGTGTTCCTGACTAGCAGAGCACGGGACGCAGTCAGAGTCCGCTACCACCAGTTGCAGTCATTAAAAAAGAGGAGGTTCACAGGGCACACAGGATGACTTTGCTGCAGGTGTTGAATGAAAGCCCTGCTTTCCCTGTACCTCTTCCTTTTATTGATTCCAAACATGTGGACCAAACAGTTAACACTGTCCTGATCCATACATAAAAAGGAAAAAAAAATAACTGACGGCCCGAATTTCAGAATGAACTTTAGCCTCAATCCTAAACTTACTACTATTTTGGTATTCACAGAATGAACTTACTACTTTTGGTATTCACAGAAGTTAGGATTTTGTCTTAAGTCTGTCGAAAGACTAATTTAAGACAAAATCCTAACTTCTGTGAATGCCAAAATAGTACGGCAGTGCAAAGAGCTGCCTTGCGCTATTTTGATACAGGAAGGCGCTACATAGATGGAGAATGGACGTTTCAAGGCACCCACCAGTGGGTTCCAGCGGATTACCAGAGTTACAAAAACTTTTAAGCCTGGTAATGCATCAAAAGTCTCCACCTCCCTGAAGCAGGCGTAACAAGGAGAACTATCTTTATCTCTCCTCGTTGTGTCTTCTTTCTGTTGTGTAACGTCAATGCACACCAGAGAAGCTTTACAGCCCAAAACAATATACAAAGACACACTTGGACCAAAGGAGGAAAGGCAGAAACACAAGAATACTCAACTCATTCCACACAGATGCATGATGGGAGCTATTAAGCTGAAGGTAAAAATAAATTAGCATAACTCATAGAAACAATAGGATTGCATGGAGTGATACACCTGTAGACCTGAACATATACAGCTGTGGCACACCTGGAGAGCAACGTACGAGCTCTTCAAACACACGAGGATTACAACTACAACTCACAGAATGCACTGAATACTCGTGTGAACTGCACTTTCTATACACATAGGAGCAGTGTAACACATATGAAGTGAACACCTGCAGTACACACACAGACCACATGAGGCCGTGACGCCCAGAGGTGAAATACACCTGTAATCCACCGAGAACAAGAACCGCAGGGCGGCAGGGTTACCTACAGGACACACACAGACCACATGAGGTCGCGACACCTAGAGGTGAAATACACCTGTAATCCACCGAGAACAAGAACCGCAGGGCTGCAGGGTTACCTACAGGACACACACAGACCACATGAGGGTGCGACACCTAGAGGTGAAATACACCTGTAATCCACCGAGAACAAGAACCGCAGGGCTGCAGGGTTACCTACAGGACACACACAGGCCACACCAGGGGGTGACATCCAGAGGTGAAATACACCTGTAATCCACCGAGAACAAGAACCGCAGGGTTACTGGGTCACCTGCAGTACACACACAGACCACATGAGGGCGCGACGCCTAGAGGTGAAATACACCTGTAATCCACTGAGAACAAGAACCGCAGGGCTGCAGGGTTACCTACAGGACACACACAGGCCACACCAGGGGGTGACATCCAGAGGTGAAATACACCTGTAATCCACCGAGAACAAGAACCGCAGGGTTACTGGGTCACCTGCAGTACACACACAGACCACATGAGGGCGCGACACCTAGAGGTGAAATACACCTGTAATCCACCGAGAACAAGAACTGCAGGGCTGCAGGGTTACCTACAGGACACACACAGGCCACACCAGGGGGTGACATCCAGAGGTGAAATACACCTGTAATCCACAGAGAACAAGAACTGCAGGGTTACTGGGTCACCTGCAGTACACACACAGACCACATGAGGGCGCGACACCTAGAGGTGAAATACACCTGTAATCCACCGAGAACAAGAACCGCAGGGCTGCAGGGTTACCTACAGGACACACACAGGCCAACCAGGGGGTGACATCCAGAGGTGAAATACACTTGTAATCCACAGAGAAAAAGAACTGCAGGGTTACTGGGTCACCTGCTTCTGTACAATCCAAACTCTGTGGCCGGTGCATCTCTTTCAGATGGTCCTGGGCCGGATGAAGTCCTGGAGCGAGCCCGGTCTGCCCCATCTCACACACCTTTGTATCCCCTCCCAGATCATCCTGAACTCCATGCACCGATACCAGCCCCGCTTCCACGTGGTGTTCGTGGACCCCCGGAAGGACAGCGAGCGGTACGCAGAGCAGAACTTCAAGACCTTTGTCTTTGAGGAGACCCGCTTCACCGCCGTGACAGCCTACCAGAACCACAGGGTAAGGAGAGAACCACAGGGTAAGGAGAGAACCACAGGCTAAGGAGAGAAACACAGGTTAAGGAGAGAAACACAGGGTAAGAAGAGAACAGCAGGGGAGGAAGAGAACCACAGGGTAATGAGAGAACCATGTTGTTAAGGAGAGAACCACAGGGTAAGAAGAGAACAGCAGGAGAGGAAGAGAACCACAGGGTAATGAGAGAACCATGTTGGTAAGGAGAGAACCACAGGGTAAGAAGAGAACCGGAGGGGAAAGAGAGAACCACAGAGTAAGGAGAGAACCACAGGGGAGTAAGAGAACCACAGGGTAATGAGAGAACCATGTTGGTAAGGAGAGAACCACAGGGTAAGGAGAGAACCACAGAGTAAGAAGAGAACAGCAGGGTAAGAAGAGAACCACAAGGTAAGGAGAGAACCACAAGGTAAAGAGAGAACCATAGGGTAGGAAGAGAACCACAGAGTAAGGAGAGAACCACAGAGTAAGAAGAGAACAGCAGGGTAAGGAGAAAACCACAGGGTAATAAGAGAACCACAGGGTAAGAAGAGAACCGGAGGGTAAGAAGAGAACCACAGGGTAAGGAGAGAACCACAGGGTAAGAAGAGAACCACAAGGTAAAGAGAGAACCACAGGGTAGGAAGAGAACCACAGAGTAAGGAGAGAACCACAGAGTAAGAAGAGAACAGCAGGGTAAGGAGAAAACCACAGGGTAATAAGAGAACCACAGGGTAAGGAGAGAACCACAGGGTAAGAAGAGAACCACAGGGTAAGGAGAGAACCGCAGGGTAAGAAGAGAACCACAAGGTAAAGAGAGAACCACAGGGTAGGAAGAGAACCACAGGGTAAGGAGAGAACCACAGAGTAAGAAGAGAACAGCAGGGTAAGGAGAAAACCACAGGGTAAGAAGAGAACCACAGGGTAAGAAGAGAACCGGAGGGCGAGGAGAGAACCACAGAGTAAGGAGAGAACCACAGGGGAGGTAGAGAACCACAGGGTAATGCGAGAACCATGTTGGTAAGGAGAGAACCACAGGGTTAGAAGAGAACCTGAGGGCAAGGAGAGAACCACAGAGTAAGGAGAGAACCACAGGGGAGTAAGAGAACCACAGGGTAATGAGAGAACCATGTTGGTAAGGAGAGAACCACAGGGTAAGGAGAGAAACACAGGGTAAGAAGAGAACCATAGAGTAAGAAGAGAACAGCAGGGTAAGAAGAGAACCACAAGGTAAGGAGAGAACCACAAGGTAAAGAGAGAACCATAGGGTAGGAAGAGAACCAGAGAGTAAGGAGAGAACCACAGAGTAAGAAGAGAACAGCAGGGTAAGGAGAAAACCACAGGGTAAGAAGAGAACCACAGGGTAAGAAGAGAACCGGAGGGCAAGGAGAGAACCACAGAGTAAGGAGAGAACCACAGGGGAGGTAGAGAACCACAGGGTAATGAGAGAACCATGTTGGTAAGGAGAGAACCACAGGGTAAGAAGAGAACCGGAGGGCAAGGAGAGAACCACAGAGTAAGGAGAGAACCACAGGGGAGTAAGAGAACCACAGGGTAATGAGAGAACCATGTTGGTAAGGAGAGAACCACAGGGTAAGGAGAGAAACACAGGGTAAGGAGAGAACCGCAGGGTAAGAAGAGAACCACAGGGCAAGGAGAGAACCAAACGATAGGAAGGAATCCATAGTGTAAGGAGAGTACCACAGGCTAAGAAGAGAACTACGGGGCAAGGAGCGAACCACAGGGTAGGAAGAGAACCACAGGGTAGGGAGAGAACCGCAGGGTAAGGAGAGAACTGCAGGGTAAGGAGAGAACCACAGGGTAAGAAGAGAACTACGGGGTAAGGAGAGAACCGCAGGGTAAGAAGACAACAGCAGGGTAAGAAGAGAACCGGAGGGCAAGGAGAGAACCACAGAGTAAGGAGAGAACCACAGGGGAGGTAGAGAACCACTGGGTAATGAGAGAACCATGTTGGTGAGGAGAGAACCACAGGGTAAGGAGAGAAACACAGGGTAAGGAGAGAACCGCAGGGTAAGGAGGGAACCGCAGGGTAAAGAGAGAACCATAAGTTAAGAAAAGAACCACATTTAGGAAGAGAACCACAGGGTAAGAAGAGAACCGCAGGGTAAGGAGAGAACCACAGGGTAAGAATAGAACCGGAGGGCAATGAGAGAACCACAGGGTAAGAATAGAACCACAAGGGAAAGAGAGAACCACAGGGTAGGAAGAGAACCACAGAGTAAGGAGAGAACCACAGAGTAAGAAGAGAACAGCAGGGTAAGGAGAAAACCACAGGGTAAGAAGAGAACCACAGGGTAAGAAGAGAACCGGAGGGCAAGGAGAGAACCACAGAGTGAGGAGAACCACAAGGTAAAGAGAGAACCACAGGGTAGGAAGAGAACCACAGGGTAAGGAGAGAACCACAGAGTAAGAAGAGAACAGCAGGGTAAGGAGAAAACCACAGGGTAAGAAGAGAACCACAGGGTAAGAAGAGAACCGGAGGGCGAGGAGAGAACCACAGAGTAAGGAGAGAACCACAGGGGAGGTAGAGAACCACGGGGTAATGCGAGAACCATGTTGGTAAGGAGAGAACCACAGGGTAAGAAGAGAACCTGAGGGCAAGGAGAGAACCACAGAGTAAGGAGAGAACCACAGGGGAGTAAGAGAACCACAGGGTAATGAGAGAACCATGTTGGTAAGGAGAGAACCACAGGGTAAGGAGAGAAACACAGGGTAAGAAGAGAACCATAGAGTAAGAAGAGAACAGCAGGGTAAGAAGAGAACCACAAGGTAAGGAGAGAACCACAAGGTAAAGAGAGAACCATAGGGTAGGAAGAGAACCAGAGAGTAAGGAGAGAACCACAGAGTACGAAGAGAACAGCAGGGTAAGGAGAAAACCACAGGGTAAGAAGAGAACCACAGGGTAAGAAGAGAACCGGAGGGCAAGGAGAGAACCACAGAGTAAGGAGAGAACCACAGGGGAGGTAGAGAACCACAGGGTAATGAGAGAACCATGTTGGTAAGGAGAGAACCACAGGGTAAGAAGAGAACCACAGGGCAAGGAGAGAACCAAACGATAGGAAGGAATCCATAGTGTAAGGAGAGTACCACAGGCTAAGAAGAGAACTACGGGGCAAGGAGCGAACCACAGGGTAGGAAGAGAACCACAGGGTAGGGAGAGAACCGCAGGGTAAGGAGAGAACTGCAGGGTAAGGAGAGAACCACAGGGTAAGAAGAGAACTACGGGGTAAGGAGAGAACCGCAGGGTAAGAAGACAACAGCAGGGTAAGAAGAGAACCGGAGGGCAAGGAGAGAACCACAGAGTAAGGAGAGAACCACAGGGGAGGTAGAGAACCACTGGGTAATGAGAGAACCATGTTGGTGAGGAGAGAACCACAGGGTAAGGAGAGAAACACAGGGTAAGGAGAGAACCGCAGGGTAAGGAGGGAACCGCAGGGTAAAGAGAGAACCATAAGTTAAGAAAAGAACCACATTTAGGAAGAGAACCACAGGGTAAGAAGAGAACCGCAGGGTAAGGAGAGAACCACAGGGTAAGAATAGAACCGGAGGGCAATGAGAGAACCACAGGGTAAGAATAGAACCACAAGGGAAAGAGAGAACCACAGGGTAGGAAGAGAACCACAGAGTAAGGAGAGAACCACAGAGTAAGAAGAGAACAGCAGGGTAAGGAGAAAACCACAGGGTAAGAAGAGAACCACAGGGTAAGAAGAGAACCGGAGGGCAAGGAGAGAACCACAGAGTGAGGAGAACCACAAGGTAAAGAGAGAACCACAGGGTAGGAAGAGAACCACAGGGTAAGGAGAGAACCACAGAGTAAGAAGAGAACAGCAGGGTAAGGAGAAAACCACAGGGTAAGAAGAGAACCACAGGGTAAGAAGAGAACCGGAGGGCGAGGAGAGAACCACAGAGTAAGGAGAGAACCACAGGGGAGGTAGAGAACCACGGGGTAATGCGAGAACCATGTTGGTAAGGAGAGAACCACAGGGTAAGAAGAGAACCTGAGGGCAAGGAGAGAACCACAGAGTAAGGAGAGAACCACAGGGGAGTAAGAGAACCACAGGGTAATGAGAGAACCATGTTGGTAAGGAGAGAACCACAGGGTAAGGAGAGAAACACAGGGTAAGAAGAGAACCATAGAGTAAGAAGAGAACAGCAGGGTAAGAAGAGAACCACAAGGTAAGGAGAGAACCACAAGGTAAAGAGAGAACCATAGGGTAGGAAGAGAACCAGAGAGTAAGGAGAGAACCACAGAGTAAGAAGAGAACAGCAGGGTAAGGAGAAAACCACAGGGTAAGAAGAGAACCACAGGGTAAGAAGAGAACCGGAGGGCAAGGAGAGAACCACAGAGTAAGGAGAGAACCACAGGGGAGGTAGAGAACCACAGGGTAATGAGAGAACCATGTTGGTAAGGAGAGAACCACAGGGTAAGAAGAGAACCGGAGGGCAAGGAGAGAACCACAGAGTAAGGAGAGAACCACAGGGGAGTAAGAGAACCACAGGGTAATGAGAGAACCATGTTGGTAAGGAGAGAACCACAGGGTAAGGAGAGAAACACAGGGTAAGGAGAGAACCGCAGGGTAAGAAGAGAACCACAGGGCAAGGAGAGAACCAAAGGATAGGAAGGAATCCATAGTGTAAGGAGAGTACCACAGGCTAAGAAGAGAACTACGGGGCAAGGAGCGAACCACAGGGTAGGAAGAGAACCACAGGGTAGGGAGAGAACCGCAGGGTAAGGAGAGAACTGCAGGGTAAGGAGAGAACCACAGGGTAAGAAGAGAACTACGGGGTAAGGAGAGAACCGCAGGGTAAGAAGACAACAGCAGGGTAAGAAGAGAACCGGAGGGCAAGGAGAGAACCACAGAGTAAGGAGAGAACCACAGGGGAGGTAGAGAACCACTGTGTAATGAGAGAACCATGTTGGTGAGGAGAGAACCACAGGGTAAGGAGAGAAACACAGGGTAAGGAGAGAACCGTAGGGTAAGGAGGGAACCACAGGGTAAAGAGAGAACCATAAGTTAAGAAAAGAACCACATTTAGGAAGAGAACCACAGGGTAAGAAGAGAACCGCAGGGTAAGGAGAGAACCACTGGGTAAGAATAGAACCGGAGGGCAATGAGAGAACCACAGGGTAAGAATAGAACCACAAGGGAAAGAGAGAACCACAGGGTAGGAAGAGAACCACAGAGTAAGGAGAGAACCACAGAGTAAGAAGAGAACAGCAGGGTAAGGAGAAAACCACAGGGTAAGAAGAGAACCACAGGGTAAGAAGAGAACCGGAGGGCAAGGAGAGAACCACAGAGTGAGGAGAGAACCACAGGGGAGGTAGAGAACCACAGGGTAATGAGAGAACCATGTTGGTAAGGAGAGAACCACAGGGTAAGAAGAGAACTACGGGGCAAGGAGCGAACCACAGGGTAGGAAGAGAACCACAGGGTAGGGAGAGAACCGCAGGGTAAGGAGAGAACTGCAGGGTAAGGAGAGAACCACAGGGTAAGAAGAGAACTACGGGGTAAGGAGAGAACCGCAGGGTAAGAAGACAACAGCAGGGTAAGAAGAGAACCGGAGGGCAAGGAGAGAACCACAGAGTAAGGAGAGAACCACAGGGGAGGTAGAGAACCACTGGGTAATGAGAGAACCATGTTGGTGAGGAGAGAACCACAGGGTAAGGAGAGAAACACAGGGTAAGGAGAGAACCGCAGGGTAAGGAGGGAACCGCAGGGTAAAGAGAGAACCATAAGTTAAGAAAAGAACCACATTCAGGAAGAGAACCACAGGGTAAGAAGAGAACCGCAGGGTAAGGAGAGAACCACAGGGTAAGAATAGAACCGGAGGGCAATGAGAGAACCACAGGGTAAGAATAGAACCACAAGGGAAAGAGAGAACCACAGGGTAGGAAGAGAACCACAGAGTAAGGAGAGAACCACAGAGTAAGAAGAGAACAGCAGGGTAAGGAGAAAACCACAGGGTAAGAAGAGAACCACAGTGTAAGAAGAGAACCGGAGGGCAAGGAGAGAACCACAGAGTGAGGAGAGAACCACAGGGGAGGTAGAGAACCACAGGGTAATGAGAGAACCATGTTGGTAAGGAGAGAACCACAGGGTAAGAAGAGAACCAGAGGGCAAGGAGAGAACCACAGAGTAAGGAGAGAACCACAGGGGAGTAAGAGAACCACAGGGTAATGAGAGAACCATGTTGGTAAGGAGAGAACCACAGGGTAAGGAGAGAAACACAGGGTAAGAAGAGAACCATAGAGTAAGAAGAGAACAGCAGGGTAAGAAGAGAACCACAAGGTAAGGAGAGAACCACAAGGTAAAGAGAGAACCATAGGGTAGGAAGAGAACCACAGAGTAAGGAGAGAACCACAGAGTAAGAAGAGAACAGCAGGGTAAGGAGAAAACCACAGGGTAAGAAGAGAACCACAGGGTAAGAAGAGAACCGGAGGGCAAGGAGAGAACCACAGAGTAAGGAGAGAACCTCAGGGGAGGAAGAGAACCACAGGGTAATGAGAGAACCATGTTGGTAAGGAGAGAACCACAGGGTAAGAAGAGAACCGGAGGGCAAGGAGAGAACCACAGAGTAAGGAGAGAACCACAGGGGAGTAAGAGAACCACAGGGTAATGAGAGAACCATGTTGGTAAGGAGAGAACCACAGGGTAAGGAGAGAAACACAGGGTAAGGAGAGAACGGCAGGGTAAGAAGAGAACCACAGGGCAAGGAGAGAACCAAAGGATAGGAAGGAATCCATAGTGTAAGGAGAGTACCACAGGCTAAGAAGAGAACTACGGGGCAAGGAGCGAACCACAGGGTAGGAAGAGAACCACAGGGTAGGGAGAGTACCGCAGGGTAAGGAGAGAACTGCAGGGTAAGGAGAGAACCACAGGGTAAGAAGAGAACTACGGGGTAAGGAGAGAACCGCAGGGTAAGAAGACAACAGCAGGGTAAGAAGAGAACCGGAGGGCAAGGAGAGAACCACAGAGTAAGGAGAGAACCACAGGGGAGGTAGAGAACCACTGGGTAATGAGAGAACCATGTTGGTGAGGAGAGAACCACAGGGTAAGGAGAGAAACACAGGGTAAGGAGAGAACCGCAGGGTAAGGAGGGAACCGCAGGGTAAAGAGAGAACCATAAGTTAAGAAAAGAACCACATTTAGGAAGAGAACCACAGGGTAAGAAGAGAACCTCAGGGTAAGGAGAGAACCACAGGGTAAGAATAGAACCGGAGGGCAATGAGAGAACCACAGGGTAAGAATAGAACCACAAGGGAAAGAGAGAACCACAGGGTAGGAAGAGAACCACAGAGTAAGGAGAGAACCACAGAGTAAGAAGAGAACAGCAGGGTAAGGAGAAAACCACAGGGTAAGAAGAGAACCACAGGGTAAGAAGAGAACCGGAGGGCAAGGAGAGAACCACAGAGTGAGGAGAACCACAAGGTAAAGAGAGAACCACAGGGTAGGAAGAGAACCACAGGGTAAGGAGAGAACCACAGAGTAAGAAGAGAACAGCAGGGTAAGGAGAAAACCACAGGGTAAGAAGAGAACCACAGGGTAAGAAGAGAACCGGAGGGCGAGGAGAGAACCACAGAGTAAGGAGAGAACCACAGGGGAGGTAGAGAACCACAGGGTAATGCGAGAACCATGTTGGTAAGGAGAGAACCACAGGGTAAGAAGAGAACCTGAGGGCAAGGAGAGAACCACAGAGTAGAGAACCACAGGGGAGTAAGAGAACCACAGGGTAATGAGAGAACCATGTTGGTAAGGAGAGAACCACAGGGTAAGGAGAGAAACACAGGGTAAGAAGAGAACCATAGAGTAAGAAGAGAACAGCAGGGTAAGAAGAGAACCACAAGGTAAGGAGAGAACCACAAGGTAAAGAGAGAACCATAGGGTAGGAAGAGAACCAGAGAGTAAGGAGAGAACCACAGAGTAAGAAGAGAACAGCAGGGTAAGGAGAAAACCACAGGGTAAGAAGAGAACCACAGGGTAAGAAGAGAACCGGAGGGCAAGGAGAGAACCACAGAGTAAGGAGAGAACCACAGGGGAGGTAGAGAACCACAGGGTAATGAGAGAACCATGTTGGTAAGGAGAGAACCACAGGGTAAGAAGAGAACCGGAGGGCAAGGAGAGAACCACAGAGTAAGGAGAGAACCACAGGGGAGTAAGAGAACCACAGGGTAATGAGAGAACCATGTTGGTAAGGAGAGAACCACAGGGTAAGGAGAGAAACACAGGGTAAGGAGAGAACCGCAGGGTAAGAAGAGAACCACAGGGCAAGGAGAGAACCAAAGGATAGGAAGGAATCCATAGTGTAAGGAGAGTACCACAGGCTAAGAAGAGAACTACGGGGCAAGGAGCGAACCACAGGGTAGGAAGAGAACCACAGGGTAGGGAGAGAACCGCAGGGTAAGGAGAGAACTGCAGGGTAAGGAGAGAACCACAGGGTAAGAAGAGAACTACGGGGTAAGGAGAGAACCGCAGGGTAAGAAGACAACAGCAGGGTAAGAAGAGAACCGGAGGGCAAGGAGAGAACCACAGAGTAAGGAGAGAACCACAGGGGAGGTAGAGAACCACTGGGTAATGAGAGAACCATGTTGGTGAGGAGAGAACCACAGGGTAAGGAGAGAAACACAGGGTAAGGAGAGAACCGCAGGGTAAGGAGGGAACCGCAGGGTAAAGAGAGAACCATAAGTTAAGAAAAGAACCACATTTAGGAAGAGAACCACAGGGTAAGAAGAGAACCGCAGGGTAAGGAGAGAACCACAGGGTAAGAATAGAACCGGAGGGCAATGAGAGAACCACAGGGTAAGAATAGAACCACAAGGGAAAGAGAGAACCACAGGGTAGGAAGAGAACCACAGAGTAAGGAGAGAACCACAGAGTAAGAAGAGAACAGCAGGGTAAGGAGAAAACCACAGGGTAAGAAGAGAACCACAGGGTAAGAAGAGAACCGGAGGGCAAGGAGAGAACCACAGAGTGAGGAGAGAACCACAGGGGAGGTAGAGAACCACAGGGTAATGAGAGAACCATGTTGGTAAGGAGAGAACCACAGGGTAAGAAGAGA
Source organism: Lissotriton vulgaris (assembly GCF_964263255.1). Lineage (NCBI taxonomy): Eukaryota > Metazoa > Chordata > Amphibia > Caudata > Salamandridae > Lissotriton > Lissotriton vulgaris. The sequence continues at coordinate 324,255,218 of NC_141686.1, forward strand.
ACCAGAGGGCAAGGAGAGAACCACAGAGTAAGGAGAGAACCACAGGGGAGTAAGAGAACCACAGGGTAATGAGAGAACCATGTTGGTAAGGAGAGAACCACAGGGTAAGGAGAGAAACACAGGGTAAGGAGAGAACCATAGAGTAAGAAGAGAACAGCAGGGTAAGAAGAGAACCACAAGGTAAGGAGAGAACCACAAGGTAAAGAGAGAACCATAGGGTAGGAAGAGAACCACAGAGTAAGGAGAGAACCACAAAGTAAGAAGAGAACAGCAGGGTAAGGAGAAAACCACAGGGTAAGAAGAGAACCACAGGGTAAGAAGAGAACATGAGGGCAAGGAGAGAACCACAGAGTAAGGAGAGAACCACAGGGGAGGTAGAGAACCACAGGGTAATGAGAGAACCATGTTGGTAAGGAGAGAACCACAGGGTAAGAAGAGAACCGGAGGGCAAGGAGAGAACCACAGAGTAAGGAGAGAACCACAGGGGAGTAAGAGAACCACAGGGTAATGAGAGAACCATGTTGGTAAGGAGAGAACCACAGGGTAAGGAGAGAACCACAGGATAGGAAGGAATCTATAGTGTAAGGAGAGTACCACAGGCTAAGAAGAGAACTACGGGGCAAGGAGCGAACCACAGGGTAGGAAGAGAACCACAGGGTAAGGAGAGAACCGCAGGGTAAGGAGAGAACTGCAGGGTAAGGAGAGAACCGCAGGGTAAGAAGAGAACTACGGGGTAAAGAGAGAACCGCAGGGTAAGAAGAAAACAGCAGGGTAAGAAGACAAATGGAGGGTAAGGAGAGAATCACAGGGTAAGGAGAGAACGGCAGGGTAAGGAGTGAACCACAGAGTAAGGAGAGAACCACAGGGTAGGAAGAGACCCACAGGGTAAGGAGAGAACCACAGGGTAAGGACAGAACCGCAAAGAAAGGAGAGAACCACAGGGTAAGGAGAGAACCATATGGTAGGAAAAGAACCACAGGGTTGGAAGAGAACAGCAAGGTAAGAAGAGAACCGGAGGGCAAGGAGAGAACCACAGAGTAAGGAGAGAACCACAGGGGAGGTAGAGAACCACAGGGTAATGAGAGAACCATGTTGGTAAGGAGAGAACCACAGGGTAAGGAGAGAAACACAGGGTAAGGAGAGAACCGCAGGGTAAGGAGGGAACCACAGGGTAAAGAGAGAACCATAAGTTAAGAAAAGAACCACATTTAGGAAGAGAACCACAGGGTAAGAAGAGAACCATAGGGTAGGGAGAGAACAGCAGGGTAAGAAGAGAACCACAAGGTAAGGAGAGAACCACAAGGTAAGGAAAGAACCGGAGGGCAATGAGAGAACCACAGGGTAAAGAGAGAACCATAAGTTAAGAAAAGAACCACATTTAGGAAGAGAACCACAGGGTACGAAGAGAACCGCAGGGTAAGGAGATAACCACAGGGTAAAAGAGAACAACAGGGTAAGAAGAGAACCACAAGGCAAAGAGAGAACCATAAGGTAAGAAAAGAACCACATTTAGGAAGAGAACCACAGGGTAAGAAGAGAACCATAGGGTAGGGAGAGAACAGCAGGGTAAGAAGAGAACCACAGGGTAAGGAGAGAACCACAAGGTAAGGAAAGAACCGGAGGGTAAGGAGAGAACCGGAGGGTAAGGAGAGAACCATAGGGAAAGGAGAGAACCGCAGAGTAAGGAGAGAACCATGTTGGTAAGGAGAGAACCACAGGGTAAGGAGAGAACCACACAGTAAGGAGAAAACCGCAGGGTAAGGAGAGAACCATGTTGGTAAGGCGAGAAACACAGTGTAAGGAGAGAACCACAGGGTAAGGAGAGAACGACAGGGTAAGGAGAGAACCACAGAGTAAGGAGAAAACCACAGGGTAGGAAGAGAACCACAGGGTAAGGAGAGAACCACAGGGTAAGGACAGAACCGCAAAGAAAGGAGAGAACCACAGGGTAAGGAGAGAACCACAGGGTAGGAAAAGAACCACAGGGTTAGAAGAGAACCGGAGGGCAAGGAGAGAACCACAGAGTAAGGAGAGAACCACAGGGGAGGAAGAGAACCACAGGGTAATGAGACAACCATGTTGGTAAGGAGAGAACCACAGGGTAAGGAGAGAAACACAGGGTAAGGAGAGAACCGCAGGGTAAGAAGAGAACCACAGGGTAAGGAGACAACCACAGGATAGGAAGGGATCCATAGTGTAAGGAGAGTACCACAGGCTAAGAAGAGAACTACGGGGCAATGAGAGAACCACAGGGTAGGAAGAGAACCACAGGGTAAGGAGAGAACCACAGGGTAAGGAGAGAACCGCAGGGTAAGGAGAGAACCACAGGGTAAGAAGAGAACGACAGGGTAAGAAGAGAACCTGAGGGCAATGAGAGAACCACAGGGTAAGGAGAGAACCGCAGGGTAAGGAGAGAACTACAGGGTAAGGAGAGAACCACAGGGTAAGAAGAGAACAGCAGGGTAAGAAGAGAATAGCAGGGTAAGAAGACAAACGGAGGGTAAGGAGAGAAGCACAGGGTAAGGAGAGAACCGCAGGGTAAGAAGAGAACAGCAGGGTAAGAAGAGAACAGGAGGGCAAGGAGAGAACCACAGAGTAAGGAGAGAACCACAGGGGAGGTAGAGAACCACAGGGTAATGAGAGAACCATGTTGGTAAGGAGAGAACCACAGGGTAAGGAGAGAACCATAAGTTAAGAAAAGAATAACATTTAGGAAGAGAACCACAGGGTAAGAAGAGAACCGCTGGGTAAGGAGATAACCACAGTGTAAAAAGAGAACAACAGGGTAAGAAGAGAACCACAAGATAAAGAGAGAACCATAAGTTAAGAAAAGAACCACATTTAGGAAGAGAGCCACAGGGTAAGAAGAGAACCGCTGGGTAAGGAGATAACCACAGGTTAAAAAGATAACAACAGGGTAAGGAGAGAACCACAGGGTAAAGAGAGAATCATAAGTTAAGAAAAGAATAACATTTAGGAAGAAAACCACAGGGTAAGAAGAGAACCGCTGCATAAGGAGATAACCACAGGGTAAAAAGAGAACAACAGGGTAAGGAGAGAACCACAGGGTAAAGAGAGAACCATAAGTTAAGAAAAGAACCACATTGAGGAAGAGAACCACAGGGTAAGAAGAGAACCATAGGGTAGGGAGAGAACCGCAGGGTAAGTAGAGAACCACAGGGTAAGGAGAGAACCACAAGGTAAGGAAAGAACCGGAGGGTAAGGAGAGAACCACAGGGTAAGGAGAGAACCACAGGGTAAGGAGAGAACCACAAAGTAAGGAGAGAACCATGTAGGTAAGGAGAGAACCACAGGGTAAGGAGAGAACCACACAGTAAGGAGAGAACCGCAGGGTAAGGAGAGAACCATGTTGGTAAGGTGAGAAACACAGGGTAAGGAGAGAACCACAGAGTAAGGAGAGAACGACAGGGTAAGGAGAGAACCACAGAGTAAGGAGATAACCACAGGGTAGGAAGAGAACCACAGGGTAAGGAGAGAACCACAGGGTAAGGAGAGACCGCAAAGTAAGGAGAGAACCACAGGGTAAGTAGAGAACCACAGGATAAGGAGAGAAGCACAGGGTAAGAAGAGAACCACAGGGTAAGGACAGAACCGCAGGGTAAGAAGAGAACCGCAGGGTAAGAAGAGAACCACAGGGTAAGAAGAGAACCTCAGGTTAAGGAGAGAACCACAGGGTAGGAAGAGCACCACGGGGTAAGGAGAGAACCACAGGGTAGGAAGAGAACCACAGGGTAAGGAGAGAACCACAGGGTAAGGAGAGAACCACAGTTTAGGAAGAGGACCACAGGGTAAGAAGAGACCTACAGAGTAAGGAGAGGACCACAGGGTAGGAAGAGAACCACAGGGTAAGGAGAGAACCACAGGGTAAGGAGAGAACCACAGGGTAGGAAGAGAAACACAGGGGAAGGAGAGAACCACAGAGTAAGGAGAGAACCACAGGGTAGGAAGAGAACCACAGGGTATTGAGAGAACCATGTTGGTAAGGAGAGAAACACAGGGTAAGGAGAGAACCGCAGGGTAAGGAGAGAACCATGTTGGTAAGGAGAGAACCACAGGGTAAGAAGAGAACCTCAGGTTAAGGAGAGAACCACGGGGTAGGAAGAGCACCAGAGGGTAAGGAGAAAACCACAGAGTAAGGAGAGGACCACAGGGTAGGAAGAGAACCACAGGGTAAGGAGAGAACCACAGGGTAAGGAGAGAACCACAGGGTAGGAAGAGAAACACAGGGGAAGGAGAGAACCAGAGAGTAAGGAGAGAACCACAGGGTAGGAATAGAACCACAGGCTAATGAGAGAACCATAATGGTAAGGAGAGAAATACAGGGTAAGGAGAGAACCACAGGGTAAGGAGAGAACCGCAAAGTAAGGAGAGAACCACAGGGTAAGGGGAGAACCACAGGGTAAGAAAAGAACCACAGGGTAATGAGAGAACCACAGGGTAATGAGAGAACCACAGGGTAAGGGGAGAACCACAGGGTAAGGAGAGAACCACAGGGTAAGGAGAAAACCACAGGGCAGGAAGAGAACCACAGGGCAAGGAGAGAACCACAGGGTAAGGAGAGAACTGTAAAGTAAGGAGAGAACCACAGGGTAAGGAGAGAACCACAGGGTGAGGAGAGAACCACAGGGTAGGTAGAGAACCACAGGATAAGGAGAGAACCACAGGGTAAGGAGAGAACCGCAGAGTAAGAGGAGAACTGCAGGGTAAGGAGAGAACCACAGGGTAAGGAGAGAACTGCAAGGTAAGGAGAGAACCACAAGGTAAGAAGAGAACCTCAGGGTAATAATAATAATCCACATTTGTAAAGCGTGAACAATCACCCGTAAGGGTCTCTAGGCGCTGGGGGCCGTCGGGAGGATTAAGCAAGCTATTGCCCAGAGTCACATGGTGCTGGGCTAATCGGCCGCCGGGGATCGAACCTTGATCCCCAGATTCCAGAATTAGTCGCCCTGGCCGCAGCGCCACACCTCTTCCAGTAAGGAGAGAACCACACAGTAGAAAGAGAGCCACAGGGTAGGACGAGAACCACAGGGTAAGGAGAGAACCGCAAAGTAATGAGAGAACCACACGGGGAGGGGAGAGAACCACAGGGTAGAAAGAGAACCACAGGGTAAGGAGAGAACCACAGGGTAAGGAGAGAACCGCAGGGTAAGATGAGAACCACAGGGTAAGGAGAGAACGGAAGGTTAAGGAGAGAACCACAGGGTAAAAGAGAACCGCCGGGTAAGGAAAGAATCACATGGTAGGAAGAGAACCATAGTGTAAGGAGAGAACCACAGGCTAAGAAGAGAACTACTGGGCAAGGAGAGAACCACAGGGTGAGGAGAGAACCACAGGGTAAAAAGAACCGCAGGGTAAGAGGAGAACCACAGGGTAAGGAGAGAACCACAGGGTAAGGAGAGAACCGCAGGGTAAGGAGAGAACCGCAGGGTAAGAATAGAACCGCAGGATAAGGAGAGAACCACAGGGTAAGAAGAGAACCGCAGGGTAAGAAGAGAACCACAGAGTAAGTAGAGAACCAAAGGGTAACAAGAGAACTACGGGGTAAGGAGAGAAACACATGGCAGGAAGAGAACCGCAGAGTAAGAAGAGAACTGCAGGATATGCAGAGAACTATGGGGTTAGAGGACCCTAATCAAGGTGAACTTCCATGTGCGTCCATTCACCAAAATGGCTGGGGTAGTGTACGCGATATCCCATACCCCTTGACCTCAGTGACACCACAGGAAGTGAGCTCATATGACCCTTGACCCAGTCTCTTTTCCAGTAGGGCATGTCACAAGACTCTAAGATCACACTGACACTCCCTTACACCCTCTTACACTCACTCAGGCCCAGGTTTAATAACAGTAAGCACTGTGTGTGCGACACTTCTGTGATGCAAACCTGGTGCCAAGTGTGAAGATGGGGTTTACCATCCAACGCAAATCCTGATTTGCATTGGATGGTTTCCCAAAGTAAAGCACAATTGTGCTATGCACTGCTTCATGTTACTTTGTATCAAGTGTGCACTCCACGGCTGTTCCATGGGTGGCGATGGGCATTCCGTGGGTGGTGCATGGGTGTTCCGTGGGTGATGCATTGGCGTTCCAAGGGCAGTGGATGGGCGTTCCATGGGTGCTGCATGGTTGTTCCATGGGTGGTGCATGGTTGTTCCATGGGTGGTGCATGGTTGTTCCATGGGTGGTGCATGGGCATTCCATGGGTGGTGCATGGTTGTTCCATGGGTGGTTCATGGTTGTTCCATGGGTGGTGCATGGGCGTTCCATGGGTGGTGCATGGTTGTTCCATGGGTGGTGCATGGTTGTTCCATGGGTGGTGCATGGGCGTTCCATGGGTGGTGCATGGTTGTTCCATGGGTGGTTCATGGTTGTTCCATGGGTGGTGCATGGGCGTTCCATGGGTGGTGCATGGTTGTTCCATGGGTGGTTCATGGTTGTTCCATGGGTGGTTCATGGTTGTTCCATGGGTGGTTCATGGTTGTTCCATGGGTGGTTCATGGTTGTTCCATGGGTGGTGCATGGTTGTTCCATGGGTGGTGCATGGGCGTTCCATGGGTGGTGCATGGTTGTTCCATGGGTGGTGCATGGGCGTTCCATGGGTGGTGCATGGTCGTTCCATGGGTGGAGCAGGTGCTGTGTAGGGGCACTTCATGGGTGGTGCAGGGGCGTTCTATGGGCGGTGTGTGGCTGTTCCATGGGTGGATTGTGGATATTTCAAGGGTGGTGCATGGTTTTTCCATGGGTGGTGAAGGGGTGTTCCAAGGGAGGTTCATGGACATTCCATGGGTGGTGCCTGGACACTTCATAGGTGGTGCATGGGCGTTCCCTGGGTGTTGAAGGTGCATTCCATGGGCAGTGCATGGTCGTTCCATGGGTGGTGCAGGTGCGGTGTGTGGACACTCCATGGGTGGTGCATAGGCGTTACATGAGTGGTTTATGGGTGCAACATGGCCGGTGTATGGGTGATCCATGGGTGGTGCATTGGCATTCCATAGGTGGTGCACGGGTGTTCCATGGGCAGTGAATAGGTGTTCCATGGGCCATGGGTGTTCCATGGGCGGTGCATGGCAGTTCCATGGGCGGTGCTTGGGCGTATCATGGGCGGTGGGTATTACATGGGTGGTGCATGGCCGTTCCATGGGCGGTGCTTGGGCGTTCCATGGGCGGTGGTCAGTGGTGGCCCCCTCTTCATCCTTGACCCATTGGAGGTCACTAGTGACCCTCTCTTCATCCTTGACCCATGGGAGGCCTCTAGTGACCCCTGCTTCATCCTTGAACCTTGGGAGGCCTCTAATGACCCCCTCTTTGTCCTTGACCCATGAGAGATCACTCATGACCCCCTCTTCATCCTTGAACCATGGGATGCCTCTGGTGACCCCTCTTCATCCTTAAACCATGGGAGGCCTCGAGTGATCCCCTCTGCATCCGTGAACCACGAGAGGTCACTAGTGACCCCCTCTTCATCCTTGACCCATGAGAGGTCACTAGTGAACCCCTCTTCTTCCTTGACCCATGAGAGGTCACTAGTGACCCCCTCTTCATCCTTGACCCATGAGAGGTCACTAGTGAACCCCTCTTCTTCCTTGACCCATGAGAGGTCACTAGTGACCCCCTCTTCATCCTTCACCCATGAGAGGTCAATAGTGAACCCCTCTTCATCCTTGACCCATGGGAGGTCACTAGTGAACCCCTCTTCATCCTCGACCCATAAGCGGTCACTAGTGATTCCCTCTTCATCCTTGACCCATGGGAGGTCACTAGTGATCCCCTCTTCATCCTTGAACCATGGGAGGCCTCTAGTGCCCCCCTCTTTGTCCTTGACCCATGAGAGTTCACTAGTGACCCCCTCTTCATCCTTGAACCATGAGAGGTCACTAGCGACCCCCTCTTCATCCTTGACCCATGAGAGGTCACTAGTGAACCTCTCTTCATCCTTGAACCATTAGAGGTCACTAGTGACCCCCTCTTCATCCTTGACCCATGAGAGGTCACTAGTGAACCCCTCTTCATCCTTGACCCATGAAAGGTCCCTAGTGACCTCCTCTTTGTCCTTGACCCATGAGAGGTCACTAGTGACCCCCTATCCATCCGTGAACGCTGAGAGGTCACTAGTGATCCCCTCTTCATCCTTGAACCATGGGAGGCCTCTAGTGCCCCCCTCTTTGTCCTTGACCCATGAGAGTTCACTAGTGACCCCCTCTTCATCCTTGACCCATGAGAGGTCACTAGTGACCCCCTATCCATCTTTGACCCATGAGAGGTCACTAGTGACCCCCTCTTTGTCCTTGACCCATGAGAGGTCACTAGTGACCCCCTATCCATCCTTGAACCATGAGAGGTCACTAGTGACCCCCTCTTCATCCTTGACTGATGAGAGGTCACTAGTGAACCCCTCTTTATCCTTGAATCATGGGAGGCCTCTAGTGACCCCCTCTTCATCCTTGAACCATGAGAGGTAAATGGTGCCCCCCTCTTCATCCTTGACCCATGAGCCATGAGAGGTCACTAGTGAACCCCTCTTCATCCGTGACCCATGGGAGGTCACTAGTGACCCCCTCTTCATCCTTGACCCATGGGAGGTCACTAGTGATCCCCTCTTCATCCTTGAACCATGGGAGGCCTCTAGTGCCCCCCTCTTTGTCCTTGACCCATGAGAGGTCACGAGTGACCCCCTCTTCACCCTTGAACCATAAGAGGTCACTAGTGACCCCCTCTTCATCCTTGAACCATAAGAGGTCACTAGTGACCCCCTCTTCATCCTTGACCCATGAGAGGTCACTAGTGAACCCTTTTTTGTCCTTGACCCATGAGAGGTCACTAGTGACCCCCTATCCATCCTTGAACCACGAGAGGTCACTCATGACCCCCTCTTCATCCTTGAACCATGGGATGCCTCTGGTGACCCCTCTTCATCCTTAAACCATGGGAGGCCTCGAGTGATCCCCTCTGCATCCGTGAACCACGAGAGGTCACTAGTGACCCCCTCTTCATCCTTGACCCATGAGAGGTCACTAGTGAACCCCTCTTCTTCCTTGACCCATGAGAGGTCACTAGTGACCCCCTCTTCATCCTTGACCCATGAGTGGTCACTAGTGAACCCCTCTTCTTCCTTGACCCATGAGAGGTCACTAGTGACCCCCTCTTCATCCTTCACCCATGAGAGGTCAATAGTGAACCCCTCTTCATCCTTGACCCATGGGAGGTCACTAGTGAACCCCTCTTCATCCTCGACCCATAAGCGGTCACTAGTGATTCCCTCTTCATCCTTGACCCATGGGAGGTCACTAGTGATCCCCTCTTCATCCTTGAACCATGGGAGGCCTCTAGTGCCCCCCCTCTTTGTCCTTGACCCATGAGAGTTCACTAGTGACCCCCTCTTCATCCTTGAACCATGAGAGGTCACTAGCGACCCCCTCTTCATCCTTGACCCATGAGAGGTCACTAGTGAACCTCTCTTCATCCTTGAACCATTAGAGGTCACTAGTGACCCCCTCTTCATCCTTGACCCATGAGAGGTCACTAGTGAACCCCTCTTCATCCTTGACCCATGAAAGGTCCCTAGTGACCTCCTCTTTGTCCTTGACCCATGAGAGGTCACTAGTGACCCCCTATCCATCCGTGAACCCTGAGAGGTCACTAGTGATCCCCTCTTCATCCTTGAACCATGGGAGGCCTCTAGTGCCCCCCTCTTTGTCCTTGACCCATGAGAGTTCACTAGTGACCCCCTCTTCATCCTTGACCCATGAGAGGTCACTAGTGACCCCCTATCCATCTTTGACCCATGAGAGGTCACTAGTGACCCCCTCTTTGTCCTTGACCCATGAGAGGTCACTAGTGACCCCCTATCCATCCTTGAACCATGAGAGGTCACTAGTGACCCCCTCTTCATCCTTGACTGATGAGAGGTCACTAGTGAACCCCTCTTTATCCTTGAATCATGGGAGGCCTCTAGTGACCCCCTCTTCATCCTTGAACCATGAGAGGTAAATGGTGCCCCCCTCTTCATCCTTGACCCATGAGCCATGAGAGGTCACTAGTGAACCCCTCTTCATCCGTGACCCATGGGAGGTCACTAGTGACCCCCTCTTCATCCTTGACCCATGGGAGGTCACTAGTGATCCCCTCTTCATCCTTGAACCATGGGAGGCCTCTAGTGCCCCCCTCTTTGTCCTTGACCCATGAGAGGTCACGAGTGACCCCCTCTTCACCCTTGAACCATAAGAGGTCACTAGTGACCCCCTCTTCATCCTTGAACCATAAGAGGTCACTAGTGACCCCCTCTTCATCCTTGACCCATGAGAGGTCACTAGTGAACCCTTTTTTGTCCTTGACCCATGAGAGGTCACTAGTGACCCCCTATCCATCCTTGAACCACGAGAGGTCACTCATGACCCCCTCTTCGTCCTTGACCCATGAGAGGTCACTATTTAACTCCTCTTCATCCTTGACCCATTGGAGGTCACTAGTGACCCCCTCTTCATCCTTGACCCATAAGAGGTCACTAGTGATCCCCTCTTCATCCTTGACCCATGGGAGGTCACTAGTGATCCCCTCTTCATCCTTGAACCATGAGAGGCCTCTAGTGCCCCCCTCTTTGTCCTTGACCCATGAGAGGTCACTAGTGACCCCCTATCCATCCTTGAACCATGAGAGGTCACTAGTGACCCCCTCTTCATCCTTGAACCATGAGAGGTCACTAGTGACCCCCTCTTCATTCTTGACCCATGAGAGGTCACTAGTGAACCCCTCTTCATCCTTGAACCATGAGAGGTCACTAGTGACCCCCTCTTCATCCTTGACCCATGAGAGGTCACTAGTGAACCCCTCTTCATCCTTGACCCATGAGAGGTCACTAGTGACCCCCTCTTTGTCCTTGGCCCATGAGAGGTCACTAGTGACCCCCTATCTATCCTTGAACCATGAGAGGTCACTCATGACCCCCTCTTCATCCTTGACCCATGAGAGGTCACTAGGGACTCCCTCCTTGTCCTTGACCCATGAGAGGTCACTAGTGACCCCCTATCCATCCTTGAACCATGAAAGGTCACTAGTGACCCCCTCTTCATCCTTGACCCATGAGAGGTCACTAGTGAACCCCTCCTTATCTTTGAACCATGGGCGGCCTCTAGTGACCCCCTATCCATCCTTGAACCATGAGAGGTCACTAATGACCCCCTCTTCATCCTTGACCCATGAGAGGTCACTAGTGAACCGCTCTTCATCCTTGACCCATGAGAGGTCACTAGTGATCCCCTCTTCATCCTTGACCCATGAGAGGGCACTAGTGACCCCCTCTTTGTCCTTGACCCATGAGAGGTCACTAGTAATCCCCTCTTCATCCTTGACACATGGGAGGTCACTAGTGACCTTCTATCCATCCTTGAACCATGAGAGGTCACTAGTGACCCCCTCTTCATCCTTGACCCATGAGAGGTCACTAGTGAACCCCTCTTCATCCTTGACCCATGAGCCATGAGAGGTCACTAGTGATCCCCTCTTCATCCTTGACACATGGGAGGTCACTAGTGACCCCCTTTCCATCCTTGAACCATGAGAGGTCACTAGTGACCCCCTCTTCATCCTTGAGCCATGAGAGGTAACTGGTGAACCCCTCTTCATCCTTGAGCAATGGGAGGCCTCTAGTGACCCCCTATCCATTCTTGAACCACAAGAGGTCACTAGTGACCCCCTCTTCATCCTTTAACCCTGAGAGGTCACTAGTGAACCCCTCTTTGTCCTTGACTCATGAGAGGTCAGTGGTGGCCCCCTCTTCATCCTTGACTCATGGGAGGCCTCTAGTGACCCCCTATTCATCCTTGAACCATGAGAAGTAAATGGTGGCTCCCTCTTCATCTTTGACCCATGAGCCATGAGAGGTCACTAGTGAACCCCTCTTCATCCTTGACCCAGGAGAGGTCACTAGTGAACCCCTCTTCATCCTTGACTCATGAGAGGTCAATGGTGGCCCCCTCTTCATCCTTGACACATGGGAGACCTCTAGTGAACTCCCTCTCCATCCTTGACCCATGAGAGGTCACTAGTGACCCCCTCTTCTTCCTTGACCCATGAGAGGTCACTAGTGAACCCCTCTTCATCCTTGAACCATGGGAGGCCTCTAGTGACCCCCTCTTTGTCCTTGACTCATGAGAGGTCAGTGGTGGCCCCTCTTCATCCTTGACCCGTGAGAGGTCATTAGTGAACCCCTCTTCATCCTTGAACCATGAGAGGCCTCTAATGACCCCCTCTTAATCCTTGACCCATGAGAGGTCACTAGTGACCCCCCCTTCATCCTTGACCCATGAAAGGTCACTAGTGACCCCCTCTTCATGCTTGACCCATGAGAGGTCACTAGTGACCCCCTCTTCTTCCTTGACCCATGAGAGGTCACTAGTGAACCCCTCTTCATCCATGACACATGGGAGACCTCTAGTGACCTCCCTCTCCATCCTTGACCCATGAGAGGTCACTAGTGACCCCCTCTTCTTCCTTGACCCATGAGAGGTCACTAGTGACCCCCTCTTCTTCCTTGACCCATGAGAGGTCACTAGTGAACCCCTCTTCATCCTTGAACCATGGGAGGCCTCTAGTGACCCCCTCTTTGCCCTTGACTCATTAGAGGTCAGTAGTGGCCCCCTCTTCACCCTTGACCCGTGAGAGGTCACTAGTGAACCCCTCTTCATCCTTGAACCATGAGAGGCCTCTAATGTCCCCCTCTTAATCCTTGGCCCATGAGAGGTCACTGGTGACCCCCTCTTCATCCTTGACCCATGAGAGATCACTAGTGACCCCCTCTTCATCCTTGACCCATGAAAGGTCACTAGTGACCCCCTCTTCATCCTTGACCCATGGGAGGTCCTCTTTGTCGTTGAGCCGTGACGTTGAAGCTGAGTTTGTTAGTCTTCGTGTTCTCCTGATGGTCTGAGGGCTTCTAACCGTACCCCACCTTCATCTTGCAGATCACGCAGCTGAAGATTGCCAGTAACCCCTTCGCCAAGGGTTTCAGGGAGTGTGACCCCGATGAGTGGTGAGTTTGGTGACGGCTGTTATCCTCCTGCTCTCTCTCTCTTGTCGTCTGCCTCTCCTATCTCTCCTCCCTCTACGCCTCCTCTCGTGTTATCACCCATGTCGGGCTCACGCTGGCTCCATGGCTCTAGTCTGTGGGGTTTCCTACCCATAACCTTTTTTGTCCTTTCTCAGTTCACCTCTCACTTCTATGTTTTGTTTCCCACTTTCCTCTCATTGGTTCCCTCAATCCCTTACTCTCTTCTGGCTGCCTTTCTTTCCCGAACTGTCTTTGTCTCTCTCAGAAGTCGTTCATCTATTCTCTGTTTTCATCATTTGCATCTTTCTTGTCAGTTCCCCTCTCAGTCCATCACTCCTTTTTGTCTGTTTTTCCCTCACTCCTCGCCATGCCTTCTCTCAGACTTTCCCTTTATTCCACCCATTTCTTCTTTAACTCTTGCCTCTCTTCCCTCACAATCATCACTCCTTTCTATCTTTTTGTCTCTTCCCTCTTTACTGTCTGTGCATGACCATCTTTTATATATCTAATTTTCATCCATCCTGTGTCTCTCTCAAAAGCCATAAATCTCTTATGTTTTTGACTGTTTCTCTCCTAGCCCATCACTATCCTGTATGTAATTTGTGTGTCCTTCCCTCTCTCTGACTTGACTCAGCCAATCGCTCTCTTCTATTTCTCTTTTTCAGTTCTGCTTCTCTGTGAGTTATCTCAATCTATTTGTTTCTAATTCTATTATTATTTTATCTGACTTCTGTCGCGCCATCCATCACTCACCACTGTCCCTTTCTGTTCCTCACCTTAGCGCACACACACACACACACGCGCGCACACACGCACGCACGCACACACACAAAAACACGCACACGCACACACACACACACACACAAACACACACACAAACACACACACACACATACATCCATTCTGTGACCATTTCTTTCATTTCTTCTCCTTCACTGTCATCTATTTGCTCATTCCATTACTGTCCTTGCTGATATATCATCTGTCAGTCATTCTTGTTTTTTAAATCACTATATCCAAATGTGTTCAAACCGCGTGTGCATTAAATATTTTATATCTCACAAGCAGCACTTGATTCAATTCTCATCTTCTCTCCACCTGTTATGCAACCCACTCCTGATTCTAGTTCCACCCCCCCTTCCATGGGGGCCAATTACTTTTGGCACCAACAACATCTCTTACTCAATAATTGTCCCCCATCCAATGACAATGAATCACAATCCATTGTCCCCCTTGACTTAAATCTGAAATGTGAGATGTTCTTAAAGTTTGATCACTGGTTCTCCCTCTCCGATGTTGCCCGGTCCTTTTATGTCATAACTTTCAGGAGGCCGGTGCCCCTTCCCTTCCATCACTGACCATAAACATTGATCTTTACCACATAGATGGGCGTATTTACAAGAAAATGTCGGAGCGCGGAGCTCCGCCAAATTTTGCAGTGCCGCACTCCAACATTTTGAAAATGCAGGGATGCGTCGTATTCACAAGAATATGGCGCACCCCTGTGTTTTTCCTAACGCTAAATGTTGCTGTCTAGCGCCATCGCAGACACCCTTGCACCATAGTGCATGTGCTCCTGCATTGCAAGCAATGACTGTTCATTTAGAGGTAGGTGTCCCTTCCTGCACATAAACAATCATGCATGGCCATTTGTTACTTCTATATGTGCTGCAGAACGCTGCACAAATAAAAGTCTCAAATTGTCATTATTTTATGATTGTTTATGTGCAGGAAAGAGACCTTCTTGCACAAAACGATCATTCCCTGCCATGAATGCAGCACACATAGAAAAAGCAAAAACGAGGAGAAATAAAAGTATTTCTCCTCGTTTCACCATTCTAACGCCTGCTCTTGCATGGCGTTCGTTTTTAGCTTCGTTTTTGGCGCTGCCTCAGATTTACACCTCCTTTTAAATCTGGGGCTGCGTCAAAAGCAACAGTGTTGAGGTGCAAAGCCCACAGCAACACCCATTGCACGCCCCTTTTATGTTAAGTGATGCGTATAACGGTGGTGCTCAGCCACAAAGAGTGGCTTAACGCCGCTTTGTAAACATGGAGAAGTGACGTTCTAGTAGTGACATGCCCTTGTAAATATGCCCCAGGGTTACTTCCTCCAGACGATCCTCAAGAAACCCTTCCTGGTCTATTTCTGCAGTAACACTTTTGCATTCTAAAAACCCTTCATGTGTCATGATTGTCCCTCTCTATGAAGTGAGTCACCACTGTGAGAAGTTTCTCCCACTTACAGAACCATCCTTTAACTTCCTTTCCTGGCTTGGGGCTGTTCATTCTCAGCTTGTTAAAAAAGAGAACTTATTTACTAGGTTTCATGTCTTTATGCAATTTTCAGAAGTCATCAACTCTTTGTGTAACTTTCAGTTGCACTTTACCACTAGCCCTTGTTCTTCATCTGAGCTCAGATTCAGCCCTTGAGTCTGTAAGAAGATGGACTGTTAATGACTCTTGAAGTAGACCTTATTCCACGTCTAATTGAGTGCCTTCCTGGGCCACATAGTTGGTTCATTCTACCAGTTCATATATGTGTGGATGGTAAAGAAAAACACAATGTGCCTCATTTCCTGGCTATCAAGAAAGCACTTTACTCCTTGGAGGTCACTTGTACTTCATTCTTTACGATCAACTATTCCATTCAAACAAGTGACAAAGACATTTCTTGCTGTTTTCCCAAACTTAACCTTGACCGGTTCGATTGATCATCACAATTTGTCTACTGACTGCTAGCGCAATTTTGCTGATTGCTCACTGTCCTAGTGTTACAACCTGGAACACCCCTTGGAACTTACCATCTTTTGGGCCAGATTCACAAAGGTAAACAGAGACGAAGGTCTAACTTTACGACTTTTGGTATTGACAAAGGGCATTTACGGGTAGTAAAGTTGGACTATTGTCTCAGCTTAACCTAAGCTTTGGTCTCAGTTAGACTTAAGTCCAAAGCTTAAGTTAAACTGAGACAAAAGTCTAACTTTACTGCTTGTAAATGTCCTTTGTGAATACCTAAAGTTGTAAAGTTAGACTTTCGTCTCAGTTTACCTTTGTGAATTGGGCCCTATGTGTGGTCTGCTTCCAGAGTCTTGCCTTGACTGCTTTTGCTCGCTGTAGAACTCCAAGCACTTTACTCCCGCTAACCAGTGGTAAGGTGCCTGTGCTCCCCAATTAAACATGATCACATTGGAATACCCCTGATTGGCATGTTTAACTTACCTCTAAGTTCCTAGAATGTGGTCCCACAGTATACCCAGGGCCTGTACAGTAAATTTCACAAGTGGACTTTAGCACTCATTGTGCCATCCACTATAGTTTCAATGTAAGCATGACTGCAAGCCTACCACACCAGTACCTGGCTGTGCAGGTTTAAACTACAAAGTCGACCTGCCAAAATAACCCCTTTAGACAGACCTAAATCCTCCTTTTAAATATTAACAGGTTACCCCTAAGATGGCCTCACAAGGCCACCCCGACAAGTAGCCCCTTTAAGCATGTCTCAGGCCTGCCACTGCAGATCATGTGTGAGCAGTTTTACTGGCATGTCATCTTGTCAATTAAAACCTTGTTCCAAGCCTTAAACTCCACTCTTATTACACATAGGTCACCCCTAAGGTAGGCCCTAGGTATCCACAGGGCAGGTTGCTGTGTAAGTAAAAGGTAGGACATGTACCTTTAGGTTTTGCATGTTCTGGTGGTGAAAAACACCTATATTAATTTTTCACTACTGTTAGGACTACTCCTCTCATAGGTTATCATTGGGAATTCCTTATTACACTTTTAAGTTGAAATTACTAATTGAGAAGGAGTACCTCAGTGATGTTTTATATCTTTGGAATGCTAATGATAAATCCTCTTTACTGGTAAAGTTGGATTTACCATTACTATTTTAGAAATGTCACTCTTGGAAAGTTGCAAAAAGAACAATTGATAGATGGAATGTTGAACTATGACAAACACTCACCACAGTACAGAGATTAGGCCAAAAGCCATTCTTTTTTTGCTCACCACGCAACCCCAGTTTGGACCTAGCTATATTCAAATCAGTCTTGACCCTGCTCTTCATGGGAACAGTCCACCCCAAAGTGCCAAGCCAGGTCCTCCGTGGACTTGAAACAAGCATTCTAGGACCAGTTTTGAGGTATCACCCCTCATCAGCCAGGATAGCTTGAATCCAGTGGCACGGAGAGGACGAGACCCACTTCTGGGCACACCTGTCCCACTCGGGGTGACAAATGCAAAAATAACAATTGATGGACGGAATGCTGAACAATGTCAAACGCTCAACCAGAACTGAGATCTCTGTCTAAATCCATCTTCTTTTAGCTCACCTTGGCACCACCTCAGTTTGGACCTAGCCACATGCTAATCAGTCCTGACCCTGCTCCCCATGGGAACAGTCCAGCCCAAACTGCCTATCCAGGTCCTCCCTGGTGCTGAAACAAGCATTCTCGGACCAGTTTCGAGGTATCAACCCTTATCAGCCAAGTCAGGGCATCCCTGTCCCACTTGGGGTGACCAATGAAAAAAGAACAATTGATGAACGTAATGCAGAACAATGTCAAACACTCACGCCCCAGTACTTTTAGAAATTTAGCATTTATCTGCTCTAAAGCTTCATTTACCTGCAGCCTGTTTCCAATACATGTCTTGGGTGGGTGGCAGCTTGCCTTTGTGCATTCCTTTTAGACAGCCACACACAAAGGAAGGTTAGGTGCGTCTGAGTGCCCATCTGAATCCTTATGGCTCATCCTAGGCAGGATGGGAAGGAGGAGCTGACACTAACACCTGAAAAAGCAGTGTCCGGTCCCACACAAAGGGTTGATTACCCCCTGTAGATAGTCTGGAGCCAGTACCCAATAAGAAAGGACTTCTGTGGACTTCTAAGACCCTATTTGAAGTCACCTCAACTTCAAAGGCACAAAAGAGTATGAGTACTGGGACTTTGACCCCACCAAGTTAGACACTTCTGGACCTTTAAAGACACTCTATGAGTAAGAAGTACTGCTGTGCTGATATGAGGACTGGCTGCCCTGCTGCCGGCTACTTAATTCCCCTGCTAAGGAAGAACTTGACTCTGCTTGAACCTAGAGTGACCTTCAAGTGCTTGTTGGCTAGCCTCCTGTTTCTGAAACTCAGAGACATCAAAGTCTCACCACCTGCGCCTGGTCCACTGGAAGTGCTTGCTCCAGTTGAACTGATGCATCTCCTGTCTGCGTGTAGCTGAACCGTTGCATCGTCGCTGTTGGGGGAGCAACATTGGTGCATCACACTAAGAATCAGGGCATCACCTTAAAGAACTGAGGCATCGGATCCAGAACATCAGTGTGGGAAGATCAACGCATACCCTCGACTGCAGGCAGAAACACAGGGCCTCATCTACAGAACCAACGCCTCTAGGCTCAGCGCATTGTCTATGGAACCGGTTCATTGCCACCACTGCGTGAAGCAAATTGACGCATCACCTCAACTGCGCAATCGACACACTGCATCGCGCTGTTGCAACCACGATCAAGGTCCTTTCTTCAGCAGGCCTTTCATAGCTCCTGTATCTGATCCATGCTCCATTGTGGTCCATTGTGGTCGGCCTGAACTCCTGACTTTTCCCCGGGCCATCGTGACCAGATAACCCCCATAGGCACTTATTGCTTCTAAGTGCTATTTTTACAATTAATCTTTAAAGATTCATATCTCAGCTTCCACTCATTAGATTTTTGTTCTTTTGGTCTTGTTCTATTTTTAAAAATAATATTTATTTTTCTAACCTGGTGTGGAGTTTTTTTGTGGTATTTTAATGGTGTTACTGTGTGTACTGTACGCATTGCCTTATGAGTTAATCCTGCCTGCTCTATTCCAAGTTACTAGAGGGTGAGCACAGGATAATATAGGGTGTGTTGTGACTTACCCTTTCTAGGATTGTGGTTCCTGCTTGGACAGGGTGCATACCTCGACCAATCAGAAACCCAATTTCTAACAGTTACTAGTTGCCTGCCTAAAGCCGCAGGAAGCCCATTTTCATGAGCTACAAACTGTCAATCAGGAGCGGAATAGCTTCCTGATGAGGTGTGCACCTTTTCCCAGAGCTGATACAAAGACCTTGAGTGTGTGGAGGTGTTCTGTTGTTCTGGCAGGATAACCACCGGAGCTAAGTCCAGGAACTTAATTAATTTCAAAGGGGCCTTCTCTGCCACAGGCAGATGTAGTTACCACCTGGGCCTTTACCCTACCATTGTTCACCAAGCAAGTATGCACCAGGCCCAGTGAGAGAGGAGCTGCCCCCAGAATGGGGTTTGAGTGACCACAGGGGAGAGTTTTTTCATTTTCCTGGCCACGCCTCTAGGGTGAGCACAGGAACTCTGCACAATTAAAGAAATATTCTGTCATGTAGGTGTTGGCCAGAGAGGGGCACTGTGGGATTGATTAAATTAAAACACAAAGGACATGCTGCAAAAGTGGGTTGGGTTACCCCTGTCAACTTTTATCCCATTGGTTAAGGAGTGGCCAGGAGTATCCCATGTTCATACTCTGGCACTGGGCATACATGTGGCATCCTCATTTTCCTCCTCAGATGACTTCTAGACCTGTGGAAGAAGCCAAAGGGATTGGACCTGCTGAATGTGACCTAAGAAGAACCGGACCTGCTCTCCCTCGTGTACCCAGAACAAAGAAGTGGACTCTGAGGGTCATAAGACTGACCTCCTGTTTGGGCTACAGGGACACAGCAACCTCCAAGAGGCCCTTTCTGATGTGAGTCTTGAACCCCAAGTACCATCCACAAAGTACCGGAACCTTTACTGGTGTGAAAGCTTACTTACCTAAAGTTTCCTGAAACCTGGGACTTAAAAGCCTTTTGACAAGTTTTTGCCCTGAGAACCGATTTGGGACTGGGACCAACCAGCCAAACTGGTCTGCTCAGGGTGCATCAGTGCTGGTATTCAGTTTGCTGCAGCTCCTGCTATGTTCTTCTCCCCAGCAACAAATCCAATGCAGCTGGACCACAGTTGGCGACTGGTATCCGATGATGTCGAGCACTTTTCAGCCACATCCGTGCCCTGCTGAGGAAATCCAAGCTCGAGAAAAGTTTATAAGGCAGAACTCGGAAAGTTTCACTGAACCATGACGCGGCCTGTATCCGACCAGCATTGAGAGCTGTGTGTGGCAAAACGAAACTTTTCCCATGTGGAGCTTTCCACCCTTTGTCGACTGCTTTGCTGAGACCTCGGGCTTCAGCTACCTGTTGTCAACCAGCCTACATTTGGCCACAGTCTGCTGCAGACATTTTCCTCTGAAAACATTCTAAGTGCAATGGGTAACTCTTTGATCAGGGAGAATGAACCTGGGTCTTTTATCAGCCCCCCACTCCATCACAGTAAGCCTTACACCTTACCTTTATTACTTTTTGAGTCCTGCATGAATAATTTACACTTTATGTTAAGCCTGCCTGCTCTTTGGCGTAGCTAACAAGTGGTTGAGCTCAGGCGCATTTAGTGATCTTAGTAGATCACCGTGAAAAAGATTGTGGTTATTATTTGAGCTGGGCCTCCCCACCATCAACTAATACTCCAATTGCTTACAACATCCAAATATATGACGTCAGTTCTCTCCATCCCTCTATATTAGTCATTATATTAAGTGATTTTCTACTCGAACCCTATAATTTCCTCAAGTTCAGGCCTCATTCTTTTCTGATGTGGGTTCTTCATTGACATTCACAAGATATCAAATGACTTTTCTCCTCTGGTTTTTCTTTATCTACACGGTTATCCTGACAGATAATCTATATATGTAGTTTACATTTCAGGGATCACTGAAATAATATCGAGGGACAAAATATCGACTTGCCAAAATATCGTGGACAAAATATCGACAGTCAAAATATCGAGTTTGTATCTACAAACAGGTAAGTACAAAAATATCGAGTACAAAATATCGTTAACAATAATATAGATGTAAAAAATATCGACTTTATTAAAAACAGTGTTAAATTAAATTAATATTAAATTTTAATTACTAAAATATACTTAAAAATACTTAAATTAAATTATAATAATTAAATAATAAATGAAAATAATAAAAATAATTTTTTACAATCTTATTTGTTGACCCTGAACCCTAAAAATACCCCTTTACCCAAAAACCCAAAACTGACCCTGAACCCTAAAAATACCCCTTTACCCAAAAACTGAAAACTGACCCTGAACCCTAAAAATACCCCTTTACCCTAAAACTGAAAACTGACCCTGAACCCTAAAAATGCCCCTTTACCCAAAAACTGAAAACTGACCCTGAACCCCAAAAATACCCCTTTACCCTAAAACTGAAAACTGACCCTGAACCCTAAAAATGCTCCTTTACCCAAAATGTATCAATATTATTTAATTACCAATTAATTATTAATTAACAATAACAATAAAGTAAATATATTAGCACATTAGCTGTAATTATTTTAATAATTAATATTATTTTTTCTAAATTAATTACTTAAAAATAACACAAAATTATATATATTAAAAATTTACTCTAATTAATGTTATTAACTAATTACAATTAATTAATTACCAATTAATTACTAATACAAAATATGTTCAAAATTATATTAATTAATTAACTAATTGATATTAATTAATTATCAATTAATTATTAATTAAAAATATTAACAAACATATATTAATTAATTAATTATTATTAAATTACTTCCCACCCTATTCCCCTATAAACCCACAACCCGCTACAGAATTACATTACGCAATTATTATAAAAACAAAATTCATTTAATAAAATATTTTATAACATTAAGACACACTTTTCACACATATTATTACATACAAATACACTATAAAATATTATATATTATTAAAAATTCGATATTTTTGCTATCTATATTTTATACAGTCGATATTACTTCACTTACCTGAAAAACGATATTTTTGTAGTCGATATTATGTCCAGTCGATATTTTGTCCAGTCTATATTTAAAACTCGATATTATGTCCAGTCGATATTTTGGAGTCGATATTTTGTCTGTACACCACATTTCAGGCATTCAATAAGGCTTGGTTGAATTCTTATACATAGGATGTCTACATGTCACATTTTTTTATTCCATTCTTAGGACAAAATTATTGCAACATATATCATACTTTAGGTCTAAAATCTGCGATGGCTCAACAGCATGTGAATGTCCCCTTTTCAACCACTACATTCTTTCATTCTTCCAATTTTCTTTCCTTTGGACTGAATTAAATAATGCTTTCAGTCTCTTTTATGTCCTTTTGTTGACTACACTCAAATCATTGAAAAGGGGAACGCCAGCTAAAAACTACTTGTTCTGACCCTGGGCCTCCTTCATGAGTGCCTTGTTAAATTGTGGTTCCTGCACAAACATCTGTTTCAGCAGGAGGTGCAGTTACAAGTGGTGGGATAAAGTTAACCCTATAAGTTTTTTTCCACATTAAATTTCATCAAATCTAACCCAGCAACATTTAGCAGAGATGGGAGACTTGCAAATACCAGGACATGCAGATTTTGGTGATTAAATAAAATCTGAATATTATGCCCCAAAAGTAGAGACATAGTCATAATTGGTGTTACTTATCATAACTAACACCGGAGTACCATATTTTACCAGGAGCTATAAACAGCACCATATCCTCCAGCGAACTCGCATAGGAGCCCATAATCTTTGAAATGAGTGTGATTGGTGGATTGCAGGTTTATAGTTTTGTCTTTACAAACAGCTACAGTTAACTCAATCTTTGGCTGCATTATCCATTTGAAATATGATCAATAATCCATGTCGCACTTATTGTGTGGAAGTGAGGATTCTTTTTCCTTTAGCTCTGGAAATCATTTTTTCTTTAGAACTTTATCTAAGGCTTTATCAAGCTTCATCGTATTCATTCTTCAGCATACAGATATCTTTTCTGGCACTTATTCATTTTTTTAGTTCTCGCGACCTGCGTTGCACTGTGAATCAGTGCATCGTAGCGCAAGGCATTTTGTAATCAAAAACTGGGTTTTAGCACTGACCTAGGAATCGCATACACTTGTGCGTGTGCGATACCTTTTGTGCTACCCCATTGGCCTTTGCGTGCGTCTTTTTATAAAAGACTGCACGCAATTGGCCAAAGGCGGGCGCGTTGCTCCGCCCACGGCCTATTGGTGTCTATTACGCGCTTGGGGCGCGTAATAGACACCAATAGGCCGTCACGTGGTTTCTATTAGCGTGCACACACGAGCGCGATCATAGAAACACATGGCTTGCAGTGGCGCGCGCTCGTGCTTCTTCTTTTTTGTAATTGCGGCTGCTATTTTCCACCTAACACTCCATCCAGGGACCAGCAGTAGAATTGCAGGCTTTACAGCAGCTTTCAGAAGGGGCATCTATCTTCGTACACTGAGCACACTTCGTCAGCTCCAGTATTTAAGCAATACTCCGTCTACAGTGCACCTCCCAATCGGTGTGTGTGTGTGCACATTATCGTCTACAATGCCAATAGCTCTAACTCTCCCACATGCGAGACCTATTGCATTACAAATCCTGTACTGTGAATATTTCATGCTTCCACAGTTCTTACTGTGCTCTGAAAAGTGTCGGAACGTGCTGCCTCCATCTCTAGAAGTTGTAGCGTTGCCATTTCAAACTACTACTTTAAATTGTAAAACTCGTGACTCCAACTCTATTTCTACCCCTTTATATACAGTTTATGGTCCGATGGTGAAATTTATAAAGAAAATTGCGGCTGCTATTTTCCACCTAACACACCATCTAGGGACCAGCAGTAGTATTGCAAGCTTTACAGCAGCTTTCAGAAGGGGCATCTACCTTCATACACTGAGCACACTTCGTCAGCTCCAGTATTTAAGCAATACTCCATCTACAGTGCACCTCCCAATCGTCGTGACTCCATCTCTATTTTTACCCCGTTACATACAGTTTATGGTCCGATGGTGAAATTAATAAAGAAAATTGCGGCTGCTATTTTCCACCTAACACTCCATCTAACGACCAGCAGTAGTATTGCGAGCTTTACAGCAGCTTTCAGAAGGGGCATCTATCTTCGTACACTGAGCACACTTCATCAGCTCCAGTATTTAAGCAATACTCCGTTTACAGTGCACCTCTCAATCGGTGTGTGTGTGTGCACATTATCGTCTACAATGCCAATAGCTCTAACTCTCCCACATGCGAAACCTATTGCATTGCAAATGCTTGTCTAAATATGTCATGAAAGACATGCTGGAAGACTGTTGACATTGATATTATTCTATTTCACCAGTAACCCCTTCAGATGCATGATAACTTTAGTATAGGAAATATATCATTTCATTGATGTTTTGTTACATATTACTACCCACCTACATGATTGCATTAAGGACTTTTAGATCTACCCACATTCATAAGACTCCATTTGAGTTATTTGTTAAAAGTTTCAGAGACAACCATTGTGACAAGTCCGTAAGTCCAGTAGTGTGGCATGCTGAGGCTAATGAGGTAGCATAATTACACCTTTATAGCACAGCATAGTACACTTTACCATAACATGACTTCATTCTACATGGTAATTAAGTTGTTTTCTACTGTGTATTCAATCTCATATGGTTGGTTACTTTGATTAATTTTACTATCCTCCATTTTATGTTTAGAAACTGTGGAGACTTTTGAACCTTTCAGTTCTCATGCAAGATATTTCTCTACTCTGACCCCTTCTAGGCCTGGGAACAATCAGACTTTACTTGGATCCCTGTCCAGGAGCAGAACACCCGCTGCTCTGGCATCACACCTGAAGCGGGATGAGGGGACAAAAGGTATGCACCTTTTATAGAGAATGACTCTCCAGTGAAGGTGTTGGTGGTTTATTTAACAAGTGGATTACTTTTATCAATCATCCAGAGGTTTCTTTCATTGTGAACAGTTCAATCCTCGTCCAGTTTAATCATGGACTCTCAACAGGTTTAGCATCACTAAGCTATGATCCAGAGGCTCATTCTCTTTCCTGTTACTGGATTTACATTTATTTTTGGGGAACAACATGCTGATGCACAATTAGGAGTGAGAGATGGAAACTGGCTATATGCTGATTAATTAGTAGGGGGTCGATTCACAGAATGAACTTAAGACTCAATCCTAAACTTACTACTATTTTGGTATTCACAGAATGCACTTACTACTTTTGGCATTCAGAGAATGAACTTACTACTTTTGGTATTCACAGAAGTTAGGATTTTGTCTTAAGTTTGTCTTAAGACAAACTAAAGACAGACTTAAGACAAAATCCTAACTTCTGTGAAATCCAAAAGTAGTAAGTTCATTCTGTGAATGCCAAAAGTAGTAAGTGCATTCTGCGAATACCAAAATAGTAGTAAGTTTAGGATTGAGTCTTAAGTTCATTCTGTGAATCGGGCCCTCTGCCCTTTTCTGAAACATTATGTCTCTGGATGAGCGTTATGCATGGACTCTCTATAGACATATCATTAATCAGTGTTGAGAGAGAAGCCTGGCCTGCTTGCAGTTCACTAGCCGTTTAGGAAGACCTGCACATGGGTGAGAGAGGAGTTCTATCCCTTAGCAAGTTCATTATTTGCACTCTCTCTCAGGTATAATTTCTAGCTATGGGGGAGATGTCAGGATTGGTGCCTGCTCATGTATGAGATCTAAAGATGTGGATAAAGGTGAGTATAGTACTCAGTGTGAGGTGGGAGATCCCATTTTATTCCCCATCAGTCCTTGGACTCCTAGTGTGTGGATTTAACACAGTTGGATTACCCGATGAACATTGGGCCTCCAGATACCTGGGAAGCCACTCTTCAGTCTTACCTCTGAACCATAAAATTCTGAGGGATGTCCTATCTTTGGACAACCAGAGTAAAATTCCTTGGCTGGCCTATCTAAGTAAATCATTTTCAGAGCTGGGTCGTCCAGAACTTTTTCGTTCTCCTGAGAAAATCACGACCAGCGACATAGTTCAAACTAAAAAAGCCTTTTTAGAAAGGAAGGAAGCAAGCCGTGAGGCAGTCGAGCTTCAGAAGCCTGCAGTTAGGGCTCATTTCCTATTGCTGAGCGATTTTCAATTGGCCCCATACCTTCGTTTTGTAACTATCCCTTATCATAGGTTTTTATTAACCAAACTAAGGTTTAACCTTATTCATTTTCACCTAGGTTCCTTTAAGGGATGGCAGAAGCCAGAACTAGCCGCCCCTTGCAGCTGCGACCACTTCTCTGTGCAGGACACCATGCACTTCATTATGTTCTGTAGTTTATTTCACGAGCAGAGAAAAAAGCACTTACTTCCATTGCTAAAAAATGCTGGGTTCACACAGGTGAGACCCGCGTTGCTCTATCTACAGCTAATGGCTAACCCATGTATTGCATTTGGTCTTGCAAATTTTTTGGTCGCGGCAGCTAGGGCGAAAGTTGCTGGTCAATCTTCGCCCTAAAAGTTTATTAAATGTATGAAATTACAGTATAGGCATGGTTTTTACATATACATACCTTTTTATCTAAGTGTAAATAGTATTTTAAATGTGTATTGATATAAGTTTGTTTTTTAATGTCATGACCGTAATGTATACTTTTTAACGTGCTGTTCTAATGTTTTTTTTTCTTTGTATGACTTTAATAAGTCGAATAAAGATATTCTGACTTCTGACACTCTTCAGTCCCATTGGTCCATGCCCTTTCGATCTGAGGAGAGGGACGCATATTTATGACAAGGATGTGCTGACGACCACAATTTATGCATTTGACGCTTATAATATCCAGATTGTAACTCCTTAATTCCCTGGCTCTAAATATGGGTTTCTAAGCCAATCTATAACCCTATTGAGCCCTTAGTTTTTGACGGTGAGCGGGATACCAGAATGCACACTCCTTAAATCTGAGTCTTATAGAAGTGGGAGCTAGTGGTAAAAACATAGAATATCCTGCTATAGACAATTTGTACCAAACATTACACATTTGTGGTGGGGAACAGCATGGAAGAAAAAGAAAACAAAACTGTGAGAAGATGGCTACCAAATTGTAGGTAGACAGGAGGAGCATGAGTGTGCAAACAAGCAGAGAATGGCAGGGGAAGGGCACAGTCGAGCTTACCAGGGTAGGTAGAAGTTGGACCACAAGGGTGTGGTGGAGTAAAGTTTGACTAGAAGATCTTCTCTGTCAGTGATAGCACAGGTAAATGGGGAAAAGGAGGAACATGAGGGTAGGGCAAGATGAAGGGCACTGACCACTAACTCAGTTCAAAATGTTCTTTTAGATAGAGGGGAAAGTGACAGAGCCAGAGGGAAACAGTTGAGCAGTGAGCAGGAATGCCCAATAATCAATTCTTGCAGATGAGCAGGTAGGCCAGTCTTCTTTTCTAATGAATCCTTGAATTACGAATGTGTGGAAGTGGAACAGACTTACAACTCAGTGATTTCTCATGAGACCTGCTTGTTTGGCACACAAGCCCAATGGGATCCTCACCACAATCCCCTTTGGACATCTTGTTAAACGTAGCTGTGAAAACTGATGACGCCGGTCTGTTGTGCCTCCTGCTGTTCCAACTGCTTTCTTTCTCTTTCTTCTCAGAGCTCAACAAAAATACGCGGCTTGCTCCGGAGCCAGGATCTACCACACGCCTGTGTCACCTGCCACTCATGCATGGCGCGCTAATGCCCGGGCCATCTGGAGGGACCCAGGACCTTGCAGGTGGTGATGCTCTGCCTGCACTACCCAACGCCCTCCAACCTCCATACAAGCACATATCCTACCACGGCGTTTACTTTGGAGCCAAGGGTAGGGCTATGCCTTATCCTGTTACCGCTGTGAGGGCATCTGGCTTCCATACTCCTAGCGGCTTTGACTATGGACTCCAGTAACACCGCTCACTCAAAACATTTGTGGCTTGTGTGTTTGTGAGGACCTGATGGGAAAATAGTAGCTTATTTATTTAAGTGTTTTGTCTGCAGCTAAAGAGGAATCAAGGGTCAACCGCAAGGGTTTCATGATCTGCCTGGGGCTGGGAGCTCACCGCCCGTGGGGAGGAAGTGTCAGATAACTCTAGTACAGTGACCCCTGCTTGCTGAGGCTGGGAAGACACTGATCAAACAAACCTGATGGGGAGGTGGAGTGAAGTAGTGTGTTTACGGTGACACCCATTCTCCAGTTTGCGTTTGATGCCCTGTGGGAGGAACCTGTTGGCTGCAGTAGGAAGTGCTGCTGAAAAAACACAATCTGTGAAAGAATGAGGACCTTTAATGCTCTTACAGTTCTGGAGATGCCTCTGAACTGAAAAAGCCTTGGGTTGGAAAGCAACATACTGCTCTTACAGTGACCCCATCTGGCCCAGGCTGGTAATGCATCTTAGATGATATAATCTAGGGAGAACCACATGCTGCTGTTACAGAGATGCTTGCTGGTCTCTGTAGGGTGTGTGTTGCTTGTTGAGTCTTAGGGTGCTACCAATATGTGGAAATACAGCTGAGTATTGCTAATACAGTGACACCTGATGGCAAGAGATTGATGTGCTCCCGAATTGACAAAACCCTAGAGAGGAACAGCTAAGTCCCTCTCTAATAGAGATCTCTGCTAGGTGAGTCTAATGTAAGTTAATGAATTAACACACCCTTAGAAAGGGTCGGCCTAGTGCTCTTCTCACAGCGCCCACTTCTGTCTCGATCTCAGAATACTCTTGAAGTTACTAAGGCCCTAGGGTGCAGATGACTTTTTGTGACTCCTACGGACATGGGTGTGTCTGCTGACCCTTTCTAATCCTCTAACAATCTATACGTCTGTTTCCTTATGAGCATGTTTTAAACATTTTCATCAAAATGTTGTAAAACTGTATATTCTTTAAATGTGCTTTATGTGAGTTGTACTAATGGAGTGTGAAACTTTATGAAAATATATCAGTACAAGAACAATTATATTTAACAATAAATATACATATATATTAATCTTACCCTTTCCCATTTCTGATTCAGCAATTATACGATGAAGTGCAAACAATTTGTATAATGAGAGGGAGGTTGCTCCCCTTGCACTATGTGGAGTGAAGGCTCAACATTGGGACACAAGGAGGCAAACAGCCTCTCCACTTTTATCTCTCTCCCTCTCTCCCTGTTTGTCTCTTGAATTCTCTCGAGCACCGAGGTACACTTATGAAGTCCTCTGTCCTTCACACTAACTGCCTCCCTTCAGACCATCACATTCCGCACTCCCATTCCACACTCCACCAAACACTACAGTGCAATTTCTACACATCTAGCATGACAACCAAGCTGCAGGTACCAGACTCGTGCCACACAATCTCCCGCTCTCTTTCCGTTTATCTCTATCACTGTCTCTCTCTCTC
Source organism: Lissotriton vulgaris (assembly GCF_964263255.1). Lineage (NCBI taxonomy): Eukaryota > Metazoa > Chordata > Amphibia > Caudata > Salamandridae > Lissotriton > Lissotriton vulgaris. The sequence continues at coordinate 324,284,619 of NC_141686.1, forward strand.
TATCTCGGAAGATGGCCCCCAGAAGAGGGTTGTAGTCACAAATGTAAACTTAAGCCTGAAGTCTAACTTTAGACCTGTAGTCTAAGGGCCCAATTTCACAAAGGTAAACGTAGACCTGAAGTCAAAGTTTACCTTTATAAATCAGGCCTTAAGACTTCAGGTCTAAAGTTAGACTTCAGATCTAAATAGAGGGCCTGATTCACAAAGGGCCTCGGCACTCGTGGGGGAGTCTCTGCACTCAGGGTGGTATCCCCTCAATGTGAATTATCGTTGCGGAGATTCCCTCCCCGACTACAGAGACTCCCCCATGACTGCTGGGCTTCCACCACGAGTGCGGAAGCCCTTTGTGAAATGGAACCCGGTGAGCTCAAGTTATCATTATATTTTCTATCTGAGTGCAGATCAAGTTGTCTATTAACTCTATGCTGAGGTTGTCTTACCCTCCTCCATTTTTGCTATCCCCACAAACTGAAGATTGCATCTTGTGGAATGATTCTCTAGATCTTCGACCTGTATCTTCATAGAGGCAATTTCATTTTGTAGGGTATAGTTTGTTTTACCCAACACATTCTGGGTAACTTCAAGATTCGAAGTTCTGCCATACCTGAAGTTACTTTAACCAACAAACAGAAATCTCTATTTTGCCAGACCTTGCTGTTTCAAAAGGAAAACCTGCCAAATCCTATTTTGCCTAAAAATAAATTTGTCAGAGAAGCTAACCCTCTTTTTTAAACTGCACGTGTCTCATCCACAATCGTGTTCAGTCACTGAAAAAGCCGAGGCGATTACAAAATAAGCTTGATGTTTTTGATAAGAAGGCCAACGGACAATGTTATATTATATTATATTATATTATGTTATAATGCACTTATCGAGCTCAGGTACACCCAATGGTTTCTTGGCACTAAGTATAAGGAAGGTACGAATAAAGCTTAAGCACACTTGAAGGGAAAGGCCCATGAGCATGCCTAAACAGTCAGGTCTTCAGCTCTTTCCTGAATTTCAAATGATCCATCTGCTGGCAAAGCAGTTGAGGTGGGGAATTCCATATAATAGGGGCTCGAACAGAACCGTTGCACCACCCATCCTTTGCCTCATGATCTTGGGGATGGCAAGTAATTTGGCAGAGGATGAACTTGGATACCTGTTTATTTTTTGTTGAGTTTTATATAGCACAAACTCGACCCGAAAGGTTTCAGAGCGCTTTATAGGAGCAGCAGTTGCGTTACAGATTTTGTAAGGCATAGTGAGATTACATGGTTTGCCTAGAATCACAGAATGTTTAGTGTCCCTGCTTACACTCGAACCCCGTTCCCCAGCTTCAAGGTTGACCCTCTAGCCGTTGGTTTGGTAAATATTTCATGATTCTAGTTCCTCAAAATTGAGGACCCTCTCCCCAGAACCAAAAAAAAAAGAATACAACAGGCTTTAAAAAAAAGTGATCCTTTGTTCTAGCGGCAGACAATTAAGTCTCCTAAAGAGGGGTAATACAGCAGTTTCTAGGTGCCTTAAAAATAAGCCTGGCTGCCTGTTTCTGGACAATCTGCAGTCTATGTAGTTGGGTTTGAGGGTGACCAAGATACAAGAAATCGGCATAATCTAGCCAAGAAGTAATTATTGCAATGACCAACAGAATTAAGGTTTCATGAGTAGGGACCCAGTGTTAAGATAGATACAATAGCAATGTACATCTTGATGTATGCATACATAACAGAAGCAGTACAAAAGAATGCAACATTGACGTACGCTGTAATCTATGCACACTCAATGATGTCAATACCAGTATATCTAATGTTGATGTACACCGTGACTTATGCATGCAGAAGTACGTCACTGTCAGTGAATGCAATCTGGATGTACAATGTAACAACTGTACAAATAATAATGAGAATATTGTAAATATATCAATGACCGGCATGTTACACATGCATGCACTCGCAAACTTGTATCATAGCTGTCGAATTCATCCCAGATGACCTCCCCATTAACTCCAAGTCAGAGATACGTGGTCAGACAGGCCCTGCGACCCAAGCCCAAGCCTCCCGATAATCAGGCCACAGGTGGGGTTACACTTAACCCAAAGACAAATGCTCAATCGGGGAAAACCCTGATCAATTCTACAGATGTGCACATCACAAACAGGACTGAAAAAATTGGCCCCAATAAAACACGTTTGGCCAAAGGCACGTGTTCACAAACTACCACAAAGCTAGAAGCCACATGTAGTTAGGAACAGTCAGCCAAACAGGTCACGACATGTACAACACACAGCGTGATCACACGGTCACCACACTGGACATCTGGACACATACACACTGGCCCACATTAGCTCTTTTCGAGGTCGAGAGACATCTGTGTCCCCTATCAGATGGTTTCACTTGTTATTTATCACTATGATGTTTTCAAAGAATGTCAAAGTGTTTTATTATATCCACAAAATGTATCTATGTGCGGCCAAATCTTCTATATTCCAAGACTGTCTTCAGACACGCCTCTGTCGATAATCTCCCAGACGCTGTGTTTAATTAAACCAACTTGTCCCTGTTTTGCCGAACATCTCTTGTCTTTCCATTTATTTAAGGTAAATTCATATTCAAGCAACATATTCCCATGGTCGATGGTAAAACTTAAGCTTTCATGCAATGTTTTAGAGGCGGGGTTCCCTCATCTCAGAAGGCCAAGCAGAGGGGATCCAAGTGTTGATTTTATTATTTAAAATGACAATTTCAGTTTTGTCAGCATTGAGCTTTAAAAAGTTGCTACCCATGCAGTCCCAGATAATCCGCATTACAAATATGAGGTCTCTCTGGCATTCAATGGAGCGATCTAATCTACACAAAAACTAGGAGTCGTCCAGGTAATTGTATATTTTACAGTACATCTTGTTTAAAGCTTGAATAAGGGGTTTAATGCAGTGGTTGAAATCATCAAGATCAGAGGGGGATGAAGTGCCCATGATGGAGCAGGGGACAGACAAAAATGTTATGATTCTCTCATAATCATAATAGTACTAACTGACTGAAGCATGTAAACTAATCAACAAAATACATGTAAGAATCAACATTACACGTGGGGAAACTAATTGCTGTTTGCAAAAATGATATACTAATGAAAACAAAACGACTCATACTAACATAGAGCTGAGATAATATATTCTGGATTTAATAAGTGTGTATTTATGCTTATGTCGAGAGTCTTTTGTGGCAAAAGAGAAAACAAATGGTGAGTAAAATGACACATACGTGTTTGCTTTTGCTAGGTAACATTTAACAGGGAAAATTAGAATAGGGGGAGGTAAACAGAAGGTCTAATATTCTAAATTTAATTTCTGTTATGTTTATTCTTCGCATTAGTTCCCACTGTGGCTTGCGCGGCCTAGTCTGAAAGATGACTGTTTACTGAATAATGGCAAAACTCCAGAAAAGATGGCCCCCACACATGCGTGGTGTGCAAGAGATGTGAGCGGATGGCCTGTGCTCGAAGTGAGAGATGTCAAGGTCAGCTTGACCAATGAGCAGGAAATGTGCCAAAGGATGCCTGCATCTAAAAGCCTGAGAAAAGGAAGCTTAAGAAAGACAAGGATGAAAAAACTGATACAAGGAATGAATGAAAACAAAAATTTCCGACGAGGTCTTGAGAAAGTATTGGAGGATGACTTGGTAAAATTTGTAGTGGTTTGAACAAGGAGTACATGAGGTGATCATCACCACCCCTCTAATGGACTAATCAGGAAAGATTGTGCACCCTAAAAGTTTCAATTTTAAGTTAGATAGTTAGAGAAATAGGGTATAAATGAGCTTGCGAGGATAGAGAGGGAAGGTTGGCTCCATGAATTTTATTTTGCACCACGACAGCATTTTTAAGGTGCTAGAGACTTATTTTCGGACTTTAATTTTGATGGAGCAGAAAAGATGATCGATTGCAGAGATTTTATTTCAGAAGGGAGACATTGAGGAGAATAGAGAGCCAGACAGCTTCGGAACCTGCTTAATGCGACTCAGTCATTCGCCTATGACTGATGGGTAATATGCTTTTCTAAATTTCATTTCTTCCTTAACATGTACTAAATAAATGTTTAAACATTTTTCTTGACTAAAGAATATGCTAAAGTAATTTCCTAAAAAAAAAAAATATATAAACTATTGAAAATGTAAACTCGAGTTTGATTTTATTAATTTAATAGAGTCATGACAGAATTTAACGTAACATGTTATAAGGAATACTGTGATTGATCTGGTCTTAATCACCATCAACTGACTTCTACTAGTTGGTCCATCGACCAAATAGCGGAGTACCTTGATGTATGGATTTCCTCATATTCATTTTAGATGATAACTTTGAAATGTATATAATGTATATAGTATAGATCTCAATTACCCCGCTAACCAGCAGCTCGCCTTCTTTTCACGTATTCAGGAGCGGTATAGTGTGCGAATGTATGACTCGCAGTGTTATGGGCCCCCCGATGAGTAAAGGTACAATTGCTCCTGGGTTGAGTGGGATGAGTATTTAGGGTTGTTGGAGAGCTTAGCTGGATCACCCACACTTCTTTAATTCAAGGAACCCAGTATCCCTACTTTCTGTAAAAAGATAACCGTCCCGGAAAGGTTAATTTGGGTAGCCGAAATACTTCAACTGAAGTGTCAGGCAGGGAGTCTCCTGTGCTGTGAAACCAAGGGAGGGGCAGAAAGCTAAACAAGCCTTCCTGCCAGGGTGCATGCTGACCTGAAAGAAGTGTAAATGTGCGCAACGGGTCAATCTGCAAATGTAAAGGGAGCTCAGCAGAAGGTATTGGCTTTGAATAATGGAATCACTTGGTACTTCTTGTTGACACATTCCTTCTTTTTGAGTGGTATTGGGAAGGGGTTACCAGCTGAACTGTAAAGTGTAAAGCGTGTGCTTTTTAAAGGGGCATAACACATGCCTGTGAGATGCATTGGCTGTAGGGGCCCGTGTTAGCTCCTAACTATTCTCCCTGGCTCCAACAAGGATTCAGTTACCTATGCTCTCTGCTTACAGACACAGACCACTGCAGTTCATGAACCCCTTCGCTGCGGTGGCAAATCTGCTGCAGCGTTAGGGGGGAGGAGGGGCCGAGCGGTGTTCGCATGCTCGTGACGGAGCTGCTCCATCACGAGCCGCGGTTGAGCTGTGCTCATGACGGAGCAGTTCCGTCATGGCGCCGCCCGCTCAATGGACGTCCAGGCGCGCCGAGCGGGCCATGACGGAACCGCTCCATCATGAGCACAGCTCAACCGAGGCTCATGACGGAGCGACTCCGTCATGAGCATGGAAAAGGTTAACTAATGGAGGTTTCATAAAGTACAACAGTGCATTTCCCACTGATTAACATATCCTGCAGTTTTTTTACATTTAAGCTGTGTAATTGTATCTTTACATACCTGAAGATGAAAGACCGAACATTGTGCACAGCATCACAGTTCCTTTTCTTTTTTTTAATGCACTTGGACAGCTTTTTCAATGTAAATATTGAATAAATGCAGGGAAAGGAAGGAACCCTTTGAAACCCCTCAGTCCAATCGACTTACTGGATTCTTAAAAGGTGCCAAGGTAGACAACTGGGTTTAGCCAAAAAGAGAGACCCACCAATAATTTCTGGCCGACCGTGTCAAAGGCCGCTGAGAGGTCAAGTAGAACCAGTGCGGAGGTCAAGGTATCATCGTCATCCTTGCGGGTATCCTCCACTACAGAATGATTGATTCATTGCCATGAGCAGGACGAAACCTGGCCTGGCACCCATTCAACAAGCATTTGAAATGCAATAGGTCTCGCATTTTTTTAGAGTTAGAGCTATCAGCGTTGTAATGGAATTATTTTTTGCTCATGTGAGCGAGAGCGCCAGTGCAAAAGTGATAGAAAGCGAGAGAGAGATGGTATAAAGAGATAGTTAGAGTTCTTTGCATATTTAAGTGAGAGGTAGAGTGAAGAGAGAGCGAATGAGATAGAGAGTTAGCGAAAGATTGAGTGAGAGAGAGAGAGTTTAGAGGTAGGTTGTGAAAGTGGGAGAGACAATTGTGTGATAGAGTGAAGAGAGAGAAATAAATCTTGTGATTCTGGGCAAATCACTTAATATGCCAGTGCCTACCAAAAACTAGGATTTATAAACCCTACTACGAAGGAAAATCGCATTTTAAAAACTTATTTCAGAAAATGCCAGGGCTCCCTCTAACGGAAGAAAACTGGTGACGCAGGAAAGGCGATGCAGGTGATGCTAACAATATAGCTGCTCGGTGTCAGCACCTGTGCTTTTAAATGGCGATGCGCCTCGTGCGAATCGGCGTCGATTAAAGATGCGGTATATTTAACGATTTATTTATTTATTTATTTAATTTGTAGAGCGCCTGGTTCCACCAACGGTGTTCTCCCCGCGCTGAGACATATCTAGATGAGCGCAAGTGTGGTTTACAAGGTCTTTAGTTCGTGCTGTCCTCTGCTTTTGCGAACAACCATGTCTTCAGCTGCTTGTGGAATGGGCCTTCCTTGGGCTCTGTTCTTAAGGTAATCGGCAGGGCATTCCAGCTTTTGGCTGATAAGTACCTAAAAGAACGGGCGCCCATACGGGCCTTGAATATTCTTGGGATGCTTACTAGCGATCAATGGCGCGCCTCTATTTTGGCAAAATGCAATAGTACAATTTTCCTACAGTCTGCCTACAGCGCTCTGGAGTGGCTGTTGAACTTCCCAATTATAATTAAAAAATCTGTTTGAAATCTTTTTAAGCAGGAGTCCCCGATAATAGAGCCAAAACAAAGTATATCCAGGTCCTCCGTCTGATTTACATTGCCTTAAGGAAAAGTAAATGTTTATATTTATAGCAAATAAAATGTCAGTTACAACACTACAGGGACCTTTTTCTAATGTTAAAGCTGAGCTGTTTTTTTCTGCAACAGCCAAAGTTTTAAGTGATAAAAATGTGTTGACGTTTAGGACCATGTTCAAATAACGTGGAGCATTGGAGACGTAAACAGCTTACTGTAACCGAAAATAAATAGTATAAGTATACTGTGTACGAATAATAAACCAAGAAATGGTGGTGGATTAGTGCAGAAGCAAAACGGTAATTTGGTCACAATTTTTTTTTTGTTCTAATATTATCAAACTTTGAGGAGTGTAAAGTTCTTTATTCGTTCCAGCAGGGGGAAACAGAATTCTAACAAGGTCCGGGTAAAAAAGAGCATATCAGGAATCGGTGTATTCTGCCTGAGCCCTGTGGCATGCGGCTGCCCTCGGCCTCTGCAGGGGGCCACCTCAGAGGGCGGCCCCCCCTTAGTTCCATTTGGGCACTTCCCCACCGCCACTCTCTTCTGCGGGACTCCAGGAGGAGCCCCTTACAGGGCGCGTCAGATACGTCATGTCCGGTGTGCTGGGGGATGGGGAGGGTATTTAGGCCTCCCTCCTCCATTTTAGATCCTCTTTGCTGCCCGTCACGCCGTGGCATCTCGGGTGCGAGTGCGTGCCTGCAGTAGCGGGGTGGAGCAGCTGTAATCAGTCGTATCCCCTCCGTTTCCATGAGGCTATCGTTAGGGAGCGCTTACTTGTCACAATTTGGGTCGTGCGCGTGTGGCATAATTAACGAAGATGCCGACTTTGGTCCGGTTCGAGGTTCATAAATTACGTGCACCCCAAGGAGCGGGCAGGGCTGCTCTCTATCTGGGCGTTTATGTGAATGCATCAAAGGGGCTTTGCTTGCGTTGCCGGGGGCCCAGGAACTGTGATGGTGTCACTGCATGCCTGGTGTATGGGTTTGCGTCCACACACTCACCTCGATCACGGGTGACTGGGTCGCGTTTGTGTGGCTCGGAGGCTCTGCAGTTGTCACGGAGGTTTGTGTCAGAGTGCCCCACCTGTGGTCATTTTGGGAGGGCCATGGGGGCTCACGGGCAGTGCTTTCAAGGCTGCTTCCACCGCCCTAGGCTGGGATAAAGGTTGTGGCTCCAGCGGTGTTGGTGGGGTCTTCGTTTGTTGCACGCTGTGCATGCCGATCCTACTGGTTCGTGTACCCCCATTAGGGATAGTGGGGGTCCAGGACCGGAGTGGGCTGTTGTGTCCGTCACCAGGCCCGATGCTTTTTATTAGGTCTAGCCTATGCAGCGCACATGCGCTGCATAGGAGAGAGACCTTTAGCCATCGGCACAGCTTTGTGGGTGTTAGATTTGGGGGGTCTCTAGTTGGCACAGGTGGGTACTTGTGACAAATAGGGACCCTCGCCTCTAGTCAGGGTAAGGGGGTAAACTCCTAAAATAACCCCTGCTCACCCCCTTGGTAGCTTGGCACGAGCAGACAGGCTTATCTCAGAGGCAGTGTGTAAAGCATTTGTGACCACATACTGTCCTGCTGATGTAAATAAATAATTTACTCTCTTAATTTCTATGCAGGTAAGTACTTAATCAATAATAACTCAGATCGGATGAAAAAAGACAGAGTCCGTGGTGTTAGAGTTCTTAGGGGTTTTATTCCTTAAAAAGGAATGGTCATGGCCAGGATATCATGTTCTGACCACCACAGGGGTGTCAGAAGGGATAGAGCGCTACATTTTATTAACAGTACATAGCTTATATACTTATTTTACACCATTGGAAACAGTATAGAAGGCGTAACAGCTGAGAGAAGACAAGATAACAGAATGCACGTGGTGCTAGTACGTAATCAAGAGGCGTGAACTAGAGGTGTGTGCTGGAAACGTCACTGAGAGGTGTCACAAATGGGTGGCACTAACAGAAAATGTTGCAATGTCAGCAGAAATCGGAAGCTTGGATGCGCGCGCAGCTGCATGACGTGTGATTGGAGGGGTGCAGGGGACTTGACATTTACACTGACGGAAAGAGACAGAAGTCTGGCATGTCAGATCAACTTGTGCTTCTATCATATCTGATATCTGGTGTTTAGGAACTAAGCTATCTGGGCAGAAAGGTCTCTAGAGCAGAAGCTATTCTATACTGACTGTGAGTGCGTGTATAAGCGCCTGGGTGTCTGCATGAGAAGCGTGGGGGCATGGGCCTTTCCTGGTAGCATGGTAACGGAGGCTATGAATTACTTGAATTAGTTGCATAGAGACAGGTCGGCCCTTTGGCCCTGCAGCTGAGGAAGGATATTTACTGAAGCTAGCAGGCAGGAATGTATTTTCGGGGAGCGGAACAGATAACTCGAAGGTTATAGTCAATCTTGGCAGGCAGCAGGCTGAGCTGAGCACGGGGGGCCGCGCTGAAAGTAAGTCAGAGTTCACGGGTACGGGGGCAGCCTGGGCAGAGGCCCTCGGAGTCAGAAGCCAGAAAAGAGGCTCGGTGGCAGAGATTCAGGGCCTACTTCAGCCAGGGCTGGAAAACGTAGGAGTACACTACAAAAAGACGTTGGCATAGCATACTTAGGAACGGACCATTCAACCCATTCATGGTGGGTCTGAAAGAGGACATGTTAACGTTGGACGCAAATGTATTTGCGTCTTCATAGCTGGCACAGGAGGGAAGTTACATGCACTTTAACCTCGTACATGGAGACGGTGGGGTACGCGTTAGGGAACACATCTTGACCATAAAATTTATATTACCTCATTCCCTCCTTGTTCCCTACGGACCCTTCATGATATATCGATCCTCATGAATCGATCAGTCTGTTCTTGTAACATTATATGTTCATCTTTCTTCCTTTGACTATTTGAGAGAAAACTGGAATGTTCAATGCACGATGTGGCACACAGTCCACAAATCGCTGGCCCACACTGTAGGCACAGGCAGCAGCTGAATACTATGACAAGGCCAATGCCTAGGAAGGATAGGATCTTCCATCCCCAAGCAGTTAACGTGGTCCAGAACCAACCGGACCAAGTCCAGGTGCCTGGATTCTGATGTATCTGATTTGGAATTTTATGCAGACGGGTAATAGCTTGGTATACAGATGGCGCGTTTTGTGGGATGAAAACGCAGCAACTTGACCCGATGACCTTACAGGCTCCACCTCTATCTGCCAAGATGACGTCAATAACAAGACGATTTTGAAGGACAACAACCCGTATAGCAGATTGCTCCTCTGTTAAGTTACCTAAGGCGGAGGCAGTTTCATGTACTACAGCTTCAAGTGTTCTAGTTAATCTACGTATTAATTTACTGTTTTGGACAGGTCCTAAGAAGAAAAAGAATCCTTTATTAAAATCAGTGTACTGTTCCCATGCCGTTTCTGTGTAGTCGACAAGTGGGATATCTCTTCTGGGTCTATTCTGTACTAGATTTGTATTTCTATGGTAATCTGGGGGAGCTAGAAAAACAGGTGGCAGAAGGAATGCAATATAACAGGTACCATCCCAATCTGGAGGCAAGCGTATGTATGCGGTATGACCACAAACAAAATAGGAATGATTGATAGCTTTAAAGGACGATTTACCATGGTCACTGAATTCGACCACAGTAGTGCATTTACTATGACCTACGTGTACTGAACCTTTCTTGCTAACACATAATTCACCAGTGACTGGTAATACTAACATATGGGGCAGAACTGGAGCAGCTTCGGATTCAACAGTAAGGATCATGAGACTAATTGTGTAGTTACCTAATCCATATACTTCATTTTCTAGATCAGTTCCTATTCGAGTGGGAAGTCCCTCTTTATCAGGGTAACAGACATCGAGCAGGACTAAGTTCAAGTTTCCCCAAACCCAGCCCCCATCGAAAACAGCGATATCGGGATCTAAAGAGTTAATTATTTTAAATAATTCCGGACGAGTGCCAGGTCCCCAGGACGGACCTCTTGCGGCTTTACATCAGTGTTGTCAGGGAAGGCTGCGGCAACCTGTGAACGACATGATTGGAGTGCAGACATCAAGGAGGCAAGGTAATCTGTCAACATATTGCAATCAACATCAGTGATTTTCTTCGGAATGGGCGTCCCCCACATATTCGGTGGTCTGCCAAAGACCACTTCGTACGGGGATAGCCCTGATCTCGAGTGGGCGACCATCCTCATGTAGAATAGTGCCACGGGCAGGGCGACTATCCAGTCGACCCCTTTTTCCTGACAGATCTTTGCAAGGCGTATTTTTAGTGTCTGGTTATGCCTTTCTACAAGGCCTGCGGCTTCGGGGTGTCGGACACAGTGGAACCTCCACTGATATCCTAGCAAAAGGGAAACCTGTTTCATCAACTCGGACGAGAATGGCTGTCCGTTATCTGAATACACGACACGGGGCAAACCGTACCGTGGGAAGAATTCACGAACCAGCTGCTTGGCAGTGGTCGGAGCAGTGTAGTCTGGGACTGGGTATGCTTCGGTCCAACGGGACAGAGCACAAACAATTACAAGGACATACTTGAATCCTCGACAACTGTTCATCTGGATATAATCCATCTGGAGGACTTCAAAAGGGTGATCGGGAGGATGAAATCCACCTTGCTCTACAGGGACGCTTTTACCTGGATTGAACTGACAACAGATCATGCAAGTACGCACTTTCTGTTTTGCTGCTGCTCGTAAGTGTTTGTTGTACCAGAGATTCTGCAAACTGTCTAACATCGCTTTCTCTCCTAGATGTGCCGGGCTATGTGCTGTGTTTATCATGCTTTGAACCATTGAGTCGGGGAGAAACCATATAGATTTTCCCTTCGTCATCCAACCTTGATCTGTCTGAATCCCTCCTAGTTCAGTCCATTTCTTTATTTCATCTGGAGTAGCATGTGCCTGAATATCAATTACGTCTAGGGCGGGATCTCTAACTGCCATACACTTTGTCGGTACTATTGTCTTTGTCACATCGGTAATCTGGGTGTGAGTCAATGCTGTATGTTTAGCTGTTTGGTCTGCCAGGTCGTTACCCTGGGAAACAGAATCTGTAACTTTAGTATGTGCTTTACACTTCATGACTGATATGCCCGAGGGCAAATGTATTGCTTCTAACAGTGCTTGAATGAGGGGACCGTGTTGAATCTTGGCCCCATGAGAGGTCAGGAAACCTCGTTCTTGCCAGAGGACTCCGAAGTCGTGTACAACTCCGAATGCATAACGGGAATCTGTGTATATGTTAACATTTCTGTTTTTGGCTAGAATACAAGCTCGGGTCAGAGCGATGAGCTCTGCTGCTTGAGCAGACAGTGTGTCAATACGATGTGTTTCCTTAACTTCAGTTTCAGTGGTCACGGCATACGCGGCCACTAATTCTCCTGTATTTGTTCTCATGCATGAACCGTCCACATAAAGTGTCAGGTCTGGATTTGTCAGTGGGACATCTGTCAAGTCTCGTCGTGGCTTTGTTACTGCATTAATGATCTCTATACAATCATGCGGGGCTGAATCTGTCATAATTGTAGGTAACAGTGTTGCGGGGTTCAGGATGCCACAGCGTCTGATTTCTATGTGTGGCTGGAATAGTGTTAATTCATAACCTGTCAGTCGTGCTATAGTTAAGTGCTGAGTCTGGGTTCTGTTTAACAAAACCTCTACAGAATGTGGAACTTGAACTGTTAACTGATGACCTAAAACAATTGAGTCACTTTGTCTGATTGCTAACGCTGTTGCTGCTACGGACTTTAAGCACGCAGGGAGTGCCTGGGCTACTGAATCCAATGTACTAGAAAAATAAGCACAAGGCTTATGTGAACCTGCTTGATCTTGGGTGAGGACAGACAACGCTGTACCATCACGTTCTGTAACAAAAAGTGTAAAAGGTTTACTGTAACATGGTGTCGCTAAAACTGGTGCTTGGCATAATGCTTTCTTTAACTCTTCAAAAGCTTGTGTGTGTTCCTGAGTCCAAGGGAGGGCAGTCGAAGTCGCTGCCTCCTGTGTCGTTAACTGAATGAGTGGCTTGGCTAGAAATGCATACTGGGGAATCCATTGTCTGCAGTACGAGGTGAGGCCTATGAAGGCCCGCACTTCCTTTTGTGTCTGGGGTTGTGGCATATTTGCAATTAACTGAATGCGATCGGGAGTGAGCTGTCTCCCCACTTTGGACAGCAAGTGACCCAAGTACACAACTTGCTGAACACAGAATTGTAACTTTGAAGGAGACACCTTGTGTCCCTTGTCGGCCAGAAAATGTAAAACTGTCAGTGATGCTTTTTCACATTCGGGCTCACTTCGTGCGGTGATCAGTAGATCATCGACGTATTGCAGTAAAGCGGTGTTAACTGGCATTTGAATGCAATCTAGTTGTCTTTTCAGTGCTTGACTATAGATGCTGGGGCTTTCTGTGAATCCTTGAGGTGCGCGTGAAAATTTGAAACTGCGTCCATTTAAACTGAATCCGAAGAGATATTGGCTCTCTGGATCAATAGGCACGCTGAAGAAGGCGTTCTTGAGATCAATTACAGTAAAGAACGTTGCTTCTGAATCAATAGCGGTCAATAGAGATGAGATATCGGGGACCACAGGATACTGTGGAATAATGCATTTATTTAATTCTCGAAGATCAATCACCAGCCGATATACTGGCGGTGCATTGGGATCAGTACGTTTAAGAATCGGAATGATGGGTGAATTACAGATATTTGAGTCGGTCTCGACGACCACTCCTTGGGCAATGAGCTCTTCAATGATTTTCAGTAAAGCCACTACAGCATCGGGTGGTAACTTGTATTGTCTGATTCGGGGTAATACAACACCTGCCTTGAGTGTAACACGGTATGGTGTAATGTGCATACAACCTACATCAGTTGGGCCTTTTGCCCATAAGTAATCTGGTACATTTTTCAATCTGACATCGAATTCTCGCAAAACATAATGACCCTTGAAATCCCGCAGAAAGAGTCTAACTCCCTCCGGGGAACAGCATATTATAGCTCCTAGAGCCTTCAATGTTTTAATTCCTAACAGATTTTCTGGGCATGATTTAGTAAGTAACAAGTCTGTAACACGTGATAACGGACCCACAGCCAGGGGAACTGGTTGCGATACCTCATTTACAATAGGCTGTCCTGAAAAACCAAGGGAAACATTCTGTGAGCCTGAGAGGGGTGCCCCTGGAACTTCATCATGGCTGATTGTAGTGCGACTTGCCCCTGTGTCAATTAAAAACTTTCTGTCTTTTCCCAATACTTGACTGTGTACATAAGGACCTTCTTGATCTACAGGAATCTCAATAAGAGGCAAGCCACCTTCCCTCTCTAGGCTGTTTCATGTATATCGGGAATATTCGGGATAAGCGGACTGGGCATACTGGTACATCTGTTGTGAAACTTGCTGAGACGCGGCAATGGGCTGTGGCTGTGATACCGCTACTGTCTGTGCTGGGGGTGAAGAAGCATGCATAGGCTGCGTATTCTGTGTATTCTGTGAAGACTGATGCTGGTTATGGTCTTGTCTAGGCGGATGCGGTCTTTCTTTAGTTTTACCTGTCGCTATGTTATGTTTCAGAACTGGGCATTCATGTACGTAGTGACCTGGCTGCTTGCAATAATTGCATGTCCCTTTAACGGGAGCTGCGGTGTGACCTGTCTGGGTCGTACCTTTTCTGTGACCGTCGGCTGGGACCGTCTGTGCTACTAACATTTTCATCTTTGTATCTTTCATACGTTTCTGTTCCTGATCTTGTTCTTCTCTAATTCTGTTCTGGTGATATTGTAACATTTGTAACATCTGGGATGGCGTATTTGCCTGCCAAGTACTTTCAACTTTGTACACTCGATTTTTAACTAATGGTAGGGAATTCTCGACTAATTTTGATACAAAAAGATGCGGATATGATTCGCTACTTGGTTTGAGGCCACTATTAATAATAAAACATTTCTCGAATCTTGAGTAGAAATCACTAGTATCTTCATCATGTTTCTGTTTACAGGACGAGATGGCGTCCCAATCTTCCTTTCTAGTCGTCAGTAATCTTGGCAGAACCTGTACTATCAAACCTGGTAGTGCTTTAGTTTTGTCCCCAAGGCCTACCCCTGGGACCCGTTTCTTCTCTTCATCTTCTATTTCTGCCCAGGCAATCTTTGTGTCTCCCACCTCCCATTCCTTTTCCTTCAATTTCTCGAATATACCCGTGGGCAATAATACTTTCAACATTTTCATGATATCATCATATGTGTAATCCCCCATTAGTAACATGTCTTTAAGCTCTCTGTGAAAACCTGCAGGGTCTTTATCATGACACGGGACTAGTTTCTTCATTTCTAGCAGTTCTAACTTAGTCAGAGGCGTGTGTACATACACGCGTTTCAAGTGATTATCCTCACCCATAACTGGGTGTACTTCTCGTAAGGGGTTCTGACTTTCAATACTACCCCCGCATTGCATGTGATACATCTTCCTTTCTGGAGGTGGGGCGGGAACGTATTCAGAGCTTACAAAGGTATTATATCTGTGTCGCTGTTCTAGAATTATTTGAATTAATTTGGTGCTTAAACCTCTCCATCTATCCATGAGTAGTGCTTCTAGTGTTTCGTGTAAGGGACCTGGATCAGAATAGTGTTTTCTGTATTTGATGAGAAGGTGCTGAATCATGTATACACCTGCTAATTTCTGCTCGTCTGGGGAGAGGTTCAGGAATGTCTGCGCTACTGTGTCATCATTATATATGTCTGCATTCTCGGCCCATGATACAGCTGATCGGGCTAGTTCTTGTTCATCCATAGAATTGAGTACATGGTACCCCATTCGGTCTCGGAGTCTTCTATCAGTTTCCTGAAACTGGTGTTCGGCAGAATTCGGGTTTGTTAGGGCAGAGAAGAAAACTCTCTTGCTTTCTGGACGGATGCCCTTCCTAAGGTAATTTCCCTTACCTACATATGCTATAGTACCTACAGCTCTTTCTGGTTCTTCAGATTCTCCTTCCTCCTCGGAGGAAGCTTTGTCTTTCTCTTTTTCGTGTATCTCTATTACTGTTTTCCTTATTTTCTTGTACATACTGGCTATGCAATTCTGTCTATCATGTTTTCCTTCCGATATATTTTGACCCCACTTGTGGAGTGCCTCTATTTCATCCTGCTCTGTCTCAGGCCTGTCTCGTTCTCTTATTAGGCAATTTATAAAAAAACGTAATATATATGCTTGAGTGTCAACTTTCTGATGCTCCAAGGCATCTTTAATACTTTCGGGATCTTTTCCAGTCTGTATAAACCGGTAGATTCTGTCTAGGTGCTCTTTCATACCGGAAAACATTAACAGGAAGTCAGTAGCGGCACGTAACCGCAATGATGCCATCATCATTCTATCCTCTTTTCCGGGTACTGGATCATATCTGCAGACTGTAAGTTGTCCTTTGAGTGCATTAAGACGGGGTGATTTGTACATGCTGGGACTCCGCAAGTCCCCTAGGGATAACCTGTGCGTGAAGGGCGGGGTCTGAGGACCCGCGGTCGCACCTCCTGAAGCGGAAGCTTGGGCATCCTCCCTGTGTGGAGTCTGTAATTGAATTTGTCTTTTAGTAGGATCTGGTAGACGTGGTTTCGGTAGGTCTGTTTTGAGTGCAGGAAGTGGCGGAGCTGGCGGAACAGGGGAGGTCTGTTGCGGTACCGGCGGAACATGACCTGGGGGTGGAGTGCCACCCCCGTCCCTGTCAGTAGGCAGGGCACGAACAGGCAGATTGGTGTAAGCTGGTGCTACATCCTCTAAATATGAATTTAGGAATATGTCTTTAGTAGTCTTATGCATTACGTTAGTTGGAACTAATGGCGACGGCAAATTTTTCGGTATTTCTGAAATGGCGTCAGGTGCACCCTCGGCCATAAGATACATGCCGTTTACTTGGCTATTTCGGATGCGATCTATTTGTTCTGACTTTACTCGGATTCCTTCAATAACTAGTTCGTTTTCTTGGGCTTTTTCTGATTCTCTAAGTCTGTCTTCTCTACGAAGTGCTCTTTCAGCACGTTTATGTTATTCCTTACGCCAAAATTCTATGGCGTCTTTCTGAGATTGTCTGGCTTTCTTTTTCCGTAATGCCTCTTCTACCTTTATGATGCACTCGGCATCCCATGTTCCATTAACTGGCCATCTGTGTCTCTCGTCTAGATGCTTGGTATAATCGGTCCATAATTCTAGATACAATATGGCATCTATGCCATGCTTATTATACATGAAGTTACCTGGAGTGTCCCTGGGGGGGATCGGAATTTCTTCCTCTAATATCCCTTTCCTAGTTCCTATCTGCTTTAACTTGTTAAAAAATGGCATTATGCCTACTTAATACTGAATGCGAGATCCTTGATGCTTAATTCTGAATATAACTAGTTATACAAGAAAACACAATAATGCACATAAAAACAGTCACATTCATACCACGACATTAATCACATGAAAAGACATTTGAGACATAGATGACTACCCCCTATATCGGATGTACTGCTAAACAGTACAGATACACTGGTGTAACAGTGCAGAAATTCAGAAATTCGGAATACTAGATATACTGCTAAACAGTACAGATACACTGCCTAAAAACAGTGCAGACCGGACTTGTGTACCCAAACCCGTCTATATACGTCCCAGCAATGGTACTCACCGGGAACACGGAAACAGAAGGCCTCGGAAAACTCGACTGGACTCGACTCGAAACTTCGAAAAACTTCGGAAAACTTCGGAAAACTGGTGGGCCTCTTGACACCTCGGACCTTGTTTCTTTCGGCTAGGCTCTGGTCGGGATCCTCCGCACTCCTCACCGCCTCATCTGGGCACTGATCGCAGTCTTCGTCACCTCCGTGGGTCAGAGGGAGATGCAGGAAATCCTGCCGGTACGCGTATGGTCCTTCTAACTGATGGCAGGGGACAGAGCTTGCAATGCGCCAACCGGCGCGTGAGGTGGGGGAGGGGTCCCTATTCGGGCGCCAAAATGATGTAAATAAATAATTTACTCTCTTAATTTCTATGCAGGTAAGTACTTAATCAATAATAACTCAGATCGGATGAAAAAAGACAGAGTCCGTGGTGTTAGAGTTCTTAGGGGTTTTATTCCTTAAAAAGGAATGGTCATGGCCAGGATATCATGTTCTGACCACCACAGGGGTGTCAGAAGGGATAGAGCGCTACATTTTATTAACAGTACATAGCTTATATACTTATTTTACACCATTGGAAACAGTATAGAAGGCGTAACAGCTGAGAGAAGACAAGATAACAGAATGCACGTGGTGCTAGTACGTAATCAAGAGGCGTGAACTAGAGGTGTGTGCTGGAAACGTCACTGAGAGGTGTCACAAATGGGTGGCACTAACAGAAAATGTTGCAATGTCAGCAGAAATCGGAAGCTTGGATGCGCGCGCAGCTGCATGACGTGTGATTGGAGGGGTGCAGGGGACTTGACATTTACACTGACGGAAAGAGACAGAAGTCTGGCATGTCAGATCAACTTGTGCTTCTATCATATCTGATATCTGGTGTTTAGGAACTAAGCTATCTGGGCAGAAAGGTCTCTAGAGCAGAAGCTATTCTATACTGACTGTGAGTGCGTGTATAAGCGCCTGGGTGTCTGCATGAGAAGCGTGGGGGCATGGGCCTTTCCTGGTAGCATGGTAACGGAGGCTATGAATTACTTGAATTAGTTGCATAGAGACAGGTCGGCCCTTTGGCCCTGCAGCTGAGGAAGGATGTTTACTGAAGCTAGCAGGCAGGAATGTATTTTCGGGGAGCGGAACAGATAACTCGAAGGTTATAGTCAATCTTGGCAGGCAGCAGGCTGAGCTGAGCACGGAGGGCCGCGCTGAAAGTAAGTCAGAGTTCACGGTTACGGGGGCAGCCTGGGCAGAGGCCCTCGGAGTCAGAAGCCAGAAAAGAGGCTCGGTGGCAGAGATTCAGGGCCTACTTCAGCCAGGGCTGGAAAACGTAGGAGTACACTACAAAAAGACGTTGGCATAGCATACTTAGGAACGGACCATTCAACCCATTCATGGTGGGTCTGAAAGAGGACATGTTAACGTTGGACGCAAATGTATTTGCGTCTTCATAGCTGGCACAGGAGGGAAGTTACATGCACTTTAACCTCGTACATGGAGACGGTGGGGTACGCGTTAGGGAACACATCTTGACCATAAAATTTATATTACCTCACTGCGATCCCGTTTCACCGCCGTGGTAGGGGTAGGTGCCTATCAGCATGTGCCTCGAGCTTATCAGGTAATTACCTAACAGCTCAGGCCCCACAAGAACAGTCTGTGGGGACCATCCACCAGGGATTAGGGGGCGGGAACCCACGCAGGACTCCTTCCTGCCTTGGTACAGCCACCACGCAGGTTGTATGTGAAACATCTTTCAATCCTGATAGATTTTTCTTACCAGTTGATGAGCATACTTAGGTCCTGAAGAATTGCCGACACGGCATGAAACATGTTGACCACACCATAGGCGAGGGTTGAACGAAGCCAAACCACCTTATTTTTGAGCTTCGGTACCCCTCCCTTCACTATTTTAATAAGGCAGTTAGCCACATGAATAAAGTTGCCTGAAGTGGACTATACTTACCTTTTATAACCATTCCTTCATGCTCAATACTTCACCCCCCAGGCCCCTCACACACACGCATCTATTGGTCAGGAACAAAAGAACTCCACTAAAGAGTAGCACCCCGTGCTACCCGTCAGGCATTGCACCGCCAGCCTGTCGCTGGAGCAGGAGGCCAATGATGATACAAAACAACCATCAGGTAGGATGACAACAGTCGTCCAGCTTTTTAGTTGTGTGAGGCACCCTAAGTTCTGATAAGGGATTACCTGTATTCCCTGACACTACTATACACAACTTTCAGTGAGAGAGATACTCCTCTAACCATTACCTTCTGGGGAACTTTGTACATTCTTTGGTTATCAGTTTGTAGGACACGTACACTGGACCCCATGTAAATATTGTCCTCAATCTGTCCCTCCTTGTTGTTAAACCACATACAGTAACCCAGTGACAACACTACAGAAGGAAACCACACATGGTTGTATATTAAAAATAAGTATACTTTATATAGATTTCCACAAGACCGTAAACGACAAAAATGCACAATACTGTTACTTTAAAATGGTAGTTTAAGCTTAGTTCAGTTCAGTTCTTAGGATGCAACACTTTGCGTCAATGTACCTTACGATGCGTTGCGCTTCCAGGACAAGCAATGTCGCAGCGAGGGAAATGTGGCAAAGTTCAGGCGCAAAGAAATAAAGACGTGAAGATCTTCCAGATGACGAACGCTTCTCCTGGGATGCGAGAAGTTCTCGGTTCGATGCGTGGACTGCAGCGGCGACACCCTTGTTCAGAAGTACGACGGCAACAGCTTCAGCTGCGACACTCTTCTCTCTCATTTGCCTGAAGCTTCCGCACGATGCGATAACTACCCTGGCGACATCCTTGTTCAGAAATGCGACGGCAGCAGCTCCGACGGAGGCACGCTTCTCGGGGGATGCAAGGCGCTTTTCTCGATGCGGTGCAATGCGACAGTTCCAGTGGCAACACCCTTGTTCAGAAGTGCGAAGGCAGCAACAGCGAAGGCGACACACTTCTTCCTCATTGTGAGACTCTTCTCTCGATGCAGTGCAGTGCGACAACTCCAGGGGCGACACCCTTGTTCAGAAGTGCGACGGCAGGCAGCAGCGACAGCGACACGCTTCCTCCTCGTTGCGAGGCGCTTCTCTCGATGCGGTGCAGTGTGACAACGCCAGCGGCGACACCCTTGTTCAGAAGTGCGACTGCAGCAGCAGCAATGGCAACACGCTTCGTTCTCGTTGATTCACCCTTCCAGCTCCTTGCGACACGCAGTCCCTCAGAAGGCCCAAAACAGCTACATGCACTTCCAAAAGTACTCTGGGGATCTGGGGGTTGCAGTCTGTTGTCCCTGAGACTTCAGCAGGAGGCAAGCTCTTTTCCAAGCCCTTGGAGAACCTTCACAAGTTGAAAGCAAAGTACACAAAGTTCCTTTCTCCTTCCTTTGGCAGTAAGGCAACCACTGCAGGCCAATCCCCCAAGCAGCACTTCAGCTTGGGAATAGTCTCTCCTCAGTTTCTTCAGGTTCCTCTCCTCAGTAAAGATTTCTTCTTGTAGTCCAAAAGTGATCTAATTTCTTGGGATCAGGGTCCCAATACTAATACCCCAAAATCCTGTGTTCTCTGAGGGGAGAGGGGCCTTTGGCCAGCCGAAACTAGTTCTGAAGCACTCTGTTTACAGGACTCCTTCTTTCCATTCACAGTGCAGGACAGAAACATTAGACACCCCATAGGAGGTGGAGCCAGCATTGTGGAGGGAAAACCCAGCCTTGGAGCACTTTGTTGACATGATTCCTTCTCTTCATTCACTGTGCAGGGCAGAGACATCAGCCGCCCCCCAGGAGGAGGAGCCAGCATTGTGGAAGGAAGGCACAGCACTATTCAAGGTTCAGGTGCAACTCCCCCCACCCATCTAGATGCAGATCTCTCTATTCACCACTGGACTGACAGAGGCAGGCTTGAAAGGTTAGGCAAGAGAATACCTACTTTCTAAAAGTGGTATTTTCAAACACAGAATGTTATAACCAACTTTGCTAAAAGATGCATTTTATCATTCTGAGTTCAGGCATACTAAACTTGAATTTCTACCATGTTCTCTGAGTCAGTTAGGATTATAGGAATGTAATAATCTAACTGCCCATTTATATCCTATGGAGAACAGGTAACCTTGCAATAGTGAAAACGAAATTGGCTGTAATTCACTAGTAGGACATGCCGCACACTTCAGGGCTTGTCCTACTTTATACTTACAATGCACCCTGCCCTTGGGCCTACCATAGAGGTGTCTGATATGAAGAAAAGGGAAGGTTTAGGGACTGGCAAGTGGGCGCACTTGCCCAGTCAGCATGACAGTATCAGACTGCACAAAGGCACTGCAATGGCAGACCTTAGACAAATTTTACAAGGCTGCTCCTATGGGTGGCACAACCGTGCTGCAAGCCCACCAGCCAGTGCTGAGAAGTTAACTTTTCAAAACCAATTAAAGAGAAAAAGCATACATGAAGAAAAGCATGGACACTTGCTTTAGAAATTGCAACTTTTGCTTTTAATTTTTCTGAAGACTATTTTAGTTTTTAGTCATTTTTTGTTTTGTGCATGGGAATACAAAAAAAAAGGGGGGGTTTTATGTACATTTATATACAAACATGAAAAACGCAATTTGGTATGTACAATACATTAAACAAACTGACAGACAACACATTCTTGGCCATCCATTCATACTATACCACAT
Source organism: Lissotriton vulgaris (assembly GCF_964263255.1). Classification (NCBI taxonomy): domain Eukaryota; kingdom Metazoa; phylum Chordata; class Amphibia; order Caudata; family Salamandridae; genus Lissotriton; species Lissotriton vulgaris. The sequence goes on from NC_141686.1 coordinate 324,306,744, forward strand.
CCATACTGGTCCCGGTGTCAAAAGAACCTATATATACAAAACATAAAGAGTCTTTTTTGTCGTTTTTACACTTTTTACAATTGTTCGTAGAAGTTGAAAAGGAAAGCAAATAGTCTTTTAGTCGATTGTCGAGACAATTTCAATATAAATTCAAAGGGGTGACCCGGGACCGGGTCGGTCGACGCGTTTCGAACCCTGAGAGTGCCAGGGTTCTCCTCAGGACCAATAAGTAACTACAAAGAAAAGGAAACAATCATCACTCTAATGTTCTAAGAGATGAACACCTTATTCGCTGTCTAGCTTCCCTCAGCCTACCTCTATTGCTGGGTCATGGCTCCAACCGTGATAGCAGACAATTGTATTCCAACTGGAAGGGAGAGGGAGGTGCTGGAACACAATAGAAAACAAACGACAAGTGCGCTAAGTATTTTGAAAAATACCAGTGCTGTTATCACACATGTCCGTCCTCTCATCATTCATTCGGTGTCAACCTATGTGCCTACCTGGGCCGTTGTGCGTGATTGCTGAAGATTGTGTCCCCAATGGATCGGGCTCTGTCGTGGAGTTTCGGCGCAAAATGCTGAAAAATCAAAATGAGAGACGTGTGTTACCGCTAGGTTTTTTGGCGTGTCCATGGCGGTAAGTAGTTACGTCCGCTGGCCCCCTTGGAGCCATTCTTACCGTGGCTGTGCACCACGCTGGTACTCGAAGTCTACTGTGGTTCGTACTTTTCCACTCCTTCCCCTTCAGTCTCCAGAGAGTGAATGGAAACACACAATGTTGGTGGTTATGGGTGTGGCTTAGCTCTGGGGAATTGTGGGAAATGTAGTCCCGTTGGCGGCGTTTCAGAAACTAGAGGAGTCTACGTATTAGATATGTAGATTTCCGAAATCTCATTCAATCCATTGACCGCTGTGTCGTATTTCATGATAAGCAGGGCTTCTCTTTGATTAAGTCGTGTCTTCAAATTGCCCCCTCTTGGATCATTTTCAATTTTCGAAAGGACCGTCCACTTTAGTTTGTTTTTATCGTGGTTCTTGGCCACCCAATGGTGCACTAAGGGTGCATTTTCAACTTCTCTGCGTATTCTTGATTTGTGCTGAGTAATGCGTTGCCTGACTTCTTGCGTTGTTTTTCCTATGTATAACTTTGGACAGGGACACATTATAGCATACATGACATTCCTTGTCTTGCAATTGGTGAAAACTTCATGTTTCCAATTGATGTTATTGAATGAAAACACCGTCTCCTCTATAGTTTCATCACAGCAGATACAGGTTCCACATTTGTGGTGTCCTGTTGTCGGTGGAAATCCAAATAGACTTCTGAGAGTCGGGCCTTTCTCAATTGGTAGGGCTGCTCTCACAATGTGGTTTGCAACACTCTTTTCTTTTTTATATGCAAACAAAGGCGGCTCTTTAAAATCCTCATGTAAATCTTTCACTAGGTGCCAGTTCGATGTTATCAGTTTTTTGAGTTGGTTGGCCGCTGGACAAAAGGTCAACACGCAGACCACTCGTTTTTGCTCCACTCTCGTTCTCTTCTGCATTAGTGTTTCACGTGGCGTCCACCATGCCCTTTTGAGCGAATTTTTAAATACTTTTTTTGGGTATCCTCGTAGGAGAAGCCTCTCGAGGATACCCAAAAAAACTTCTGGCCATTGTTTGTGTCATATAAAATATAAAATAATAAAATGATAATTACCTGTGCAGATTGAATCCTTCTGTATGTCTTTACTGTGGACTTTGCAAAGCGGATGAACAACTTTCCAGAACAGTATATTTTGTGGATTTATTTATTCCAACTTGCAACTCCTAAAAGACAGTGCATTATTGAAAAAAGCCCTAAAAGACGCAATCCTAGAAAGGGCTAACATAATGAACACCCTCATTGCACAGTATGGTCTATTTTATTAGTCATCAACCAGTCCTGAATTTCCAGCAAAACAACCCCAAGACCTTGTGATGTGCAGAAAGAAATACTCAGAATTGGAACAGTGAAGCAACAACAACTGCTGCAACAATCGTTGCAAGCACTGCAGGGCCCAGAGCAGTGACACGTTTCTACCACAGCTTTAACTGCATCAGGAGCCACAATATTGACCATTGCTGCCACCAGTACAGGTACAGCAACTTTAACCACAGAGGTGACGGCGGCAAAGGCCCAGCTGCTAGCACAACAGAGACCCCATTTAAACTGTCACAACAGTATGGAACACAGCGGCAACTACACCTCCAACCTTAAGAGGGATGACAGCAGCAACCACATGTCCTACCACAACAGGGAAAACTCTAGCAACATCAGCTGCCTAACAACAGGAAGAATAGCAGTAACAAAAGACGCCACAACAGAATGGACATCAACCACAACAGCTGCCAGCACGGTAGGGATAACAGCAGTGACCACAGTTGTAACCATTTAAAAAAGCAAAAACAATTGATGAGTGGAATTCTTGAATTAATGAACCCCACTGGTAAATACTTTGGACTCATTCCAGTTAATTGTTTTTCTTGCCACTGTGCCTCTACAGACTATTACATACCATATGCAAATCAGCCTTAGTTCTACTCCAATAAGAACTGTCCGGCCCATACTGCTAAGCCCTGTCCCCTCTGAATGGAAATGCAAGCAACAGCAGACCAGTCCGGCCTGTTAGTCCTCGTACGTCACAGCAGCCATGGGCATATGTCTTAGTCTAGTCTTAATAAATAAGCACTGGTTGGTCTGGCTTTAATGTGCTAGAACATATAAATACAGATATACATAAATGTGCAAATACTGTTTGATGCTCATTTCTGCATCCAGCCTCTTTCTGTGTCCCCTGTGACTATGCCTGCTGTTTTTTATTCTGCGTGCTTGCTGTGCCATGCAACTGGTTACACTGTGACAGATTTGCAAATGCCGGTCTTTCCTTGCACATTTAAGCCACAATGTTGTCGTTGCCAATGCTTGTTCTAGTGTGGGGTTGGGCCACAGTCCCACCATGCTTCTTCAATCTTACCATTTTCAGCCCTTGAAAAAATCCTCCCCACCTCCGGATGTGCTGCTGTATAAAACAATAATTTACAGAACTGCAAACATTTTGATCGAACCGTCCTTCTATTTTGAGTGGTGGCTCTCAAGCGCTGTAGTTGATCGTAGAAACGCCCCGAGTGACGTAGGGATGAAAGTACGGGCCTGGTGTAAGTCTCCCATACGTGTCACTGCTGCAGCGGAAAACACTCACAGCTGTACACTGGTGACCCAGAAACCTAGCCGCTCATGAAAGCCCAGAGCCGCCGGAGCTGTTCAAAAGCCCCGCACAGGAGGCAGCTTCTTTGAACTGCGCTAACACCACCACTTACTGAAAGGCAAAGGACTCGGCACACATGCATAACGCTAACACCACCACTTACTGAAAGGCAACGGACTTGGCACACATGCATAATTAAACCAAGCTCTTGGCATTGCTGTGGGGGGGGAGGAGAAATGCGAGACATGGCCTGGCGGCCGTGAAAAGTGTGAAGAGTGGGCAGGGGAGGAGAAATGGGAGACACGGCCTGGCGGCCGTGAAGTGTGAAGCAATGGGCAGGGGAGCGGAGCCCTTTGAAGGGAAGCTCTCGGAGGCAGGCGGCTCGGGAGCGAGGGAAAAGTGCGTGCTTGTGTTCATGTGAACTGTTTGAAATCCGCTGATGGTTTGAGAACTTATTTTGCCCACTATAATTCTCTCCTGTCCATTCCTTGTGGAATGGGATAGGCGAGACCTAAAAATGGAATGGAGACCCACGCCAATGGTGCCAGGTCTAACACGGGGCAAAAATGTGCACGCATTCTATTGCTTGCAATGGCAATGCATGTATGTCTGGCAATTCCCTTGCGGGAGCGAGCGGTGCCATATGGTGGCGCCATATGGTCGCAAGCATCACGCCTTGCCGCACCCTCCGGCAAGGGAATCGCGCAGGCCACCACCCCTTGCTGCTGTGCGAGGCGCGCACTTTTTTTTTTACTGATGCTGGAGTCTATCAATAAATTCATGTTGCCTCTTATGAAGTTTACTGCTGCGCCTAGAGACTAGCCTGTTAGTTTACGGAGGATTTCAGCTTTTGATGGTATGATCCAGACTCTTAGAACTCACAAAGAAATGTTCAGTGCGCCTGCCAGTCTTTTTTAATCTCACAAGTAGCACTAACTGGTAATCAAGACCTCCTCTCTATGTTAAGTTATTTTGCCCGATGTTACCAGTTTGTATGTCTAGTGCGTTTGTGGGTGGATTGGCGTGTTTGGTTGGTAGTCTGTTGTATGTCCTATGGATTAGATGGGTGAGTGTGATGCTGATGGCCTAGCACGTGGTCTGATCTTGTGCCGAGCTTGACTAGGGTGACAAACTGGCATAGGTGCAAATTCAGGACGGTGAGAGTAAAAATTCAGGACAAAGGGACTAAATTCAGGACAAAAATTCAGGATAAATGGTTAAAATTCAGGACAAAACTTTGGGACAAAAGGTATGTTTTACAGGCACATCAGAGGTGGTCGGGCAATAGTATATAAGTAAGTAAATTAACAACCATCTAAGTACAAGTCTAAATAAGTTTATATTAGGTTGAGACAATCATGCACTTCACAGTTTTTCAGTATGGCTGCAGCTTGCTACCTTAAACGATTCAAAATTTGCACCTCGCTCCAGCAGGTACATTAGTCACCAGACAATGGTGAACCGCACCTGAATATTAGTGAGGCCGCTTTTATTGTTGATTGAAAACTACTGGCTATACAAGGAGTAGAACTATGTATAAAATGGCAAGGGTGACTCGACAAGCACAGGGAGAAAATCAATATATTAATGACAGTATACTGTAAGTAGTCCGTACGCTCTTCTTCCTTGGGTCTACCGTTTAAGGCCCCAAATGATCCAGACAAATGAAGATTAAGGAAGGAGCATCATGTTCATAAACAAGTCTTCAGTTCGAATGCTGTGTTCCAAAGTTTTATATTGCAAAATTCATCCAATATCAGCAATCAAAGATTTATTCCAACAACACAAAAGTTCAGTTGAATGTGGATTCAATAGTCCAATCTCATCCAAATCAATGTTGTGTAGATATCTTAAAACAGCCAATGCGTTTCGTCCTATACGGACATCATAAGGGCTCGTGAATAACAGTAATCAATCTGTGGTGCAGTGGCCTTTACTTAGTGCTTAGATCCAACACATCAGATCCTCACCGCGATTCCCAACAACATTCAATTGATAAATCTTCTGGCAGTTAAACTCTCAAAATAACGACCCCTTATTCTATTTAGGCCTGGATAAAGTGACTTGTATAATCTCCAAATTTATATCTCCCTAGTAAAGAATCCAATATAATTCACAAAAAGTTCAAAACGGTTCCAGAGCAACCATTTGCCTCCATCTAGGCAAAGCGAAGTTCAATTCAACGAGATCCAGGCCGGCGACACCAGGTACGTGTACATCCACTGTGCCTTATAGAATAAGGAGTCGGATTGGATTATTGAATCCACATTCAACTGAACTTTTGTGCTGTTGGAATAAATCTTTGATTGCTGATATTGGATGAAGTTTGCAATAATAAAACTTTGGAACACAGCATTCGAACTGAAGACTTGTTTATGAACACAATGCTTCTTCCTTAATCTTCATTTGTCTGTCTATACAAGGAACTTTTCAGTGCCAGCCCCCAGTAACAACCCCCCCCCTTTCAGCCTCCCAAGGAAACTTCCGATACCAGGTCCAGCCAGTCCGGCCTTGCTACCACCCTCCAATGGTGCCCCCCATCTTCACTTAGACGGTCTCTCATGTGTATTTAATTTATTTTATCGTGTTACCCATCCCAAGTATGTAGCGCAGGGTGTCGGAATGTGTTACATCACACACATTATATAGAGACAATGACTCATATTAACATGAAAGTCAATATATAGGAAATGTTACTTAAGATAATGGGTGCTACAAGGTGTAATCATTCTTTCATCCATCATTCAGCCTTTCACCATTCATTCTGTCCTTCCATCTGTGTGCCCATCTATATCCAAGCATAATCAACCATTTGCAAACCTATCCACCATATCTCCTTCCATCCATCATTTCACTCATCCATCCCTCCATCCACCCTTTCACTCATCCATTTAATATTCATCTACCCACCCCATCCATCCATACAGTCATCCATCCACTCTTCAACCCATCCATCTATTCACTCACCCTTTCAGCCATTTACCCTTTTACCCATCCAGCCATCCATTCACTTACTCATCCATCCACCCATTCACTTACTCATCCATCCACCCAGCCACTTATCCTTCCACCCATTCACCCTTTCAGTCATTCATCCTCACTTTCTCTATCCATCCCCCTTTCACTTATCCATCCATCCATCCATCCACCCACCCATCTACTCATCCATTCATGAATCCATCCCTTGATCCTATTACTCATCCATACTTTCACTCATCCAGCCATCCGTTCTCTCATCCATCCACCCTTTCCCTCACTCATCAATCCTTACATCCACCCTTTTGCTTATCCATCCATTCACCCTCTCACTTATCAATTCATCGATCCACCCATTCACTCGCCCAACATCTACCCTTTCAGTCATCCATCCATCCTTTCACACACACATCCACCCTTTTACCCATCCATCTACCCTTCCACCCATACATCCATTTACCTTTTCTCTCATCCATACTTCCACTCATTCACTCATCCACCCATCCTTTATTTCATCCTCTATCCATTCCCCCTTTCATCCATCCATTCATCCTTTCAGTAATCCATCCAGCCATTCACACATTCCTTTACTTATTTACTCACCCAACTTTTCACATTATGAGCCGAGCCTTTTTCTGCAGAGTTCCAGACAGAAGAGGCCCATCAAGAACTTCACCTCGTTGTAGTTCCTAAAGGAAGGGGTGGGGTGGGGTGGGTTCACTATGCCCCTGCATACAGGCAGTCTGAAAACGTAGAAGTCATGAATCATGCATGATGCACAGTGCCAGGACCTGACGTGACTGTGACATGGTGTTGTTTCCAGGGCTTTAAGTGGGACGAAAAACTGGTGGGTCTCTTCGAAGGGGGTGTTCGATGTAATTAGGAGCGTAGTTTAAAACACCTGGGCAAAAAATCTGCACTTAGCATAGTGTTTCGTGTGACTGGTATTATGTTATTTCTGTCATTGCATCCAGATATATAATACAGCAAGTATCATTACACCAACAAAAACCAGGACTATAGGTTTTGTCAATGGTTGTTAGTTGCTTAGAATAACAAGCATTTACAATGCAATGGTCTCGGCAACATTATAGGTAGAGCTATTGGAATTGCTCATTTTTTAAATCTTTTTTGTATCCCTAAATAAATGGCATTGTCATTTGTATTGGCATTAGCTTTGTATTTTGCATATGTGATACCTATTGCATTAGCAGAGAGAGAGTGAGTAGAGAGAGCGAGTGAGGTATTGAAATAGAGAGAGAGTGAGGTAGTGAGAGAGAGTGAGGTAGATAGAGAGTGAGGTAGTAAAGAGTGAGGTAGTAAAGAGTGAGAGGGATGTTGTGAGGTAGTGAGATATAAGCATAGAGTGATGTTGTGATGTAGTGAGATAGAGAAAGAGGTAGTGAAAGAGAGTGAAAGTGAGTTAGTGAGATAGAAAGAGTGAGGTAGTGAGATAGAGAGTGATTGAGGTAGTGAGATAGAGAGTGATTGAGGTAGTGAGATAGAGAGTGATTGAGGTAGTGAGTTAGAGAAAGAGAGTGACGTGAGGTTGTGAGCTAGAGTGAGGTAGTGAGAGAGTGAGGTAGTGAGGTAGTGATGTTTTGAGAGAGAGAAGTTGTGAGATAGTGAGATAGAGTGGAATAGTGAGGTAGAGAGTTATGTAGTGAGAGATAGGTAGATAGAGAGTGAGAGTCAGAGAAAGTGAGGTAGTGAAAGAGTGAGGTAGAGGGATGTTCTGAGGTTGTGAGATAGAAACAGTGAGTGAGTTTGTGAGGTAGTGAGATAGAGAGAGTGAGGTAGTGAGAGAGAGTGAGGTAGTGAGACAGAGAGAGTGAGGTAGTGAAAGAGTGAGTTAGTGATGGAGTGATTTTTGGTGGTAGAGAGATGGAAACAATGAGTGATGTTGTGACGTAGTGAGATAGAGAAGGATTGAGGTAGTGTAAGAGAGTGAAAGTGACTTAGTGAGATAGAAAGAGAGAGTTAGTGAGATAGAGAGTGACGTAGTGAGTTGGAGAGAGAGAGTGAACTTGTGAGATAGAGAGTGAGTCAGCGAGAGAGTGTTGTAGTTATTTTTTGAGTGATGACTTGTGTTATAGTTAGGTAGTGAGAGTGATATCGAAATAGAGTGATGTTATGGAGAGAGTTAGTGAGAGAGAGAGTGAGATAGTTTTATAGATATAATTTGAGTAGTGATGTAGTTATTTTTGTTTTGTGGGAGAGTGAAGTAGATATAGAGTGAGGTAGTGAGAGATAGAGAGAGTAAGGTAGTGAAAGAATGAGGTAGTGAGGGTGAGAGTTGTTGTGCTGTATTGAGATAGAAACAGAGCGATGTTGTGAAGTAGTGAGCTAGAGAGAGAGAGAGTGAGGTAGTGTATGAGAGAGTGAAAGTGAGTTAGTGTATTTGAGAGAGAGAGAGAGAGAGTGCGGTAGTGAGATAGAGAGAGTGAAGTAGTGAGTTAGAGAGAGTGAAGTTGTGGGGTAGTGAGAGTGATGTAGTGAACTTTAGAGAGTGTGTTGTGATATAGTGAGATAGAAATAGTGAGGTAGTATATAGAGAGAGTGTGAGGTAGTGAGATAGAGAGTGAAGCAGTGAGTTAGAGAGAGAGAAGTTGTGAGGTAGTGAGAGAGTGTTGTAGTGAATTTGAGAGCCCTCTCTCCTCCTCCCTTCGAGGGCTTTATTGCCATGGAGATGCCTTATTCTAGCTGTAACATCCACCACTACCTCAGATATAACAGGAACACAGACAATATAAATTATGCACAACCCTCCTGGACGCAGGCTGGCGAGCAATTCTTGGAAATAGAAAAACCAAAACCCTTTTAAAATGGCATAAAATATTAAGTGGTAAGTGCTATCAAGCCAACAATTCAAACAATGCCACAAAAGGCAAAACATGAACAGAAAAAAACACACATAGAACAGCGGCCTCTTATCCGTGTTATTTATGGGCGTGGTATAGCCATATTTTTTTCTGCCAGTCACCTTCTAAAAAGAAAATAGTTTTCACTAGCTTCTCTTATGTCAATTCTAACATCTCTTCCTTGTTACGCTGAAAGCAGTGTGCTCAGACTTGCACTACCAACACTGTGGGCCTGATGCAGGACCTGTCAGCATGTGAAGTGCCTTCCTTCATAAAGAGACATAGCACAGAAGTGTACTATTGGGAGGGTGGCGTCTGCTGTGCAACCATTCCTAGAGCACAGCCCACAAATGCCAGGATTATTAGCGCTGGCAACTGACTCGGGATATAAGAATACTACCATATAGAGAGGGCACAAAATACCCAAGAGTAAACAGTGGCTTGGTACACGTTTGTTAGCGTTAATTTTCTTATAGAAGCACAGCATATGACTTATGCCAAAGGGCAATTGCATTTCCAGGTTGGATGTTTAGTGCACCCCCACACACATTTCAATGTGCGCACAAAAAGAATTTCAGAACGGTTTAGAGACAAAAATAAACTACGTAATTTCTGTTCACGTGTTGCACCGAACGTTTAAGTCTACACAGAAGCTTAAAAATTAGATATATTCTCATCGTACAGTCAACACCCGAATCTCTCGATTATGTCTGATCATTTGTCTGTGTCACACGCACGTACAGACCTTTTAGATATTTTGCGAGCTGTGCAATTTCTATTATTTTAAAGCTACACACCTATATGAGCTGTTGGCAGCCGATTAAATAGGGAGGAGTAGTAGAGTCAACCTGCATACATGGGCTAACGGTCAGTTGATGTAGAGTATCAGTGGCTAAAAAAAGAGTTTGCACTTTAAGGTAAACATAACCCAGGGAACACTGTTCGCGGGAACCGAGATTCTAATTGCCTATTGATTATAGCGCGTAAACAGCGTTCTCGTTTTAGCGGGTGGGGTCCCCCGTCGCTTCGAAAGTGATCATATGAAGGGGGTCAATTCCCAGAGGGATAGGATTGTCGTATGAGCATGACCCGAGCTACTAGGGAGTCCGGATGAAAAGGCTCTTATAAGAATGTAAAACAATTATTTATCAGCGCTGGAGGAGCTACTGAGGATATTGAGGTCACTAAAAGCCATTAAAGAAGCGAAAAGGGGGTAATGCATGTGGGTATGAAGATGAAATCTTACAAATAAGGAGGAGCAGCCGAGGCGCTCAAATACACGGAGAGCGGGAAACAGACAGGGGGGAAGAAGGCACAAACAGACACGGACAGCGAAAATACACGGAGAGCGGGAGGGGGGGTGGAAAACATACAGGGGGCGGGAAACAGACAGAGGGAAGAAGGCACGGAGGGAAACAAACACAGGCTTACCTTCACTGCGAAGGATAGAAAATGGCGGACACAAGCTTCCGGATTTTGAGGATTTGTGGGCGTGGTTTTGCTGTCCTGAGTGACGGACGACGTCACAGGGCTAAAGAATGCAAAAAATCACACCCCCAAATCCGAAAAAGACGGGGCTTCTTTGGAGGGATGGCTCTCCAGCCGACAATGAATCCACTAAGCCAAACATAGATCCTTTTTTTGGAAAGCAATTAAAAAATTTTTTTTAAATAAATATGTTGAATGCACATTTTTTACGGTGTTAGTTTATTTCAATCACTTGTCACCAATTTCTCCCAAACATGAGTTTGGATTAAAGATAAATGTTACCGCTGTTAGTGTGAATTACTCCCATTAGAACAAGACATTTAGTTCTGTATCTTTAAAGGTAACTCTAAATGTTAATTTGTTTTGATATTAACACGTATGAAAGACATTCCAGTAAAAATAACTAACGTACAGAAAAAATGAAACATACCTAAAACAACGAGATTGTGGCCCTGTTTTACTAAAAAGGATGTGGCAGCTGCTTCTGAAAGCTGACATCTTCCTGCCAGTAAACAAAAGAAAGACTGCCCGTGATCACAAGCTTATAGACAGCTTTGGTCAGGAGGGGTGTGGCAGGAGTTACTTCTATCATTTGCAGTTCCCAGAAGAAGCTGCCATTTCCTAGTTTCGGGTGTATGCCCTGTGTTTTTTGTTTTGTACATACATTTGTATTACTTTGTACTGACACAAACTGAACCCAGCACATCTTACCTGGGCACATTGTGCTATCAGTGGACAGCCCTACTCCTTATAGGCAATAAGAGAGCTGAACTAGTAGTTCAGCTCAAGTGTTTAATTCGATATATTTCTTTTTGAAGGAGAGTGAGGCTGTGTGTTAAAGTGCCGATTAATCGATAAAATAGAGAGCAAAAGCAAGGAAAGTACACACACATGGATTACTTTCAGCCCCACCCACGTTAAGTGCACTGTACACGACAACTTAAAATATACAAGGCAACCATCTTTGTGATATAAGTGAGTGAGCTCTGCTCCATGGCAATAGGGTTTATCTGTTAACAGGAGATGCTCTTGTCATTAAAAGCATCAACCCTAGTTGATCAGGGAATCGACCTTGCTTTCAAGAAGTTGGAATGACGGATCTCTGAAGGCAGGCTTCAAAGATAGTGCAGATTTCTCTCATTCAGCGACAGGAAGCAATTCCGAACAAGCATTATAAGGCCTCCTAGCATATGCCCCCCACAGACGGACATAATGCATGCATGCAGAAATATAACTGCCATATCCGTTAGGGTACCCTAAAAAAACTCAATGGTGGCTCTCTTGCATCACAGCTCGATCAGCATCTAGGTACATGGAGAGATTGTTCAATGAACTAGTGCCTCTGATAGGCCGGCTGAATCAGTCAGCTTTAGTGATAGAGGAGGGCATGTCTCCAGACACGCCAGCACCGACACTCACACAACCTCCAGCTTCAATTCAGCAATGGGAACAGAGATGGCTTTGGATGGTGATGGGGGTGCTCGTGCAGCACCCACCTCGGACACATACTGCACGCAACTGCCCGGCGTTCTGAAGCCCAGCACAGCGAGGCGCTGCGAGTCTCGCGCGCGGTTCATCTTTGCCGGAAGTCTCTGGGTCCGGCAGGTCCACATACACATGTTTGCTCCTGGGCATGGCACGCCCAGGCGCCTTTTGTCTTTGCCACTGGTGGTAACACATCCAGACACCCCTGGAGTCACGTCCAGATACACGTGCCATTGCTGGTCACGCCCACACACCTTTCCCACTACACATAACAAAACCAGACACCATTCACCCCACAGATGGAACGCTCGAGTATTTTTTTGAAGTGTGCATTGAGAACACAGACACAACTGTTTGTGGTGAAAACCAACTAATGGGCTTTTGCTCCTGTTGTCTACAACAAGACACTGTTAGGTGTGAAGTGTGCAGGCCCAGATACATTTTAAGTACGTGTTTACACACTAACATATGCTTGCTTCTGGTAGTGATACCCGACCACACTGCCCTCGTCACCTAGCGTTTTGAATGGCATGGCCACACAGCAGAGCGTTTTATAGCAGCGAATACATCATATGCCCAGAGGATCACACAGCCAGACTCAGTCCCCAAGTTGAGGCCCCCTATACACCAGGCACAGGCCCACACAGGCCTGATCACAAAGACTTGGCCACGGCACACAGACACATTTGCAGATGAGGATGGCACGCCAAGACACTAAACAATAAATACGGTGCCCCCTGGAGGAGCACACACCCTTCGGGGGGCTCCCCCCGGGGAGCAGGGTCACACAGCCTGACGCCGCAGGTGGGACGGGGTCCCGCACTCACCTGCTCGGGACCTTGGAAGCAGATCCGACACTGGGGGGTCCGCATGCCGCTGTCCAGGCTGCTGCTGAGGGACACCGCGTCCAAGAGAGGCGCCACCTTCTCCTCCAGGCCGAGGCCCTGCGCCACGTAATCCAGCCGTAATCACATCCACCTGACGTCATCTGGGAGCCGGCCTGCGGTGCAAACACCGTGGGCCATGTAAGTACAAAAGAATGTCCCACTGAGTGGATGAGCCATCTGACAGCAATCTCCGGCCAAATGGGCCGGCAGCCACGCCACCCTTCCAAGATGGCGAACAATGCTTACCACAGCAGCCAATGAGGTCAGCTGCAATTTCGCGATCCTGGCACAGTCCTGACTTAGAGAGAAGAGATCTCTGACCAGCCGGCTCTCGTCCCACTGGGGAGCCGAGGTCGGTGTAGACAACTACTCGACATGCCAGCCTGCGGACGCATTGCTCTGCTAAGACGGCGGGTGGTAACTATCTCCCGAGTCCCTGCCTCCTATTAACACCGATGGTGTGCACCGAGACCGAAGAAAACCTTGTCACTGGCCAGGGGGTGTTAAGGTTGGCGAAGCTCCACATTTGCCGACCGGTGTGTGGGAGTGCCTGGCATCGGTCGCACCTCCTGCGGAGCTATGAAACAGGCTGCTGCCGGTGGTTCCTGATGGGCACCTGGTCCTGCTAATCGGCTTACACGGCGCACTCCCATCTCCCTGTGCGACCGAGCTCTTCGAGTGGCCTGTAATCTCTGATGAGCTGCCCCTGCTGATCCGTGAGTTGCTGTGTCTCAGGGCCCTGCTGACGGCACACTCGTGAATACTGGCAAGATGGCGGGAGGGGGGCGGGAAACAGACAGGGGGCAGGAAACACAAACCCGGACAGCAAAAAAACACGGAGAGCGGGAGGGGGGCGGGAAACAGACAGGGGGCGGGAAACACACACACGGACAGCAAAAAAACACGGAGAGCGGGAGGGGGGCGGGAAACAGACAGGGGGCGGGAAACACACACACGGACAGCGAAAATACACGGAGAGCGGGAGGGGGGCGGGAAACAGACAGGGGGCGGGAAACACACACACGGACAGCGGAAAAATACACGGAGAGCGGGAAACAGGGGGAAGAAGGCACGGAGGGAAACAAACACGGTCTTACCTTCACTGCGAAGGATAGAAAATGGCGGACACTAGCTTCCGGATTTTGAGGATTTGGGGGCGTGGTTTTGCTGTCCTGAGTGACGGACGACGTCACAGGGCTAAAGAATGCAAAAAATCACGCCCCCAAATCCGAAAAAGACGGGGCTTGTTTGAAGTGACGCATCTCTCCTCCAATGGCTGGCCTCCGTTTAGGAAGCCAGCCAATGAAGGAGAGAGGGGGCACGGAGGCGGGACATTCACCGCTACTCAGACTCATTAAATCTCCGGCCTAAGACTGCGCAAGCGCAGCCTTTTAGGCCTTCGACCTAAAAAAGCAGCAACCATGGCTTTGTTGAATACAATATTGAAAATACTTCAGTTCTAAAATGATGAAACTGTGAAAGGACGATAACCTGTTTTCTTTAACTTCTTTTACTGGCTTCTTTAAATGACCTGTTCTCTTACGTTGCAGCATCCAACTCAGATAAAAGGTAAAACGGCCATGCTGCAACGTCTAACAGAATGTCCTGCCCTAGATCGAGGCTGGGGGGGGGGGGGGGGGGGGGGATGTGCTTTAAGAGCCCAGACTGGCCCATTATCATTGTGACAATCATCAGCCGCAGACAGAATGACAATGGGCGGGCGGGGCTGCTCTTGTGCTCCAGGAGGAGCGCGAGGCGCCCCCAGGGGGGGGGGGTCTCTCACAGGGGAGCAGCGCTGCTCCTTGTGAGGGCCAAAATTACGGACGTGAGGCCCAAATTACGGTCGTCCGTGAAATTTACGGACGAGTGGTCACCCTAATTTGACCCTCCCAGTTGATGAGCGTGACCAAGCTGTTTACTGGCGTTACATAAGTGACAAGTACAGTAAACCAAACACGTTTTTCCCCTAGATGCTCAGACACGTATTTTTCTTAAACCGCAGTCATTCTTGGCAAACATGTTTTAATAGCATAAATACCCTGCTGGAGGTGTTGCCCAGGGGATAATTGTCTTTCCTATGTGCCGCGAAGGGGAGATAATTCGGTCGGCGGTGAGTATCTCCCACCGTGCACATAAATACTGTCTAGAACTTTCATTAACGCCTGTGTAGAAATATTTGCTTTTATGCAGTGCCCGCTCGCTATAACAACTCAACAGAACTCCGAGGTTTATTTTTTAATGACACACCACACTGAATCACTCCTAAACCCCTGTGTGTATTTGTGTCTGCCGAACTAGCGCCTCGAGAGGCGCTTTGCCTACGGTTGGCTGGGTGTCTGGCCGCTGGCTTTGACTTCTGGAGTCATATGAATGAGGCCGACCCTGCCACTAGCAATGCCCCTTGCTCTAGGGCTTCCTTTGTTCAGTGTTAGAAGTTGGCTGCTTGCCCACACGTGGTACTGAGCAAAAACTTAGTAGAAACTGCAGGAGGGTTTCTGCGCATGGGCTTTGAGGTCCCGAGGACTGGGTGGTATATTTAAAATATCCTGACTCGGTACAGGGTCTGCAGTATGACCCGATCTAGCGTGGGACATTCACAATTCCAAGTCCTACATTTTTCAGATAAGAGCATAGGGTGTTATGCAGACTAGTTCCAGCAGTTAAGTTCTTGGGGCCCGATTCACAGAACTAACTTAAGACAAAATCCTAAACGTACTACCATTTTGGTATTCACAGAAGGCACTTACTCATTTCGGTATTCACAGAAGGCACTTACTCATTTCAATATTCACAGAAATTAGGAGTCCTAACTTTAGGACTCCTAAATGCCTTCTGTGAATACCAAAAGTCTTAAAATTAGGATTTTTCTCAGTTTAGGAGTCCTAAAGTTGGGGCCCCTAACTTCTGTGAATACCGAAATGAGTAAGTGCCTTCTGTGAATACATAAATGAGTAAGTGCCTTCTGTGAATGCCAAAATGAGTAAGTGCCTTCTGTGAATACATAAATGAGTAAGTGCCTTCTGTGAATACATAAATGAGTAAGTGCCTTCTGTGAATACATAAATGAGTAAGTGCCTTCTGTGAATACCGAAATGAGTAAGTGCCTTTTGTGAATACATAAATGAGTAAGTGCCTTCTGTGAATACCAAAATGAGTAAGTGCCTTTTGTGAATACATAAATGAGTAAGTGCCTTCTGTGAATACCGAAATGAGTAAGTGCCTTTTGTGAATACATAAATGAGTAAGTGCCTTCTGTGAATACCAAAATGAGTAAGTGCCTTTTGTGAATACCAAAATGAGTAAGTGCCTTCTGTGAATACAAAAATGAGTAAGTGCCTTCTGTGAATACAAAAATGAGTAAGTGCCTTCTGTGAATACCAAAATGAGTAAGTGCCTTCTGTGAATACCAAAATGAGTAAGTGCCTTCTGTGAATACATAAATGAGTAAGTGCCTTCTGTGAATGCCAAAATGAGTAAGTGCCTTCTGTGAATACATAAATGAGTAAGTGCCTTCTGTGAATACATAAATGAGTAAGTGCCTTCTGTGAATACATAAATAAGTAAGTGCCTTCTGTGAATACCGAAATGAGTAAGTGCCTTTTGTGAATACATAAATGAGTAAGTGCCTTCTGTGAATACCAAAATGAGTAAGTGCCTTTTGTGAATACCAAAATGAGTAAGTGCCTTTTGTGAATACATAAATGAGTAAGTGCCTTCTGTGAATACAAAAATGAGTAAGTGCCTTCTGTGAATACCAAAATGAGTAAGTGCCTTCTGTGAATACAAAAATGAGTAAGTGCCTTCTGTGAATACAAAAATGAGTAAGTGCCTTCTGTGAATACATAAATGAGTAAGTGCCTTCTGTGAATACATAAATAAGTAAGTGCCTTCTGTGAATACCGAAATGAGTAAGTGCCTTTTGTGAATACATAAATGAGTAAGTGCCTTCTGTGAATACCAAAATGAGTAAGTGCCTTTTGTGAATACCAAAATGAGTAAGTGCCTTTTGTGAATACATAAATGAGTAAGTGCCTTCTGTGAATACAAAAATGAGTAAGTGCCTTCTGTGAATACCAAAATGAGTAAGTGCCTTCTGTGAATACAAAAATGAGTAAGTGCCTTTTGTGAATACCGAAATTATTGATACTTGTATAGCGCACTACTCACCCGCAAGGTAAATAGAGTTAAAAAAACATTTTACCCGTGGGAGTGTAGCAACATCAAACAAAGAAATAGAGCCTAATGATGTTGTAAGAAGGCTGGATATAGATGCTATTTTTGATAAGTTAATTGTATTGTTAATCCCATTGCATGACAGAATAGACAATATAGCCAAAGAGGTACATAAACTTAGCGGCTGCATAGAGAAAATTCATACTAAAATGGAAAAAGGCAATGAGGCTGTGTATAAAAAAAGGAGGGGGTGAAAGTAAATTGCTCCATGTTAAAAACGCTAATATCACCATAATTGATAAGAATAAGGAATGCAACGGGGAACAAACTCGCATGACAGAAACGGCAGACATACTAACGAGCCATTAATAGAACATGCGGCTATAACCGATTGTGGAAATGGAAAAAGGGATGTACTAGTGTTGGAAAGCAACAAATCCCCAGTACAAGTTAGAGAGGAGTCAGATGTTAAAAAGACCGACTCCACATCACCCCCTTGTATTAACCTACCGCCTGAGTGGGGGCCCTATGTAGCGCTTTTGGTAAATGTGCCCAAGCTGAAAAAAGATCAATGGGAGAACCAAGCAGCCTGCCGCGGTTGTTATTTCATGAAAGGTTTGATATCACCGCTGTTTACAGCCTGAGATGGGGAGATTTACAGAAGTATGGATGCGATTACAAAAATAAGGAAGAGGTAAAACATTTATAAATCACAATCAACATCCAATTGATGTCTGCTCGTGTGACGCAGGCTCCTCATCTGACCAATGAGAGGAGGCGTGGATCGGGGTCGATTTGTGCTGTGCAGACAAAGCTGCCATTGTCTGTGAGTGACAGGCGCGCGCTGTTCTGCTGTGTTTGTATCAGGCATCTGAAGATTAATGAAGAGAGAGGGTTTACTATGTTTGCTACAGAATCTTTGGGGCATGTCTGGGTCTGAGTGAACAGATCTATTTCATGTTGATGAATGTGTTGCTTCTCCCTTGTTTTTGTGGCCCCTGTGAGAAGTTGGCCTGGCATATGATGTCCACTATTCTAGTGGGCACCTTGCGCCAGTCCAAACGACCCTTATTGATGGTGGGTTAAAGACGACCTATATAGAAAGCTATCCTAGTGGTAGCTGTGGAGAGCAGCCTTCCGGCTAAGTCTTTGAAGGAATGTAAAGTAGCTTGTTTTTCCAGTCTATAATCTTATGGATGACCAAATGAAAGTACACCACACAAGGTATATATCAAGTATATATGCATTTATTCTAAACACAACCCCTCTAGTCTCTTTATGAGGTTAGAGGCAAAAGTACAATACAAGAACTTTAAATAGCAGACAGTAAATAGCACAGTATACGTTATGCCCGAGGGGCCTCCCAAACAATATACTCAAATAGTAGTATAAGAACCACGTGAGGGACAGAAGTGAGGCTTAGGGCCTGTAGAACCACTGGGGCAACCAGGAACCACCCAAGGCAGGGATGCAGGAGACCCAGGGGGACACGTGCAGTGTCTAAACACAGCCGCAATTCACCATTGAATTCTTTGGAGGAAAAGCAACTTACAATTTTAAAGATTAAGGACACTTCGGATTGAACTACGATGGAACCCCTTTAGACTTAGACACTTCGAGAGTCAAGACCCACGGGAGTACCAGAGTACTCGTGTTACCTCAGCCAAGGAAGCCGGGTGCATAGGTGCCTTTTGGTGTCGGTTTTGTTGTTGATTCCAGTAGAGAGCTGCGAAGAAGTGCTGCAGGCGACCAGAGGAAAAGTGTCCGGGTGGATCCAAGGGTGGATCGGGGATCTGAAGAACCTGAAAGCAGAGGGGACAGAGTCTGGGTCACTAGCCAGTGACCAAGTTGGCGACATGTAGATGCCAGTCGATGTCGGTGCTTTAAGGTGAAGTAGGTGAAACTTTACTGCCGCCACTCTCGGGTCTGCCGCCTCTAACCAGTGTGGCTCACTGGTTACAGGTGGCAGACCCGAGAGCAGAGGACAGCCCGAGACCAGGGTTCGATTCCCGGCGCGGTGGGTTTCTGGACCAGGGTCAGCGGACTCGATAATTCTCTCGCCTCGTGCCCACTCTGATCAGCGATCACACTCGGCAACTCTGGGCATTAGCTTGCCTCATCCTCACTAACGGCCCCACCAGACCGCCGGGGATGCCTGGTCTCACCCTGGAGATACCCATTAAGGGACCATCTCTCAGGGAAGCCAGGAAGGGTTTCGCAGCGGTCGAAGCGCCTTGGGACCCTCCGGGTAAGTAGCGCGCTATATAAATGCCTATACATTACATTACATACATTCAACCACAAGGACCAGGAGGCTTCGCCGATGACCAGGAGCTGGATTTGAGCTGTCACACGTCAGATGTCGAGTGCCGCAGCATCGGTATACGGATTGGACCCAACAAGCCTTGGCAACAGCAACCCACGCAAGATGACAAGATTGGCTTCGGTGCAGACCAGCAAGGTCTGAGGGACCCACCCTTTGGAGGGGCTCAGAGCATGTCTGGAGCAACCAGGAAAGCTCACAGAAACAAAGGAGTGTCCTTCATGGGGACTCACTAGCCAACAGACTAGGGATCGCAAACAAGCCTTGAGCCTTGTGGAGAAGTGTGGCTCACTGGTTAGAGGAGGCAGACCCTGAAGCAGAGGTCAGACCCGGGACCAGGGTTCAATTCCCGACGCGGCAGGGTCTTGAGCTCAAATGTCCATGGACTCGATAATTCTCGCTTCGGTGCCTGACCTAATCATGGGTTCACACTCTGCAACTCTGGGCATTAAGCTTGCTTAATCTCCACAACGGCCCCCCCGCGGCGGGATGCCTGGTTTTCACCTTGCGGATGCCCAGTAGGGGTTATCTCACAGGGAAAAGCCAGGACGGGTTCCCAAGGCAAGCGCCGAGATGCCTCCGGGTAGTCGAGCGCTATATAAGAACATACAAAAAAAAACTGCGGTGAAGAAAGGGGACTCACTGAACACTGTGTAGGCCTCTTAGCTTCAGTGCAAAAGGTGCTCAGGGCAAGGGCAACAAATATCCCAATGCACAACTTCGGGAGACTTCGGGAAGTAGGTGCAGTTGCAAAATTGCAGGATGTCCAGGAGCTCCGGTCCCATGCCTCTTGTGATGACTGTGGGTCTCAGCTTTTCTGGAATCTCGTGTCAGCCTCAGAGAAGTCTGAAGTCCATGCCCTGTGTCGCAGATCTTTTGGGATCCGGCGGGAGCCTCGAAAATGCAGACCAGCAAGATGCTCTTAGGTTCCTGTTTGAACAGGGGGTCACTCCTTGACCCCAAGGAAGATTGTTTCCATCTTCCAGTCGATATGGAATGTCAAAGGTCCAGGATTTCGTCTTCAAAGTTTCATCCAGGGTAATCTAAAGTCCTAGGGACTGAGTTCCTATACCTATACTAAGTTTAGGGGATGGACTAACTCTAAGGTCCAGCCTATGGGAGGACCTGGGCAGGGGGTGGTTACACCCCTTTCCCTTTGTCCAGTTTCGCGCCAGAGCTGAAGCTGAGTGCCCCAGCAACTGGTTTGAACTGGGAAATGCATGGCGCACCTTGTGTGCCCCAGGCGATGTCTGGAAAGCATTCACTGAATGCAACCCACCCTACCCCAATACACTAAAGCCTGTCTGGGGAGGAAACCTATTTTCCAGGCCTCGCCTGCCGGAGTTTCCTCCAGCAGCAGGAGGTCAGACCTGTGTCGGTGGCAGAAGCATCCATTTTGTGATGCTGAGGCTCTTTAAAACTTTAACCGGGTATACCAGTGTGCACATGTCTTCTCCCTCTGGAAGGGTGGAATGCTACCCCTGCTGCCAGAACTGGGGGGGGGGGGGGTGGTTGGGGTAGTATTCCAAAGTGTTTGACACCAAACATGACATGTTTTGATAAAGCCAAACCAAAGTTAGCATTAACCACGAGGATTATAATGCACTTAAGAGTATATGGTATGGCCATATCATAGAACAGCTATAAGGAGATGGTTCTGGAAGCTGCAGGGGGACTCAGCTCATGCTAGGGCACCCTCACACATAAAACCAAGCACTCTGCCTCCAGGATTGTCAAGGCCCTGAATGGCAGGATCCCAGTCCAACTAAGTCCAAAACCAGCAAAACACCAGGCAAAAAGTGGGGGTAACCATGTAGTAAGATTCCACCTTTCTACAGCATCCTATTGAGTCTGTGGGTCTGACCCATGGAGGCGGGACAAGTATATGAACTAATGAGAACTAATTAGGCAGTGGAGTTCAAAAGACCTCTGCTGTCCAATGTTTGATGACGTGTGACTATTAATGTGTTCACCTCGCCCCTTCCTTTTAGAGCAGAGGACACAGCAAATGAGTCAGAATCTACTTGGGACAGATGGACGGGAGAAGGGAAGAAAGAGAGAGACCCCTCTGAATCCTCCTACATGAGGTCAGGTCCGCTCGCATTACACCCTGAAGTTCACTGAGGGTGTTTATGCCTCACCACTTTCAAAGTTGACCAGACACCGTTGGTCCTGTGCGAAGTGAGAGCCTAAGGCCTGGGACAGTTTGATCCATTAAACTGGAAACTGTTGAAAACATCGCTGTTCTAATCATCTATCATCAACACACCTAGGCGGCCCTAGCGCAGAGATACCCTTATGGGGTGATTCAAGCGCTCTATCAATCAATCAATCAGTGACACTTATAGAGCGCGCTACATACCCGTAGGGTCTCAAGGCGCTGGGGGGGGGGGGGGGGGGGGTGCCGCTACTGCTCGAACAGCCAGGTCTTCAGCTTCTTCCTGAAGGAGAGGTAGTCTTGGGTCAGGCGCAGGTCGGGCGGGAGGGAGTTCCAGGTCTTGGCGGCCAGGTGGGAGAAGGACCTTCCTCCTGTAGTCGTTCTTCGGATGCGGGGGACGGCGGCGAGGGCGTGGTTGGCTGATCGGAGGTGGCGTTTGGGAGCGTAGAAGTTGATCCGGCTGTTGAGGTAGCTCGGGCCTTGGTCGTGTAGGGCTTTGTGTGCGTGGGTGAGGAGGCGGAAGGTGATTCTTTTGTTGACGGGGAGCCAGTGAAGGTCTCTCAGATGTCCGGTGATGTGGCTGGTACGTGGGATGTCGAGGATGAGTCTGGCTGAGGCGTTCTGGATCCGCTGGAGTCTCTTCTGGAGCTTGGCGGTGGTACCGGCGTAGAGGGCGTTGCCGTAGTCCAGTCGGCTAGTGAAGAGAGCCTGGGTGACGGTCTTCCTGGTCTCGGTGGGGATCCACCGGAAGATCTTCCGTAGCATGCGTAGGATGTTGGAGCACGCCGAGGAGACGTTGTTAACTTGCCTGGTCATGGAGAGGGAGGAGTCCAGGATGAAGCCCAGGTTGCGTGCATGGTCTGTCGGTTTGGGTGCGGTGCCCAGGGCGGGAGGCCACCAGGAGTCGTCCCAGGTGGAGGGGGAAGAGCCCAGGATGAGGACCTCCATCTTGTCAGAGTTCAGTTTCAGGCGGCTGGTCGTCATCCACTCGGCTACCTCTTTCATCCCTTCGTGCAGGTTGGCTCTGGCGGAGGCGGGGTCGTTGGTCAGGGAGAGGGTCAGCTGGGTGTCGTCGGCGTAGGAGATTATGCTGAGGTTGTGTTTGCGTACGATGGCCGCGAGGGGGCTCATGTAGACGTTGAAGAGGGTGGGGCTCAGAGATGATCCTTGAGGGACGCCGCAGATGACTTCGGAGGCCTCTGACTTGTACGGTGGTAGGCGGACTCTCTGTGTTCTTCCGTCGAGGAAGGAGATGATCCATTCCAGCGCCTTGTCCTGGATTCCGATGTTGCTGAGGCGCTGTACTAGGGTGCGGTGGCAGACCGTGTCGAATGCCGCGGAGAGGTCTAGGAGGATGAGGGCCGCTGTTTCTCCATTGTCCATCAGGGCTCGGATGTCATCGGTGGCAGCGATGAGGGCGGTCTCGGTGCTGTGATTGGCTCGGAAGCCGGACTGTGAGGGGTCGAGGGATCCGTTCGTCTCGAGGAAGGCGGCCATCTGCTTGTTGCCGGTCTTCTCGATGACTTTGGCAGGAAACGGGAGGAGCGAGATGGGGCGGTAGTTCTTGAGTTCGGTGGGGTCCGCTGTTGGTTTCTTGAGTAGGGCGCTGAGTTCGGCGTGTTTCCAGCTCTCAGGGAAGGTGGCGGTGTCGAATGATGTGTTGATGATGTCTCGCAGGTGGGGTGCGATGACAGCGTCGGCCTTGTTGAAGACGTGGTGAGGGCAGGGGTCGGTCGGTGATCCGGAGTAGATGGAGTTCATCGTGCGGATGGTGTCTTCGGTGCTGATCGGGGTCCAGGCGTGGAGGGTGGTGGTGGGGGGTGGCTGTTCGGTCATGGTGTGCGTTGGTTGGTTGTTGAAGCTGTTGTGTATGTCCGCGATCTTGTTGTGGAAGTATGAAGCGAGGGAGTTGCAGAGGTCTTGCGATGGGGTGATGTCGTTGTTTCCTGCGCTGGGGTTGGAAAGCTCTTTCACGATGTTGAAGAGTTCCTTGCAGTTGTGTGCGTTGTTGTCCAACCGTTCCTTGAAAGCTGTTTTCTTGGCGGCGCGGATCAGCTGGTGGTGCTTCCGGGCGGCGAGCTTGAAGGAGGTCCTGTTGTCCGGTGTAGGTTCCCTTCTCCAGACTTTCTCGAGGGCTCGGCAGTTCTTCTTGGAGCTCTTGAGTTCGTCGGTGAACCACAGGGCTTTCTTGCTTCCGGGTCTGCTGGGCGGGGTCCTCACCGGGGCGAGCTCGTCCGCGCAGATGCTGATCCACTTCGTGAGGTTGTCGGCGGCCTGGCTGGGGTTCGCTGAGCTGGCAGGAGGGTGCTGGCTCAGGGTGGTGGTGAGCTGGTCTGCTGTGATCTTGTTCCAGCTTCTGCGGGCAGCCTGTTGCTGGTGGTGGTGAGTCGTTGTTCTTTTGAAGGTGAAGTGGACGCAGCTGTGGTCCGTCCATTGAAGCTCTGTGGCGTGGCTGAAGTCGATGTCTGTGCTGGAAGAGAAGACTGCGTCGAGTGTGTGTCCGGCGAGGTGGGTGGGGGTGGACACCAGTTGCTTGAGTCCCAGGTTGGCGAGGTTGTCCAGCAGGGTGGTGGTGTTGCGGTCGTTGTTGTTCTCCAGGTGGAAGTTGAGGTCCCCCAGGAGGATCTAGTCAGCGGAGGGGAGGGCATGCGGGCTGACGAAGTCGGCGATGTCCTCGCTGAATTGTGTGCGTGGTCCAGGGGGTCGGTAGATCAGGGTGCCTCTGAGGGTGGTGTTCGGGTTGGTGTGGATCTGGAAATGCAGGTGTTCGGCGGTGGTCAGGGTGTTGTCGGTGCTGGTCGTGAGACGGATGGTGTTCTTGTGAATGATGGCGATGCCTCCTCCCATCTGGTTGGCGTTGCGGTCCCTCCGGACGATCTTGTAGCCCTCTGGGATAGCGATGGCGATGTCGGGAGCTGATGAGGCGTTCATCCAGGTCTCCGTGAGGAAGGCGACGTCGGGGGCTGTGGCGTCTAGGAGGTTCCAGAGTTCGATGGCGTGTCTGTGGACGGAGCGGGTGTTGAGCAGGATGCACTTGAGGTGGGTGCTGCTGGTGTTTGTCTTGGCGGGTGCTGGTGTGAGGCAGGTCCGGATGCAGGTGAATTTGCAGGCGTGGCAGCTGAAAGGTCCGTGGGTGCGTCGTGGTGTGGCTTGATGGCATTCTGGGAGTCGGCCGGAGTTGAGAGCGATGAGGGTGGCGGCGGTGTACGTCAGGCGGGTCGGTCGGGGTCTTCGTGGGCCAGGGGTCCTGGCGCTGGTCGCGATCCGGTCGCGGACGGGCGCAGACGGGCTTACCTCGGGCTTACCTCTAAAACCATTATAAGCCATATAAGACAACATAACATAACATTACAGGATGTAGTGCGTTTACAGCGTCCCCTATGGATGGAGGGTGGAGAACCAGGCAAGGACGTGAAGGGGTGGAGGCAGCGCTACCCTTACTAACTCCATGAAGACTGTTTCAACAGGGGCCACTCATTGGTCCTTCCTGGGCACTGCTCTTTGGTGGGTGGTATGGACAAGAGGCGGGGCTGCAGTTTCTGTTGTTCATAGTGGGGAAGTTTCTGGCACAGCCTGCCCTTTGGTTTTTCTCTGATTATTGCTTCAGGCTGCCGATGACTGTCAGTTTCAGAGACCCCACACTTCAGTGTGCCCTGCGGGTACTCCTGCTTGGACCAAGCATCTTTAGTGAGAGAATCATCTTGGGCAAAGTCTGTATCGAAGGACCAGCCAAACATGTCATGTTCCCGTGGGTGAGGATAAGTAGGTGGCTCCTCTGTCCAATACATCTTCCCTGAGTCTCCCTTATCACAGCCTTCCAGCATCCAGGTGTGTGTCCATCTGAGAAAGAAGGACTTCCACCAGAGGTGTGGTCTTTGCAGCAGCATCTGCCCAACACTGATGGGGAGGTTGCCTTCGATGTTCAGATAATTTACAAACTAGAAGCTAGAGGGACCCATCTTCATCCAACTTTGAAGGCTGTGAGGGAGCCTGAGGCAAGCAAAGCTCTGCTTCTTTCAAAATTGAGTGTCCTCCCCTAATGAAGAAGAAATGCCTTCTCTCCAAGTGTCCTGCAATCTGCTGGCTCCCGGAGCAGGCACTCACTGCCTAGGGGTCAGCAAACGGTGTGTTCTGAGTAGACACAGTCAAATAACTCTATCTCAGTTTAATCTGCTTCTGAAAAGTGTTCATTGCAAACATCAAATAATCTAAGTTACCGAAACTACTGATGAGAGGCACACCACACAATATCCAAAACACATACAGTAAGGGGGACCCATGGGCAGTTTAATGACCAGCTCCGAATACAAGCCCAACTAACAGTATTCACAACAGAGTACCAGAGGGTCAGTAAAAAGACAGGCTAGTTAAAGAAGACAGAACAGGTGTAGCGCTCCCACTATCCATATGATTTCGGGGCAAATGCTAAAGAATATATATATGTATATATCTCTATGCCAGATCAAAATCAGTATCTGGTCTCTGGCTCCCATCAGTCACCACTCGGAACCGCCCTTCATCATTTGGGGCCCCGAGGACCAACACTGTACCAGATCTCGGTATATTAACAGAAAGAGAAGATCTTCCTGTAAGTCTGTATGTGTTGGTATTATGGTTGAAACCATATATGTTGGTGAAGTAACTGATGGGGTTGGAGAGAAATCTACAGTGCAGTGCAAGAAAAAACCAGAAAAAGAATAAGGGTGAATAAAATTGGTTTAAGGAGCAGAAAATAATTTAATAGGGTATAACTCCTAGCACCAATGTTAAAAAATAGCTCAGACAGGGTGAATTTATAACCTGCCTAGTGGTGTGACGTGGTCGACATGTTTCAGCAAACCTGGCTACTAGCCTTGCTTTCTTCAGGACCTATTAATTACAGCTACTGCAAACAAAGAACCCAACGTGACAAGTAAGTAAAAGGGTAAAATGTAATGTAGGAACGACACAGAAAAGTCACCTGAACCTCCAGGTTGTGTCTGTTCCAGACCTCTTCATACACTCAGCGGCGGGCTGATCAGTAAGAGATATACACCTCACCTCGTCGGTACTTCCTCGCGGCATCTGTGCCGTCTGGGGAGGCACAGATGCCGCGAGGAAGTACCGACGGATAGAGCGGTGCTTCACCAGTCCTGAGCCGCAGCCAGGCGAGGTGAGGTGTATATCTCTTACTGATCAGCCCGCCGCTGAGTGTATGAAGAGGTCTGGAACAGACACAACCTGGAGGTTCAGGTGACTTTTCTGTGTCGTTCCTACATTACATTTTACCCTTTTACTTACTTGTCACGTTGGGTTCTTTGTTTGCAGTAGCTGTAATTAATAGGTCCTGAAGAAAGCAAGGCTAGTAGCCAGGTTTGCTGAAACATGTCGACCACGTCACACCACTAGGCAGGTTATAAATTCACCCTGTCTGAGCTATTTTTTAACATTGGTGCTAGGAGTTATACCCTATTAAATTATTTTCTGCTCCTTAAACCAATTTTATTCACCCTTATTCTTTTTCTGGTTTTTTCTTGCACTGCACTGTAGATTTCTCTCCAACCCCATCAGTTACTTCACCAACATATATGGTTTCAACCATAATACCAACACATACAGACTTACAGGAAGATCTTCTCTTTCTGTTAATATACTGAGATCTGGTACAGTGTTGGTCCTCGGGGCCCCAAATGATGAAGGGCGGTTCCGAGTGGTGACTGATGGGAGCCAGAGACCAGATACTGATTTTGATCTGGCATAGAGATATATACATATATATATTCTTTAGCATTTGCCCCGAAATCATATGGATAGTGGGAGCGCTACACCTGTTCTGTCTTCTTTAACTAGCCTGTCTTTTTACTGACCCTCTGGTACTCTGTTGTGAACACCACACAATAGCCATGGAGAACCTCTCTGCTATGGCCCAACATAGAGTTATGGTCCTCATATATCATCATAGGTGGTCAGCTGGAGACCTCATGCCTCTTCTGAGGCCCCTTTCAGAGGCAATCTAGGGAGTTATAGTTAGGACCCGTTTTCCATAGGAAATCCGCAACATTCTATTTGCAAAATCTTTGGTGCAGGGCGAAATTTGCAAAAGTGGTGGGGCGCTCCGGTCTGCTTCTATCCTGAAAGTTTCACGGTGATTCGTGAAGCGGGGCCGAGACAAAAGGGGGGTCCCAAAACGTGTCCTCATGCAATTTTCCATATGAACCTTTAATCGCAGCTACAGCCCAAACTGCTGAACGGAATTACACCAAATTTGGCAAAAAGGTAGACCTTGGTTCAGAGTCGTGCCTTTTTGTTAAATGGTGTAAATCT
Source organism: Lissotriton vulgaris (assembly GCF_964263255.1). NCBI lineage: Eukaryota > Metazoa > Chordata > Amphibia > Caudata > Salamandridae > Lissotriton > Lissotriton vulgaris. The sequence goes on from NC_141686.1 coordinate 324,334,630, forward strand.
GTTCAGTAGTTTTTTAGATATTGAAGGAAATATATGTATATATATATATCTGGGCGGAGCCTAATCACACATCTCATCGTGAGATCTGATTGGCTGTCAGCACTTCATCCAAGAAGTGTTGGCAGCCATTTTGGGACCAATATACATGATAGCACCTCATTAAAAAGCATTGCAGTTAATAGAAGGTTTTAAGACTTTATTTACATTATAAATTATTTGTTGATGGTACCATACTCATTTTAGGAATTGTGGTTGGCCCCTTTCCAGGACGTCGCTTCGAACCGTCCGCTGCTATATTGGAGACGTCTCTGGGCCACCCCGGAAATAGAGAGTTATAGGGAAGATTTACGGGACTTGTTGGATAGTAGGGGAGCTGAGAAAATTCCCTGGCTCAATTACGTCCGGAAGCTTTCTCGGGCTATAGGCAGGGGAGATCTTCGGTCCTCACCCGAGGAGTCCAGTGCCTTGCTTCTTGGGAAAAATCTGATTGTGGCACTGAGAGAGTACGGTTTATACCTCTTAATATCCAACTCTTCCTTGGGTAGGTTAACCAAAACCTTCCTAGAAATCAAGGCCCATCCTAAATTTGAGAGCTGGCTGGACGACATAAAGCCTCCTTTAGCCAGGAAACTATATGTCCAGTTCAGGCATGGTTCACTTACCCTACGGGACATAACATACAAATGGCTAAAACCCGCGTCCCCGATGTCTGGCATCTGCCCGGGGTGCTCGGGAGGCAAGGAGACAGCCCAGCACGTTTTGCTCTTCTGCCCCTCGTACCATCGGCCGAGAGTCAGATGGATAGTACTATTCTGTCGGTCTAGGGGAATTAGGGATTATAGGAAGGCGTTTAGAATCCTCAAGACCGACACTGAATTTCTGACTGTACTTGCTACATCCAAATTTCTTTTATCTATGTGGATCATAAGGTGTGCCATTTTAAAACAGACATCCCCACCAACCCTTCCCTAATTGGGCTGGTCGAACGGTACCTCTGCAGATTTGAGATGCTCAGATTTTTCTACCTTCTAATTAAGATTTTAACCTGTATTTATTAAGCTGCTATTCCTTCTCATGTGTATTTAATGTTAATCTGACGATGAACATTTTCTGTTGTATGTATCTTGCCTTTTTATGGTTTTTAACTGAAATAGAAGCTCTTTGACTGACTGACTGACAGCATTGTGGTGTTGTGATGGGACCACGGCGCCTTCAGCGCTGATACCACGTCGCCCATCCCGGTCACAACAACCATTCCCTGTTACCCGGACAACCATAACAACCAGGACTCCACCCCTTTCTCTTTTCCTGCAGGAACCAGTCCCAACGCGGAACACACAGGAAGTGCATCCACGCGACCCCGGAAGTTCCTCCCCCTATCCGGAGGCGGACCACAGAAAAGCAGGAAGAGCCGACAACACCGCGTTCAAGCAGGAAGACTCGTGGCAAGAGACGGCGTGCGAAGAACCCCCGGAGAAGAGAGACGAACCCGAACCAGGAGACGAGGTCTGGACGGATGACTGGTGGAGTCCAGAGGAGGACGCTGGAGAGCGGCCGCAACTCAAGGACGGAGTTGCGGCGGGCCAAGTGAGTACCAGTTCTGCGTGTGTGTAAATAGTAGGCTGTAAATACAACCCTTGTAAAATAGAGTCTCCCCCTCACGTTTCACCGCGCACTGTGAATAGAGTGTATATTTGTGTGAGAGTGGCACAATCACGAGTGTAGATAAACCCTCCCCCACCTCCTGGCACAGAATCGCCCTCCGCCTTGTCCATACTGTCTCTTCTCCTCTCTTCCCCTCCCTCTCCTCACGTTCGCTCTAGCCCCAACACTCCGGTGAAGGAAACAGTCTCATACCCTGGGTCTGACCGACAGAACTAACGGCCCCTATTTTCTCTCTCCTTTCCCCACCTCCGAGGAACCACCGTCCGGGAGCTGAACCGACTGCTGCCTCACGGACCAGTCACGACTCCAGTCAAGACCAACATCCGTCCCTGGACTTTCACCACAGGAAGACTCACCACCTCGGAACCGGAACCCGCGATCCTTTAGAACCCTCTTTTCCCTTGTACCCTACCCTTGGAACACTGTACTGTAATAAACACCGGCTACGAGATAGCCCACTACATACGGCCTCCGCGCTTGTTATTCCGGTCCGCTCCCACCCCACGCTTACAGGTGGTGTCAGAAGTGGGATTAACCGGAAGCATGGAGGCCGCGGTACAGAAGTTAGCAGACTCCCAGGAATAACTTGGAAAAATGATGGAGCTATTCTTGAAAACGGCCGAAGAAGACAGAGGGCAGTTGCACGATGTCCTGAAGGGTCAGGGCACCGCTCAGGACCAGGCTTCGGGGAAACTCACCGATGTCCTAGGCCAACAACGACCCACCACCTCACTTCCTTTGGTGGTTCTCCAAAAGTATGTACCGGGAGAGGACCCGGATTTCTGCCTGGCCTCCCGACCGGTGGGGTCATTATCTTGGTCCTTTACTGACTGGCGAATTACAGGCAGCATACCAACAGGCTAATCTGCAGGGACTGACCCCCTATGCGGACATCAAAACCTGTATCCTTGAGAGACTAGGCATCGATGACGAAACCTATCGGGTACGGCTCCGCCAAGCAAAAGAGGGACCACAGGAGACACCAAGAGCCCTCTCCTTTAGGATTAAAGACCTGGCTGATCGTTGGCTGAAGTCCTCTACCGCCACTAAGGAAGAAATCCTCCCCAAGATTTATCTGGAGCAGTTCCTGGCTTCGCTCCATCCTGCCACCCAAAAGTGGGTTCGTCAGCATGCGCGTCTGACACTGGAAAACGCGATAGAAATCGCCAGCGCGTACAGCCGCGCCCAGGACTTGCAGAAACCCAAAGAAGAGCATAGCCACCGACCGCAAGCACATGGACACACCCGAGGCCCACGACCTTTCCTGGCCAGGAAGCCCGATCCTCCCCCTCTGTTCCCTTACCCGGTGATGTCCAGACCCCCATCACCTGGTCCTCAGTGCTACAATTGTAGGGGTTACGGGCACATCGCCCGGGTATGTCCACAAAAAGAAGAGCCAATGGAGGTGGGAATAGCCCGAAACTATGTATATCTCTCCTCGGGGACCACTCCTCCTGCTTTTCGTCGCCCAGTGCGTATAGATGGACACCCGGTGTTGGCCCTTGCAGACACAGGATGCAGACAGAGCGTGCTCAGACCCCAAGAGCTACCCCACCCGGTGGGACCGATGACCGGTACAGTGGCCATCCAGTGTGTGCATGGAGACACAAAGGTTTACCCGACGGCCAATATTCAGGTGCAACACCCCCTGGATCCTGGAAGCACACTAACTGTGGGGCTTGTTCCTTCCCTACCTGAACAGGTTATATTGGGCAGTGATTATCCTGGTCTTCCTCGCCTTCTCCAGGACACCACAGCCAGCTTAGAAAAATGGTGGTCTGAAGCCCCTTTTTCCGACAACCCTCCACCAGTCGGAGCATCACCCGTCCGGGTGCACAAAACCAAAACACAAAAGAAAAAGGAGAAAAGGAACTTTTCTACAGCCTTGCCGGTGAGGGTAGAAGAACATCCCTGGGAAATCGACCGAGAATTTCGCGCTGCCCAACAGGAAGACCCCGTCTTGTAGGAAGCCTAAAAAAACTCCTGGCCTTGGAGAGCAAGAGATGGGAGGAAATGCTGCCCCTAGCCCTCTTTGCCATCCACTGCAAGGTCCAAAGTAGCACCGGCTTTTCCCCATATGAGCTTCTGTATGGCAGACCCCCTCGGACCCTGCTGGATATGGCCAAGGAGGCCTGGGAGGCGGAACCCGACCGTACTAGACCCCTGCCTGAGTACGTACAGAACCTTAGAACCCATCTAGGTCAAATAAGAGACATTGTGCGACAGAATCTGATAACAGCCCAAGCTAATCAAAAACAACAATATGACAAAGGCACAAAACCTCGGTCCTTTCTTCCTGGTCACCTGGTCCTCCTCCTAATGCCCTCCTCAGACCACAAACTGCTGGGGCAGTGGCAAGGCCCCTTTCTTGTCCTGAGACAGGTCACGCCAGTGACCTATGAAATAGAACTCGACCCTGTCCGACAAGTCACACAGATATTCCATGTGAATCTACTGAAGGAATAGGTGGGACCTCGTCCTGTCCTCCTGAACAGCCGTCCAGAACAGGAACCCCCCTATGAGGTCTGTATGGACTCAGAACTGAGGGACCGACAGAAACAGGAACTTCGGTCTGCCCTTCAGCCCTTGCAGCAGGTATTCTCCTCCTCTCCTGGCCTCACGTCAGTCATCGAGCATGCCATTATAACAGAATCAGGGAAAACGGTACGTCCGCGGCCTTATCGACTCCTTGAGGCCCGAAGGCCCATTATTAGGGATGAGGTAGCCCAGATGCTGCACATGGGGATCATCGAACCCTCCAGCAGCGATTGGAACTCACCGATTGTGTTAGTGCCAAAGCCTGACGGATCGGTCCGTTTTTGCATCGATTTTAGAGAGGTTAATAAAATATCCTCCTTTGATACATACCCTTTACCCCGTGTTGATGAAATGATTGAGCGCATAGGTAGGGCCAAGTATATCAGCACGCTCGACCTTTGTAAAGGCTATTGGCAGATCCCCTTACGACCTGAAGACAAAAAGAAGACGGCCTTCTCCACCCCCGAAGGTCTGTATCAATTCACGGTGATGCCCTTCGGGCTTCACGGGGCCCCTGCCACCTTTCAGCGGGCTATGAATTTGGTGTTACGACCTCATGTTCTATATGCCGGGGCTTATCTGGATGACATAATCATCTATAGTGATGATTGGGACCAACACTTATGTCACCTGAAAAGCGTAATACACTCCCTGAGGTCCTATGGGTTCACGATCAACCCCTTGAAAACCACCTTGGCCGCTCAGACAGTGAAGTACTTGGGATATCTGTTGGGGGAAGGGCTGATCCGCCCTCAAAACAACAAAATCACCGCTATCCACTCCATTCCTTTTCCCCAAACCCAGAAAGAACTACGAGCCTTCTTGGGCCTTTTAGGTTATTATAGACAATTTATCCCCAGGTTTTCGCAGATCGCAGCCCCCCTAACAGACCTGTTAAAGAAGTCCATAAAAACCGAAGAGGCCCTACGACAACCGCATCCCTCCTTGCTTGATGCCTTCCACCACTTGAAAAACATCTTACTGTCTAGTCCCGTACTCATCAGCCCAGACTATTCACAGCCCTTTATTCTCCAGACTGACGCCTCAGAACAGGGTCTAGGGGCTGTCCTGTGACAGAAAGACCTCAATGGAGACGAACGGCCCATCCTTTTTTTAAGTCGAAAACTGTTTCCCCGGGAGAGAAACTACGCCATAGTGGAAAAGGAGGCCCTAGCCATCAAATGGGCGGTGGAAAGCCTCCGCTACTACCTCGAAGGCTGAGAATTCATTCTGTACACCGACCATGCCCCTGCTGGAATGGATGGCCCGTAACAAGGGACACAACGAAAGAGTTCTTCGCTGGTTCCTTTCCCTGCAGCCCTTCAGGTTCAGGACTCTCCACAGGAAAGGCGCTGATCAAGCAAACGCTGACTATCTTTCGCGATACCCTTGCCAGCTTACCCGATCAAGAAGGACAGCTAGGGGAAGGGGATGTGATGGGACCACGGCGCCTTCAGCGCTGATACCACGTCGCCCATCCCGGTCACAACAACCATTCCCTGTTACCCGGACAACTATCACAACCAGGACTCCACCCCTTTCTCTTTTCCTGCATGAACCAGTCCCAACGCGGAACACACAGGAAGTGCATCCCCGCGACCCCGGAAGTTCCTCCCCCTATCCGGAGGCGGACCACAGAAAAGCAGGAAGAGCCGACAACACCGCGTTCAAGCAGGAAGACTCGTGGCAGGAGACGGCGTGCGAAGAACCCCCGGAGAAGAGAGACGAACCCGAACCAGGAGACGAGGTCTGGACGGAGGACTGGTGGAGTCCAGAGGAGGACGCTGGAGAGCGGCCGCAACTCAAGGACGGAGTTGCGGCGGGCCAAGTGAGTACCAGTTCCGCGTATGTGTAAATAGTAGGCTGTAAATACAATCCTTGTAAAATAGAGTCTCCCCCTCACGTTTCACCTCGCACTGTGAATAGAGTGTATATTTGTGTGAGAGTGGCACAATCACAAGTGTAGATAAACCCTCCCCCACCTCCTGGCACAGAATCACCCTCCGCCTTGTCCGTACTGTCTTTTCTCCTCTCTTACCTTCCCCTCCCTCTCCTCACGTTCGCTCTAGCCCCAACACTCCGGTGAAGGAAACAGTCTCATACCCTGGGTCTGACCGACAGAACTAACGGCCCCTATTTTCTCTCTCCTTTCCCCACCTCCGAGGAACCACCGTCCGGGAGCTGAACCGACTGCTGCCTCACGGACCAGTCACGACTCCAGTCAAGACCAACATCCGTCCCTGGACTTTCACCACAGGAAGACTCACCACTTCGGAACCGGAACCCGCGATCCTTTAGAACCCTCTTTTCCCTTGTACCCTACCCTTGGAACACTGTACTGTAATAAACACCGGCTACGAGATAGCCCACTACATACGGCCTCCGCGCTTGTTATTCCGGTCCGCTCCCACCCCACGCTTACAGGTGTGTTCTAAGGTGATTTTACCATGTGAAAAAGCCTTTGACAAGACTCCCATCACTCAGGCTGGTCATCAATACATCCTTAAGAGCTTCAAGTATATCATTCATCCATTCATCAGCACCTATGGAGGTGTCAGGAATATCAGCGACAACGTTCAACACAGAGAGCGGCCGATAAGATGAGCCGTTAACATGAAGTTAAGAGTCCTTGGGCTCTGTAGAGTCACCGTCCTTTGGTGCTACTCATGGGGTAGTTATGATCTGAGGAGCGACAGCAGCCACATTGGCCGCTACACCAGCACTTTGTTGACTCTCTCAATCGATCAGCACACGCCACGTTTTTCTATTACGTGCTGGTTGCCGTCCTCTGGGGTAATGAAAAGACCTTAACTCAACCGATCAATAAATATAGAAATATTTCAATTGGAGGCAGTGGTGACATGTTATCCTGAGTCACAATTACAGTACATTAAAGTATTAGTATAAAGATTCGTGCACGCTCTCATGACCAGGGGCGCGAGGAGGTCTTCTCCTGGTTGCCGGGCACCACTCTTAAGCGTTCAATTCCTTTAACATTGACTCTGTGTTCAGTAACCCAGAAGAAGTAGTGCTTGGTCTGAGCGCAATCCTGGATTAGGAAACCCTTACTTGAGTAACATCTTAAGGCTGCCATCTTGGCACAGGCATGGCGCCATCGCTGAGGTGTGATGTAGAACTCACTCAACACAATTGCAATTCACATTTCCTTTTGATGAACTTTCAAAGTAATTTCTTCAGTTTTTTCATCTTGATATCACTGGTCCTGACAATATGTATGAATGTATATATATAGATGGCCTTTCCATAGCTCTAACCAAAGACAAAAGGCAGAGGAGAGCTGTATATGGTCAAACACAAGCATAAGGTCAAGTAGTAAGAAGAGAGGAGGCGGAGTTGAGAATAGTTAATGTATTGTGATGTATGTAGTATTCTTTAAAGAGGTACGTCCTCAGCTCTTTCCTAAATTGAAACCTTGGGGGCTGGGATAGTCCTGATTGATTCAGGGATGAAGTTCCAGATCCTATCCTAGATAGAAAATACCTGTTGTCTTGTTTTTTATTTCTAATACGCTTCTTACCCTGCAGTCTGATGGCGTACTGGCTGCGGGTGCACGGAGATGCACCAGAGACGGTGAGCTGTCATCCAAGATAGGCACTGGCGCCTGTCGTGATCACTTTGTAAACGATGCTGTCAGTTTTGAAGATGGTGCTGGGTGGGACGTGCTCTGGCGTGTAGGGTATCCCTAAGGGGTGCCAGTGTGAGTCTGGGATGCCATGGCGTTGGACTTTACAACATCTAAGAATCAGAAAGCTTCAACAGCAGTTCTAAAGGTGCTTTCTGGAAGAAATTATCTGACTTTCTGTGGAACAAAGAGCTGGTGCCAGGCAATGTTTGGGTGAGGCTGGGGTCCAGGGTGAATCCAAGTGACTCGGCATTCAGTGAAAGTTGGGGTTTGACGCCATAAAGGTTCAATGAGTCTGGTTTTACTGCATCTTGTACAATATATTGTGTAATTTGTTTGATATTTTGCTTTCCTCCTCCGATGACTCAGGTTGACAGACACAATAACATTCCTAAAGCTTTAAACAGTTCCTAGACTACCAATGACAGAAAATGTGTCCCTTTCTCACTTCCAGTCTTGAGCAGGATTCTGAACCTAGAGACAAAGGGCCGGCTTTCGCGATTGGTGGACGGGTTACTCCAAAAATGTGATGGATATCTTGCCCGTCGCATTAATGGTGCGTTATATCCAATGGCACTTATAATACAGCGGACGGGATATCAGTCATGTTTGTGTCGGCGTATCCCTTCTGCTGAACTGTGAATCAGGTCCTATGTGTCCGATCAGTCTTTTGGCCAACCAGGCTATCGTCAGCTCAAGCACAGGGATAGGTTTCCGCCCATGTATAAAAAAATACAAGCCAGAACCAAAGCATAGAAATAAGAGAGCCAGTGGTTTCCGGTGCTCGGCAACGGCACTCAAATGTCAGCACCGGCACTTATGACAGCTGCATAGTCTGAGGTGCGCACTTGTAGGTGTGTGATGGTTAGTAGTTGTGTTGGTAGTGTGATTGCCACCTTTGGTAGGGTCAATGGGCGGTGCCAGAGGCAGTGGCCTCCTGACTACAGCCCTGGTACTTATTTAGTTTAAAGATTGAGCACTAGTTAATGGGCATCTGCGGGGGAAGCTGACGCGTGGTCAAGAGCTCTGTCCAGAAGCTGTTGACGCTGAAGCTTTTCCAGGGTTTGTACCAGGACATGAACTTGAGTCCTGTGGGAGTGGCCGGCCCTGCAGGGGGTTGGCACAGGACAGTGCATCTGCTGACAGACAAGGATGTGACCTCCCCAGGACAGGCACGAGCTCTGACAGTATCTGCCCAAGCTGGAGGAGAGATTCAGTGAATGACAGCGCCTTGAAACCTCAGCTCAGCCTTTCACTACCGAGGACCGGACCTACATTTTAAGAGGGCCAGGCATCCCCTCCGAGCCTGACGCGCACACCGTTGCGCCATAGTGCAAGGGTGAGCGCATGAGTCTAGCATAGGTTTTAAACTGTGAGGGTGCCCTTCAAGCTCAAAATACGGTGCCTGGACAACCTTTTAAACGTTTCCTACTTCGCAAGTGTGCTGCGCAGTGCAGAACACAATCAAAGTGGGAAAAGAAAAGAGCAAATAACACTATTCTAGTTTTAGTGCCTGCTTTCAAGAAGTTTCATTTTTGATGCAAGACCCTGTCTCAAACTCTTGGTAGATAGGGTGTTGTGTCAAAAAGCAAGGGTGGTTGCGTAGGAACGCCCATGTACTATCCATGATGATAGTAATGAAGCACAGTGCCTCGAGCTACTTTGCGTAACTATTAGGACATTTGCAGAACAAGATTTGTTTTGCGCTTGAAAGTAAATAACAAAGTATTGATTTTGTGCTCGTCGCTTCACTTTTGTGTCTCAAACATAGCGCCAAATGTTGACATTTTCCTTTTGTGTCATACGCCCAGGGTAGGGCGATCAATTGTGATATGTGAAAGAGAGCCCAAGATGGGGACGGTGAAGGCTGCGGTGTGCACCTGGCAAACGCCACAGCGGCCGTGCGCTTGTGCATCCTGTTTGCAGCACTGACACCTCTTTGCAGCATCTGTACTTCTCACTGCTGCAGTGCAGGTTACGTACACACGTACGTATACCACACATGTATGAACTCGAAGTTCATGCAATCAGGAACCCTCCTTAATATATGTAACAAATCACAACTGCATGTTACTGCAACTACACACCTAGGTGGTGCTGCAACGCCTGCATCCAAATTCAAGACACATTCCGCTTTCTAGACAGGAAGTCGCAAAATATAGAAGAGCCTAGTTATCGAGCAGGTGCGTCGCCCTTGAGCCACGCAACTGGGTGCAAGGTCGATACAACGACTAAGTAAATGTATCAAGTCACACAGTCCATCTTTCGTGGCCCTGAGTGTCTTGATAAATCTAGAGTAACACAACGCTGCTCAAATCGCTGCGTTGCATTCCTCTGCACCAGGGAGGCATTCCGCGGGTGGATGGAGAGTGTTCCCAGGCATCCACCCCTGCACAAAAACAATCCGGCATGCAACGCAGGCCCCTTGAGCCATGGTGCAAGAGTCCCTGCGCTGGCGCTGGGCACATGTTATGCGCCAGCGCAGGGACAAGAACGGAAGGTACTGTACAATGTTAAATACTGCACATTCCTGCCCTTTCGCTATCACGCAGCGCAGTGCAAGGTGGCTTGGCTGCGCTGCATGATTTCTTGATAAATAGGCCCCAGATTGTTTTATTTATTTTTAATGATTTTAGGCTCTTCTAGACCATAGCTGCACAAATTGATTAGTTATTTTTACCCTCAATGATCAACCTCAAACTGTGACCCAGCACGCACACACACACACGTGCACACACATGCACATAGACACACACACACCTACATGTGTGCATGCACACACACACACCCACACACGTGCACACACACACACACCTGAGCACACACACACACGCACACACACACATGCGCCCACACACCTAAGCGCACACACACGCACACCTGAGCACACACAAATGCACACACAGGCACGCGTGCACTCACACGCACGCATGCACTCACACGCACGCATGCACTCACACGCACACACACACACACACACGCTCTTTCAACGCAGTGGCTCCAATTAAAAAGAACATTATTCCTCTAAAGATAAAGAAAAACTCAGCTGACCTCGCACAACCGTTAGCTCAAGGTCCCCGCTGGCTGCCTAGCAGCAGAACCACTCCCGTCCAAGCTAGTAAACAACTCTGCAGGCTAGCCCCACCCTGGAAGGATGACTGCTGGGAGGGAGGCAGACCATTATACACCCCACAGGTAGACATAAGAAGAATATTATATACATCTTCACACCTAAAACACAAGTATGTAGCACACCTACTCAACAAGCTGTCCAGCACCAAGACACACTGTCCCAGATTTACAAAGATGTCACATAACACAGAGCTCTACCCAAAGATGCTGTGGTGCGTTGTGTGAGAGTGAGGGGGCAGGAACCTGCCATTTCTACTACACTGTCCTAATCCCTCCCTAGTGCTGGAGCACATACAGACTGCCCAGCACCGTGTACACACTTTTACACCACAGTGCAAACGCGTTGGTGTCATGTCTAGCATGGGTTTTGTGCCGGAAGGATAACCTTCCAGTGCACAATGCAGTGGGCCACATTTACTATATTCAGATACTCTGTCCATCACCACCCCCTTTTCTGAATCGTTTTGTCCACCAGAGGCGTGGAAGGGTATGCTCAGACATGAGTCCCTTGCTCATTACACCATCAGGATTCAAGCAAGCCGGGCCGAAGACGGCTGTAACGCCAGAAACCAGTCCTCGGAAGCTTGTTTCCTTGTTTCCTTTCCAGTATAAGAATTGGCTTGGTAGTTTGGTCTGCCCTGTTCGCATGATGCACTGGGCCAGGGATAGAATAATTTTCATATAGCCAAGTTCTGAGCTGGGATGGTGCAGTGAGCTAAAAAACGGTGATGGATCAAGCCCTGATCTGTTGACTGGGTACGAGTGTTCTGCTTAATTCAGATACTCTGTCCATCACCACCCCCCTTTTCTGAAACATTTACGAACAAGTCATGCAACACAGCGCAGTAAGTAACGTTGATGCGCTGCATTGTGTGAAAGACAGACAGCAGAACTGCACCGTATCTACTAAGAAGTGGCGCAGTTAAGCTCTCTCCCTGTACTGGCACACTTTAAGCTTCCATGCACCAATGCTGACACCCTAGTTCCGTAGTGCAGGGGTGTCTGTGTTGTGGTCAGCTTAGTTTTTGAGCAGGAAGGATCACTGCCTTTACAAAAACTATGTTTTAAGGCATTTCTCTCTTGGTATGTGTGCGGTTGAATTCAGAACACATGCAAAGAGGAGAAAAACGAGGAGAAAGGAAAATATTTATACTTGCTACGACAGCTTCAGGGCGGTGCAGGATTTTGGCGCAAATTCCTGAGTACAATTCTTTCTAGATAGATATTTACATTAAAACCCGTAGGTGGTTGTGCAGGAACACCCACCATGCACCACCCAAGGAAAAAATCCTTGATGCAAAAGCAAATAGAAACAAGCATCCTAGGACCGGTTTCGGGGTTTCACCCGTCATCAGCCAGGATAGCTTGACTCCAGTGGCACGGAGAGAGCACGGGTCTCATGTCTGGGCATACCCCGAAACCGGTCCTAGGATGCTTGATTCCGGTCCAGGGAAGATATGGCCTGGCAGTTCGGGCTGGACTGTTCCCATGAGGCACAGGGTCAGACTGATTTGCATGTGGCCAGGTCTAAACTGGGGTGGCGTGGTGAGCTAAAGAATGATTGATTTAACCCAGATCTCTTGGCTGGGGTGAATTTTTTAATTTTTTCTGCATTCCGTCCATCAATTGTGTGTCTTTTGCTTTCTCGCCCTAAGTGCGCTGGGACTGCCCACACGTGGGTCCTGGGCTCACTGTGCCACTGGAATCAAACTATCTTGGCTGATGAGGGGTTAAACCCCGAAACCGGCTCTAGGATGCGTGTTTCCGGTCCTGGGAGGATCTGGCTTGGCATTTCGGGATGGACTGTTCCCATGAGGCACAGGGTCAAGATTGATTTGCAGATGGCTGGGTACAAACTAGAATTGTATGGTGAGCAAAAAAACGATGCATTTAGGCCCAGATCTCTGTCCTGGGGTGAATGTATGACATTGTTCTGCATTCTGTCCATCAATTGTTCTTTTTGCAAAGTGGGACGGGTATGCCCAGACGTGGTTCCTGTGCTCTCCTTGCCACTGGAGCCAAGCTATCCTGGCTGATGAGGGCTGAAAGCCCGAAACCGGTCCTAGGATGCTTGTTTCCAGTCCAGGGAGGAACTGGCCTGGCAGTTTGGTCTGGAATGTTTCCATTGGGGGCAGGGTCAAAACTGATTTGCATATGGCTGGGTCCAAACTGGAATGGCATGGTGAGCAAAAGAAAACAATGGATCTCTGTACTGGGGTGAATGTATGACATTGTTCTGCATTCTGTCCATCAAGTGTTGTTTTTGCATTTGTCACCCCGAGTGGGATAGGTATGCTCAGACGTGAGTCCCATGCTCTCCACACCACTGGAGTCAATCTATTCTGGCTGAAGACGGCTGATAGCCAGAAACCGGTCCTCGGAAGCTTGTTTCCGGTCCAGGGAAGGCATGGCTTGGCAGTTCGGGCTGGACTGTTCTCATGATTCACAGGGTCAGACTGATTTGAATATGGTCATGTCTGAACTGGGGTGGTGTGTAGTGCAAAAAAACGATGGATTTGGGCCCAGATCTCTGTACATGGGGTGAATGTATGACATTGTTCTGCATTCTGTCCATCAATTGTTCTTTTTGCATTTTTCACCCTGAGTGAACACCGGTTCTAGGATGCTTGTTTGCAGTCCAGGTAGGATCTGGCCTGGCAGTTCGGGATGGACTGTTTCCATTGGGCACAGGGTCAAGACTGATTTGCATATGGCTGGGTCCAAATTGGAATGGCATGGTGAGCAAAAAAAACGATGGATTTAGGCCCAGATCTCTGTACATGGGGTGAATGTATGACATTGTTCTGCATTCTGTCCATCAATTGTTCCTTTAACACTTTTTACCAGGGCCAGCCGCTTTAGGGTTTGAGAGACCAGCCGTGGAAATTTCCAAACCTTCAGAGGCCTCAACAACAGGAGTCGTGGCGGCGCCACCCAATCGAATTTCTACCACACCCGCAACAGGGGTTGGAGAGGCAGACAGGATTGTGGCAGTTACAGAGGCAAAAAGAATGGGAACGCCGGTGACACCTCTTATACAGGTAAGCCTGGTTCAGGCCGGGGAAGTAAGGTGGGAGGAAGAATGGCATTGTTCCTCCGAAATTGGGAGACACTAACACAAGCCCCTTGGGTACTCCAGACGGTACATGGTTTTCAACTGGAGTTCTATTCCTCCCCAAAGCAACTGCAGAGACCTCAACCTCTGGATTTCTCCCTGACAGAAGGTTCTTTCATAGACGGAGAGATAGTATCCCTATTAAATAAAGAGGCGATCGTAGAGTCAGCACCTCACCCTCCTGGTTTCGTCAGCACAATTTTTCTGGTGCCAAAGAAAGATCAGGGATTCCGCCTAGTCTTAAATCTCAATGAATTCAATGCCTGGATGGTGTATCGCCATTTAAAATGGAGGGCATACACCTATTGAAGGACTTGTTATTAGAAAGAGACTGGATGGTGCGTCTCGATATGAAAAACGTGGTCACAATCTTCCCTCCTCCTCCTCGGAGGTTTTGTCCAGTTTCAATGGCATCATCAATGGTTCAAATTTGTAACCATGCCCTTCGGCGTTTCTTCTGCCCCCTGGTGTTTCACCAAGTTGTTCAAACCGCTAGTACAATATCTGCGAGAGAGAAGAGTCAAGTCAAGTCAAGTCAGAGAATTTATATAGCGCACTACATACCCAGAGGGTCTCAAGGCGCTTGAGGAGGGGTGGGGAATTACTTGTCAAATATCCACGTTTTAAGTTGCTTTCTGAATGCTAGGTGGTTCTGGGTAAGGCGAAGGAAAGTGGGAAGTGAGTTCCAGGTTTTAGCTGCCAGGTAGGAGAAGGATCTACCTCCCATGGTGGTTTTGTTGATGAGAGGTACAGTGGCAAGGGCTTGGTTGGATGATCGTAGTTGGCGGGAGGGGGTGTAGAAGGACAGTCGTGTGTTGAGGCATTCTGGTCCGATTTCGTAGAGTGCTTTGTGTGCGTGGGTTAGGAGCCGGAAAGTGATCCTCTTATTGACGGGAAGCCAGTGGAGGTTTTTCAGGTGACTAGAGATATGTTCTTTACGCGGGATGTCTAATATGAGCCTGGCTGAGGCGTTTTGGATTCGTTGGAGTTTTTTCTGGAGTTTGGCGGTAGTACCGGCGTAGAGGGTGTTTCCATAGTCCAGTCGGCTCGTGACCAGAGCGTGGGTGACCGTTTTCCTAGTTTCGGTGGGGATCCAACGAAATGTTTTTTTGAGCATGCGAAGAATGTTGAAGCAGGATGAGGAGACGGCGTTGACTTGTCTGTTCATTGAAAGTGAGGAATCCAGGATGACGCCCAGGTTCCGTGCGTGGTCTGTCGGGATGGGTGCTTTTCCAAGGGCTTCTGGCCACCAAGAGTCGTCCCATGCGGAGGGGGAGGTACCTAAAATGAGGACTTCTGTTTTATCTGAGTTCAGTTTCAGACGGCTGTGTTTCATCCATTCGGCTACTTCTTTCATTCCTTCGTGTAGGTTAGTTTTGGCGGTGCTAGGGTCATTGGTGAGTGATAGTATCAGTTGAGTGTCATCCGCGTAGGAGATGATGTTGAGGTTGTGTTGGCGGGCGATGGCCGCGAGGGGGCTCATGTATACGTTGAAAAGGGTGGGGCTGAGTGAAGATCCTTGTGGTACGCCGCAGATGACTTCAGTGGCCACTGACTTGAATGGTGGAAGGCGGACTCTCTGGGTTCTTCCGGTGAGGAACGAGGTGATCCATTCTAGTGCTTTTCCTTGGATTCCGATGTTTCTGAGGCGCTGTAGAAGGGTGCTATGGCAGACTGTGTCGAAGGCTGCGGAGAGGTCGAGGAGGATGAGGGCGACTGTGTCTCCATTGTCCAGTAGAGTTCGAATGTCATCTGTTGCTGCGATGAGGGCGGTCTCAGTGCTGTGTTTTGCTCGGAAGCCGGACTGTGAGGAGTCAAGGGATTTGTTGGCTTCGAGGAAGGCGGCGAGCTGGTTGTTGACAGCTTTCTCGATGACTTTGGCCGGGAATGGAAGGAGCGAGATGGGGCGGTAATTTTTGAGTTCGGTGGGGTCCGCTGTGGGTTTTTTCAGAAGGGCGCTGAGTTCAGCGTGTTTCCAGCATTCCGGGAAGGTGGCGGAGTTGAAGGAGCAGTTGATGACGTCTCGGAGGTGCGGTGCTATAATGGAGTCTGCTTTGTTGAAGATGTGGTGAGGGCATGGGTCTGTGGGGGATCCTGAGTGGATGGAGTTCATCAGGCGGATGGTGTCCTGAGTGGAGATTGGGTTCCAGTCATTAAGGATGTTCGAGGGGGGGGGGGGTCCAGCAGATGGTTGGGTGGGTTGGTCTCCGGGTTGGTTGTCGAAGCTGTTGTGGATGTCTGCAATTTTGTTGTGGAAGAATGAAGCTAGGGAGTCGCAGAGGGCTTGAGAGGGGGTGATGTCGTTAGAGTTGGCCGAGGGATTGGTAAATTCCTTGACGATGTTGAAAAGTTCCTTGCTGTTGTGGGCGTTGTTATCTAGTCGGTCCTTGAAGGCGGTTTTCTTGGCATTTCGGATCAGTTGGTGGTGAATGCGGGTGGCGTTTTTGAAGGCGTTCTTGGTGTTGGTGGATGGGTCTTTTTTCCAGGCCTTCTCAAGGGAGCGGCAGAGTTTCTTGGATTTCTTAAGATCATCGTTGAACCAGGAGGCCTTCTTGCTGCCAAGTTTGCTTTGTCGTTTTTTCAGTGGTGCTAGGATGTCAGCGCTGTTGGATAACCATAGGGTGAGGTTGGTGGCGGCTTGGTCGGGGTTTGAGGAGTAGGCTGGGGGGTTTGGAAGAAGTGATGAGGAGATCTGGTCGATGGTGATTTTGTTCCAGTTTCTTTGCAGAGTTGGTTGTGGGTGGTTGTTGGGTTTGGGCTTGTTGTAGGTAAAGTGAACGCAGCTGTGGTCAGTCCAGAGGAGAGCCGTAGTGTGGCTGAAGGAGACATGATTGCTGGAGGAGAAGATAGGGTCGAGAGTGTGGCCTGCGATGTGGGTGGGGGAAGTGACCAGTTGTTTAAGTCCGAGGTTGGCGAGGTTGTCCAAAAGGGTGGTGGAGTTGTGGTCGTTGTTCTTTTCAAGGTGAAAATTGAGGTCTCCCAGAAGGATGTAATCTTTGGAGGGGAGCGCGTGTGGAGTGATGAAGTCCGTTATGTCCTCGCTAAATTGTGCGCGGGGTCCTGGTGGCCTGTAAAGGAGGGTGCCTCTGAGTGTGGTCTTGGGGTCGATGTGGATTTGGAAGTGAAGGTGTTCAGAGTTGGCGAGATTGACGTCAGAGCTGGTTGAGATGTGGATGGATTTCTTATGGACGATAGCGATTCCTCCTCCTGTGTGGCCGGTACGGTCCTGCGTATGATCTTATAATCTTCTGGGATGGCTATGGTGATGTCTGGGGCGGAAGAGGCGTTCATCCATGTTTCTGTTAGGAAGGCGACGTCCGGAGAGATGGTGTCTAGTAGATTCCATAGGTCAATGGCGTGCCTGTGGACCGATCGGGTGTTGAGCAAGATGCATTGTAGGTGGTTGGGGTCGGGAATCTGTGGTGTGATCGTAGCGGAGTTGTTGACGGTGCCGATGAATTTGCAGGAGTAGCATGAGAAAGGTCCATGGGTGTGTCCAGGGGCGGCTTGGACGCAGTTGGGGGAGCGGCCGGGGTTAAGGGCTAGGATGGTGGTGGCATCGTAGGTAATGAAGGAGGGCTGGGCAATGCGAGGGCCAGGGGGTCTGGCGCTGGGCGCGGTCCAGGCGCGGACGGGCGTAGACGGGCTTACCTTAGGCGCACCTTCGGCGTGGCCGTAGCGCGTGGACGCTGCGCGTGGAACCATCTGACTAACATAGGTGGTGGAGGGGGCGGAGCGTCCGCTGGAGGCGGGGACGTGGAGGCGGGCCAGGGGAAAAGCACAACAACAAGATGGTGGGGGGGCTGGAAAGTGAAACCGGGAGGGCGCAATGCGAAGCCTGGTAATGTCGAATGCACAGAAGTACCAGCGTGCTCACACAGAGAATCCCGGTAAGAGCGCTTACAATTTAAAAACAAGCTGTCTACAATGAATGCACTTAAAGGTTAAAAAGCGCTGCCAAAACTACATGCACATACAAGTTAAAAAGCGCTGCCTCTAAATAATGCACAGAACGAATTGAGCAGGTCAGATCAACGATACCAGACTCTGCAGGCGAGTCACAGGCAAAACCAGATTCAGCTGTGGGCTGTGGACGCTGCACTGGGCTGGGAGCAGGGAGCGAGGGGAGCGGCCGTTCAGGACGAGTGAGGTTGATTATTTATCTGGATGACGTCTTGATCATGGCGCAGAAATAGTCCTACTCCATTTATCCTGGACAATCCAACTCCTGCAGGACTTGAGCTTCATTATCAACTCGCACAAGTCGTTTCTCATTCCTTCTCAATTGATGGATTCCTGGGCTTCCAGGTGGACTCAGTGCTGACACAACTTTTACTACCTCTGAAAAAGAGAATTTCAATCAAGAAGGAATTGAGGTGGGCCCTTGCCTCTCAGACTATATCCTTGAGGATATTAGCTTGCCTAGTAGGCCTGTTAGCCTCGTCTATCCAGGCGATTTTTTCGGGTCCACTGCATTACCGGGCCCGACAACGACTGAAGATCATGCACTTGCGCATGGGTCTGAGTTATTCATAGCACATTCTCCTTTCCTCGGAAGCCAGGATGGAAATTTATTGGTGGTTGAAGCACATGGATGCCTGGAATGGCAAGGCCATTTTTGATTTGATTCTAGAAGTAGTGATAGAATCGGACACCAGTCGTTGGGGCTGATGAGGCTGGTGCGGGTCATTTGAGGCGGGAGGCAGACGGTCTACGGAGGAATTGAAATTGAACATAAATTGTCCGGAACTGTTGGCGGGATCGTTTGTGATCCAGACCCTTTACCCACAGAAGATGTGCTGTTGTATTCTGCTTCAGATGGACAATGTCTGGGCAGTTTGCTACATCAACGGGTTGGGGGGCACGATGTCTCGGCTATTGGCAGAGATAGTCAAATATTTCTGGCACTATTGCCTGCAACATCAGATCACGGTCACTGCGGAACATATTCCGGGCAGCTCCAATATAGTGGCAGATTAGAACTCCTGCTTTCTTTGGAATTCCAGCGACTGGAGACTGCATACCAGATTTTTTTAACAACTGGATCTGAAATGAGGTCCATGCACAATAGATCTCTTTGCATCCAAGTTAAACACTTAGTTGCCTCAGTTTTACAGTTGGAGGACCGGACCCTCAGGCACTCAATTCGAACGCATTCCTTCAATCTTGGACGATGGGCATGCTATATGTCTTTCCCCCGTTTGTCATGATACAGAGAGTGCTAGCATAGGTCAGCAGACAGGGAGCGCGGTTAATATTAATTACTCCTTAATGGAAGGCACAATCATGGTTCCAGGTGATGTTAGCTCTGTGCTGCGCTCCCCCAGTACGTTTGCTATTGTTCCCAGGAATTCTAAAGGACCTGATGGGTCGTCCGCATCCGTTAGGGATGCAAGGTCAGTTTTCCATCATTGTGTGAAGACTTTCCGGAGATGCTGGCAGGTGCCAGGAGTTTCGCAGGACGCATTTTTGTCCTGTCGCAATCTTGGGCTCCCACTACGCACAAAGGCTATGAGTCAGCTTGGCGTAGATGGGTTTGTTGGTGGTGAAGTAGTGTGGCTCACTGGTTAGAGGCGGCAGACCCGAGAGCAGAGGACGGCCCGGGACCAGGGTTCGATTCCCGGCGCGGTAGGTTTCTGGACCAGGGTCAGCGGACTCGATAATTCTCTCGCCTCGGTGCCCACTCTGATCAGCGATCACACTCGGCAACTCTGGGCATTAGCTTGCCTCATCTTCACTAACGGCCCCACCAGACCGCCGGGGATGCCTGGTCTCACCCTGGAGATACCCATTAAGGGACCATCTCTCAGGGAAGCCAGGAAGGGTTTCGCAGCGGTCGAAGTGCCTTGGGACCCTACGGGTAAGTAGTGCGCTACATAAATGCCAATACACATACATTCCTAACAACAGGTGGATCCCGTGGTCTTCAGTATTCATATGATAGTGAATTTTCTTTCTGATATCAGCAGTCAAGGAATGGCATATAGGACAGTCAATAATTTCTGTTTGACTGTGTCGGTGGGGCATCCCCATGTTAAAGGGAAACCAGTTGGGGAACATCCGTTGATAGTCAACTATTGAGAGGCATTCGATTGGTAAAACCATCGAAACCCAGATTTGCTACCCTTTGGGATGTAGATGTAGTGCTTCGTTTTATCCGAAGTTGGCCAGCAAATGAGCGCCAAACAGTTGCCAGCAAAGCCTCATTTCCTGTAGATGAGTTTCGGACGTACGGGCCTTGGACTCGGCATGTAGAGTATTTACTCTTTCTGGGGTTTCCTTCCTTCACTAATTATAAACGGACTAAGACAAATTCAAAATGTGCGACTTACCCTGCTTTTCCGCATCATATTAAACTATGTGTAGTCCAGAGTTTAAAATGTTTCCTGGATTGTACTCGTGAATTTAGAAATGATGTTTCAGACCAATTGTTAATTTCCCTTTAGGAATCTTGTCGCCTAGTCTCTTCATCGACATTGGCCAGATGGGTCTATGGTTATTGGGGAGGCCGGTATTGAAGTCTCTGTTTTTGGGGCCCACTCAGTGAGAGGGGCTATGGCATCTAAGGCCTTCATGACTGGTTCTTGTTTGGAGGACATTATGACTGCGGCGGATTGGTCATCTGATTCCACGTTTATGACATTCTATCATAAACCTATTGTGGATGCGGCATCACATGTTGTGGATACACTTTAAACTAGCATAGTCAGAAGCCTCAGTTTCCTGACATAGAATAACACAATTTTTAGCTTCTGGATCAAGAATTTTCAATTATATTAAGGACAGGGAGGCGAAGATTATCCCACCCTATTTGAAGTTATGAGGAAATATTGAATATTTGAGGATTCATTTTATGGTCAATGACTGTTATTATTTATTGTGTTTTTTTACAGATACCCACACATTATGGATGTAATATTTGAGACTTGGGATGTTATGGCTTTGGTTTCTTTTCTGATGGGGAGAGCAAGACGGCCTGTAGGATGTTTTTAAGCTGGAGATTTGGCTCCGAAACAATCTAAGATTTCTTCTGTTGGAGGTGATTGTGATGACGAACGGTGGAACGACCCGAAGTTCGAAATTAAATATTCCTGTTGGACTGTTTGTAAAGAAAGAGGACGATCACTGTGAGAACTGCGTTATATGCCTAAAGGGGCGTGAGGATTGGTGGAGACATGGCATGCTATGCCTATTGGGTTATGTAGTTCACAGTTTTTATTGGCTGCTATGAATGTCTGTAAAGTAAAGAGAAGCATAATCCTCGCCTCTGTGTCCTTCATAGAATTGAAAATTCTTGACCAGTAAGCTAGAATTTTATTATTCTTTGTGACGACATTAAGGGTGATTAATTTCAGCTGCTTGCCTTGAAGACTTTCCAAAGGCCAAGAAAGAAGATTTGGAGCCGCATTAATTTTTTCCTTTGGATTTTCAATCTTTCTAGAAGAGAGTTCACAAAATTCACCATTGGATTTATGAGTTTTCAGTTGCTTGACTTGACTTCAGCAAGGTGGATTTTGAAGACTTGGAACAGAGTTATTTAGGAGGTGGAGATGTGGTAATGTGATGCAAAAAATAACTTTGAAAGCTTTGTTTTCTTTTTTGAATGGAAACATTCTGCAGCATATCCTTTGCTGTGACAATTCTTCACAAGCTTGCATCTTTTTGTTTGAAAGTGACTGCAACCTGGGACGAGTTTAATTTCCCGTATGATCATTTTGAATGCCTGGCAAGTCACTGAACTGTATTTTATGTTGGGCATATAAATCACAATTTCATGAAAAAAAAGGGAAATCACATATTTTGGACAATAAGCTCCAGAATGCACAACTGGACACAGTCCTCCTCACCAAGTCACATGTGCTTCACTTGCGCTTTGTGTGAAGTGTGGGTTTCTACCATCCCTATAAATTCACTGACGTCAGACTGATGGCAGCGCCTCCATTCTTGAACCTGTTCCCGACCACTGGTGGGCCCAACGGCAATCTTAGAATGGGAAGTGTCGGTCTAGTTTCATTGCCGGCCATCTTGGAACGGGGAGTGTCGTCTAGTGTCATTGTCGACCATCTTGGAACGGGGAGTGTCGGTCTAGTGTCATTGTCGGCCATCATGGAACGGGGGAGTGTGGGCCTAGTGTCATTGTCGCCCATCTTGGAATGGGGAGTGTTGGTCTGGTGTCATTGTTCAGTCAATGCACGAACTACACTCGTGCGGCCTGACAGTGCCTTGGATTAATAAGGAACCTTGGTTATGATAATAGCAATTGGTATTACACCGGATAACACATCTGATAGATTATTAAAAGATGTGCATTTATCATACAGAGAGAACTGAATGCAGCAGGAACCCTAGGGGCAGAGTGTCAGGGAGTGTTTATCATAATGTGCATCTAAGCTTTACATTTCCACCCTCAGGATCATTTAGAAAGAGGTTCTGTTGTGTCGGGACCACCCACGTAATAAAGCACCAGAGTCGTCTTGGTTAGAATAGTAGGTTCATTTATAGAGAAAGGGAGAGCCGGCATAAACGGTGTACCAGCCCGCCTTGCATGCACCCTGCTCTACACGTCACTTCCTGTGCGACACCACACATCCTCCTTCTTAATACATTACAAAAGATATCAGAATAATACATCTACGTGCTGAATGCGTATACACATTGGATCAACAAGGGATCAGCAAGTGACTGTTTTATACAACATGCAGAAAGCTGGGCGGAGGAGCAGACTGCGGAAGGGGGGAAAAGGAAGATGTGACTGCCCAAAGGTGAGAAGGGATGAAGGGGGAAAAAGTGGATTACATATCACATTCGCTGTAGTTCCTGGGTAGCACCACTGTCCTGCCAGTGCGGGTAAACGTGAGAGGGACCTGTGGTGCACGTGTTTCCCCAGAGCGGGAATTGCTTTCTTGCGTGCTCCCTTCTGGACCCTTGTCGTGTGAGGTGGTAGCCCCTTGCTTGATGTCTGGATTACCCGTGTCATTGGTTATCAGAGGTGGAGTATGCTGGGTGGAAAAGGGTTGGTTCCTTTCTGCCATGGTACCTGCTTCACCCCCTGTGCCCCTCATCGTACTGTATCTGAGGTGACAGCGCCTTCCTTCCAGCCCGATACTTCTCCACTGTATCCAGTGCTAGTGGTAGTATTATCCGTGTTCCACCCGATGACCTTGTTGCATTTGGCCATTCTGCTGTGCAACCACACTTTGCCATCGCTCAGCAAGGCGGAGCGTGAGTAAAGTTCTCTGATTTGTAGAGGCTTGCTGAACTTGCTGTCTCCTTTCTTCCCTAGATTGCCCAGTTTTACCATACCCAGTCACCCGTTGCCAGGGAGACCTCTTGTACTCTATTCCTCCTATCATAGTTGGTTTTATAGGTTTTCTGTGCTTTCTCTGAATTGCTTCTGACTACCGCTGGTGACCATTTGCTTTGCAGTTGCAGGTTCATCAAAATGTGGTAGTCTCTGGTGAATGGTTCCCTTCCTCTGAGGATTTTGAGGATTTTGAATGGGCTGTATCCTGTCAGGGTGGGTGTAATTCGATAAACCCACACGTGTTCCGTGTTCTTGATTTCCGTTTCCCAGTTCTTGCCTGCGCTAATGGTCGCTTGAACGGAACCCATAATCACTCTATTAAATCGTTCCAATAGACTATTTCCAGCGGGTTGATACACTGGAGTGTGTTTTGCCTTGATACCATTCTTCCCGAGGAAGGCCGTCCACTTCTTCAAAGTGAACTGGGGACCATTGTCACTTGTAATCACTCTTAGAATGCCTTCCCTTAAGAACGCATTGGTGAGAAAGGAAATGAACGCATATGTGTCCACCTTCTCGCAGACTTCTACCTCCAGCCACTTGGAGTATCTGTCAACCAGGATGATCACATATTTGAGTGTACCCCAAGAATCCAGTACAGGGCCCAGAATGTCGACTGACAATTGCTCCCAAGGGTTTTTGGGTGTGTGGAACTCACCGATGGGATGGGAGGACGTAGCTTGGTCAGTGATTTGTCTGTGTTGGCACAATGCTCACAAGCTCTGATATTGCGCTCCATTGAGGTGTCGCTGGCTGGCCACCAGTTCAACTGTTTCACTCTCTTCTTTAATTTCACAATACCCCGGTGGCCTTCGTGCGTCATGCTGAGGATGCGGTCCACTAACTCTCATGGGGGGCAACTCTGCCACCTCTCAACAAAAAGATGGGTTCATCGCTGACGGACAGTTCGTTGCGTACCTCCCAATATTTTCTAAGGTCGTCTCTCATGTGTCTCTTCTCGGGCCATCCATGTGTAACACACAGTTTCACTTGCGATAGTACTGAATCTTTGTAGTAGGCCGTCTCCCAATCCTGACCGCTGATGATGTCCGCTTCGTCTGTCATGAATGCCAAATTGTATTCATCCATTTCACTGTGGATTGGGGCCCCCTCCCAGGCCGCAGAATGGCTAAGATAATCCGCCACCTTGTTCCTGTGTCCTGCCAGGTATTCTACGTCATAGACAAAATCCAAGAATCTGAGTGTCATCTTAGCGATGCGTGGAGTAGTCGTGGCATTGCCACTGGACGAGAGAACCTTTAGCAACGGTTTGTGGTTCATCCTGAGTGTGAACCGGGAACCCCAGAGGTATTGACAACATTTTTACCTTGGCCCAAATGGACGCCAGCATTTCTTTTTCAATGACGCTGAATTTCTCCTTGTTGGGGGCGAGGGAACGTGAGGCAAATCCTATGGCGGTGGTAGTTTTCGTGCTGTTCGCGGAGCGTTGGGACAGGATCGGGTCAACATCTACATGGCCCCCCTCGCACAAGTGGCCCGCCATCACGACCTCCACATCATCTCCTACGCCAAAGACACCCAGCTCATCCTCTCCCTCACCAAGGACCCGCACACAGCCAAAACTAACCTCCACGAAGGAATGAAGGACGTCGCCGAATGGATGAGGAGCAGCCGTCTGAAACTGAACTCGGACAAGACAGAGATCCTCATCCTCGGACCCACCCCCTCCGCCTGGGATGACTCGTGGTGGCCAACCACGCTGGAAGCAGCACCGACAACGACCGACCACATATGCAACCTAGGATTCATCCTCAACTCCTCCCTCTCCATGTCTAAACAGGTCAACGCCGTCTCCTCCTCCTGCTACAACACCGTCTGAATGCTTCACGGGATCTGCAAGTGGATCCCGAATGAAACAAGAAGAACGGTGACACAGGCCCTCGTCAGCAGCAGACTAGACTACGGCAACGCACTCTACGCAGGTATCCCGGCCAAACACATGCGCCTACTCCAACATATCCAAAACACCTCCGTCCGACTAATCCTCAACGTGCCCTGCCGCAGCCACATCACCCCCCACCTGAGAGACCTACACTGGCTCCTCATCGACAAAAGGATCACATTCAAGCTCCTCACCCATGCACACAAAGCACTCCACAACGCCGGACCAGCCTACCTGAACAGCAGACTCAGCTTCTATACACCCATCCGCCAGCTCCGCTCTGCCAGCCTAGCCCTCGCCACCATCCCCCGCATCCAACGAAAGTCCTCCGGTGGCAGATCTTTCTCCTACCTCGCCGCCAAGACCTGGAACACCCTCCTGACCCACCTGCGGCAGACCCAAGACCTGTTCACCTTCAGAAGACTCACCTAGACCTGGCTCTTCGAGCAGTAGAAGCACCCCCCCCCTCCGCACCTTGAGACCCTCACAGGTGTGTGGCACGCTTTACAAGGACTATGATTGATTGATTGATTGATTGATTGATTGATTGATTGACCACCTCTAAATCTCTGTTGCTGGCATCTGTTGTAAATATGATGGGAGCTGAGTCGTCAAAGCCGTGTAGGGGAATGGCATTGCAAATGTCTTTCTTGATGCTCTCAAATTCCGTATCAGACTCCGACATCCAGCTGAACTTGTTCTTGTCCTTCAATAGTTGGTGCATGCTACCACTTTTCGCTGCAAAGTTTCTGACTAACTTGCTGTAAAATTCAGCAAATCACAGAAAGAAGCGGATCTCATCCTTGTTACGTGGCGTGGGTGCTGACATGATGGCTTCTACGTTCGCCTTCTTGGGAGAGATCCGTTTGTTGCTGATCTCGTGCCCTAAGTATGTGACGGTGTGGAGGCCAAATCTGCACTTCTCCAGTTCCGCGTGAGACCATTTGCTGCCAATTTCCGTAGCACTGTTCTCAGTTTGTCTTCGTGCTCTGCTTTGTTCTAACCCATGACAAGTATGTCATCCTGGAAATATAAGACACCGCTGAGAACCTTGAATAACCTGTGCATACGTTTTTGAAATATGGCCGCGGCGGATGCTAGGTCCAATGGCATATTCCAAAATCTGTAGCAGCCGAATGAGGTGACGAAGGAGATCAGCTTCCTGCTTGAGGGGTGAAGCGATATTTGGTTCTCCGCCGCTGTGACGTCAATCGCAGAAAAACATTGGATTCCCTTGGTCTGCGCTAACAGTGTGTTGATTCGTGGCAGTGGGAATTTGTCCACAACTATGTTTTTGTTCAATTCTCTGAGGTTATACAGAGGCATACCTTGACACCTGTTTTCCATGCTAGGACCAGGGGCGCCATCCACTCTGCACTCTCGATGGACTCTATGATGCTGTTGTCTTCCAGATGCTGCAATTCCAGCTGCACTGCTTTTCCACAGTTGAAGGGAATATTCCGGACTTTATGGCTGACTGGCACTGTGCCATCTTTTAGCAGTATCTTGTGCTTGAATTTGGATAGTTTCCCTATGGTCCTGCCGAAGACTTTGGGAAATTCTTTTTGCCACTGGGATACTTCAGACAGGGATAGGTCACTCGTCATGAGTACTTGTGTTTCTCCACTGGGATTGAGTTGGATGCCTAAGGCCCCTTGATCGGACCACCCCAGGACAGAAGGCCCCTTTTCAGCATCATACAATTTGCCCATTGTTTCTCTCCCCTTGAAGTGGAACTTAAGTCATCTGAACCCGACCATGGGGATTTTCTCTCCCGTGAAGGTGACTGGGTGTACGTCGGTGCGGTGAGGTGCCTCCCTACTGTGGTGGCAAAGTCCCTGTCCCAGATATCTCTTTGGATTATATTGTACGGGGACCTTGAATCTGCTACCATAGAAATCTGCACCCCCACCCAATGGTCACCATGCAGGAGGATTTTTTTCCAGCTGTTACAATCAATGCCCATAACATGGTCCTCGATACAGAGAATACAATTTTCGTCCCCACCTTGCCCATCTTCCACATCCAATTCAGACATGACACATTTAACAGTAGAGTTGCCGGGTTTTCGTCTACAGACCTTACCGAAGTGTACCACCAGCCCACAAAATGAACATTTTACATGAAAGGCAGGGCATCTTTTATCCTGTGCCTTGTGAGACTGACTACCGCATCTATAGCAACTTCCTTTTTTGTCACTGGGATGTCTAATGGTCCCGGCTTGCTTGTGCATGGGTTTTCTACTCTGGTTCTGCCCAGTACTGTGGGTGGGCTTGTCACTGGAACTTTGTTTGTCGCTCACTTTGCACACTGTGGGCTTACTGTCATTCTTCTTCTTAGCTGCAAAAGCATGGAGTTTGGACAGTTCAGCCCTTTTGACGATCGCTATGACATTATTAAGGGGTTCTTCCCCGCGAACCCATAATTTCTCCTTTACGCTAGTGTGCACTGATCTCGCACAAATTTGTCGTAGAAGTGGCCAAATTTACAATTCACTGCCAGTTTTTTCAACGCTGCTACATAGTCTTCTACAGTTTCTGTGTCGATTTTGTTTCAGCGATTTTCTTTTAATCTCTCTATGGCCGTGCAAATAACTGGTTGATAATGGCAATACAAGTTATCTAGGACATGCTGGAACACATCTGTGTCCTCCGCATCTCTTGTTTTCTATACCATACCTTCGTAGACCCTCAACTGCTCCGGACCTAGATTGTGTAGTAGAATTCTCTTCTTGCTTTTGCTAGAGAAATCCACCTCCCCTTCATCCTCCAGGGCAGACAAGTAGTTGAGGAAGTAACACTTCCAGTCGGCTGGCTCCCCTGGCTTTGAGAGGAAGGGGACTGGGTTGGTCAGGGGGAAGGTTTGTGCGCACATCCTGCTTGAACAGCAACAGTGGATAGGTGGAAACAGCAGGGGGTACTATTTATGCAGCTCCTGTACCCCCTGGAATGCTTGTACTAGGAGCGATGAGGCATGCATAGCGCCGCAGGGATAAGAGCTCTGGACATGCAGTAGGGACAGTCTGTAGGTCAGCAACCAATAGGGTGGCTGCTGTGGACACGTGTTTTTGTGCTGCCCGGTGGCTCACTGATGGCCTGGTATGCTGGGGTGCTTGACGGGCCGAATGTGCGTACACCTCAAGCGCGTGTGAGCTGACCGCCGACATGTGGTGTGCCTTATCCAGCATGGGGAAGGATGAGCACTTCAATTAGCTGGGAGCATTCACCAAGGAATAACTGCGTGAACGCGGTCCCACCTGAAGGAGCTGATGCTTATGAACGGCCACTATTTGCAGTGGTGCTGCTGCTCTCCCTCTCTGACTGACCTTGGTGGCAGTGACCGTGGCAGAACTTGCTTTTCGCCGCGATCCGCCGGCACGGTGCTGGTCACAGGCTTCCGGTGCATTATGGGCTGAACACGGAGGTTCGTCCGACTCGTTGCCAGTTTTTTGTGCGGGACCACCCACGTATTAAAGCACGAGAGTCGTCGTGGGCAGAATAGTAGGCTCCTTTTTTGGGAGAGGGACAGCCGGCAGAAACGGTATACCAGCCCGCCTTGCATGCACCCTGTTCTACATGTCACTTCCTGTTTCCCCCCTCCCCTCCCCCCGGGCTCCACCAGAAGTGACGTGGGGTTAGAACATCTAGAGTGCGACACAACACCACAGGTTCCCGCTCCTCTTTACCCCAAGAGAAGGATTCACACCAAGTGGCCTGTGGGCATCTCCAGGCTCACACCGTGGTCTGCCCAGTCTGGTCTGGTGCCAGTTCAGGATTGCAAAGTCGGGCAGCGACCTGCCCATTAGCTTCCTTGTATTCATCTGTCTTCTGGATGCAGGCTGAGGCAGCAGTGTTTCCTGAGGACTCCCGCCTGCCCACCGAGCCTGGTGCAGCCACTCTCACGGCATGTTCTCTGCGGCACTTCCCCTGTCTCGCCCAGAGGATGGGCAGAAAACACAACCAGTGAGCCCTGGAAGCAGAGGTCAGACTGGGTTAATTACAATGCCGCAAAGAACATAAACAGGAGTGCTGCTGTAAGGGTTGAAACCTCTTATTAGTGCATCAGGTGCAGTGGCACCAGACCTATGCATGTGAGGATTTTACTGCACCCAGGGCCGTAAAGTACTACTGAACGGGATGGCAGAAGGGGCCGACTTTAGTGGCCTCTTTTGGGCCACTGGCTGCCTGTTCTCTTTGGGCCCGATTCACAGAATGAACTTAAGACTCAATCCTAAACTTACTACTACTTTTGGCATTCTCAGAATGAACTTACTACTTTTGGTATTCACAGAAGTTAGGATTTTGTCTTAAGTTTGTCTTAAGACAGACTTAAGACAGACTTAAGGCAGACTTAAGACAGACTTAAGACAAAATCCTAACTTCTGTGAATACCAAACATAGTATGTTCATTCTGTGAATGCCAAAAGTAGTAAGTGCATTCTGTGAATACCAAAATAGTAGTAAGTTTAGGAATAAATCTTAAGTTCATTCTGTGAATCGGGCCATTTGGTTTCCATGAATGATGAAACCTGAAGCCCTGAGTGCACCTGGTTTCCAACCTGTTCACCTGGACCAGTGCTATTCTGTTGGGTAGAAACAGTTCAGACTTGTCTCATCTAAAAACAAGCAGCCCTTACTGGTGAGGACTTCAAGATGTCCAGCGGGGGCAGCCTCAGAGGGAATGCTTGTAGCAGAATTGCCAAACTCAGCCCTAAAAATAAGTTTTCAAACATTGGTCAGATTGGAAAATACTCATTAAAACACAGAAAAAAATATGTATTTTTTTAAGAAGGAAAAGTAAATAGAACAATGACTTGAGAATGATGGTATCTAAACTTATTGGCCAGTGAATATGGCCACCTCATATAATATGCAAATCATATTAATGAAGTCAATGATCCTGCCCAGAGCAGAAAATGGATTCCACCCACCCCTGCCGCACACCCCACACTATCTGGGAAGAGCTCCCTGGACACCCACTCTCATACGCCTGTGATGAAACCACCACCACTGTAGCAATCACAGCATCAAAGAGCCGGCCAGGTCATACCACAGACCACTCCTCATTCAGCGGCAGCAGAGCGTGGGGTGCCGCAGGCCACCCACAGTCCGATTTTTATTTTATTTATTTGTATTTAATGCATTTTTATAAAGCGCAGACTTTACCCGAAGGTGTCAGAGCGCCGTACAATAGAACCAGTTCTGTTACATGAGAGAACGGTTACAAAAATGGAACAAACAAAAATATAGCGGGCCATAGAATCAAAACAACACAGGCAAAAGGGACACAATATCAACACAGCAAGCACAGAATGTACAAACAAAAATATAAATATATATGACAAATTTACAATGACTAAAGTACTTCCTGGCAGGGTCTGAGAAGGAGGGAATTAGTTCTGAAAGTGTCTTTGGAATAGAAGAGATTTGAGGTCCACTTTGAAGATCTGGATGGAGGTGATGGCACGGAGCAAAGGAGGAAGCAAGTTCCAGATTCTCACTGCATTACCATAGAATAATTGCGCCATCAATGTTTCCTTTTTGAAGGAGGGGGGCTCAAGCAGGAACTTTTCCGCATTCCGAGAAGGTCTGGAGCCTCCAGACAATTTCAGTTTATTCGCCAGATAGCGAGGGGATGAAGAGTGCAAAGCTTTGTGGGTGATGCACGCCGTTTTGTAAATAGCTCTAGCCTCGATGGGAAGCCATCAGAGAGAAGACAGGATAGGAGTGATGTGGTCACTTCGTTTGGACCCTGAAATGAAGCAAGCTGCAGAATGGAGGACCGATTTGAGGGGGGAGAGGTGAGATTTGGGAAGGCCCGTCAGAAGAGAATTACAATAATCGAATCTAGAGAGAACTAGCAATTGGACCAAGGTTTTTAGGTCATTCTCCGGGAAGAACTGATAACGTGCGCTCTTGGCAATGGAGTTGATGTGTGAGATTAGGTTGAGTCTTTTGTCGAGTATGACACCTAAGGATTTAGCGCAGTCAACAATGACGGGTTTACTATTGAGTAATTTCAA
Source organism: Lissotriton vulgaris (assembly GCF_964263255.1). Lineage (NCBI taxonomy): Eukaryota > Metazoa > Chordata > Amphibia > Caudata > Salamandridae > Lissotriton > Lissotriton vulgaris. The sequence goes on from NC_141686.1 coordinate 324,365,952, forward strand.
CTGATCCATCCAGGATTGAACATTAGGCGGAGAGAGAGAACTAGATAAGAGGAGGAATTCCGTTTTGGTGGGATTGAGAATGAGTTGGTGAACTAACATTCAGTTGTGAATAGACTTGAGAGTAGAGTTGAGTAGTGAGAGATCATGAGAAAGAAGACACCTTCTGGTAGATTTGGGTGTCATCCGCATAGAGATGGTAGAGGATTCCAGATTTGCTTAGGAGATTCCCGAATGGTTCCAGATAGAGATTAAACAGAGTGGGAGCAAGGATAGAACCTTGAGGGATGCCTTGACCAACCATCAGTGGAGACGAGAGACTGTTCGCAATCTGTCTAAGAGGAATGAGGCAAACAATTTGAGTACTGAGCCTTCCAAGCCCATTCTCTGTTGAAGAGTAGGAAGGAGGGTGTTCTGATTAACAGTGTCAAAGGCTGCAGAGAGGTCAAGAAGAATCAGAAGGCACGATTCCCCCGAATCGAGTATATGCAGCCCATCATCGATCACTCGCAGCAGGGCTGTTTCAGTGCTGCAATTTTGAATAAAGCCAGACTGGAACATGTCAAGGAGATTATTGTCCATAATGTGTTGGGAAAGTTGTTTTGCAACACATTTTTCTGCGATCTTTGAAAGAAAAGGGAGATTGGTGATGGGGCGGAGGTTATTGAGATCATTTGCATCTGCAGAGGGTTTTTTTTAGAAGTGGGGTAACGTGTCCTGTTTTGAGGACAACTGGTAGGGATCCTTGACTGAGGAAGAGGTTAACTAGCCTGGTCTAATAGGAGAGAGTGTTGGTATACAAATAAATGGTGTTGACACTGGGTATTGGGTCAGAAAAATGGTTGGAGGGTTTGGTTTCGAGGATGCCTTTGAGGAGATCATCCTCAGAGATGGCGGCAAAGTTCTGCCAAGTGACTAAAGATTTTCGCTCCTCAATGGGGTTGGGGTGGGTGACCTGTTCCACCAGAGAATTTACCTTTTGATCAAAGAATGTAGCGAACTCAGTTGCTTTCTTTGAAGCATCCTCAGGTTTGATGGTTTGGGGAGAACAATTTGGGTTTTTGATGAGGTCGAAAAGTTTTTTGGGTCTGTTTTTAGCTGAATCGAGGAGGGATCTGAAATGTGATGTTTTTTCCTGGAAGGTATGCTTGTGGTATTTGGATCTTGCTGAACGCAAAAGAGAGAGGTTGGAGGTGGATGGAGATTGTCTCCAATGCTTCTCCAAGATTCAAAGGTCTTTCCTTTCGTCATAGAGAGCTTTATTGAACCAAGAAGCTGATTGGGTGGGTCTTTTCCTTTTAAGCTTTGGAGTGGAGCAACCTTGTCGATTTCGACTGCAAGGATTGAGAGGCAATGGGGCGTGAGATCGTTGACATCAGTATTGGGGTCTAGACTAGGAAGTGAAGAATAGCAGAATCACATAGAGACCCAAGATCAATGTTTTTTGTGTTGCAGAACCGAGTAGGGGAAACAACCTTTACAATGCAACTTTTACAACGCACTACCATTACATCGAAACGTTTACAACGCAACATCCATTACAACGCATACCATTACAACGCAACCATTACAACGCATGACACTACAACGCATACCATTACAACGCATACCATTACAACGGTAAACAGACATAATATCGAGTCCAAAATATCGATTGGACAAAATATCGAGTAAAAAATATAGACTGGACAAAATATAGACTAGACAAAATATAGACAACAAAAATATCGACTAATATCGACTAGAATAGCCAAAATATCGAATCAAAAATATAGACTAGACATAATATAGACTAGAAAAAATATAGACAACAAAAATATCGAAAATAAGGTAAGTTATTAATATTTAATAATATGTGAGTAATATAAATCTGTAGCGGGTTGTGGGTTTATAGGGGAATAGGGTGGGAAGTAATTTAATTATAATTAATTAATTAATTATGTAAATTTAATCTAATTGTTAATTAAATAATATTTGGTAAATAATTAAAAAATAATAGTTAATTAATTAAAAATTATTAATTGATAAATAATTAATTTTTATTACTTTATTTTCTGTAGCGGGTTGTGTGTTTATAGGGTTCAGGGTCAGTTTTCAGCTTTTGGGTAAAGGGGTATTTTTAGGGTTCAGGGTCAGTTTTCAGTTCTTGGGTAAAGGGGTATTTTTAGGGTTCAGGGTCAGTTTTCAGTTTTTGGGTAAAGGAGTATTTTTAGGGTTCAGGGTCAGTTTTCAGTTTTTGGGTAAAGGGGTATTTTTAGGGTTCAGGGTCAGTTTTGGGTTTTTGGGTAAAGGGGTATTTTTAGGGTTCAGGGTCAGTTTTCAGTTTTTGGGTAAAGGGGTATTTTTAGGGTTCAGGGTCAGTTTTCAGTTTTTGGGTAAAGGGGTATTTTTAGGGTTCAGGGTCAGTTTTCAGTTTTTGGGTAAAGGGGTATTTTTAGGGTTTAGGGTCAGTTTTCAGTTTTTGGGTAAAGGGGTATTTTTAGGGTTGTAAATGTATATGTAAATGTATTTGAGCTTATATAGCGCACAGCTACCCGCAGTGGGTTTCCCGGCGCTTGCTTAGGGAACCCGTCCTGATATTCCCCTGTGTGATAGCCCCAGCAGGGTATCCACAAGGTGAAAGTCAGGCATCCCGCCGCGAGGGGCCGTTGTGGAGATTAAGCAAGCTATTGCCCAGAGTCGCAGAGTGTGAACCCGTGAGTCGAGAAGGCACCGGAGCGAGAATTATCGAGTCCATGGAATTTTTAGCCCAAGACCCACCGAGGGGGGGAATTGAACCCTGGTCCAGGACCGATCTCAGCTTCCGGGTCTGCCGCCTCTAACCCCTGAGCCACACTTCTCCACTTTCAGGGTCAGTTTTCAGTTTTTGGGTAAAGGGGTATTTTTAGGGTTCAGGGTCAGTTTTGGGTTTTTTGGTAAAGGGGTATTTTTAGGGTTCAAGGTCAGTTTTGGGTTTTTGGGGTACAGGGATATTTTTAGGGTTCAGGGTCAGTTTTGAGTTTTTGGGGTACAGGCGTACGCTTTCTCTACTGTAGCACCCACTGGAGTGGGAATAGTAATTTTTACCCCTACGCTATCCAACGATCTCTGTAATGTAGCACCCACTGGAGTGGTTACATTAAATTTAAACCTTTTGCTATGCCACGGTAAATATATTCTATATGTTTTATTAATAACATGTATTAATATATATATGTATTATTATTATTAATTTTTTAATTTACATTAATTATGTAATAATGTTACATGTATTTAATAATTTTAACAATGTTTTTATTAAATATATGTATTATTATAATAGTTTTAACTTATTTTAAAGACATTAAAAAATTGATATTTTGACAGTCTATATTTTTAACACTCGATATTTTAAAGTCGATATTTTTGTACTTACCTTAGTGAAGATAGAAAGTCGATATTATGTCCCTCGATATTTTGTCATCGATATTTTGGGAACTCGATATTTTGGTAGTAGATATTATTTCAGTGATCCCATTACAACGCATACCATTACAACACATACCATTACAACGCATACCATTACAACGGATAGTGTAAGTACCCTTACACTATCCAACACTACTGTTGCACCCCCTGGAGTTAGAATAGTAATATCTACCCCTACACTATCCAACACTTACCCTACTGCTGCACCCCATGGAGTTAGAATAGTAATTTTTACACCTACACTATCAAACACTTACCCTACTGTTGCACCCCCTGGAGTTAGAATAGTAATTTTTACCCTTACACTATCCAACACTTACCCTACTGTGCACCCCCTGGAGTTAGAATAGTAATTTTTACCCCTACACTATCCAATACTTACCATATATGCTATGTAATGGTATGCGTTGTAATGGTATGCGTTGTAAAGGTAGTATGAGTAGTAATGGAATGCGTTGTAATGGTAGTTTTGTGAAATGCGTTGTAATGGCATGCGTTGTAATGGAATGCGTTGTAATGGGCGTTGCGTTGTAAAAGTTTTGTTGTAATGGCATGCATTGTAAAAGTATGCGTTGTAGTGACATACATCCCCAAGTAGAGACTCTTTTAGGTTGGCCGAGAATTATGATGTGCGAGAGGTGAAAACAGAAGGGAATGAGGAAATGGTCTGCCCAGTCTACACGGATGGGGGAGCAGTGGTAAGCTGGTCTGATTTAGAAATAACAAGGTCCAGAATTGAGCCCTTGGCGTGTGTAGTTTCCAAGCAGTGTTGGACAAGATCGTTAGCTGAGAGAAATGTTACAAGCTTGTAGGCAGCCGAGTCTTCCATGGAGCCCCAGTGGAGATTGAAATCACCTAGGAAGATCTGCTTGTCGCTTTGTGAATATTGGTCACTAATGAAGTCGATGAATTCCTCCAAGAAGGAAGAGCAATTACCAGGCGGGTGGTAGATGGCATGGAACCTGAAGACTTGGAGTTCTAGGGAGAGGCATTCAAAGGTGCAAAAGAGGATGGTGGGAGAGGCTTTGATTTGGAGGGAGTTTCTGAAGATAATCGCAACACCTCCACCGATCTTGTCTGTTCTGTCGTTTCTGAGGATAGAGTAGTCAGTAGGTATCAAAAGATCAAATGAAGTGTGAGAGGAGTCGTTACACCAGGTCTCAGTGAGAAAGAGCAGTCGAGATTGTGGTGGGTGATGGTGTCGGAGATTTCCAGTTTGCGTTTGGTTGCAGATCTGCAGTTATGGAGTGTAGCTCTGATGGAACTGTTTTGGTGATGTTAGTGTCAGGACTGATAAGGGGGTTAGGGATTAGATTCTTGAATGAGGGTGCCCCTTGAGGGGGAGGCTGGTGAGTTCTGACGGAAGAGATGGTCTGAATGGTAAATTCAGTAGAATTGTTAGGAGAGGCGAGTGGAGGGGAATTGACGTTGGTAGTCTTGTAGCTAGCCAGTAAGTTGGTGATGTCTGTGGAGGACAGACTGTGGGTGGCTTTATTGTGGCGCGGGAGGGAAGGAGGACAGGGGGAAGTTGGGGACCGGGGAGAGTGTTGAGGTGTGAGGGTCGAAGGTGGGGGAGGAAGTGAAGTAGGCGAAGGAGGACAGTGGGCTGTGGGGGACTGGGGAGAAAGATGTGATGCAAGGGTCTGAGGGGGGGAAGATGGTGATAGAAAGGAGTGGATGGAGTTACAGTGATATTTTTACTGGTGTTGAGCAGAGGTGAAGAATAGAGAACATAAAACAGGTCTTGGCAATCTGAGAGTTATTGGCGTGTCCAATGTTAATGTCTTTTAGCCATGTTGAATGGCTGCACATCTGCTGTTCAGCATGGCTGAAAGGGAAGCAAAAAGCATGAAGCCTGAACCTGTAAACATGTAGGATGGCTGTAGGTGTAAGCATGTGCATTAACTGTGTGCTTAATAATTTTTTTAGTGCACAATTGTTACAACAAATAAAAAGTTAATGCCTATTTTAGTATGCATTCCAGAGTATTCAGCAAGAAACCACCTTTTCTGTAGTTTTATACAGCGCAAACCACCCGAAGGTATCGGAGCACCGTCTTTAACCAGTAAGACGTCAGTGGAACCCCTGCAATCTGCAAACTCCAGCGCCGAGACACCGAAAGGTATTTGCGCGCTTTCGAAACTTAAAAAATAAATAAATAAATAAATAAACTGTACACGAGCGCCAGTTTCATTCACTCATTTTTATGAATTGAGAAAGTGATTAGCCCAAAATCACAGGATGTTGAGCCGACTTGAGACTCAAACCAAGATCACCAGCTTGAAAGTCAGCCAATCAAGCAGTCACGCCATGTCCTTCCCCTGTGCTTATAAAAGTAAGCATAGGGGAACAGTAAAGAGGAAAACTAGGTGGCAAGCTTTTCCAATGCACACACTTGCAAACAAGATTTACAGGCCTGTGTATGGAAACCGAACTTTCAGAAGAATACTGAAAGAGGCTACTGCAAATGGAGCACGAAGCAAGTGAAAACATGAGCGCTCGTGTGAAGTGCTCAAAAACAAAGAACAAAGTAGGTCCTAAAATGGTAATAAAATGGGAGCAGTGGATGGATACTAGTACTTGGTCAATGCTCTCGGGGAGTGCTAAACGCAGGAAGGGGCATGACTTATGCATGCCATGGGCCAATGGGGAGAAAGAATATGAGCGCGACATAGAGCCAGCGAAAGTGAAGCATGTGGGCGGGCTTAAGCCCACATATTGAACACAACAGTCAGTTTGAGACAGAAGAAAAGAAGTGAGATGGTACCAGTGCTGATAATAACAAGGCCTGGCACGTGTGAGTGACAGAGGTAAGCTTACGGGAGCTCTCAACATGTGTGACGTAAGTTTCAAGTGCAGTAATGCAGGCATTAAACAAAAATGTGTTTGTTTATCTCCTGATGCGTGGCCCCTGGAGAGGCTGCCTCACTTTGTCTCTACCTCGCTCCCTTTCACCTTCAGTCTATTTATACCTCCCAATCTCCCACATGCTTCTCCCTCTTCCCTCCAGTCCTATAAACCCCCGCTCTTTTACCTTCAACCACTCCTTCTTATATCTGGTGGCCTTTCCTTCTCACTGTCAGGCCTTACTCCCAGCAGTACTCACCTTTCCCTCTCACTACCTCTCTCTCTATCTCCTGGAGGCTCCTTCTCTCTTCCGCTCCCCCTCTCTCTCCCAGGCTTCTTTCTCTCTCTCTCTCTCTCTCTCTCTCTCTCTCTTGCTCGCTCTCTCTCTCTCCCTTGCTCGCTCTCTCTCTCTCCCTCTCTCTCTTTCTATCCTTGTGTCCCCCTCCTTTCTCTTTCTCTCTCATCTGCTCTCTCTCTCTCTCTTCCATTCACCCCCACACTCTCTCTCTCCTGGCTACCTCTTTCTCATCCTGCCCCCCTCCTTTTTCTCTCTCACTCTCTCTCCCTCTCTGTCCTCCTGTACCCCTCCTTCCTCTTTCTCTCTCACCTGCTCTCCTTCTCTCTTCCATTCACCCCTCTCACCTTTACCTCTCATTGCCTCGCTCTCCTGGAGGCTCCTTTTCTCTTCCGGTCCCCCTCCGTCTCTCTCTAGCTCGCCAAGGCTCCTTCCCTCTCTCTATCTCTTTCTCTCTCACTCTCTCTCTCTCTCTCTCTCTCTCTCTCTCTCTCTCTCTCTCTACCTTTCTTTCTCTTGCTCCCTCTCTCCCCATCTCTCCCTCTTCCCCTCCCCTCTCTCTTTCTCTCCTTGTGTCCCCCTCCTGTCTCTTTCTCTCTCTCCTGCTCTCCCTCTCTCTTCCATTCACCCTCACAAACTCTCTCCTCCTGGCTCCCTCTTTCTCTTCCCTCCTTTCTCTTTACCTCTCAGTCTTCACCGTTGTCTCTCCACCTCTCTCTTTCCATCTCTCTCCCTGTCTTTCTCTCCTGCTCTGCCTCTCTCTTCCAAACCCCCTTACACTCTCTCTTCCTGGCTCCTTCTCCCAGTCCCTCCCTGCCTCCTGCTGGCTTCCTCTCTTTCTCCTGCTGGTTCCCTCTCCATCCCCCTCCTCTCACTCTCTCCCCCCCCCCCCGCTCTGTCTCTCTCTCTATCACTCCCTCTCTCTCCTCTTCCTCCCTCTCTCTCTCTCCACGCTCTGTCTCTCTCTCTCCTGTCTCCTGCAGACTCCCTCTCTCCTGGCTTCCTCTCTCTCTCTCTCCTTCTGTCTCTCTTTCAGTCTTCCCTTCTCCGTCTCTCGCCTGCTCATGTCCTCTCTCTCCCAGTGGTCCTTCTCCTCCTCTATCCCTCTCTCACTCACTATCTCCCTCTCCTGCTGACTCCCTCTCTCTCTCTCTCTCTCTCTCTCCCACTCTGGCTCACTCTTTGTCTTCACAATTGTCACTATTGCCTCATGTAACATAAAGTTTGTTTTTGTAACATGCTCACTTGTAATTTTCTCCTCCTGTATCATTGCTGTTCCTAATGTGAAGCGCTCTGACACGGGTAAAGTCCGCGCTATATAAAAACGCATAAAAAAAAAATAATAAATAAATAAAAACCCTCTTCTCCTGGCTCCCTCTCCCAGTACCCCTCCCTCCTCCTCCTGGGTCCTTCTCTCTTCCAGTCGCCCTCCTTCCCTCTCCTCCTGCTCCCTCCCTCTCTGCATGACTCAGCACCTCCAGGACAGATAAAGTCTGGCTCAGACCCTGAGAGCTGCACTGCACTCTCAGATTGCAGGGACTGGACGGGCCGGAGAGACGAGAACCACAAGTAAGTGCATGGACATCATTTAGGGGCCACCAGAGGTTGCAGCTGTGGCCCCTGCTTGCCCCTTACGACCCCTGACCCTGCCTTTGGGACCACTGGCCTCAGACTAGGCAAAGTTAGTGCCAAGACCACAAGGGCAGCCCCACTTTCCTTTTTTTCTGTCCATGTTTTATTACTTTAATAGGGAATAAAATGTTATCATTCACTATTAGTGTAAAAAAGAATTAGTTTGCAGGAATAGGACCCTCCCCCTTCGCCCGGCAGCTGGTAAAGTAAGCACTTATTGTAAATGCATGCATGCTTGTAGGTGAGAGTGTGTGTATATGTGTGTGTATATGTGTGTGTATATGTAAGCATGAATGTGTGAGTGAAAGTAAAGGTTAAATACAGGGCACAAGTCGGGGGTACACGCGGGTGGACGGTGCCCATTCACTTTTTTCACAGGCTGGACGCCGTCCACCCTGCCAAGAAGTTGGGCCCACAGAAATATGCTGAACTTATCCTGGTGTCATTTGCAAGGGACACATTCAGCAGGGTCTGCACGTTGTTGTCTGCTTGCGATGCTGAGGTATGGTACAGCCACTGAGGATGAAGTGCTTCAGATGCTCGGATGGGAGAGCCACTGAGGATGAAGGGCCCGATTCACAGAACTAACTTAAGCCAAAATACTAAACTTACAACCATTTTGGAATCCACAGAAGGCACTTACTCATTTCGGTATTCACAGAAGTTAAGAGTCCTAACTTTAGGACTCCTAAATGCCTTCTGTAAATACCAAAAGTCTTAACGTTAGGATTTTTCTCAGTTTATGAGTAGTAAAGTTAGAACTCCTAACTTTAGGACTCCTAAGGTGTCCGTGCCTTCCAATTCTTCACATAAATTTCAGTTACAACTGGCCAATCCGAAGATATCACTCGGATACTGCCTTGGTGTGCAGGCAGATCACATACCCCTTGACCCCACATAAACTGTGGATGGGTCCCAAAGAGGTCTATGGCGCATTATTCCCCAAACACCCACCCACTGTTAGTACCCTCCCGCTTCAACCCTCCTCACAGAAGGCACTAACTCATTTCGGTACTCACAGAAGTTAGGAGACCTAACTTTAGAACTCATAAATACCTTCTGTGAATACCAAAAGTCTTAAAGTTAGGATTTTTCTCATTTTAGGAGTAGTAAAGTTAGGACTCCTAACTTCTTGAATACCAAAATGAGTAAGTGCTTTCTGTGAATACCAAAATGGTAGTAAGTTTAGGATTTTGTCTTATGTTAGTTCTGTGAATCGGGCCCATAGTCTTTAACAGACCCATTGGGACCGAGCGAGATGGACGAGCTGCTGTTTGCATGGCATAAAGGCATGCAGCATCCTGCTTATGACCGGGCGACTGTCACTCGTTTTCCATGCCCAGGAGTGATAGAGGATGCTTGAATCAGTATATTCTCCCTGCATCTCAAGGACATTTTTTGTTTTCTGAAAACAAAAATCTTAGCATTAATTATGGCAGCAGCCCATCAAAATGAAGGGCCTTCAGAGGAGTCACTGCAGCGGTGGTTCCGCTGAAGGCTGCTGTTGGAATTGCCAAAAGACATCAATAATCAGAGTTCAGGGAGCCTATCAGGGCTCTGGACCCCGGTGCCACTGCACCTACTCACCAATGGAAGGTACGCCCCTGCTTCAAATAGGGTTTTATGTCCACAAGTAAAGAGCCCTCTCCCCTCTCGCCCCCAACACCCGGCACTACCAGGGTGTGACAGTGGCCACAGAATCAGTCATCCACATACAAACACGTCCTTGCTGGATTGTTGCCTTGGAATACATTCCAACCAAACGGAGCCTGGAGGGTTGATTATTTTGCACAATGCATCATTTATCCAAAGTCATCCAAAAATATAACACTATGAGTCAAAGTTTGCTGGGCGCTCTTATTTTTTTTATCTTACTATAGGGAAACTATTGTTCGCTCATGGGGCTCAGTTCAGCTTTGGTCCCACTCATATATTAAAATGTAATCTTAGCTTCCATTTTTTAATGTCTTTTATTCTTAACTGACTCGAATGTTCGTGCAGTAAGTGGGCCTATCTCTTCCAATGCTTCTGGCTTTATGTTCTCACTCCGGGGCTGATTCACAGAACTAACTTGAGACAAAATCCTAAACTTACTACTTTTGGTATTCACAGAAGTTAGGATTTTGTCTTAAATTTGTCTTAATTCAAACTTAAGGCAGACTAAGACAGATTTAAGACAGACTTAAGACAAACATAAGACAGACTTAAGACAGACTTAAGACAGACTTAAGACAAACTTAAGACAAAATCCTAACTTTAGTCTGTCTTAAGTTTGTCTTAAGTTTGTCTTAAGTTTGTCTTAAGTCTGTCTTAAGTTTGTCTTAAGTCTGTCTTAAGTCTCTCTTAAGTTTGTCTTAAGACAAACTTAAGACAAAATCCTAACTTCTGTGAATACCAAAAGCAGTAAGTTGAGGATTTTGTCTTAAGTTAGTTCTGTGAATCGGGCCCTCTGTGCCTGTGTCCTGCCTGACGGCTTTGACAGGATCAGCTGCATTGCTGCTTCAGAATGTTAACCAAAATGTGGCCATTCTGGCTCGACGTATGTTTTTCAGACGTGGAAACGTCACACACTCTCGGGTATTTCTGTGCGACTGTAAGCTTTAGGAACAATATATAATTACAGCCTAAATAAATATAGAACCTCTATTGACCTTGTGGGCATCTGATGAAAACCTGTTTTACGGGACGCCTCCTTGCAGCTTGCTCCGCGCCCCTACCACGCACATTGAAATAAATCAACAAGCATTGGCATAGCCGAGAGGTCTCGCTTTTAGGACCTTATAAATGTTTAGCCATGCAACACTTGATGTTGTTGCACCAAGGATATTGTGCTGGATAACTAAACACTTATAAGGTCCCAAAGGCGAGACCTATTGGCTATGCCAATGCTTGTTTCAGCTATGCTGCTGCATGGACTCCTCGTGTCTTGGGAAGTGCCCCTCCATTTGCCACGGCCTACGCTGACTTCTTGGCTTTTGTAACAGGTGTACCACGGTCAGGGAGGGCTTCCCTCTGGTCGCCCGCCTTCTCAAGGGGAGTGTGCCCTCTGCCAAATTTGCACCTGAAAAAGGGAGACCTGAGCGCTTTGCTAGGCAACATCCCTGACGCCAGGCCTGAACGAGCTCGCAACGAAGCCGCGCAGACAGCTTTGGTTCTATTCTAATTTGTTACCAGGCTATGAAGGGTTCTAATACTCAGGCCCATCAAGCAGTGGCTTTCATGGGGGAATCGATTAAAAAAGTTCTAGAAGAGGAACTTAGGTCCGCTGTAAGAGAGGTGGTGGACGCCACACTGGCTAAGAGGCCGAGGGACACCCCAGCTGAGGTAAATTATCTTTCCCTCTGAGATGGGGTGTCCCCTTTTACCTCTGAACCCTGTGTTGGGGGAAAGGTTAAGCCACATCTATGGCACAGGTAGCCTTTGCACTACAATAGAGTCTGATGATCCTAGCAGCCAAAAGTAAGGGGCTCCTTGATGGGGCACAAAGAAAAGTTGCCTTTAGTGGCATGTTTGATAAGAGTGACCTTCCTGTCACAAAAAGAGTTTCGAGACAAGTTGAATTCTACTAAGGATCAGAGGTTGCTGGCATCTATGGAGGGGGGGGGCTGGGCACGCGGGCACATAAAATAAAAACATTAGAAAAAGAAGCACCTTCCTTGCATGTCGTTGATCCTGTCCTCTTCTTTCTCCAGTGCAGGGCTGCGAGCACGAACCAACTCCCTTGCCCAATCCTGGCGCAGCTCACATGCAGCATGTGAGCAGCGCCCTGATTGGAGAGAGCGGCCTCACTTGGAGCATGTGAGCAGCGCCCTGATTGGAGAGAGCGGCCTCACTTGGAGCATGTGAGTAGCACCCTGATTGGAGAGAGCGGCCTCACATGGCGCTCCACAGCTTACTGGAGGCCTGCACTTACTCTAAACCCAGCTGTCTTGAGACCGCTGGGCTGAGAGGCTTAAAGTGCGCATGTCTGACTGGCCATCACAAGATGGCTGGCCGGCAAAAGAGACTTGCAGGCTTTAAACAGTGCAAAGGCAGCCCTCTGCCCACCATCCCTCCCTGCTGTCACTCTGCAAGTCCCTCTCCGTCCTGACACTCGGTTCGGGACAGGAAGATGAAAAATAAAATGCAATAAATTCCCCTTTTATTTTTCATTATTAAGAGGGTGCTTTAAGGGTCCTTTAAGCGGGGCCACGCCCCTCAGCTCTGACGCAGAAGCCTTCCCTGGTGAGGATAACAATGATTATGACAACATGGCATGGGATGAGTATATTTCAGATCCACAAGACACGGGTGAGTTGTTGGGTAGCCTATATGAGGACTTGGAGCATTCCTCTAGCTCCAGTGAGATAAAAGACCCCTTCGGGGGAGAGCTGTTCAGCACTGCAATGAGGAAGCGTCTGTGCAGCGCAGAGTGGGGGCCAATGCGTTGGCAAATACTTACGCTACTGGGTTAGGAAGCCTCTTGATATGGAAACCCGCTCTTTGATTCGGACGGAGTGTCCCAGACCCTCTATGGAAGAGAACATTATAACACCCCAAACTTGGAACCAGAGCTGATAACGTTTTTGTTCAAATTTGGGAAATACTGGAGAAAAGGAATTGAAAAACACCTTAAATAATGTCAGGACAAGTTCCTTGATGTCCTGGGTCTGCTTACCTGTATCTTAGATATGGCAGAGGAGGCCAGAGGGAAGTGCGGCAGAGTCAATTTGGATGCGTTGGGAGGTTGAACACAAATTGCCATCTGCATGTTACGTAACACCAATGCGAGCCCAATAACTGAGAGGTGGAAAGCCATACTGATGCAAATGAACCCTAAACTGGCTGATCTGGCCACTATGGAGGGCATGAGAGATTCCAAGGGACTTCTCTTTGGTGAAAGCTTTGTAAAGTCATTGGGAGAATACGTTTTGACTTTCACTGCTTTCAGTAAGGCTCAGACCCGTATGCGAAGAGTATTCGGCTCCGGGCTGTTTTGGATGGGCTGACAGGAGGGCACTGGCTGCCGGCCACGGTGCTTTCAGGTCCCAGTCTTACACAGGAGCCAAGAAATTATGGCAGCTGTGGCAGAGGGTATCGCCGATATACAGACGTCTGCCCTCAGGGACGGAGCAACTCGAGAAACCGCGGGGGGAGATCTCGATCTTCAGGCTCTGGATCACAAGCTGAGATGTGTTGGTTCTTCTCAAGTAAAGGTCGAGGGAAGGTTGAGATTCTTCACCCACAATTGAGAGTACATCACAAGGGACTCCTGGGTTTTAGAAACTGTGCAAGGCTTCAAGATAGATTTTGGGATTAACCAATACAAATCGGACAATTCTTATATTTATCTTTAGATGCAGATAAGTTGTAGCTGATAGTTGCATACATGCCCAAATGTAGGGTCATTGATTCGGGTTCCAGATCAGGAAAGATCAGGAGGTTTTGTGAGTACAGTGTTCCTTATAAAGAAAAAGGACAACGGATGTCGTCCTGTTGTAAATTTAAGGGAGTTGAACAATTTCCTGATCTATAGCCATTTCAAGATGGAGGGATCCATCTGTTGAGGGACATTTCACAGTCAGGAGATTGGTTATTGAAGTTAGACCTCAAGCACGCACACTTTACAATACCCATGGACAGGAACAGTGTCCATGGGGAAACTGTGTTTCTGATGGATACGTGTCCGATACCAGTTCCTTTGTCTCCCCTTCGAGCTGTCCTAGGCTCTGTGATGTTGGTGCTGCATCCTGTAGTGGCATTTCTCAGACTGAGAGGAGTGTGGCTAATTATTTATTTGGATGACATTTTGATAATGTTGCAGGACAGGTTAGAACTTTGAGAACATTTGGCTTGGCCAAACGAGTTACTGGATAGCATAGGCTTCATAGTGACGTTTCTCTTGGGTGCGTAGAAGGAGATTCTTTTGTTGAGGTATTGAGGTTCGGTGTTATGGAGGGATTTGTAGGCTTGAGTGAGCAGCTTGAAGGTCACTCTCTTTTTGACGGGGAGCCAGTGGAGGTCTCGTAGGTGCTGTGTGATGTCGTCTTGTCGTGGGATGCCGAGGACGAGTCTAGCTGCGGCATTCTGGATGGTCTGGATTTCGAGGAGTAGAGATTTGTTGATTCCGGCATGGAGGACATTGCTGTAGTCCAGTCTGCTGGTTATGTGATGCCTGGGTAATGGCCTTTCTGGATTCAGGGGGCTCTTGCAGAGAGACAAGCCGAGAATCCCGAAGGTATTAATACACGTGGAAGATACGGTGTTGACCTGTCGGTTCATGGTGAGGGAGTAGTCAAGTATGGTGCCGAGATTGCAGGCATGGTTCTTGGGTGTGGGAGGATTGCCAAGGGGGGTAGGCCACCAGGTTTTGTCCCACACAGAGGGGATGGATCCGAGGACTAGGACTTCGGTTTTCTCTGAACTGAGCTTCAGGCAGTTGTTGCTCATCCAGGATGCAGTGTCCTCCATTCCGTCCTGGAAACTGTGTCTGGTGATGTCGGGGTCCTTGGTGAGGGAGAGGATGAGTCGGATGTCGTCAGCTTAGTATACTATGCTGAGTCCGTGCTTTCTGATGATGGTAGCGAGGGGGCCATGTACATGTTGAAGAGCGTGGGACTGAGTGATGATCCTTGGGGTACTCCGCAGCTGATCTCTGTGGGTTCAGAGAGAAAGGGTGGAAGTCTAAATCTTTGAGTTTGGCTGGTGAGAAGGAAGCGGATCCAGTCTCGGGCAGTTCCCTCTATGCCTGCGGTTAGTGTGCAGTGGGAGACGGTGTCGAAGGCTGCTGAGTCTTGGTAGAGCAGAGTGTGGATGTCATCTGTGGTGGCTAGAAGGGCGGTCTCGGTACAGTGGTTGCTGCGGAATCTGGATTGGGAAGTGTTGAGGATCAAATTGGATTCTTTGAAGTTCATGAGCTGGTTGTTGACGATCTTCTTAGTGACTTTGGCTGTGAAGGGGAAGAGAGAGATAGGTCTGTAGTTCTTGAGGTACGTTGGGTCTTCGGAGGGCTTCTTGAGGAGGGGCTTGACTTCTGTGTGTTTTCAGGCGTCAGGGAACATGCCTGTTTCGAGGGTGCAGTTGATAGTACGTCGTAGTTCGGGTGCTATGGTGGAGACCGCTCTGTGGAAGATGTGCGACGGGCACGGGTCGGTGGAGCTCCTGAATGTATGCTCCTCATGATCTTTGCGGTATCTTCTGTAGTGACAGGGGTCCAGGCGGTGATGCTAGGTTGGGTAGAGTTGCCGCTGCTGGGGGTAGTGTTGGTGCCTTGGTTCCGTTCATCAAAGTTGTGGAAGAGCATCCTGATATTGTGTAAGCATGGGCGAAATTTGAGAATTCGCGGTTCGCGAATTCGTGCGAAAGCGAACTCGCAATACGCAAAATCCGCGAATTCGAGCGAATTTGCTTTTTTTGCCCGTTTGCGAGGGTTTTTGCCAGTTCGCAAGGGTTTTTTACAAGTTCGGGAACGCGAACTTACTTGTGCAGTCGCAACGGTCGCGACCATGTTGTTTCTACTTGTCCAGTCTGTTTGCGACCCTGTGGTTCATCGCAGCCGCCCTCCGGTTCATCACTGCCACCCTCTGCTTCACCAATGCCACCCACTGGTTTGCCACTGCCACTCTCTGGTTCATCACTGCCACCCTCTGGTTCATTACTGCCACCC
This sequence comes from Lissotriton vulgaris, assembly GCF_964263255.1. NCBI lineage: Eukaryota > Metazoa > Chordata > Amphibia > Caudata > Salamandridae > Lissotriton > Lissotriton vulgaris. Next base: position 324,381,815 of record NC_141686.1, read on the forward strand.
TCTGGTTCACCACTGCCACCCTCTGGATCACCACTGCCACCCTCTGGATCATCACTGCCACCCTCTGGTTCATCACTGCCACCCTCTGGTTCAAGGCTGCTACCCTCTGGTTGATCACTGCCATCCTCTGGTTCATCCTGCCACCCTCTGGTTCATCACTGCAACCCTCTGGTTCTGCAATGCCACCCTCTGGTTCACCAGTGCCACCCTCTGGTTGATCACTGCCACCCTCTGGTTGATCACTGCCACCCTCTGGTTCAAGACTGCCACCCTCTGGTTGATCACTGCCATCCTCTGGTTCATCACAGCACCCTCTGGTTCACCACTGCCACCCTCTGGATCATCACTGCCACCCTCTGGTTCATCCCTTCCACCCTCTGGTTCATCACTGCCACCCTCTGGTTCATCACTGCCACCCTCTGGTTCATCACTGCCACCCTCTGGTTCATCTCTGCCACCCTCTGGTTCATCACTGCCACCCTCTGGTTCATCACAGCACACTCTGGTTCACCACTGTAGATTATGGGGGGAAAGCACACCTGCCCAGCCTCAACTGAGATGAATTAATTTGGGGCTGGTTAATGTGCCACTGAATTTGAGCTTTAAGTCTGGCACTTGCTTCCTTAGCTGCAAGTACTTCCTGTTGCAGTTTAATTTTTTTTACAGGAGCATTGTGCCATACTTGTAAGTATTCTCTGATCCTGCTTTGAGGGTCAGAGCATGGTCAGAGAATAGTTGCAAGTAGGTAACTGAACTTTGGAGGGGCCCCTCAGGAAGCACTACAGGGAATGGTTACAAATTAGCTTGAACTTTTGCACCTGCTAAGTGCTTTCAGTTTTGCAAAATTAGTTTTTGTGCAATTTCGCGAGATTCGCGGGGCGCGAATGCGTGCTAAATCGAACTCGCAATCAGAAAATTCATGCAAATTAGCGGATCGTTTTTTTTGCGTGTTCGCGGGGTTATGTTGCGTCTTCGCAAGCCGCTTCCAGCACACCGACCGCAAAGTTACCCATGCAGTCGTACATGGGTGCGGCCATCTTGTTCGCGTTGCGTATTTCTGGTTCCGGGCGCTATTGGCAATCTCACGTTGTGTGCGGCGAGCTATTACGATTTCGCCTGTGTTTTTGTGTGCTCGCGGGGAACTTATCGCGCGAACTTACCCACGCGGTCCTCTATGGGTGCGGCCATCTTGTTTTTTATTCATTGCTAGGGTTTTTGGGCATGCTACCTTTCGATCCATCTTACATCTTTGTAATCCTATGTTTTTCTGAACTTTTTTTGCTTTTATTTGCTTCTTATCTATCTCTACAATTTCCTACATCTATATTTTGTGTTTTTTTACTTTTTGTTACTTTATTACCTACTTTATTTCTTTCGCTCTTTCTCTTACTTTTTTTTCACACCTCTTCTTCTTTCCTTTTCTTTGTGCCCAAGACCATGGCAAAGGGAGCCGACAAGGGCAAGGGGAAGGGCCCAGCACCCCGTACCCAGCTCCCTGGCGGGCGTTTGAGGGGGGAGCTAGTCCAGGCCAGGGAGATCTTCTCTGCGGTGGAGGTGGTCGCCTCAATGGTGTTTGTGCAAGTCCACCTCCCTAAGACCGTGGCAGCAAGTGGGCGGATTGCTTCCGGTTACGGCCTCCGGGAGCATCGCCAGTGTGGGAGAAGGTGTGGCGGCGCATGTGGAAGGAGTCTGGGGTCCGGCGCACCTACCAGCAAGTGACGCACCAGTGGACTGACATCCTGGACCGGGAGCATGATAAGCTCGGCCTGCTAGGATTGGAGATCTCTGGCCTTGGTAAGTAGCTATTTAATAACGACTTTTTTTTCTTTTGCTCTGTTATATTGCTAATCTATTTCTTTCCTGAAGAGTACGAATGCTGCTGATTCGATTACATTGCAGGTAAATTAATCTTTAAATAGCTTCTGTCATTGCAGGTGCTCGCCTGGTTATTGGCGTTGCTACTCTGCTTACTTGTTTGCAACTTTTTAGTCATTTGAGAGCATTACTGCGTAATGCTAGAGACAGTAGACTCAAGTCTAGTCCTTCTTTGTACTCCTGCTGCTGCCACTTTGAAGAGATAGTGGTGGATTGATACGTTGAGTATATTATTTATTACTTGTTTAGGACATTTGTTAGTGGTCTGCAATCATGATGACGGACTGTGTCTGTCACGCGAAGTCTCGTGCTGCTGAGTGATGGCAGTCGTACTAGAACCTTTTTGTTGTTGGTAAATGTAAATGTAAATTGATACTTGTATAGCGCACTACTCACCCGCAAGGGTCTCAAGGCGCTTGTACGAATACCGCTGTGGAACCCATCCGGCTTTCCCTGTGAGGCGTCCACTCCTGGGCACCCCCAAGGTGGAGGCCAGTCATCCTTAGCGTTGTGGGGCCGTTGTGGAGATTAAGCAAGCTATTGCCCAGAGTTGCAGAGTGGGACTCCATGATTGGAATAGGCACCGAGGCGAGAATTATCAGGTCCGTGGAATTTTGAGCCCAAGACCCGCCGAGGCGGGGAATTGAACCCTGGTCCCGGGTTAGACCTCTGCATCAGGGTCTGCCGCTCTAATCATTGAGCCACACTTCTCCACCTGGTTGGTGTAGTTAGTGAATTACATAACTTTCCTAATAGACGGTCTGCGAATCCTGCAATACTCTACTACTATCCTCCTAGTTGACCAGATCAGATGCAATTGTTGTTAATTTGTTTCCCCGACATAATTTTAGATTGTGTTCAAAGAAATCAAATATTTCCCAAAAAACAATCATCCATGTTGTGTTTCTTTATTTCATGTTCACCAGAAGCTCGCAGGGGCAAGGCGGCGAGGGCGACTGAAACTCCGGTGGAAGAAGGTGGACAGGATCAGTCCCTTGCAGGCTCTTCTGCTGGCCCCAGTAAGTTGTTTTATTGTTATATTAATACTTATACTTCCCTAACTTTTACAGCTCCTATTCATTACACACTGTTTCCTAATAATTCTATGTTTTACAAAATAGTCTTTGATCTTCTTCTAATGTAGACTTCTTTTTATATTCTTATCCTGCCGCTACCATCACTTCTACTGTTTACGATTATGAGTCAGTCTGTGTAGGTAGCTAAGCTTGCCAAGTCGGCAAACGGTGTGAAACAAAACTCTGATCCAGCGATAGCTCTAGGCACTGAGTGCAGTCCTCTGGGTTGCACAGATACCTGTTGTATCAATTACGTTTGGATCTTGGTCCTAATTGGAGGTTTAGGTTCTTCCTCCTATCTGGGGCACCGTCAAAATAGTGGTTAGAAATTATAAATAACGTCAAACACGCCAGTTGTGGATCGACAATCAAAAAACCTGGTCCGTTATCTTCAAAATGTTATACTGTGTTTGCTACTTGCTGGTGTTACTGATGCTGGTGTTACTGAGTGTCAACTTTCTGTTGAATTATTTTGACTTTATGTTAAAGACTATTGGCTACAGTATTTTTCTTTCTTTCTTCATAGATGCTACTCCAAAAAAGCTCACCCGCAAGGAAATGGGTGGCCTGGCCAAGCCTCGTAAGCTGGAGGCTATTTGTGCCGAGTATCGGCGGTTGTGGGCTCGGGAGCATGAGGACACATCAACATCAACCAGTACATCCTCCTCCACTGCCCCCGGGTCCACCAGCCACAAGCCTCCAGCAAAACAAAGCCGTGGCCCGACAGCCTCCCGCCGCCGCTGCATAGCAGCAAAAACAACAGCTGCCCCCCCCCCAGAGCCTGGATGGCACGTGTGCGCCGCCTCCGAAAGTGAGTGGACTACCTGGAGTGGTTGGGTGAAAAACATCAGCGCCAGCTCCGGGACCTCCGCAAAGACCTGCGGGACGTGCAGCACCAGCTGTCCACACTACGCCACCGGAGGAAGTGACTGTCCCTTGCCCCTTTTTTAAAGACTGTTAGGGGTGGGAATTGGGTTTTTGGGAAAGGGGACTTTTTGATTTTTGGACATTGGTTTGGTTAGTGCGGGGGGTGAGTTGGGGTAATTTATTTTATTTTTGTGACAACAACATCCATAATTTATATTTCTTAGTAATTATATTTTTCATACCAAAACACAGTATACGCGCTCATATTATTTTGTGTGGGGGTTGGCGGTGGTTACTGGACGTTTGGTTTTTCAAACTTACCAGCATGAATGAAACATCTTGTCCTGGTATGTTCCAAAATGCAAGTAAATGTAAATGTAAATGTATAGGCATTTATATAGCGCACTACTTACCCGTAGGGTCCCAGGGCGCTTCGACCACTGCGAAACCCTTCCTGGCTTCCCTGAGAGATGGTCCCTATTGGGTATCTCCAGGGTGAGACCAGGCATCCCCGGCGGTCTGGTGGGGCTGTTAGTGAAGATGAGGCAAGCTAATGCCCAGAGTTGCCGAGTGTGATCGCTGATCAGAGTGGGCACCGAGGCGAGAGAATTATCGAGCCCGCTGACCCTGGTCCAGAAACCTGCCGCGCCGGGAATCGAACCCCGGTCCCGGGCCGTCCTCTGCTCTCGGGTCTGCCGCCTCTAACCAGTGAGCCACACTACTTCACTGCTCTCGGGTCTGCCGCCTCTAACCAGTGAGCCACACTACTTCAAGTAACCGAGTTAGTCAATTCAGTAGCCCTACTACTGTACTTTACTAGTAGTACTGTCAGTCTCTGCTCTCCTCCCAACTTAGTCCTAGCCAATTATTCAACTACCTCTCCAATATGCTTATCTTACCTGTGATTCGTGAATCACGGTTGGTGAATAAGGTTGGTTGTTGACTTGAATCCTCGACGGATGCAATATCATTGTTGTGCTGGTAGCAGTAGTGGTACACACTGGCAGTATCACCATATGAAAAAAAGGAAATGAAACATTGAGGGGGCTGAGCGTAGCATTAGAAACAGTACATTAGATAGTACGGTAGAGAACAGTGCCCTAAATTGTAGCCTAAACAGTGTTAAATTAATGTAAATATAAGTAGTAGTTGCGTGGAGTTGGAATGCTATAAGAAATTAGGCAAAGGACACGTCATCAACGTAACATAAGCATTAAGCATTTGATTGTTCACGTCGTGTAGGAGGAGGATGTTCTTATCAATCCACGGTGGCGCACATGAACTTCTGATTGTAATGATTTTGGCTGCTTTGACCTTATCCTCCCCAGCAAGTGTGTGGAATTTATTGTTGTTGTCAGTCACACCACAATGAAATACCACACAGCCCAGTGGAAGAGGGTTAGGGTTTGAAAATTGGATGGGAATGGGTTTTTTTGTGAAAGTTTGGTAGAGAGGAAAAAATCACAGCATGGACAGTCAAACAACAAATGAAGAGAAACAAAGCTTTGGATTTGAAGATATAGATAAATATTTAAAGGGACATAAAGGAAGTGCACTACTGCATGCCAGAAGTTGTTTACTAAATGGATGGTTAGGTTACTGCAAAGTAGCACTACTACTTACTGCAACTTACTAGTAACTACGAAGAAACACGTTGAGAGTACAGGGCTGCAGTCATTACGCAATTTCACTTGCCTCTCTGCCCTCAGAGAGAATAAACACTTTGAACATTAAATTACTGTTAAACATAGCAAAAACATAGCAAATTTAGAAGCAGAGAGCAAAGAAATGCACAGTCACACTCATAGAAGTTCCCAGCAATAACATTACTTAAAAGATAAGTAGAAAAGAATGGATACTGTTACTGTATGTTGTTGTACTTGTCCTGTTGAATTTAGGAAGTTGTATGCATCAAGCCATTCCTCTTATTTGCGGTACTCCTCCGTTCCATCTGACGCTCCGTCGATTAATGTTGGTGACCAGAAGACATCCTGTCCACTACCTGTCTGGCAAATGCTGAAATGCGAGTCCCTAATGTGAAGCCTGACTTCATCCTTTTTTCCATTGCACAGGGTGAAAGCCGCCCTGTAAATGTTGAGGCAAAAACAGGAAGTGATATTAAAACACCTCTGAGAAAAAAATATAAGGTACAGTGTAGTGCAAAAAGTCACACTTTCAGTTTCAGAATCAACAGTACAATAGGGCGTACTCTGAGTCTCCTTTTGAAGGATAAATAAGTATGGGCAAATTTTGCGGATCTTTCCCCTCAAGCTAGGTGTAGTGTAAACTGCGATTTTAGAACAAAATTAGACCTTCCCAACAGTGCTCCCAGACCCTTAAACACAGACGCTAAAATGTAGAATACCCCCAATCAGACCACAAAAAACGTGCAATACTGCTACCTGTCTGAGGCCTTGTGGAAAATGGTGACAAAACGTACTTTGAAAGTAAAGTAGGCCCAAATCTCCCCTTTCCCACCATGGATTTTCTTCAAACCACTTCCAACTAAAATTAGACATTTCTCGACAAGTGCTCCAAGAGTAGACCCCAGAACCCAGTTGGCAAAATCTCGAACACCCCCAAACACATGCAATACTGATAACCCTAACAAGCCCTAAGTTAAAAATAGTGTCAAACGCTTTCTTCAACTAGGCCCTAACTCCCCTTTGCCACCATGGATTTTCGTCAAACCTCTTGCAATCAAAAGTTTCCATACCCAGCGTTGCTCCAAGACCCCAAAACCCACCCACAAACACCAGGAACCCCCCCAAACAGCCCCCCGAAAACGCTAAAGTGAGCAAAATGCATGAAAATGGAAAACCTTTTTCACCTTCGATTTTCTCCAATCCACTTTTATCCGGTTTTAGACCTTCACAGCAATGCCCCCAGACCCGTCAACCCAGGCAGAAACAAGTTTAACCCCCCCAAACTGCCAAAAAGGAAAAATGGAAAAATGGGCACTACGTCAAATTTTTGCATATTTCCCAGATCACTCCGTGCGCGATCTGCAGCTAGGCCCTAACTCCCCCTTGCCACCATGGATTTTCGGCAAACCTCTTGCAATCAAAAGTATTCATACCCAGCATTGCTCCAAGACCCCAAAACCCTCCCACAAACACCAGGAACCCCCCCAAACAGCCCCCCAAAAACGCTAAAGTGAGCGAAATGCCTGAAAATGGAAAAACTTTTTCACCTCCGATTTTCTCCAAACCACTTTTATCCGGTATTAGACCTTCACAGCAATGCCCTCAGACCCGTCAACCCAGGCGGAAACAAGTTTAACCCCCCCAAACAGCCAAAAAGCAAAACCGCAAAAAGTGAGACTTGGCACATTTGGGGCCTACCTGGAATTCAGTCCAAATGCGCTGTGCAGCTAGGCCCTAACTCCCCTTTTCCACCATGGATTTCCTGAAAAACAAATGCAATCAACATTAGACTGTGCCAGCTGTGCTCCCAGACCCCAAAACCCACCCACAAAAACCTGGAAGCCCCCCAAACAGCGCCCCAAACACAGGCAAGTGAGCAAAAACGTTAAAACTTTTTGGGCATGGATTTGGTCCAAAACACTTGATTCCGATATTAAACCTTCCGAGCTATGCCCCCAGACCCCTGCAGCCACCCACCAAAAAGCAGAACACCCCCAAACAGGCAAAAAGCAAAAATGGGCCTACCTTCAATTCAGTCCAAATATGCTCTGGAGCTAGGCCCTAACTTCCCCTTTCCACCATGGATTTCCTGAAAAACAAATGCAATCAACATTAGACTGTGCCAGCAGTGCTCCCAGACCCAAAAACCCACCGACAAAAACCTGGATGCCCCCCAAACAGCACCCCAAAGACAGGCAATTGAGCAAAAACGCTAAAACTTTTTCGCCATGGATTTGGTCCAAAACACTTGATTCTGATATTAGACCTTCCGAGCTATGCCTCCAGACACCTGCAGCCACCCGCCAAAAATCAGAACACACCCAAACAGGCAAAAAGCAACAAGCATTGGAAATGCAATAGGTCTCGCATTAGAAAAGTTGGAGCTATTGGTCTTGTAAATGATTTTTTTTAATTTATGTGTTGTTTTTGAAAATAGCTAAATTAATAGCTTTGTCATTTACAATGCCAAGAGTTATAACTTTTGCAAATGTGACACCTATAGCATTTGTAATGCAACATGTTTTGTATTTACGTGACTTAGATGTATTGATATTACAAATAACAATGGCTTTTAATTTTTGTAAATAATTAATACTTAAATAATTTATTTAATTTTTAATGGGAGTAGCTTAAACGTTTGTAAATAACTTTTGTGAAGATTATGTTCAGTGTATTTTATTGTGCCAAAAATCCAAGAACATTGCATTTGCACCTACACACACACAGAGCCACACACATATAGATGTGGTGGTGGTGGATCTGGGGGATATGGTGGTGGTGGATGTGGTGGTGATGGTGATGGTGGTGGATGTGGGGGTGGATGTGGTGGTGGATGTGGTGGTGGATGTGGTGGTGGTGGTGGATGTGGTGGTGATGTGGTGGATGTGGTGGTTGTGGATGTGGTGAAAGTGGTGGTGGATGTGGTGGTGGAAGTGCTGGTGGTGGGTGTGGTGGATGTGGTGGTGGTGGGACGGTGGTGGATGAGGTTGCGGATGTGCTGGTGGATGTGGTGGTGGATGTGGTGGTGGTGGTGGATGCTGTGGTGGATGCGGTGGATGTGGATGCGGTGGATGTGGTGGTGGTGGATGCGGTGGTGGATGAGGTGGCGGATGTGCTGGTGGATGTGGTGGTGGTGGATGTGGTGGTGGTGGATGCGGTGGTGTATGCGGTGGTGGATGTGGTGGTGGATGTGGATGCGGTGGATGTGGTGGTGGTGGTGGATGTGGTGGTGGTGGATGTGGTGGTGGATGTGGCGGTGGTGGATGTGGTGGTGGTGAATGTGGTGGTGGTGGTGGATGTGGTGGTGGATGCGGTGGTGGTGGATGTGGTGGTGGATGCGGTGGTGGATGTGGCGGTGGATATCATGGTGGATGTGGATGTGATGGTGGATGTGGTGGTGGTGGATGCGTTGGTGGATGTGGTGGTGATGGTGGATGTGGTGGTGGATGTGGTGGTGGTAGATGTGGTGGTGGTGGATGTGGCGGTGGTGGATGTGGTGGTGGTGGATGTGGTGGATGTGGCGGTGGTGGATGTGGTGGTGGGGAGAGAGTGGGCAGGGCTTCAAGTCCATACTCCAATACAGCACACCTTGCATAGCAGTGCATGGGCTGACCAGGCTCGACCTATTAAATGAAATTAGAAGAGAGAAGTACGTTGGGAGTAGATAACAAAGGAGTAAAGGGAAGAAAAGTCGGGAGAAAGAATGATTTACGAAGAAGGAGGGCAACATAATGATTCAAAATTAAAAGTACGGAGGATATGGAATGTGGAGGTGACAGCTGGCAGGAACAAGAGGAAAGTGAGAGATGTCTGTTTCTTTATAAATAACTTTTCGAGCTGTGGATAGAAGCATCACAGAATTTGAGTGAACGCGAACGTTGTCCCATTTTTTCAGCTCTTAGAGCGTGCACTCTTTCTCGACATTAAAGCCTTGCGGACCCTAGTGAGAGTGACTTGTTTTGGGTTTCGTTCAAAGCCACTTTGCCGCTGTCTGCATTGGCTTCACAGTACATATAGCTCAACTTTAACAACTCTGGCTAGTCCCCCAAAAATATGGCTGGTGTGCTGAAGAGTGAAGAAGGTGACGTTGTTCGTGTGCCAGCAGGAGAGGTCCGCAGTTGTGCGTCTCCTCCCTCATCATCTGGCTCCTGGAGGAGGGTTAGCGGCTCTCGTGATGTCCTCAGGCAACTGGAGGAGGGTGGGAAGAAGCCGGGGGGGGAATGAAGGGGGAGGAGAGGCAGGATGTATTTTCAAGCTTAAACAAGGGGCGGAGCGAGGGGGAGGTGTGCTGGGAGAGAGAGTGGGGAGGGGAAGAGCTGCTGGCAGAGCATCCTTGTTATGGGCGATGTGTTGCTGTAAAGTGGATTATAGGCTGATAGACTAAGAGTCGGCAGGCTGGGGAACAGATGCTGCTGGGGAACAGATGAGGGGAGGTGCTGGCGGCTGGGGAGGCAGGTGGCGGAGAGCAAGGGGCGGAGCGGGAAGAGCTGCAGAACAAAATAGTGTGTAACTTTCTTTCTTTACCGAGCAGTTTATGCAATCTCTACAAGTTGCGCTATAAGAATCTGGACAATTTTCCGCATGTCCAGCTGATGCCTGAATTCCGTGCTGTATGCGAGAGTGCTGGGGGGGAGGGGGCGGAGCGGGAAGAGCGTCGTGAGGGGAGAGAGAGTGGGGAGAGGGCGGAGCAGGAAGAGCTGCTCTCAGCAGGCCGTGTCAGTGTGGAATGCTGGCGGCTGGGGAGGCAGGGGGCGGAGAGCAAGGGGCGGAGCGAGGGGGAGGTGTGCTGGGAGAGAGAGTGGGGAGGGGAAGAGCTGCTGGCGGAGCATCCTTGTTATGGGCGCCCTCGGAAACATGCCCCGTTCTGTGAGAGGAATCGGTGTGGAGAGCAGAGGCTTCCGCCAACAGATGGGTAGGAGAGACTCAAAGCTATCGGGTAGGGGCTGTGCTGGAGGCGACTTGCAACCAAAGAAGCCGCACTGTAAGCGGTGATGCATAGGTGTATGACACAAGAGGCAAGCTGCGTCTTGAGCCTCCTTCCGCTCGAGGCAGAACAGACAGTTTCACGGAAGATAAGCAGTGCTAGAGTGCTGGGAGAGAGAGTGGGGAGGGGGCGGAACGGGAGGGGCGTCATGAGGGGAGAGAGAGTGGGGAGAGGGCGGAGCAGGAAGAGCTGCTCTTGGCAGGCTGGGGAACAGATGCTGCTGGGGAACTGATGAGGGGAGGTGCCCTGAAGAAATGCGACACGGCAGGCAGGGGAGGGGGTGGAGCGGGGGTGTGGGAGGAGTGCGGCTGAGGGAAAAGACATGCAAGGCAGGCGGCTGCGGGCATGTGCACGCGCTTTTAATGTCAATGCGCATGCGCATTGAGCTTGAATTTCACGGGCACTGCAAGGAATCGCCATCGACTTGCAAGTTGGTTAAAGTCTGTTTAAGCCCCCATAGTCTCGCAAGCTCAATGCGCATGCGCATTGACAGGCGAGACCTAAAAATGGGCTACCTTCAATTCAGTCCAAATACGCTCTGCAGCTAGGCCCTAACTCCCCTTTTCCACCATGGATTTCCTGAAAAACAAATGCAATCAACATTAGACTGTGCCAGCAGTGCTCCCAGACCCCAAAACCCACCCCAAAAAACCTAAAAGCCCCCCAAACAGCACCCCAAAGACAGGCAAGTGAGCAAAAACGCTAACACTTTTTCACCATGGATTTGCTCCAAAACACTTGATTCCGATATTAGACCTTCCGAGCTATGCTCCCAGACCTCTGCAGCCACCCTAAAAAAAGCAGAACACCCCTAAACAGGAAAAAGCAAAAATGCAAAAACTCATACTTAGAAAGTTTTCAGCCAACCAGTCAACATCGGTCCAAACGCGCTCTGCAGCTAGGCCCTAACTCCTCTTTCCCACCATGGATTTTCTTCACATCACTTCCAATAAAAAATATGCTATCCCAGCATTGCTCCCAGACCCCCACACCCTCCCCCACAAATCTAGAACACCCCCAAACAGCCCCCCAAAAACATGCAATACTGGTATATTCAAAACATGGCAAATTGCGCTGTTCACAAAACATTACTGTTTTTAGCACTTCCACTACTTTGATCCTCTTGAAACTCACCTGGACAGTCACTTGTTCCAGCGATTCACAAGAATCTCAGCAAGGCAAAACAAAATCGAACCACTGCGCTCTCTGAAGAAGAAGAAGAAGAAGAAGAAGAAGGTCTACGACTAGTTTCCACTTAGTTTTCACCCAAACACACGCGCCTGCAAAACACCCAAAAAGGCCAAAATCCTGCCAATTCTGGACCAAAGAACACCAAACCCCCCTAAAACATTGCCAACATCATTAAGAACGAGCCTGCATCGGGCCCGAGCCCTAGAATCAGCGTGAACCATACCAACTTAAACTCAAAAACCCTAGTAAATCGCACTGAACCCTAAACCGTAGAAATGCTTTGTCTGTCGGTGTCAAAGAGCCTAGGTATGCTACATCAGGAGGATGCTTCACTCAGTGGTGCCTGCCTTGACCGTCTGCATGACCCTGATGCAAGCCTGAGCCAGAAATCTGTTCCGCTCAAGAATTTGCGATTTTTCTGTACTTTCGCGAGATTTGCGAAATACCGAAAAACAGCAAATTTTGCAAACATAACGGATGTTTGGCCCAAGCTTGAGGCAGTGCCATGCAGAGGGTCAAGGCAGGCACCACTGAGTGAGGCAACCTGATGTAGCATACCTAGGCTCTTTGTCAGACAGACAAAGCATATCTAAGTGTATGCAGCAAGCCACATAGCCCTAATTTTACATGAACTGCTGTCTGGAGTGGACTCTGCCTGGCATAACAACAACAGTACACTGCCTCGCCCTCGACCAAAACATACCACGAAAAGACAGACATGTAGTCCTGCTGTAGTAGTTGTTGTAGACTGGTTTACCTGTTTGCCACTCACAAATTGGCCATAGTTCTTCCGTAAATCGACGCTGATGATCCATCCATCCCAGTGAGTGACTGTAAAGAAAAAATATATATTATTTCATCAATCATCATGGTATATTGGCAAGTGAGTCCGCTCCAAGGACATTTTGCATATTTTGTGAAATGCAATATAGTGGCCCCTGAATTTGAAGTACAATTTTAATTAAACAAGGTAAAAAAAAAGAGTAGTTGACATGAGTTACAATTACTGCGTGAAAGATTAAATAATAACTAAGACAAGACATATGAATCATCATTTCATGCACAAAAAACAAACAGCAATTGGTTTCATCAGAGCCAGACAGCCATTCCTGGCCAGTGCATGCCATCTTCTCAATTATTCATCACCTGTTCTACTTTTTGTCCGCATCTTGTTTGGAAAGTGAGGGCCCACAGGGCAGCCTCTCTTGTCAATATCAAATGTAACTCTGTCAGCAATCAGCAAGCATGTAGTCAGTCAGTAATTTCAGTCCCACTTGAGGGGACTCGTCGTAATCCATCCATCTGCCTTGATGGAAATGGACAGGGGGAGTCTGGAAGAGGAGTATAAAGGAGTATGATTGGGTTGTGAACTTGTGAACCTCAGGAATGCAGACTGCGGCACCTTCAAATCAATAAGGAATATGAGATGAAGACAGTGCTGCTGATGGACTTGTTGTGATTAGGCGATTAGAGTTTTGTTGTGGTAAAAGTTGCAAAACAAAGAAAGACACACAGGAATAAAAGTGAATAAGGATGAAAAAAAGGAAGTCATTTTCAGGGCTCGGTGTCAGGGAAGTAGAGCTCGTCCTCCAACTCCATGAATTGAGATGGGAGTAGGTCAGGTAACAGAGAAGAACTTTCGTCACCTAAGTTGGTGTCCTCTTCTTCCTGCGTGCATTCACGTACTTTGTAATCTGGTGGAATCAAGTGCTTTATTCATCTTGATCAGTGTTAAACTCTTCACATTTTTGGATGAGAGGCGGGTCCTTTTTGAAGTTACAATGGCACCAGCAGCACTGAAAACACGTTCAGAAGACACGCTTGCGAGTGGGCAAGACAAATAATTTATAGCAAGGTTGGTGATCAGTGGCCATAGAGCCATTTTCCTGTACCAATACAGCAATGGGTTTGTATTAAAAAAAAGACCTGTGTTGGCTCATCCAGATAGGCCTGCACCATCAACTCAAGGTTCTCCACGGTTGCTCCACTTTGCGTACCATCTGTGGCCTTATCAGCACTGAAACGAACAAACCCTTGATGAGTTAGCCAATCCGCTTCTGACAATATTATGGGTGGGCCTGGTGCAGGTAAGGATGATGATAGGGTTGCTGCTGGTGTCGTTAATGGCTAGGAGGGAAAGTTACTCCCTTCCCCCACAGATTCAGTAGTGGAACTTGACGCTGGATCGCCTGCTGATTCAGTTGGACTTCTGACGGCTCCTTGAATTTTCTGCCGATCTTTTTCGAACTGACTGGCTGACACAGCTATCCAATGTTTGTACTTTGAAACATCTGCCTCATCAAAAGGAATAAATACTTTGCTGTCCACTGCCTTTTTGTACCGTGGATCCAGAATAGTGGCACAAATGTAATGTTGTTCTGTATGTATCTTTTGAAGCCTTTCATTGGCAACTAGGCGGCTTAATAAGTTCTCCGCCAACAGATATGCAGCTTGCTTTCCACCATCATCTCTCAACGGTGAAGACACCACCTTCAGTTGGAGCTTTAGCATGCGCAACAATGGGATAGCTTTGCTCAAAGAACAGTCCTCCCTGCTGACTTCACGCGTGAAGACCTCAAAAGGACGAAGCATGTCTGTCAGGCTTTTAACTAGCTGCCATTCCTCCAACTCTAGCCTCATGTCATTAATAGCAGAACCTACTGTAAAGATATAGTCATTGATTACCATGCACTGCTCAAACAGACACTCAAGCAGGTAAGGTTGAGTTCCAACGTGTTGCCACCTCCTGGAGAAGTCCTTTGACTGGCACTTTACGTACATGTTGAATGCTCCTCAGCTGCTTCCGGGCTTTAAAAGAATGGCTGAAATGTGTGCAGATTCTTCGGCAGGTAGACAGTAACTTCTTTATTTGGTTTTCAGTTTTCAATAAATCTCGAACAACCAGGTTTATACACTGCGCCAAACACGGCACTCTGAAATATTCACCGTCCTGCATGGCCTTAACTATATTACTGCCATTATCCGTGGAAACATAACCAACTATGCGATTTCTTGGTTGCAGCCATTCAGAGACCTTACTGTTAAACTCATCCAAAATGTTTTTTGCAGTATGAGTTTTCTCCATGGCAAACATGGCTAATGTTGCATGTTTCCGAGTAGCTTGAAAAACTGTGTCCAGGTCAACAACTGCACTTGACTTGTCTCTAACCCCTGCAAAAGACCCTGCAAAAGAGACCCAGTGTGCAGTGATGCACATGTAATCAAGGGCTTGGCAACTGGTCCACATGTCTGTTGTCAAGTGGATAGTGTGACCAGCACTCTTCTGCAAAGCTGCCCCAATCACCTCCAGCACATCTTGATGTAGTGCTGGAACAGCAACTCTGGCAAAATAGGACCGGTTAGATACCTTCCATTTAGGGCAGACTGTTGCCACTAATTCTAAAAACCCCACCCCTTCCACAAAAGAAAAAGGGAGAAGGTCCAGCGCTAGCATTTTAGCCAGCTTCGCGTTATACAGACGTACCATTGGGTGGTTGCGTTCAAATGGCGCCTCTGACCAGAACATTCCGCGAATGGTGGGCTGGATCATTTTACCTGATGATGATGATGATGACGCCTTCAAACCAGTTAGGCCCATTGATGTAGTTTTTTTCGCATTGGTGTCTCTCCAACACTCTTAGTGTGCCACATAGATGTTGCAGGGGTAGCGGGTGTGGGCGATACCAATGCAGTGCTGCTGCCAGTAGAACTGGGTGTACCAGAAAAAATGTCTGTCGCTACTTCACTTCCCCCCTGCACGATCAGATTCTCGTCATCATCAGATGCAATATCAAGGGATACATTTGGATTTGTTTTTCTTTGGCCTTCCTCGATCTTCCTCATGTGTGCTTCCCAAATGATAGTGTGGTGTTGCTTGAGATGACCTCTCTGGCCTCCGGTACCATAGTTGGTACCAAGCTTACCCCGACTAACGAATACTTTACAAATCGAACAAACGACCATGTTTTCCACCTTTGCTCTAACAGTAAAGAAGTCCCAAACTGGGGACTGGTGTTGTCTGCTGAAGGTGGAGGTGCTACTTTGACTTTCAATGCCAGATGAAGTGGAGGATGGGCGTGGCTAAATTCATTTCTGTTGTTCACTTACAGCACCACTACTTGAGGTCGAGCTGGATGGAGGTCCATGCCGGCCCTTCTGACTAAAAAAGATGGAAGCTGTAGGTCGTGTTGGTGTTGTAGTTAACGGTGGTAGTACCAGTGCCACGCCGCCCATATCCCGCTCAGCAGCCGTTCGGGCTAGGGGAAAATGTCTGTCTGCTGCATGCCTGCTGGGGCTGGAGTGATGGCTGTGATGACTGGGTCATCGTCAGACTGTTCATCAGCAGCAGAGACACCACTTCTTGTTCGTCGTCATCAGCCATAAGTCGAAGCTTTGCGGGAGCCTTCCTTTTAGGCTTAGCTACCTTTGTCGACTCATGGCGTGACTTACTCTCAGACTGCATTGGTGGGTTCCAATCAGCAACAAGTTCATCAGAAGGCAGGGGGCTTGAAGAAGAACTTTTAGTAGCCCTCCTTGACCTTTTTCTTGCTGGGGATCTGAAAGGCAATAGATCATCATCAGGAGGAGTGTCTTCCTCGGATGATACCTCCTCTTGAATATCAATTTCCTGATGTGCCCCTACTTCTGGAGGAACAAGCGTTGTAGGCAGTTGTGCCGCTACATGAACCTCTAGTCACACCTATCCATGCACCTGTCCATGCGCCTCTCCTTGCGGCTCTACTTTTGCCTCTCCTTGCGGCTCTCCTTGCGCCTCTCCTTGCGGCTGTACTTGCGCCTCTCCTTGCCCATGTACTTGCGCTTGTACTAGTTCCACCTGTGTTTGTGGCTTTGGTTGTTGAACACTCATCAGCTGAGTTACACCCGGCGTTGATTGGATGGTTCTTTCTTGTGATGAGCCAAGATCACTGGTCGATGGTGATTCAACAACCAAAATGGCTGCCGCAGCAGCACTCATGGTGGTCTTGGACCTAACTTGGCGTGGTGGCACTGAGCCCAATGAAGCGGAGGTGCTGCTTCCAGCTTGGTCCCCGGCAGACACCGCTGCTGCTGCAGGAGTAGTTTTTTTCCCCAAAAAAGCTGTCGGCGGGCACACCAGTCTCCGTGGTAGGTGGTGCCTCTTACTTCTTCTGCTCCTTCTTACTGGCAGTGGCACTATCAACTTTTTTCGCTGAGGCGCTACAGCCAACTTTCTTTGGGGCCATCTTCTTGAGATGTCAGAACATCAGGCCACAGTTGCACGAGTTGCAGAGTTCTCTTGTCTGTGGCCACACGTGACGTCACGTGACGTTGTGCTGCACACACCACTGCAGGACTTCTTCCTGGCACTGGTGTTTCTCTTGTGTACCTAAAAGCAATGGAAGCCAGAGGAACATCAGTTATACACCCCAAAAAGTTGAAAAACACTCAAAAATCACCACAATCCCATGCCATCCATGCCCTCAATGATGTTTAAATTTAATACACCCCAGAGAAAGACTAGGCCCATGCACCACTGAGTACCCCTGGGCATAATGGTTGAAAGCAAGGCAAACTGGGTGCAGGCCTGAGCACACTGCCTGACTTAAAAATGACCCCTTGACCCCCACCACATGGCCAGGCCCTGCCTGTACCAGGCCTAAAAATGGCTCCCACCCACATGGCCAGGCCCCAACAACACCCCAAAAAGTCGAAAAACACTCGAACATCACCATAATCCCATGCCATTAATGCCCTCAATGATGTTTAAATTCAAGACACCTCAGAGAAAGACTAGGCCCATGCACCACTGAGTACCCCTAGGCATAATGGTTGAAAGCAAGGCAAACTGGGTGCAGGCCTGAGCACACTGCCTGGCTTCAAAATGGCCCCTTTACCCCCACCACATGGCCAGGCCCTGCCTGTACCAGGCCTCAAAATGGCCCCCACCCACATGGTCAGGCCCAACAACAACCCAAAATGTCGAAAAACACTCAAATATCACCAAAATCCCATGCCATCCATGCCCTCAATGATGTTTAAATTCAAGACACCCCACAGAAAGACTAGGCCCATGCACCACTCACTACATCAGGGCCTACTGGCTAGTGAGACTTTACAGGCACCCCAAAATTTTTAAAAAATCAATATATAACAGTGAGATAAAATTCCATGACATAAATGAGAATTAAGTTAAAAAACAAATCACAGAAACAGTTGTATCATGCACCCATGACTAACCCTGGGCCTACTGGACACTGTGGCTACCCACCACAATATATATTTTGTTAAAGTTGTGAAAAAAGTTTTAGAACTGTAGTTGCCTCAATTGCAATGCCCCAAACAAACAACACCAACTTACTTGTAAAATCTCAAGTCCAAAAGTGATCCAAAGTCCAAAAAGTCCTCAAATACAAATCCAGCAGCAGTCACAGAAAGTAATCCTTCCAGCTACACAGCCAAATGAAAAGTGACCAGTACATGCACAAAGCACTGGGAGGAGCCTGCTGGACAGGAACAGGAAGTTGGAGACTCTGAGGCACTTCCTTCCTCCCACCCCACCCCAAAAAATGGACTCCTGCACCAAAAAGCACCCAAATGTCAACTCATTTTCACAAGGTTTATGCTTCCTGCGGTGGATTTCTTGTGCAGAATTGCAATTTTTGCAATTTCGGGAACGCGAGCTGTTCAAATCTCCTGCCGGAAGTCAGCTGCGCGCCATCACAGGCCTTTATGACGTACTCGCGTTGTCAAACTCTCGCCGTGCACGCGATAACGTAATTGAGTTCGAAAATCACGCAGCAAGATTGAAAATGGCGCAGCACACGCAAAACCTGGAGAAAAACAACTCGGCGGACTCAGAATCACGGTAAGTTAACGCAGCGCGCGGAATATTGTATTTTTCAAGCGCGACTAAGCAAAATAATTCGTAGCTTGCGAATTTGCGGATTATTGGGTAAATTCGCGGGATTCCCGGATCGCAAAATCGTCAAAAATCTGCAAATTCGCCCGCGAAACGGATTTTACGCCCATACTTAATATTGTGATGGAAGTAGGAGCCCAGTTTGTTGCAGAGGTCCTGGGAGGGAGGGACGTCGGAGTTTTTGTTGAGTGGTTTGGTGAATTCTTATAGGATGCTGAAGAATTCCTCAGAGTGGCGGGAGTTGGAGAGGATTCTGTCCTGGGTGAAATTCCTCTTTGTGGATCTTATGAGTTGGTGGTGTTCTGTCATAGCGGTCTTGTAGGTGGTGTGTGCTTATGAGGTTTTGCTGTTCTTCCATACTTTCTTGAGTCATCTGCTTGTATGCTTGGATTCTCGGAGGTCCGTTGTGAACCAGGTGGCTTTCGTGGTGCGCTGTCTGTTGGAGTTCTGGGGGGGGCGAGAGTGTTTAAGCAGCCGGTGATCTATCTGCGGAGTTTGTTGGCTAAAGAGTTGGCGTTGGTCGTGGTGGGTGGGAGAGCACAGTTGAGGGCGGAGTTGAGGCGCTCTTCCGTGATCTTGCTCCAGTTCCTGCGTGGGGGCATGGTGTAGACTTTTGTGCGGTTGGTTTTGAAAAGGAGATATGGATGCAGTGGTGGCCCATCCAGGAGGGATGCGTAGTGAGGCTGAAGCGAATGTTGTTTTTTCCTGCGAAGATGGGGTCGAGGGTCTGTTCTGCCTTGTGGGTGGGGTGGTGATGAGCTGTTTCAGTCCGATGTTGGCAAGGTTGTCCAGGAGGGCAATGAATTGGCATCGCTGACATTTTCAAGGTCGAAATTTAGGTCTCGGAGCAGTAAGCAGTCTATGGAGGTGAGGGCGTGGAGCGCTATGAGGTCTATGATGGTTGTGGTGAAAGTGGTGTGCAGTCCAGGAGGTCTGTAGGTGAGGGTTCTTCGTAGAGTCATTCTGGTGTTGGTCTGGATCTGGACGTGGAGGTGTTCCATGGGAGACGAGGAGCCATTCGTGCTGGCTGTAGTGAGTCGGAGGGATTTTTTTGTGTACGATGGGGTAGTCCTTCTTCTAGATCTTGTACCCATCGGGGATGGCGATTGCAATGTTGGGTGCAGAGCTGGCATTGGTCCAGGTCTGTGTGAGAAAGGCGATGTCAGCGATAGGTTGTTGAAGAGGTTCCAGATTTCTACAGCGTGTCTGTGTAGGGAGCGTACATTGAGGAGGATGCAGCTCAGGGAATTGGGCTCGCTGGTGTCCGGTGGGTTGGATGTAGCAGTGGGGATCTGGAGGTGGGTTAAGGTGCGGTGGCAGTGTCAGCAGCAGAACTGGCCTTGGATGGTGTTCGGCAGCAACAGCTGGCAGTTGTTGTTTCTTCTGGGGCTGAGTGCGTCGAGGGATGCTGAGTCATATCGGTGGGTGGTTGGAGGACCAGGGTCCCTGGCTCTGGTCACGGTCGGGTCACTGATGGGCACAGTCTGGCTTGTATTTGGCTCGCCAGTGCCTGCCATTAAGTAGGGGTTGGGGGTGGAGAGCAGCTGGGAGGCGGGAAGACTCAGGGGGAGGGGCTTCGGGGGCAGCAGCGGTGGGGAAGGGAGAGAAACCGCAAACGGCAAAGAGAGTGAAAAGAGGCACAAAGAGAGATAAAAAAGGCACAAAAAAGACAGAGAGAGGCACTAAAAGGTACAAGGAGAAAAGAAGGCACAAAAAGGCACAACGATGCACAGACAGACAAAAGGCAGCAGTGCAACAATGGAGCTGCTCAAGGGGGGTGCAGTTTCCTTGACTAAGAGGTCAGAGGTCTTGCTCTATCTAAGAACTGTGAAATATGTAAGTTGTGTGGCATTGGATGGCTTTGAAAATACATATTAGTAGCCCCCGGTCTTGTAATGAAATGGCGATTCTCAAATTAACATTTATAGAGAATCTTCATTTCTTTAAAGGTAGCTTTATCCCACCCTCCTCACCCTTGAGGAGAGGGTATAAGTAATGGTGAGCAGAATAGATGCAAAGAAATATGATGTAATATTGAAGATTGTATCGAATGTTTAATGTTTCTGCATTGACCCTTTTTTATTATCGTATATTAATTTGGAGTTCTATGGTTCCTTTCAGACAATGCTTTGTGAAGTTCGTCAACAGAAGAAGAAGTTATTTTTCTGTTTTATTGCAGCCTAAAAGAGGAGGATGTCTTGTGCTCCAGATATTTATGTATTCTGAACATTCTGTTTGCTTTGTGATGTGTTGATATTCTATAAAGAGCTGTATGTTGGGGCAGAAATAAAAGAGTATTGCATAATGGTAGCCTCAGTTGTCTTTAATGAAATCAAGATTCTCTATGCATGTTAATTTGAGAGTCGTCATTCTCCTCACATCGTTACAGCAAACTACGGTGCAGGCTACAACTTCCTCTCTCATCAGGCGGAGCTCTTCAGATATTTAAGTATATGGTAGAACACCCTACGGCAAAGGCAGGGTGGCGCAGCTAGCAGAGTGCACAGTGGGTGAAAAGAATGTGACCAATGTGATTAAAACGAACTCCAAAGTAGGTGTGCAACTTTATTCTTGTCGGCCTGGGTCGGGAATAAAAAGAGCGAAAAGACACAACAGCAGTGCTGCCCCCGTGAAGACTGGCCTTCAGGGTGTACCCTTGGGCAGTGCCACCACTGTGAAGACTGGCCTTCAGGGTGTACCCTTGGGCAGTGCTGATCCTGTGAAGACCGGCCTTCAGGGTGTACCCTTGGGCAGTGCTGCCCCTGTGAAGACTGGCCTTCAGGGTGTACCCTTGGGCAGTGCTGATCCTGTGAAGACTGGCCTTCGGGGTGTACCCTTGGGAAGTGCCACCACTGTGAAGACTGGCCTTCAGGGTGTACCCTTGGGCAGTGCCACCACTGTGTAGACTGGCCTTCAGGGTGTACCCTTGGGCAGTGCCACCACTGTGAAGACTGGCCTTCAGGGTGCGCCCTTGGGCAGTGCTGATCCTGTGAAGACTAGCCTTCAGGGTGTGCCCTTGGCAGTGCTGCCCCTGTGAAGACTGGCCTTGAGGGTGTACCCTTGGGCAGTGCTGCCCCTGTGAAGACTGGCCTTCAGGGTGTACCCTTGGGCAGTGCTGCCCCTGTGAAGACTGGCCTTCAGGGTGTACCCTTGGGCAGTGCCACCACTGTGAAGACTGGCCTTCAGGGTGCGCCCTTGGGCAGTGCTGCCCCTGTGAAGACTGGCCTGCAGGGTGCGCCCTTGGGCTGTGCTGCGCCTGTGAAGACTGGCCTGCAGGGTGCGCCCTTGGGCAGTGCTGCACCTGTGAAGACTGGCCTTCAGTGTGTACCCCTGGGCAGTGCTGCCCCTGTGAAGACTGGCCTTCAGGGTGTGCCCTTGGGCCGTGCTGCCCCTGCGAAGCCTGGCCTTCAGGGTGAACCCTTGGGCAGTGCCACCACTGTGAAGACTAGCCTTCAGGGTACGCCCTTGGGCAGTGCTGCCCCTGTGAAGACTGGCCTGCAGGGTGCGCCCTTGGGCAGTGCTGCGCCTGTGAAGACTGGCCTTCCGGCTGTACCCTTGGGCAGTGCTGCCCCTGTGAAGACTGGCCTTCCGGCTGTACCCTTAGGCAGTTCTGCCCCTGTGAAGACTGGCCTTCCGGCTGTACCCTTGGGCAGTGCTGCCCCTGTGAAGACTGGCCTTCGGGGTGTACCCTTGGGCAGTGCTGGCCCTGAGAAGACTGACCTTCTGGATGTACTCTTGGCCAGTGCTGCCCCAGTGAAGACTGGCTACTGGGTGCAGCCTTGGGCAGTGCTGGCTCTCTGATTACTGCCATCAAGTCTTTTGCGCTGTGTTTGTTTATATGTGTACGTTACACACTCTGACGCTCTATTTTCCTTCTTGCAGTGGCACAGTACACCATCACCTACTTCGACCTCCGTGGTAAGTCACCTATTGTTTCCTCTTTCACACAGTACATAGAGAAAGAAGTAGTACTGAAACTTTGCCATGTTTGCCCTCTCTGCCAGGGAAGGGCCCTGCAGCTACTGTGAAGCAGTGCAACTCCATCTATGCTGGGGTTTGCTCTGCATGTCCTCATTAGCTCTACACCGTGACATTGTGTTCCCTCGGGCCAAGGAGTAGGCCTGCTACTATAGAGAGGAGACCTATAAATATACACTATGCTAATTCACCACTAATCTTTGATGGGGTCCAGAGTAGCATGCTACTCGCCAATAAAGCGTTTCAACACCTCATCAGGGTTACAAGCGCTATATAAATGCAAACCTTTTTCCCTTTTCTACCCCTTTCCAACCCTTCTCAATCCAAATAACTGACTAACAAATCCATCACTGAAATTAATTTCACGTTACACTATACTACTTCAACACTAATCCTTATGGCTTCCAGAGTAGCGTGCTATCCCCCCACCTACCCTTCTTTATCCAAATAATTGAATACCATATCCACCACAGAAATTTCTTCATATTTCACTATACTAATTTTCAACACTATTCCTTTATGCTACTTGCCAGAAAAGCGCTTCAACACCCATCAGGGGTAACAGGTGCTATATGAATGCAAACCTTTCTTCCCCTTCTATCCCTCCGCTATCCTTCTCACTCCAAGTGAGAGGCATATCATCAACGAGGCGATAAAAAGCAGCAATAATGTTATCGCCTAATCAGCAAGGTCACGCTATCGCATGAAACCTTGCTTTAGCGCCTGTTTTCTGAACGGCCAGTTTTGCATCTCTAATGAGATGCAAAGTGGGTGTTCCTGTCCTGACCAAACTAGAGATTATCAATGGGCACACTAACCTGCAGTGCGACGAGGAAAGTAGCGATAACAGAGGTTATCGCTACTTTCCTTAAACGCCTGCTTCAAGACTGACTTAGCCATGATATCCTATGTAAGGTGGATATCATGGCTAGGTATGCCTTACCTTATCAGCAAGCTATCGCCAAACTTTGTGAGATTATCGCTGGGTTTCCAGCAATAATTTCACATTTGGCAGTTAGCGCTTCGAATTTTATCGCTTTTGAGATAAGCGTTGCTAATAGCACCCTATCTCAGCGATACAATTCCACGTTACCCCGCGATTATTATCCTAGCGCTAAGTGTGCTTAGCGATGATTATTGCCGGTCCTTGATGATATGCCCCTAACTGACTTATATCCACCACTCAAATTACTTTCATATTTCACCATACTAATTCACCTCTAATCCTTTATGGGTTTCCGGAGTAGCGTCCTTCAACACCCCATCAGGGGTAACAAGCGCTATATAAATACAAACCTTTTTTCCTCCTCTATCCTTCTGAATCCAAATAACTGACTAACCTATTCACAACTTAAAATTTACTTGCATTTTTCACTATACTAATTCAACACTAATCCTCTATGGGTCCCGGAGTAGCGTGCTACTCACCAAAAAAGCACTTCAATGCCTCGTCAGGGATAGTAAGCGCTATATATATTCCAATTACAATACAATTAAAATATTTAATCCTGCGCTGCCCTCTATTCCCAAGAATTTACAAGCATGCTATTGTTAGAACCTGCATTTTCTGGTTGGCTGAAGGGATTCCCCAGCCAGGCAGAGCCTACCACTCATGTCAAGGGTGGCTGATTACACTCACTGTATAACCTGTGGCCACCCTTTGGCAGCTTAACACTGAGCCATCAGGCTGTCCTCCGAGGCAATGTGTAAAGCAAAGACACAGCAGTCACACACGAAAAATACACTGAGCGTCACAAAAAAGGATTAACACAGGATGGATGTATATGACATTTATATTCAACACACATAGTTAATCATTATGACCTGACCATCACATACTTTTGGGCATGAACACATTTGGAAATATTACTACCCGTACTAGGTCCACTTGTATCGTTATGACATCAATAGTAGGCACACTGTGGAAAATGACTAATCTAACTGCCCCACCCCACTAGAGAGAGAGCACCCTTATGTGATGCAACACATTATCCACTCCAGACCCACCCTAACAACCCTGATAATACAGTCCCACACAATATGAGGGGAAACCCCGGATCACAACGATGTCAAAGATGTGTAAGTACTTGAAAATAGAACAAGTTTTAGCAGCACCACGACACGGAGCCATGTGGGTAAACTCAATGTTAAAGGTATGGTGCTTTGGCATGAAATCAGCATATAAAGTAGCATCGCCGGCCAGTGTCGTGAAGGACAGGCGGTCCGTGATCTGTCCCTCCCACTTACACACTCTCCCTCTGCACTGCTACACGATTGACAGGTACCAGCCCGGTCCGCACGGAGCACACTCACACTAATGCGGTGCTACTGGTACCCAGCATGTCATTGGATAACTCCCTGCAGACTCCGTGGCCCCTGTCTCCCTCCACTCTCTAGTTCACCCCGATTGTCTTATACCCCCGGAGGGAAGATAACCAACCCTGTACTGTCCACTCTCTATGGTCATTGAGTAAATCTACAGTTATGTTGTGGTCCGCTCTCTATGGCCTTTGAGTAAATCTACAGTTATGCCCTTGAGTAAATCCATAGCTTTGTCCCGGTCTGCTCTCTATGACCTTTGAGCAAATCTACAGGTATGTCCTGATCTGCCCTACATTGCAGCTAAGTCAGGCCCTCACCAACCAAGAAAAAAAGCAAAGGTAAACATCAACATTTCTACATGGTTCCCAATGCTGGGGCTGAAGGTGTTTTCAAGTACTAATCACTTAAAATCATTTAAATCAGCAATAAGTTGGCTTGTGAGTTGAAACAGGTCAATTTGATGTGCTGAGCTCAGAGTTCCAAAGTCAAGGTGCGTCGCTTGAGATACAGATGTTTATAAACTCCTTAGGAAGCCTAGTAACATGGCAAATATGTGAGCACGTCAGATAAAGCATCTGTAAGTATGAGCAAGCCTGTGGTAGTGAGAGTGTAACAATGTGGTGTATATATAAAGCAGAAGAAACCATGAGGACTATAGAATTTCGGATGCTTTTAAAGTACTACTCGAGGGCTTGGAAGGAAGGGTATTCCACCACTTGAGCCAAAAGCTAGGAAAGGTGCCTAATAATTCAGGAAATACCTACTCCAGATGCCTCAAGGTACTGCACAAAAGCCCTGCTCAAAGCTAACTGAGGTCTAACACTGCTAATGCCAAAGTGTCCAAGAACAGGATGTAGGCAATGCACTATGCAGCCAAAAGGAATTCTGTCTCATCCAACCATCTTGTGGATGAGTTTATATGAGTTACCATCTTGTGGATGAGTTTACATGAGCAACCATCTTGTAGATGAGTTTACATGAGCAGCCATCTTGTGGCTGAGTTTACATGAGCAACCATCTTGCAGATGTGTTTACATAAGCAGCCATCTTGTGGCTGACTTTACCTGAGCAGCCATCTTGTGGATGAGTTAACATGAGCAGCCATCTTGTGGATAAGGTTAAATGAGCAGCCATCTTGTGAATGAGTTTACCTGAGCAGCCAGCTTGTGGCTGTGTTAACATGAGCAGCCATCTTGTGGATGAGGTTACATGAGCAGCCATTGTGCGGAATCGTTTACCTGAGCGGCCATCTTACGGCTGAGTTTATGTGAGCAGGTATTTTGAAGATGAGTCTACATGAGCAGCCAGCTTGTGGATGAATGTACATGAGCAACCATCTTGTGGCTGAGTTTACCTGAGCAGCCATCTTGTGGATGGGTTTACATGAGCAGCCATCTTGGGGATCAATCATCAATCAATCAGGTGTTTGTGAAGCACAACTACTCACCCGTAAGGGTCTCAAGGCACAGGGGTGTGAGGGGCTCGCAGTTTCCAGTCCATCAAGGAGGAGGTCTGTCAAAGAACCAGGTTTTGAGGTTTCTTGCGAAGATGGGGAGAGATGTTTTCTGTCTGAGGTGGAGCGGAAAGTCGTTCCAGACTCTGTCTGCGGAAGGAGAAGGAGCGGCCTCCCGATCTGGTCTGTTTGGTGCGGGGGACCATGGCGTTTGAGAGCTGGGCTGATCGTAGGGTCCTTTGGGGCGCGTGGAATTTGAGTCGGCTGTTCAGATATGCTGGTCCCGTGTCATGGAGGGCCTTGTGAGCGTGGGTTGGCATACTGAAGGTGACTCTAGCTTCGATGGGGAGCCTGTGGACTGTGCGCAGGTGCTGGGAGATGTGGCAGTGCTTGGCAGGTTGAGGACCAGTCTTGCTGCGGCGTTTTGGATGTTCTGTAGCTTGTGGTTGAGGTTTTTGTTTATTCTGGCATAGAGTGTGTTGCCATAGTCGAGCCTGCTGGTGACCAGGGCATGAGTGAGGGTCTTTCTGTGTTCGAGGGGGATCCATTTGAAAGTCTTACGTAGGAGGCGGAGGTTGGGAAGCAGGAGGACGAGACAGAGTTCATCTGGCGGTCCATTTTGAGCTCTGAGTCCAGGATGATTCCCAGGTTGCGTGCATGGTCCGTGGGGGTGGGCAGGCTTCCGAGGGCGGGGGCCACCAGGTGTCGTTCCAGGCATCTAGGTTTGGGCCCATGATGAGTACTTCCGTTTTGTTTGTGTTTAGTTGTAGGCAGCTGTTTTTCATCCATTTGGCAACGGCTTCCATGCCTCCTCGAAAGTTGTATCTGGTGAGGTTGGGTTCGTTGGATAGGGAGAAGATAGATGGGTGTCACCTGAGTATGACACAATGTTGAGTCCGTAGGTTCTGACGATGGGGGCGAGCGGAACCATGTAGACGTTAAAGAGCTTAGGGCAGAGGGAGGGTCCCTGGGGGACTCCGCAGGAGGTAGGTGTAGGGTCTGAGAGGAAAGGGGGGAGTCTGACCCACTGTGTTCTGCTGAAGAAGAAGGAGCAGATCCAGTCGAGGGCCTTGTCTTGGATCCCTGTGTCATGGAGTCTACTTAGCGGTGAGAGACTGTGTCGAACGCCGCTGAGAGCTCGAGGAGGATGAGGGCTGCTTTTTCTCCTTTGTCTAGTAAGGTACAGATGTCATCTGTTATGGCAAGGAGGGCGGTTTCCGTACTGTGTTTTTTTCTGATGCCGATTGCAAGGAGTCGAGGATGTTGTGCTCTTCGATGAATGTGGTGAGTTGCCAGTTGATGGCTTTCTCTATGACTTTCGCTGGGGACGGGTGCAGGGAGATGGGTCTGTAGATTTTGAGATCGGTGGGGTCCGCCAAGGGTTTCTTCAGGAGGGGGTTGATCTCAGCGTGCTTCCAGTTGTCAGGGAACGAGACGGTTGCCAGGGAGCAGTTGATGGTGTGGCAGAGCATGGGTGAGATGGTGTCGGCGGCTCTGTTTAAAATGTGGTGGGGGCAGGGGTCTGTGGGGGCCCCGGAGTGGATTGACTTCATCGTCTTCAGTGTGTCTTAGGTGGTGAGGGCTGTCCAGTTGTTGATCGCTGGCTTCAGGGTGTCGGGGTGGTTGGTGAGGGTTCAGTGTGTCGGTTATCTTCATCGAAGTTGTCGTAGATGGTTTTGATTTTGTGGTGGAAAAAGGTGCTGAGTTTGTCGCAGAGGTCTTGTGAGGGGCGATGTCGGTGGATTCGCTGGTGGGCTGGGCGAAGTCCTTGATGATGTCAAATTTTCTTTGCTGTTGTGTGCATGAGTGGAGATTCTGTCTTCAATCGCTTTTTTCGTCGTTTTTCTGATGAGTTGGTGATTTGCGTTGGTGGCGGTTCTGAAATTGTTGTGGGCTTCTGTAGATTTGGTGTTCCTCCAGGCCTTTTCAAGGCAGTGGCAAGTGCGTCTGGACTCTCAAAGTTCGGTGGTGAACCATCTAGCTTTCTTAGCATGGGTGTTGTGTTTCTTGAGGGGGCTATGGTGTTGGCGCTGTCGGTGATCCATCTGCACAGAGTTCGGGCTGCGGGGTTGGGGTCGTCGTTTTCCGCGATGGTTGAGGTGGAGTTGCTGAGTGATGAGGTTAGGTGTTCATCAGTGATTGTAGTCCAGTTTCTTCATGGGAGCAGGTGTTCTGAAGGTGAAGTGGACGCATCGATGGTCAGTCTATGGGATTTCGGTGGTGTGGCAGTTTCCTGTTGTGAAGAGGGGGTCGAGGGTGTGTCCTGTTGACTGCGTGGGTTCGGTCACGATCTGGCGGAGTCCAATGTTTTGTGGTTGTCCAGGAGGGATGTGGTGCTGGGGTCCAGTTGGTTTTTGAGGTGGAAGTTGAGGTCTCCCAGTAGGGTGTAGTTGGTGGACGCAATGGCATACCAGGAGATGATGTCCCCGGATGAGGTTACATGAGCAGCCATCTTGTGGATAAGTCTGCATGAGCAGCCATTTGTGGCTGTGTTTACCTCAGCAGGCATCCTGCGGATGAGCTTACACGAGCAGCAACCTTATGGCTGAATTTACCTGAGCATTCAACTTGCGAATGAATTTATGTGAGCAGCCAACTTGCGGATGAGTTTACCTGAGCAGCCATCTTGTGAATGAGTTTACATGAGCAGCTATCATGTGGCTGAGTTTACCTGACCAGCCATCTGGTGAATGAGTTTACGCGAGCAGCCATCTTGCGAATGAGTTTACCTGAGCAGCCATCGTGGAGATGAGTTTACCTGAGCACCCATCTTACGGCTGAGTTTATGTGAGCAGCTATTTTGAGGATGAGTTTACATGAGCAGCCATTTTGAAGGTGAGTTTACCTGAGAAGCCATCTTGTGGATGAGTTTACATGAGCAGCCATTTTGCAGGTGAGTTTACATGAGCAGCCATCTTGTGGATGAGTTTTATTGAGCAGCCATTTTGCAGGTGAGTTTACGTGAACCGCCACCTTGCAGATGAATGTGCATGAGCAGCCATATTGCGGCTGAGTTTACATGAGGGTTGGCACACGGCTGCCATTTTACTCTTGGCGCAAGGGAGAGAACAGCAATGTAATTTTGTAAATACAATGCATCCCTGTGTTTTTAAATAGGCACAGCTCTACGCAGCAAAATTGCTTTCAGCGCTGTGGTGCTCCATAGATCCTTCAGAGAATTGTTGAATTTCCTTCAAATTGGGGGGTGGGGGATTGGTCCAAGTGGGGCCTTGGTGGGCCCCCTCAGTTCTCCTTGTGATTCCATAGCGGATGGGGTACTGATTGTTTCAATCCAGCAACAAGCTCATACTATCAAAAAAAGGGATACCCCTCACCCAGAACCATCTGCGCCTGCTGCTCTCTTGTATATTCATGACCTCGGGCTACCTCTCCCTCTTTAGATTTTGGGGGCATATTTACAAAGAATTGATGCAGCATGGCTCTGCAAGCAATTTAGAGGTGCTGTGTCAATTAAAAAATTCAGGGGATGTGATTTTCAAAAGAATACAGCTCACCCTTGTGAGAGATAGACCTAGACAGTGGAACCCTATAAAACACAGCACCTGACCCGCAAGCCCTATGTAATATATACTGGCAGTACCCAGAAATCCGTGTGCACACTGTTGACGCACCCACTGTCACAATGCAATGCCAGAGCGGGAATATCACAATTTAAACATAAGCAATGGCGCACCACCAAAGTACAAACCAGGAAAAAATTAGATCTGCGTCCGGAGATATATTCTTCAAAGTTCTTCTATCAGTTATACAGGATTAAAAACAGCCGATGAGTTTCGTCCATAAACACGGACTTCTTCAGGGTATGGTTGATTTGCACATAATAAATTACGTAAATCTGTCCAGGAAGTTAGAGCAGCAGGGTATATTGTGTATTCCCATCCATTTATCTATTTTATAGGTCAAGCTAACAAACAACCATTTCCATAAGTTGAATGGAAGGGTGTGGGGTCAAGCTATGCAAGATGTCTGTGCCGTAGAGGATATCATATTACACATTCACTGGCTATTTAATCGAGCTTGCAGGAAACCCTTCTTATTAATTATGAGACCAGATGTAGGAAAAAATCAAGTCAAAGAGAACCTCGGTCCAACCAAGATGAGATAGGTCCAATATTAATGGCAAAGTGCCGTAAACCAACCTTAGTGAGTCGGCCGTCACGATCGGAGTGTCTCCTGTCATGCAGGCAGCATCAAAATGGACCCTTGTGTTTTCCCTTGCACCGGCGCTAAAAAATCTGACTAGCGGCAAAGCAGACACCCTTGCGCCATGGTGCAGGGGTGCCTGCGTTGTAGGGATGATTATTTAGGTGCAGGAAGGGACACATTCCTGCACATAAACAATCATTAAAGGCGGTGTGGTCCTTCTAAGTGCGCTGCAAAATGCAGCAGACATAGAAAGAAAAAAAAACAAGGAGTAATAAATAAAAGACTTTCTTCTCGTTTTGCCACTCTAACGCCTATTTCACAATTGTATTAGTTTTTGGCACGGCCTCAGGTTTATAGATCCTTGTAGATTTGGGGCAGTGTCAAAAAACAATGGGTGTTGTGGTGGGTGCCCATTGCAGGGCCCCTTTGAGGCAGAAAACTGCGTGAAAGGGTACGATATTTACAATGCAGTGTTGTATACATGGAACAGGGCATTGCGCCAATGCAGCGTCATACAAAGTGACAGGATTTTCTGGCAAAAATGAATGGCGCTGAAAAGCAGACGTTAACAAAAGAAATGTTTTCGTTTCTTTTTTCCTTTTCGACTTTCCATGTGTGCTGCTAGAAAGTCGGAAGGGGTTTTAAACTTGTCTAGCCACAGTATGTTTACTGCAAGGGTACCCTTCCTGTACAAAACCTGTGCTAGACTCAGACACATACTCTCCAACTATGGCGCTTACGTGTGTGCCTGCAACACAGCAGCTCAAATCAGCGCCAGTGCTAGGGAGAGGGGAGGGGAGAGCCGTATCTCTGTAGACTTGGCACTTTCCTTCCCCTTCACCGTCATACAATGCAGTGCAGCATTTTTGGCTGTCTGTGCTGTTTTGTTTTTGAGAATCTGGTCCTAAGTGAATTACTCTCTAGGTTCAGTCTCACATTCGACCTTCTACTTGGCAAACCTTCCTACGATACAGTGGTATATCAAAGAAAGTTCATCGTAAATTACAACTAAAAACAATGTGCAATTTGCGATTTCTTATTTAGAATGGACTGAAATGGATTCTGAAAATTCTAGTAATTTGCGGACCAACTTCTAGCAAAGGTATTGGTATTTTGCTAACCGACCTATGCCCGGAGATTGGCCACACTCACATCGATAGCGGCCTGCTGGGCTTAGCAGATCACCATGCCTGTGATTGCATTTAAATATGACAATAACCTTTTTATTTGTGGCCCATTTTCCTTCCTTGAAAGAAAATGAGATGTGTTTAGAAAAACAATTAAAAGATCCACAGACCTTTTATTCAGGGGGAGGCTTTGGTGCCATAGATCACTGGGTACTCCATAAAGGTGTTTTTGTCAATCTTCTCGAAGGGAAGGTCACCCTTGGGGACCTCTTCCCCTTTGGGTTTGGGTTACCACGCCCGTTAAGGTGGTGGTGAAAAAGAAATGTTTTTTTAAACATTCATACATGCCATACCATAAGGAATCAGTATTTGAAGGAATGCCCATGACACTCCCCTTACACATAGTGATTCCTGATGGTTTTCTAAACCTATCGAATGGTTTGAAAACACCTTTTCCGAATTGTTACATTTGATTTGTACACTTGCACACCCTCTGATTGAAACACAGGGTTTCTAAAGGCTAAAACTCTTTGTATATGAGGCCCATATTTATTTGTATACTTATTCCATGCCTTTGTCGGTCTGTATAGTAAACCCCCTAATATCAAGGTCGAGTTACACTTGCGAAACAAGGGAAAATAAGGCCCCTTCTTACGATATAACACTTGATTTGAGAAAATATGTTTATTTGGTTTTTAGACATATAAAACATACCTGCAATCATAGCCAGCATAGCAAAACTAAAGGAAAAAGGAGATTACCCCCGTCATGGAACAGCAGAAGGATCCGTATTCGATTCCAATGAACCCAAAATTTTCCCATCATATTGTATTGTATTGTAGTTGCATTTGTATAGCGCTTACTACCCCTGATGAGGCGTTGAAGCGCTTTTTTCGGCGAGTAGCACGCTACTCCAGGACCCATAGAGGATTAGTGTTGAATTATTACAGTGAAACAGGCAATTACATTTTAAGTCCTGGATAGGTTAGTCAGTTATTTGGATTCTGAAGGATAGCAGAAGGATAGAAGAGGAAAAAAGGTTTGTATTTATATAGCGCTTGTTACCACTGATGGGGCGTTGACGCACGCTACTCACGAAACCCATAAAGGATTAATGGTGAATTAATATGGTGAAATATGAGAGTAATTTGAGTGGTGGATATTAGTCAGTTACTTGGAGTGAGAAGGATAGCGGAGGGGTAGAAGGGGAAGAAAGGTTTGCATTCATATAGCACCTGTTACCCCTGATGGGTGTTGAAACGCTTTTCTGGCGAGTAGCACGCCACTCTGGAACTCATAAAGGATTAGTGTTGAAAATTAGGATAGTAAAATATGCAGTAATTTGAGTGGTGGATATGTTATTCAGGTATTTGGGTAGAGAAGGGCAGGTGGCGGGATAGAAGAGGGAAAGAGGTTTGTATTTATATAGTGCTTGCTACCCCTAATGGGGTTTTGAAGCGCTTTTTTGGCAAGTAGCATGCTGCTCTGAAACCCATAAGGATTAGTGTTGAATTAGTACGGTGAAACTTGACATTTTCTCCTCATTTTACGACCTTTGTGTGGGCTGCCAGGGGCCGCATTCACTGGCGCTTCCATCTTTGAGCGCCAGTCCATGGCATGTTGCCAGGCTGGCAGGTCTGGGGCAGGCATTGAGGTCCAGTTCCAGGTGATATCTCGCTTCCCAACAGAGTACTCGAATCTTCCAAGTATCTCTCAGACTCTTTCCATCTACTCTTCCAGTA
Organism: Lissotriton vulgaris; assembly: GCF_964263255.1. NCBI lineage: Eukaryota > Metazoa > Chordata > Amphibia > Caudata > Salamandridae > Lissotriton > Lissotriton vulgaris. The sequence continues at coordinate 324,415,141 of NC_141686.1, forward strand.
AGCCTAAGACCTCGATCCAAGGCGAGCGGTCAGTCGCCCTCCTCAGCACATCCGACAAGGAGTTTGGACCAGTATTAATGTATAATGGGACACAGCCAACTTATGTGAGAAAAATCTGGGTTGTCTGCACCAAATCTATGGCAAGCAGGTGTTGGCAGCTTACCCACCTTCCACAACCACACTGGAATCATATTGGTCATATAACATAACATACACATAACAGGTGTTTTTGTAAAGTGCACAATCGCCCCAGCAACCGGACATCTTGGCGCTGAAATAACAGAAGTATATTGTTACCCAACTCAATGGTACTTAATGGTATATGAAGAACATTCCCTTGGATCATAAGAAGCCGGCAGGAGATGACTGACTCCTGGGGCACCATAAGCGTTTCTCTCCATTCCCCATCCTCCAACGCTCCCATTCAGGACTCCCAGCGAGTGCGGAGGGCCAGGAATAACTCAGGGGTGCAGATGACCAGGGAGCGATAGATCAGGGAACTCCACCCTGCCCCAGAGGAGCTGGATCTCCATGGGGCCAAATCTAGGGGACCTCCATCAGAGCTGGTTGATGATAAGACAAGGCATGATGAATCATTAGAAAGCGGAAGAAAAAGGAGTGGTTTAGGTGGTACTTGGCCAGTAACTCAGGAAGGGGCATATAGTAGAAGTCTGACATCCATCACCTCGATGAGAAATGCCAATCGAATCCCATCAGTGAGATCAGCAGAAATTTGAAGTGATTAATTTGGAGTCTGAACGCCTGCCCGTAAAGAGCTAGCATAGCCAGTGCTCAAGGCTGGACACAACGGGCTGATGTAGAAAGAGGACTACATGGTCAGCGTATAGCGCAATGCGGTCCTCTTCCATGTCTCTCTTCTGCCAGAAGCCCTGTATCGGCGCATTGGAATAGACCCACATCACCAGGGGTTCTGTCGCAAGGGCAAACAGGAGAGGGGCCCTGGTGAATCGGGAACACCGGGGAGAGGGACCCGTTTACCCGGATCCTAGTCAGTGCCCCTGTGTATAAAGATGGCACAAATCTAATGCGCCGGACTCTGAAGCCCAACTGAGACAGTACATCCCAGGGGGAGTCCAGTAAATAGAATCGAAAGCTTTGTCAAAATTTTATGAGGAGAAAGGCATTAGAGCTTGGCAGTAGATGAAGGTATGCTGTGGCTGTCTGCACCCCCTAGATGCAATGATGAGTCCCCCGATGAGACATACACCCTCATTGGTTCCAGTGGACCAGCATTGGAATACCACCAGACTCCGCGAGTAGGCCACACTTCGGGATCGGATACTAGGAATTACTCTGTCGACAAGACTGCAAGAGGACAGCCAGTATAAAAGCTTGCTTGATGTGTCGCCCCAGCCGTATATTCTGCTCTGAGAGGCAATCCAGCAATGTTGCTCCTCATCGAAACTCAACTGGTGCAGTGAGATCCAACCCAGGGCAAATTGATGAGGTTCTGATGCTTCTTCCGCCTGTGTGACGTGGAGTTCAAGCCCTTCAATCTGTAGCAGCCATTGTTGGTCCTGACTACGGAAGTGTGGTCGGGCTATATCTTGCATCTACGACCCGCTGACCCAACATTAAGTTGTAGGAAAGCATTCAGCTCTTGCATCAACCACAGCCTTACCCAGGAGTCACCAAACGTTAGGGCGCCAAATTGAGTTCTTCTCTTGAACCTCACTGCCCGGGTTGATGATAGCAGGGGCATGGTCCGAGATGCCTCTCAGCAGGATCCCTTCATCAGTAATAAGGGCCATATCTGTGGCTGGCATGAAGATGTAATCAATGTGTGCGTTAGTTTTATAAGCAGCAGAGGTGTGGGTATGGGCTTGTGTATGAGGGTGCCAAGTGAGCTATACGTCACACAGTTACCCAATCTGCTAGACAGGCAATCAAGAGTGAAGACCAAACAATGCCTTTGAACTATCCACAGCGGGGGACATCAGCATGTCAAAGTCTCCATCCACAATGGTGACCCCTCCGGAGTTCCCAGCCAGTGCATTTTGTATTGCGTCTAGCGTGGTATCAGGGAGTTTGAAAGGTGCGTAGGCGCTTAGCAGATTGTGTGCCTGAGCATTAATCATCCCCTCAAACGTGACGTACCTACCCTGAGGGTCAGAAGCGCTAGTAGTGACCACTATGGGACGGCGCTTGTGGATTTGGATAGCCAGACCCAGAAACCCTTACATATCCATATCGGACCATAAAGGGGAATCAGGTACCAATGAGGTTAGTCTTAGGAGAATATCAGGCGTGTGGTGTTTCGCAAATCCCAGGAATTGTTTAATGCGGTGATTAAGGTGTTGACATTCCATGCCATTAACTTAGGAACTGACATTACAATGAAATACCATAGGACCTGGGTAAGGGCCAAGTGGTCGTCCAGTGAGAAGGAAAAGACAAGAGGTTGCAGTTCACCTAAACTAAAAACACTTACTTCCAAGCGGAGCAAACCACCGCAAATATTCCCCACAACCACCCACTTCACACCATAGTTCCCCCCAGAAGCATCTGTAGCCCTCTTAACATGACTACAAACAAAAAAGATCGACCTCACAGGGCACACACACACCACTTACCTACTACAGAGGTGTCCACAGGAAGAAGGATACTATGCTGCTGACTCAGGAGAACATTAAAGTCTGATGCTCATCAAAGGAGACTCCCTTTGGGCCAAGTCTCTGTATTCCCTGTTTATCCTAGGATGTGGCTGTATGCGCCTCCAATGTCACTGGGGGATCTGGTTCAATCACTGCCACTGCTTTCTTTGTGGGCTCCCATGAGGGACTGGGCATCTCCGAAGTGGAGGAAGCACCCCACTCACCTGCCATGCTTGCCATGGCCGTTCCGTTGACACCGGCTATGTGCCGGTTTCCACCAATAGTGCCCTTGTCAGCAACACATTACTGTGCAAGGGCCTAGTCTCTGTGGCCTATTCCCATGCCAACTTGGGGGTGGCAAAGAAGTAGGATTTGGAGGCATGAATGACTGAGATGGACATGGAACAGGAGCATGTAGTACAGTTGCATCATTTTCAGATTTTGTTTTACAACTTCAAAGGACAGGCGCTGAAGCTGTATAATACAAGTGTAATCAGGGATGATTAGAAGTTCGAAGGAGTCAACTCACGGGCAAAGTGTAGGACCACATCTCTATCTTTATAGTTCAAGATTTTCACTATAAGTGATTGTGTAAGGTGCTCCATGTAGAGGAACTGCTACCAGCGATCTATGGTCTCACTCCACCGCAAAACAGAAGGACAAATGCCCCTCGGTAACCCACAATAGGACCCACTTCTCTAAAAAGTCTGCATGGTGTGGAGTTTCCCTCAGCAACTTCGGGAAATCCCACACACCTAAGATTATTCTGCCAGGTCCTATTTTCTGCATCTTCAGCCCAGATCTCCAGATTATGGGATGCCATCATTACACAGGTTACCTTTGCTTTTAGAGTGGAGACAGAGTCATTCAAATCATAAATGCGGCTTTCAGTGCTCACCGCACACTCCACCACATTGCGTAGTTCCTGGCATAGGAGAGCCACGTCAATGCCAGCCTCCCCGATCTTGGGTTCTTGGATCGGGAGGCTTGGCTAGCCAGGAGAATGTCCCTTGTGCTTGGTTACCCCTGCGACTGATGAGGCGGGGGAGCCTCGGCCACTCTCCGCTGGGTCATGAGGGACTGGTGGGTTGTGTATTTACCAATTAATATTACACTATCAATGCTGCACCATGCCAGATATCAGCTGATGTTCAAAGGTTATTTAAGTACAGTGGTAATTTCCTGAGGTAGTGCTCCTGTAAAGCTTAGGATTTCTTGAACTCTCAAGAACTTATAACAACCACTGAAAAGATTAATTGTATATGATGTGTAAAGCAACAGCAGACTTTATTGCACATATTGTGTAATACAGTGTGGTGTTAGGTCTATCAAGAATGTTCATTAACACCTTAGCTGCGTGTAAACATTTCTCCCCAGTGCTGCGCTGTCCATTAGAACTAGTGCTGAATGGACGTTCAATGGTCGTGCGCAGCACTGGGGAGGTAACGCTGCTGACGACCATTGGCCGTCAGCAGCACTTAAGGGGTTAACCAACAATCGAACATGGAGAAGGTGCCCAGAGGGCACTGTGGACTAAAGGAGGGTCACAGCACATCTTGTGACTGGAAAAACAAGTTGCAAACGTCTGACCCCAAACATAGATGGGGGGAGTATGCAGAGCATCTGAATCCCCGGCACTGTATTGCTACGAACAGATGCTTTCATATTGAAACATCAAATGTACCTATAATGTTATGTTATGTTATGTTATTTATTTTCTTGTATAGCGCAACGGTTACTCAAAAAGAATATCCCGGCGCTTTAGGTAAGGTGATACAATTAAAGCAAATGGTACATTGCAAAGAAAGTTCTAATTTCAGTATCTGATTTTTTAAAAATACAGTATATAATTCAGATACAGGGGACTTTAAATGCAGTTTCAAACAAAGCAATGCGGTAGCCTGTTGAAACAAATGTCACAAACTGACATAGGGAAAACACCTGAAATATACAACTGCTGGAAACAGAATGCAGGGCAAAGATACTGCTGACGGAGGACTATGTAAACAAAAATGCCGGCACACCTCTTGAGGACTGTGTGACTACAGAGGGCGCCTCCTTCTGCCAGGACCAGGAGGCTAGAGCAACCCTTCACTAGGGTTTATCATACTCTATTGTGGAGGAAGGAAATTGCTTTCCCACACATGCATGCCACAACCTGTGGGTGAGATTTTCTCATCTAATACTTAGCACATATTTACACCACCTAGGGCAATAGGCTTGACCCAAACACGGCATAACCTCCCCACACCATCCCATTGTCTTGTGATTTCTAACCTATCCACAAAATTTACTTGCATGTTTCACTATACTAATTCAACACTAATCCTCTATGGGACCCGGAGTAGCGTGCTACTCACCAAAAAAGCACTTCGATGCCTCGTCAGGGGTAGTAAGCGCTATATATATTCCAATTACAATACAATTACAATATTTAATCCTGCGCTGCCCTCTGTTCCCAAGAATTTACAAGCATGCTATTGTTATAACCTGCATTTTCTGGTTGGCTGAAGGGATTCCCCCAGCCAGGCAGAGCTTACCAATCATGTAAAGGGTGAATGATTACACTCACTGTGTAATCTGTGGCCACCCTTTGGCAGCTTAACACTGAGCAGTCAGGCTTTCCTCCGAGGCAATGTATAAAGCAAAGGCACAGCAGTCACACACGAAAAATACACTGAGCGTCACAAAAAAGGATGAAATTTATATTCAACACACATAGTTAATCATTATGACCTGACCATCACATACTTTTGGGCATGAACACATTTGGAAATATTACTACCAGTACTAGGCCCACTTGTATCGTTATGACATCAATAGTATGCACACTGTGGAAAATTACTAATCTAACCGCCCCACCCCACTAGAGAGAGGGAGCACCCCTATGTGGTGCAACACATTATCCACTCCAGACCCACCCTAACAACCCTGATAATACAGTCCCACACAGTATGAGGGGAAACCCCGGATCACAACGATGTCAAAGATGTGTAAGTACTTGAAAATAGAACAAGTTTTAGCAGCACCACGACACGGAGCCATATGGGTAAACTCAATGTTAAAGGTATGGTGCTTTGGCATGAAATCAGCATATAAAGTGGCATCGCCGGCCAGTGTCGTGAAGGACAGGCGGTCCGTGATCTGTCCCTCCCACTTACACACTCTCATTCCGCACTGCTACACGATTGACAGGTACCAGCCCGGTCCGCACAGAGCACTCGCACACTGATGCGGTGCTACTGGTACCCAGCATGTCAATGGATAACACCCTGCAGACTCCGTGGCCCCTGTCTCCCTCCACTCTCTGGTTCACCCCGATTGTCTTATACCCCTAGAGGGAAGATAACCAACCCTGTCCTGTCCACTCTCTAAGGTCCTTGAGTAAATCTACAGTTATGTTGTGGTCCGCTCTCTATGGCCTTTGAGTAAATCTACAGTTATGTCCTTGAGTAAATCCATAGCTTTGTCCCGGTCTGCTCTCTATGACCTTTGAGCAAATCTACAGTTATGTCCTGATCTGCCCTATATTGCAGCTAAGTCAGGCCCTCACCAACCAAGAAAAAAAGCAAAGGTAAACATCAACATTTCTACATGGTTCCCAATGCTGGGGCTGAAGGTGTTTTCAAGTACTAATTACTTAAAATCATTTAAATCAGCAATAAGTTGGCTTGTGAGTTGAAACAGGTCAATTTGATGTGCTGAGCTCAGAGTTCCAAAATCAAGGTGCATCTCTTGAGATACAGATGTTTATAAACTCCTTAGGAAGCCTAGTTTCATGGCGAATATGTGAGCATGTCAGATAAAGCATCTGTAAGTATGAGCAAGCCTGTGGTAGTGAGAGTGTAACAATGTGTTGTATATATAAAGCAAAAGAAACCATGAGGACTATAGAATTTCGGATGCCTTTAAAGTACGACTCGAGGGCTTGGAAGGAAGGGTATTCCACCACTTGAGCCAAAAGCTAGGAAAGGTGCCTAAAAATTCAAGAAATCCCTACTCCAGATGCCTCAAGGTACTGCACAAAAAGCCCTGCTCAAAGCTAACTGAGGCCTAACACTGCTAATGCCAAAGTGTCCAAGAACAGGATGTAGGCAATGTACTATGCAGCCAAAAGGAATTCTGTCTCAACCAACCATCTTGTGGATGAGTTTACATGAGTAACCATCTTGTGGATGAGTTTACATGAGCAACCATCTTGCAGATGTGTTTACATACGCAGCCATCTTGTGGCTGACTTTACCTGAGCAGCCATCTTGTGGATGAGTTAACATGAGCAGCCATCTTGTGGATGAGGTTACATGACCAGCCATCTTATGAATGAGTTTACCTGAGCAACCAGCTTGTGGCTGAGTTAACATGAGCAGCCATCTTGTGGATGAGGTTACATGAGCAGCCATTGTGCGGAATCGTTTACCTGAGCGGCCATCTTGCGGCTGAGTTTATGTGAGCAGGTGTTTTGAAAATGAGTCTACATGAGCAGCCAGCTTGTGGATGAATTTACATGAGCAACCATCTTGTGGCTGAGTTTACCTGAGCAGCCATCTTGCGGATGGGTTTACATGAGCAGCCATCTTGTGGTTGAGTTTACCTGAGCAGCCATCTTGCGGATGAGTTTACATGAGCAGCCATCTTGGGGATCAATCATCAATCAATCAGGTGTTTGTAAAGCACAACTACTCACCCGTAAGGGTCTCAAGGCACAGGGGCGTGGGGGGCTCGCAGGTTCCAGTCCATCAAGGAGGGTGTCTGGCGAAGAACCAAGTTTTGAGGTTTCTTGCGAAGATAGGGAGAGATGTTGTCTGTCTGAGGTGGAGCGGAAAGTCGTTCCTGGCTCTGTCTGCGCGGAAAGAGAAGGAGCGGTATCCCGATCTGGTCTGTTTGGTGCGGGGGACCACGGCGTTGGAGAGCTGGGCTGATCGTAGGGTCCTTTGTGGTGCGTGGAATTTGAGTCGGCTGTTCAGGTATGCTGGTCCGGTGTCGTGGAGGGCCTTGTGAGTGTGGGTTAGCATCCTGAAGGACACTCTAGCTTCGATGGGGAGCCAGTGGACTGTGCACAGGTGCTGGGAGATGTGGCAGTGCTTGGCAGGTTGAGGACCAGTCTTGCTGCAGCGTTTTGGATGTTCTGTAGCTTGTGGTTGAGGTTTTTGTTTATTCTGGCATAGAGTGTGTTGCCGTAGTCGAGCCTGCTGGTGACCAGGGCGTGAGTGAGGGTCTTTCTGTGTTCGAGGGGGATCCATTTGAAAGTCTTACGTAGGAGGCGGAGGGTAGGGAAGCAGGAGGACGAGACAGAATTCATCTGGCTGTCCATTTTGAGCTCTGAGTCCAGGATGATTCCCAGGTTGCGTGCATGGTCAGTGGGGGTGGGCGGGCTTCCGAGGGCGGGGGCCACCAGGTGTCGTTCCAGGCATCTAGGTTTGGGCCCATGATGAGTACTTCCATTTTGTTTGTGTTTAGTTGTAGGCAGCTGTTTTTCATCCATTTGGCGACGGCTTCCATGCCTCCTCGAAAGTTGTGTCTGGTGGTGTTGGGTTCGTTGGATAGGGAGAGGATGAGTGGGTGTCATCTGCGTATGACACAATGTTGAGTCCGTAGGTTCTGACGATGGGGGCGAGCGGAGCCATGTAGACGTTAAAGAGCATAGGGCTGAAGGAGGGTCCCTGGGGGACTCCGCAGGAGGTAGGTGTAGGGTCTGAGAGGAAAGGGGGGAGTCTGACCCACCGTGTTCTGCTGAAGAAGAAGGAGCAGATCCAGTCGAGGGCCTTGTCTTGGATCCCTGTGTCATGGAGTCTGCGCATTAGGGTGCGATGAGAGACTGTGTTGAACGCCGCTGAGAGTTCGAGGAGGATGAGGGCTGCTTTTTCTCCTTTGTCTAGTAAGGTACGGATGTCATCTGTTGTGGCGAGGAGGGCGGATTCCATACTGTGGTTTTTTCTGAAGCCAATTGGGAGGAGTCGAGGATGTTGTGCTCTTCGATGAATGTGGTGAGTTGGCAGTTGATGGCTTTCTCTATGACTTTCGCTGGGGACGGGAGCAGGGAGCAGGGAGATGGGTCTGTAGATTTTGAGGTCGGTGGTGTCCGCCAAGGGTTTCTTCACAAGGGGGTTGATCTCAGCGTGTTTCCAGTCGTCAGGGAACGAGACAGTTGCCAGGGAGCAGTTGATGGTGTGGCAGAGCATAGGTGCGATGGTGTCGACGGCTCTGTTTAAAATGTGGTGGGGGCAGGGGTCCGTGGGGCCTCCTGAGTGGATTGACTTCATCGTCTTCAGTGTGTCTTTGGTGGTGAGGTCTGTCCAGTTGTCGATCGCTGGCTTCAGGATGTCGGGTGGTTGGTGAGGGTTCAGTGTGTTGGTTGTCTTCATCGAAGTTGTCGTAGATGCTTTTGATTTTGTGGTGGAAAAAGGTGCTGAGTTTGTCGCAGAGGTCTTGTGAAGGAGGATGTCGGTGGATTCGCTGGTGGGCTGGGCGAACTCCTTGATGATGTTGAAGAGTTACTTGCTGTTGTGTGCATGAGTGGAGATTCTGTCTTCAATCGCTTTTTTCCTCGTTTTTCTGATGAGTTGGTGATTTGCGTTGGTGGTGGCTCTGAAGTTGTTGTGGGCTTCTGTAGATTTGGTGTTCCTCCAGTCCTTTTCAAGGCAGTGGCAAGTGCGTCTGGACTCTCAAAGTTCGGTGGTGAACCATCTAGCTTTCTTAGCATGGGTGTTGTTGTTTTTCCTGAGGGGGCTATGGTGTTGGCGCTGTCGATGGTCAGTCTATGGGATTTCGGTGGTGTGGCAGTTTCCTGTTGTGAAGAGGGGGTTGAGGGTGTGTCCTGCTGACTGCATGGGTTCGGTCACAATCTGGCGGAGTCCAATGATTTCTGGTTGTCCAGGAGGGATGTGCTGCTGGGGTCCAGTTGGTTTTTGAGGTGGAAGTTGAGGTCTCCCAGTAGGGTGTAGTTGGTGGACGCGATGGCATACAAGGAGATGATGTCCCCGGATGAGGTTACATGAGCAGCCATCTTGTGGATAAGTCTGCATGAGCAGCCATTTGTGGCTGTGTTTACCTCAGCAGGCATCCTGCAGATGAGTTTACATGAGCAGCAATATTATGTCTGAATTTACCTGAGCATTCAACTTGCGAATGAATTTATGTGAGAAGCCATCTTGCGGATGAGTTTACCTGAGCAGCCATCTTGCGAACGAGTTTACATGAGCAGCCATCTTGTGGCTGAGTTTACCTGACCAGCCATCTGGTGAATGAGTTTACGTGAGCAGCCATCTTGCGAATGAGTTTACCTGAGCAGCCATCGTGGAGATGAGTTTACCTGAGCACTCATCTTACGGCTGAGTTTATGTGAGCAGCTATTTTGAGGATGAGTTTACATGAGCAGCCATTTTGCAGGTGAGTTTACCTGAGAAGCCATCTTGTGGATGAGTTTACTTGAGCAGCCATTTTGCAGGTGAGTTTACATGAGCAGCCATCTTGTGGATGAGTTTACTTGAGCAGCCATTTTGCAGGTGAGTTTACGTGAACCGCCACCTTGCAGATGAATGTGCATGAGCAGCCATCTTGCGGCTGAGTTTACATGAGGGTTGGCACACGGCTGCCATTTTACTCTTGGCGCAAGGGAGAGAACAGCAATGTAATTTTGTAAATACGATGCATCCCTGTGTTTTTAAATAGGCACAGCTCTACGCAGCAAAATTGCTTGCAGCGCTCTGCTGTTCCATAGATCCTTTAGAGAATTGTCGAATTTCCTTCAAATTGGGGGGAGGATTGGTGGGCCCCCTCAGTTCTCCTTGTGATACCATAGCGGATGGGGTACTGATTGTTTCAATCCAGCAACAAGCTCATACTATCAAAAAAGGGATACCCCTCACCCAGAACCATCTGCGCCTGCTGCTCTCTTGTATATTCATGACCTCGGGCTACCTCTCCCTCTTTAGATTTTGGGGGCATATTTACAAAGAATTGATGCAGCACGGCTCTGCAAGCAATATAGAGGTGCTGTGTCATTTAAAAAATTCAGGAGATGTGATTTTCAAAAGAATACAGCTCACCCTTGTGAGAGATAGACCTAGACAGTGGAACCCTATAAAACACAGCACCTGACCCGCTAGCCCTATGTAATATATACTGGCAGTACCCAGAAATCCGTGTGCACACTGTTGACGCACCCACTGTCACAATGCAACCCCAGAGAGGGAATATCACAATTTAAACATAAGCAATGGCGCACCACCAAAGTACAAACCAGGAAAAAATTAGATCTGTGTCCGAAGATATATTCTTCAAAGTTCTTCTATCAGTTATACAGGATTAAAAACAGCCGATGAGTTTCGTCCATAAACACGGACTTCTTCAGGGTATGGTTGATTTGCACATAATAAATTACGTAAATCTGTCCAGGAAGTTAGAGCAGCAGGGTATATATATATTAGTCCCATCCATTTATCTAATTTATCGGTGAAGCTAACGAACAACCCTTTCCATAAGTTGAATGGAAGGGTGTGGGGTCAAGCTATGCAAGATGTCTGTGCCGTAGAGGATATCATATTACACATCCACTGGCTATTTAATCGAGCATGCAGGAAACCCTTCTTATTAATTATGAGACCAGATGTAGGAAAAAATCAAGTCAAAGAGAACCTCGGTCCAACCAAGATGAGATAGGTCCAATATTAATGGCAAAGTGCCGTAAACCAACCTTAGTGAGTCGGCCGTCACGATCGGAGCGTCTCCTGTCATGCAGGCAGCATCAAAATGGACCCTTGCGTTTTCCCTTGCACCGGCGCTAAAGAATCTGACTAGCGCAAAGCAGACACCCTTGCGCCATGGTGCAAGGATGCCTGCGTTACAGGGATGATTATTTAGGTGCAGGAAGGGAAACTTTCCTTCACATAAACAATCATTACAGGCGGTGTGGTCCTTCTAAGTGCGCTGCAAAATGCAGCAGACATAGAAAGATAAAAAAATAAGGAGTAATAAATAAAAGTATTTCTTCTCGTTGTGCCACTCTAACGCCTATTTCACAATTGTATTCGTTTTTGGCACGGCCTCCGATTTACAGATCCTTGTAGATTTGGGGCAGTGTCAAAAAACAATGGGTGTTGTGGGGGATGCCCATTGCATGCCCCTTTGAGGCAGAAAACTGCGTGAAAGGGTACAATATTTACAATGCAGCATTGTATGCATGGAACAGGGCATTGCCCCACTGGAGCGTCAAACAAAGTGACAGAATTTTCTGGCAAAAATGAATGGCGCTGAAAAGCAGACGTTAAAAAAAGAAATGTTTTAGTTTCTTTTTTCCTTTTCGACTTTCCATGTGTGCTGCTCTGTACTGCACACATGGAACGTCGGAAGGGGTTTTAAACTTGTCTAGCCACAGTATGTTTACTGCAAGGGTACCCTTCCTGTACAAAACCTGTGCTAGACTCAGACACATACTCTCCAACTATGGCGCTTACGTGTGTGCCTGCAACACAGCAGCTCTAATCAGCGCCAGCGCTAGGGAGAGGGGAGGGGAGAGCTGTATCTCTGTAGACTTGGCACTTTCCTTCCCCTTCACCGTCATGCAATGCAGGGCAGCATTTTTGGCTGTCTGTGCTGTTTTGTTTTTGAGAATCCGGTCCTAAGTGTATTACTCTCTAGGTTCAGTCTCACATTCGACCTTCTACTTGGCAAACCTTGCTACGATACAGTGGTATATCAAAGAAAGTTCATCGTAAATTACAACTAAAAACAATGTGCAATTTGCGATTTCTTATTTAGAATGGACTGAAATGGATTCTGAAAATGGTAGTAATTTGTGCACCAACTTCTAGCAGAGGTATTGGTATTTTGCTAACCGACCTATGCACAGAGATTGGCCACAATCACATGGATAGTGGCCTGCTGGGCTTAGCAGATCACCATGTCTGTGATTGCATTTAAATATGTCAGGCAAAGACAGACTGGGCTGTTCCTATAGACTAGAGAGTAGGAAGAGGTAAAGATACGGTCACAAGAAGGGAAAAGGTAGTGCTCAGTGGAGGGCTACCCTGGGTATCCAATATGTTGGTATTAATGGCCTGACACACCCTTGCGAGTGTCATGCTTCATCATTGGCGGTTGCTCCCTGTTGGGCAGGCGGTGCAATGCCCCATGGGCTCACCTTAAAGAGGGGCTCTTTGGCGGAGATCTTTTTACCAACTGCCTAGAGTGAAGTGCGGGTGAGGGGCCAGAAAGGGACGGATAGTGTAAATACGTGAATTAAAATGTGACACAAGGTACCAGAGATCAATTTATTCTGGTGGTCCCCTGTCACAGGTAAAAACAGTGGGTAGCCTATGATCGCTGGAAATTAGGATTCCACGTAACGATCCAGGACTACAATACATATCGTGAGGTCAACATGTTTCTCGCCTTAGCACTCTGGCTGCGATTCTTCAGGACCTAGTGGTTTACATCTATCCTCAATTAAACATGACCTAGTTAAGTGTCAGTTTAAAATAGTTGTACTACCTGTATGGGACAGCTCTTGCCTAAAAGTCAAAGTGTCTAGGTGTCAACAGTACCCGGTAGGTTTTACTTCAAGGGAAAAGAACCATAGGGGTATAAGGTTCTTACTGCCTTGGTCAGTTCAGTCTGCCTACCCATCTTACCGGGATCCGGATTTACATTTGCATTTAAATATGACAATAATCTTTTTATTTGTGGCCCATTTTCCTTCCTTGAAAGAAAATGAGATGTGTTTAGAAAAACAATTAAAAGATCCACAGACCTTTTATTCAGGGGGAGGCTTTGGCGCCATAGATCACTGGGTACTCCATAAAGGTGTTTTTGTCAATCTTCTCGAAGGGAAGGTGACCCTTGGGGACTTCTTCCCCTTTGGGGTTGGGTTACCACCCCCTTTGAGGTGGTGGTGAAAAATACATGTTTTTTAAACATTCATACATGCCATACCATAAGGAATCAGTATTTGAAGGACTACAACAACAGAGGACAGGGTTTTAGGTTTGAGGGAAATACTGGGCGCACTGCTCAGGTAACGTGCAGGAGAAATGCTGTAAGGCAGAAGGTGCGTGCAGGTAAGGGGCAAGTCCCTGTAACCCCTCAAAATGTGCAAAACCTGCTGCACACTTATATAAAAGTCCAAGCAAAAACGATGTCTCAATGGACATAAAAGTTCAAATTTCATGGGCGAAGGAGTGGACCACCAGTGTTTCGGTTCCTCTTTTATTGGTCATAGATAGTCAGCCGACATGTGTATCGTCGCAAGAAAACACACTATTTCCGCGACTCCTCAGGGCTGTAGGTAATGGATATGAAACCACAGGTCGCGGTGCCGGTGATAATTCCGACCCGGCTCCGCTCGAGATCGGGTTTTAGTATCCGTCAAAATACGAGTTGCGTAATTCAGAAGTACTGTTCTCCAGCGGGTATTTGGAGATACTTTGATAAACGGTGTTGCTAAGTAATACAATCCTCAGGGAGAGTAACTCAGGAGTGTGTCTTTGTCCACGTATTTAAAGCGCGGGCAGAGTAGAGACTTCTAAGGCAAATAGTCCCCGTAGTGCCGGGAGTAAGTCAGCGGCGATGTCGCTCGGGTTTGGGTTTCGGTTCCTTCGCCCATGAAATTTGAACTTTTATGTCCATTGAGACATCGTTTTTGCTTGGACTTTTATATAAGTGTACAGCAGGTTTTGCTTACACAGTATTTGAAGGACTGCCCATGACACTCCCCTTACACATAGTGATTCCTGATGGTTTCCTAAACCCATCAAATGGTTCGAAAACACCTTTTCCGAATTGTTACATTTGATTTGTACACTTGCACACCCTCTGATTGACCGAAACACAGGGTTTCTGAAGGCTAAAATTCTTTGTAGATGAGGCCCATATGTATTTGTATACTTATTCCATGCCTTTTTTCGGTCTGTATAGTAATCCCCCTAGTATCAAGGTCGAGTTACACTTTCCAAACAAGGGAAATTAAGGCCCCTTCTTACGATATAACACTTTTTTTGAGAAAATATATTTATTTGGTTTTTAGACATATAAAACATACCTGCAATCATAGCAAGCATAGCAAAACTAAAGGCAAAATGAGATTACCCCCGTCATGGAACAGCAGAAGGATCCGTATTCGATTCCAATGAACCCAAAATGTTCCCATCATATTGTATTGTATTGTAATTGCATTTATATAGCGCTTACTACCCCTGATGAGGCGTTGAAGTGCTTTTTTCTGGAACCCATAAAGGATTAGTGTTGAAAATTAGTATAGTAAAATATGAAGTAATTTGTGTGGTGAATATGTTATTCAGTTATTTGGATAGAGAAGGGTAGGTGGCGGGATAGAAGAGGGAAAGAGGTTTATATTTATATAGCGCTTGCTACCCCTGATGGGATTTTGAAGCGCTTTTTCGGCAAATAGCACACTACTCTGAAACCCATAAGGATTAGTGTATTATTAGTACAGTGAAACATGACATTTTCTCCTCCTTTTACGACCTTTCTGTGGGCTGCCAGGGGCCGCATTCACTGGCACTTCCATTTATCAGCGCCAGTCCATGGCATGTTGCCAGGTAGCCAGGTCTGGGGCAGACATTGAGGTCCAGTTCCAGGTGATAACTTGCTTCCCAACAGAGTACTCAAATTTTCCAATTATCTCTCAGACTCTTTCCATCCACTCTCCCAGTAATCCTAAGACCTCGATCCAAGGCGAGCGGTCAGTTGGCCTCCTCAGCACATCCGACAAGGAGTTTGGACCAATATTAATGTATAATGGGACACAGCCAACGTACATGAGAAAAATCTGGGTTGTCTGCACCACATCTATGGCAAGCGGGTGTTGGTAGCTTACCCACCTTCCACCGCCACACTGGCATCAGATTGGTCATATAACATAACATACACATAACAGGTGTATTTGTAAAGCGCACGTTCGCCCCAGCAACCGGACATCTTGGCGCTGAAATAACAGATGTATATTGTTACCCAACTCAATGGTACTTAATGGTATATGAAGAACATTCCCTTGGATCATAAGAAACCGGCAGGAGATGACTGACTCCTGGGGCACCATAAGCGCTTCTCTCCATTCCCCATCCTCCAAGGCTCCCATTCGGGACTCCCAGCGAGTGCGGAGGGCCAGGAATAACTCAGGGGTGCAGATGACCAGGGAGGGATAGATCAGGGAACTCCACCCTGCCCCAGAGGAGCTGGATCTCCATGGGGCCAAATCTAAGGGACCTCCATCAGAGCTGGTTGATGATAAGACAAGGCATGATGAATCAGCAGAAAGCGGAAGAACTAGGAGTGGTTTAGGTGGTAATTGGCCAGTAACTCGGGAAGGGGCATATAGTAGAACTCTGACATCCATCACCTCGATGAGAAATGCCAATCGAATCCCATCACTGAGATCAGCAGAAATTTGGAGTGATTAATTTGGAATCTGAACGCCTGCCCGTAAAGAGCTAGCATAGCCAGTGCTCGAGGCCGGACACAACGGGCTGATGTAGAAAGAGGACTACATAGTCAGCGTATAGCGCAATGCGGTCCTCTTCCATGTCTCTCTTCTGCCAGAAGCCCTGTATCGGCGCATTGCAATAGACCCACATACCCAGGGGTTCTGTCGCAAGGGCAAACAGGAGAGGGGCCCTGGTGAATCGGGAACATTGGGGAGAGGTACCCGTTCACGCGGATCCTATTCAGGGCCGGACTGGCTACCGGGCGTTTGGAATGCTGCTGAGCTGGGGGCTGATTTTGTTGATGGGGACCTGCGTGTACTGAACAAAATTTGTTTTGCTTTAATTATTTCGAAGCACACGCAGGTCTCCATCAACGAAATCAGCCCCCACTGCAGTGAAATCAGCCCCCAGCTCGGCAGCACACCAAAACGCCCGGTAGTCAGTCCGGCCCTGATCCTAGTCGTGCCCCTGTGTATAAAGATGGCACAAATCTAATGCGCCGGACTCTGAAGCCCAACTGAGCCAGTACATCCCAGGGGGAGTTCCAGTAAATAGAATCGAAAGCTTTGTCAAAATTTTATGAGGAGAAAGGCATTAGAGCTTGGCAGTAGATGAAGGTATGCTGTGGCTGTCTGCACCCCCCAGATGCAATGACGAGTCCCCCGATGAGACATACACCCTCATTGGTTCCAGTGGACCAGCATTGGAATACCACCAGACTCCGCGAGTAGGCCACACTTCGGGGTCGGATACTAGGAATTACTCTGCCGACAAGACTGCAAGAGGATAGCCAGTATAAAAGCTTGCTTGATGTGTCACCCCAGCTGTATTTTCTGCTCTGAGAGACAATCCAGCAATGTTGCTCCTCAGCGAAACTCAACTGGTGCAGTGAGATCCAACCCAGGGCAAATTGATGAGGTTCTGATGCTTCTTCCGCCTGTGTGACGTGGAGTTCAAGCCCTTCAATCTGTAGCAGTCATTGTTGGTCTTGACTATGGAAGTGTGGTTGGGCTATACCTTGCATCTACGACCCGCTGACCCAGCATTAAGTTGTAGGAAAGCATTCAGCTCTTGCATCAACCACAGCCTTGTCCAAGAGTCACCAAACGTTAGGGCGCCAAATTGAGTTCTTCTCTTGAACCTCACTGCCCGGGTTGATGGTAGCAAGGGCATGGTCCGAGATGCCTCTCAGCAGGATCCCTTCATCAGTGTATGCAACGTTTACAACACGAGCGTTACAACGACGTACCATTACCACGCGGTTATAACAACGAAAGTTGTTACAACGAATTGCGCTGGGTGGCGCTCAAGGATAGTAAATCATTTAATTTACTATCCCAACACCTTCCCTACTATCCACGGGGACTAGTGTTGGAATAGTAAATTAAATGTTTTAAATTTGCGCCCCCCCCCAACGCAAGTCGTTGTAACGACTTGTGTTGTTACTACCGCATTGTAATGGTACGCGTTGTAAAAGTGTGCGTGGTAGTGACGTACATCCCTTCATCAGTGATAAGGAGCATATCTGTGGCTGGCATGAAGATGTAATCAATGTGTGCGTTAGTTTTATAAGCAGCGGAGGTGTGAGTATGGGCTTGTGTATGAGGGTGCCAAGTGAGCCATACGTCGGACAGTTCATGGCAGATACCCAATCTGCTAGACAGGCAATCAAGAGCGAAGACCAAACAATGCCTTTGAACTATCCACAGCGGGGGACATCAGCATGTCGAAGTCTCCATTCACAATGGTGACCCCTCCGGAGTTCCCGGCCAGTGCATTTTGTATTGCGTCTAGCGTGGTATCAGGGAGTTTGAAAGGTGAGTAGGCGCTTAGCAGATTGTGGGCCTGAGCATTATTCATCACCTCAAACGTGACGTACCTACCCTGAGGGTCAGAAGCACTAGTAGTGACCACTATGGGAAGGTGCTTGGGGATTTGGATAGCCAGACCCAGAAACCCTTACATATCCATATCGGACCATAAAGGGGAATCAGGTACCAAGGAGGTTAGTCTCAGGAGAATATCAGGCGTGTGGTGTTTCGCAAATCCCAGGAATTGTTTAATGCGGTGATTAAGGTGTTGACATTCCATGCCATTAACTTAGGAACTGACATTACAATGAAATACCATAGGACCTGGGTAAGGGCCAAGTGGTCGTCCAGTGAGAAGGAAAAGACAAGAGGTTGCAGTTCACCTAAACTAAAAACACTTACTTCCAAGCGGAGCAAACCACCGCAAATATTCCCCACAACCACCCACTTCACACCATAGTTCCCCCCAGAAGCATCTGTAGCCCTCTTAACATGACTACAAACAAAAAAGATCGACCTCACAGGGCACACACACACCACTTACCTACTACAGAGGTGTCCACAGGAAGAAGGATACTATGCTGCTGACTCAGGAGAACATTAAAGTCTGATGCTCATCAAAGGAGACTCCCTTTGGGCCAAGTCTCTGTATTCCCTGTTTATCCTAGGATGTGGCTGTATGCGCCTCCAATGTCACTGGGGGATCTGGTTCAATCACTGCCACTGCTTTCTTTGTGGGCTCCCATGAGGGACTGGGCATCTCCGAAGTGGAGGAAGCACCCCACTCACCTGCCATGCTTGCCATGGCCGTTCCGTTGACACCGGCCATGTGCCGGTTTCCACCAATAGTGCCCTTGTCAGCAACACATTACTGTGCAAGGGCCTAGTCTCTGTGGCCTATTCCCATGCCAACTTGGGGGTGGCAAAGAAGTAGGATTTGGAGGCATGAATGACTGAGATGGACATGGAACAGGAGCATGTAGTACAGTTGCATCATTTGCAGATTTTGTTTTACAACTTCAAAGGACAGGCGCTGAAGCTGTATAATACAAGTGTAATCAGGGATGATTAGAAGTTCGAAGGAGTCAACTCACGGGCAAAGTGTAGGACCACATCTCTATCTTTATAGTTCAAGATTTTCACTATAAGTGATTGTGTAAGGTGCTCCATGTAGAGGAACTGCTACCAGCGATCTATGGTCTCACTCCACCGCAAAACAGAAGGACAAATGCCCCTCGGTAACCCACAATAGGACCCACTTCTCTAAAAAGTCTGCATGGTGTGGAGTTTCCCTCAGCAACTTCGGGAAATCCCACACACCTAAGATTATTCTGCCAGATCCTATTTTCTGCATCTTCAGCCCAGATCTCCAGATTATGGGATGCCATCATTACACAGGTTACCTTTGCTTTTAGAGTGGAGACAGAGTCATTCAAATCATAAATGCGGCTTTCAGTGCTCACCGCACACTCCACCACATTGCGTAGTTCCTGGCATAGGAGAGCCACGTCAATGCCAGCCTCCCCGATCTTGGGTTCTTGGATCGGGAGGCTTGGCTAGCCAGGAGAATGTCCCTTGTGCTTGGTTACCCCTGCGACTGATGAGGCGGGGGAGCCTCGGCCACTCTCCGCTGGGTCATGAGGGACTGGTGGGTTGTGTATTTACCAATTAATATTACACTATCAATGCTGCACCATGCCAGATATCAGCTGATGTTCAAAGGTTATTTAAGTACAGTGGTAATTTCCTGAGGTAGTGCTCCTGTAAAGCTTAGGATTTCTTGAACTCTCAAGAACTTATAACAACCACTGAAAAGATTAATTGTATATGATGTGTAAAGCAACAGCAGACTTTATTGCACATATTGTGTAATACAGTGTGGTGTTAGGTCTATCAAGAATGTTCATTAACACCTTAGCTGCGTGTAAACATTTCTCCCCAGTGCTGCGCTGTCCATTAGAACTAGTGCTGAATGGACGTTCAATGGTCGTGCGCAGCACTGGGGAGGTAACACTGCTGACGACCATTGGCCGTCAGCAGCACTTAAGGGGTTAACCAACAATCGAACATGGAGAAGGTGCCCAGAGGGCACTGTGGACTAAAGGAGGGTCACAGCACATCTTGTGACTGGAAAAACAAGTTGCAAACGTCTGACCCCAAACATAGATGGGGGGAGTATGCAGAGCATCTGAATCCCCAGCACTGTATTGCTACGAACAGATGCTTTCATATTGAAACATCAAATGTACCTATAATACAATTAAAGCAAATGGTACATTGCAAAGAAAGTTCTAATTTCAGTATCTGATTTTTTAAAAATACAGTATATAATTCAGATACAGGGGACTTTAAATGCAGTTTCAAACAAAGCAATGCGGTAGCCTGTTGAAACAAATGTCACAAACTGACATAGGGAAAACACCTGAAATATACAACTGCTGGAAACAGAATGCAGGGCAAAGATACTGCTGACGGAGGACTATGTAAACAAAAATGCCGGCACACCTCTTGAGGACTGTGTGACTACAGAGGGCGCCTCCTTCTGCCAGGACCAGGAGGCTAGAGCAACCCTTCAATAGGGTTTATCATACTCTATTGTGGAGGAAGGAAATTGCTTTCCCACACATGCATGCCACAACCTGTGGGTGAGATTTTCTCATCTAATACTTAGCACATATCTACACCACCTAGGGCAATAGGCTTGACCCAAACACGGCATAACCTCCCCACACCATCCCATTGTCTTGTGATTTCACACATTGTGGGGAAGGCGGACTCCTGAGTGTTTACTAAGAAGAGCACTCAGAAAGTGTCATCGCTGGGACCCAGGCACCAACTCCCAGGACAGGGAAAGCTGGTTGCTTGAAGGTGAACACCTTCAAACTAGGAGCAATACTTAGTAAAACTTTCCAAGCCACTCTAGACCCAACAAGGCCCTACTACACCACCTCACTGCAGAAGGAAATCTCCAACTTGGCCATAGTACAGGGCTCTGTTAGTGTGCTTTCATTGGCCATACTCAATCAATTAGCCGATTCATATAGCGCTGCCGAGTGGGTATCCAGGCACTTTCAGGGTCCGAGTGACTCTGTCAAATAGCCAGGTCTTGAGCCCCCTTCGTAATGCCGACAGGTAAGAGTGGGTCTGAAGCTGCAGGGGGAGTTAATTCCATGTCTTTGCTGCAAGGTAGGAGAAGGAACGTCCTCTGCTCCTGCCTCGGTTGATGCAGGGGTTGTGGGTGAGTGAGAGAGATGTGGAGCAAAGAGGTCTGGGTGGATGGTGGAAGTTCAGGTGGTTGTTGATGTAGGCTTGTCTTCTGATGTGTAGGTCATTGTATGTCTGGGTCAGCAGCTTGAATTAACATCCCTTCAGTACTTGTAGCCAGTGGAGTTCGCTGAGGTGAGGGGTGATGTGGGTTCGTCAGGAGAGGTCGAGGCTGAGTCTGACTGCAGCGTTCTGTATAATCTGTAGTCTCTGGAGGAGATGTGCAGTGATCCCTGAATAGAGAGTGTTGTCATAGTCCAATTGGTTGGTGATGAGGGATTGTGTGACAGTGTGTCTTGTGCTCTGGGCAAGCCCTCTGAAGGTTTTGCATAGCATTCGGAGAGTGAAGAAGCAGGCGGATGAGACTGTGTTGATCTGGGACTTCATGGTCAGCTAGTTGTCCAGGATGATGCAGTGGTTTCTGGTGTGGTCTGACAGGGTGGGTGAAGGTCCTAGCACAGAGGACCACTGGAAAGTGTCACAATGAGGGGTGTTGTTGCTGAAGATCACAACTTCTGTTTTGTCAGTGTTCAGTGTTGAGCTACAGGCAGTATCTCATATTCAAATGGTGACGCTCGCCATACACGGATGGAAGTTGGTTCTAGTGGTGGCGGTGGTCTAGAAGCCGAAACACAGGTGTGCACTAGTGCACTTGCTTTCATTTAGTGTGGTCATTTCTGTGCTGCAAATGGGCGCAGATGCAATCTCCTGCCTGAATTGTAGTGTTCCGTACCTGCTGTAATGAAAACGAAAGAAAACAACCATCAAGTAAAAACTCTGAAAGTCAAGAAACAACACCGGATATTCCTGTGGTGGTTTGAGGATGAACAACACGTGCATTCTATGTTGCCATAAAGTGGGTAAAGAGCTTCTTATAAGTGCAAGTTTTATGACTCTGGTTGTATGGCTTGGTTATTCGTATCCACTCCACCCATGTACTTGTTGTAATCAAGTATTCAGGTGGGCTTGTGAACTTTGGCCATCGTACCCCAAAATGCGATGGGGGAAGTGCTCTCATCGTGAATGGTAGGGAGCACGTACACATCACACCTATCAGAGAACTTGACTGTGAACTCTAGTATTTCTACAGCTTCTCACAAACAAGCTCCTGCGGGAATCCTTTGTGGCGAGAACAAACTGCACCCAGAGGCCACAGTGCAGCTTCGAACAGCTCACTAAACATGTACTCCAGGATAGACGTTGTTGCTGGAAAAGCTCTGATACAATATTTTCAGTTACTCCTAGCACACTCCTTCAGGTTTTACAGCGAAGCCCTTCCCTGTACACACTCTCACCCTGTATAAATAGCACGTAGAGCTCTCACACAGCATGTACAACTTGACGCCCTAGCTCACAATGTACTGCCTGAACTTCACCCGTCCATTGTACAGGATGAAGGACTCATCAATGGCTATATTCTTTTCAGGAAAATAAATCTCGGGAAACCTGGCATACAATTGTTCCATGACAGGCTGTATTTTGAACAACCTGTCATGGTCTGGATGGTCCCGGGGCAATAACGCAGAAATACCTTTGAAATGCAGTGTACGCGGCATTAAAAAAATGGATCTCTTCTCATGTACGGTGCGAAGATGGGTGTTATTCAAACTGTGCGAGAGGACCAGTAGGACTGAAGCTTAGTTTGTGCACTTACCCCATTTTGAACATAAGACCCAAACATGTCTCTAGTGAAGTGGGAGTCAACCTGAGTGCCCTAGAATGAGGCTTAACTTAACTTAAGACCAAAACTTAAGTTTAACTGAGACAAAATCCTAACTTTAAGTCGTAAAGCTGGGATTTTGTCGTTTATTACTTGTGTGAATCGGGCCCAGGTTGTTTGCGATTTCCTAACTCTACTGTATCTCCTTCCCTCAAGGCCGGGCAGAGCCCATGCGGTTGCTGCTGGCAGACCAAGGTTGCGAATGGAAGGAGGACAAAGTACTCACTGAAGACTGGATGTGTGGAAAGGCTGAGATCAAAAAGACATTGGTGAGTCATTATGAGTAAAGATCATTACGCCTCTCGCTAAGGCGAGTCTTCATAGTAGGGTGAACCAGGGCCCAGCACCTATGACAGGTCCATTAGTAAATTCCATGCCAGCTACTCACTGTCCACTCACTCTAAGATGTCACCAAAGAAGATCCAGTGGTATTTTCTGTGGCGTCCAAGGTCCTAAGTGAGGACTGGAGGTTGTGAGGATATCCTGGGCTTTCAAACTGGGACAGGAGCTGGAGATATTAAGTTGCAAATTGCCTGGAATTTTGGTACCTAAATACTGTATTTAGGGGAGGGGTAGTAGTTGTGCCCGTAGGGGGGAGAGCACACACTTACCCAATGGAAGCTTCGGTAATAGCCATTAGGTTTGGAGGCTCTTCCAAAGATAAATGGATCATGACCTTGGAAGGCAGAGAGCCACCTTCTGTCAATGTACGTTGTTGTTTTTGGAACTAAGCCAGGTCTAGGAGCTGCACAGCATCAACTAATGTGAAGAGGAGCCCGTTGAGTGTGGACAGTTAGTGCAGGGTTCCTCAGTCTCACGATTAAGGCAGGTGAGACAAAGGCTGCACGGAAGGCTTGTCTGGACATTGCATTGCACTTTGGGACTGCACCATATCCCCCCTGGCTCTCACAGATGGACAGCGAACCCAGCTATCCTCGCCTCATAGGCCAGGTGGGTCTATGAGGTGTACATTGATAACAGCACACGCAGGTACTCATGGGGGTGGGTCGATGCTGGGGATGTCTCAGGTTATCACCAGGGGCTGATCGGCTGAAGCTCGATCTATTATGCTCTACCCACCAGAATCCTTTCACTATGGCTGTAAGCTCCAAACTGGGCCCAATGTATTTACTCTCTCTTCTTTCTGGTCCTTTGTTTAGCTCTTTGGGCAGTTACCCAAGTTTGCTGATGGTGATTTTATCCTGTTCCAGTCCAATACCATCCTACGATATTTGGGGCGCAAACACGGTGAGCACCATACAAGGAGGTGGGGGTACGGATTGACTGTGGGGTTTATGCAATCCATTTTTTGGTGGAAGTAAGCAAGAAGTGAGGGGAACTAGATATAAGTTAGAGAGAGTTGAAGGTCCCACAAAGGCTTAGTTCAAAGACATTCTCAGTGCCTCAGGAGCGATGAAGCCAACATTACACCAGGGTTCAATGAAGGCTTTAGCACCAGAATGTGAAAGAAAGAAGCCTAACAGGGTAACGTTTCCAATCGGGTTTGCTGTCCTCATAAGAGGCTGAATAAGCATTGACTGGTTGTGAAGCCAACATCTCCCAGACTTATGAATGTCTGACAATTCCCAACCGTGGTGCGTGTCGCTCCCATTTTAGTCTTCTAACACCTCTGCTTCCCTCACAGATCTCTACGGGAAGAACATCAAGGAAGCCGCGCTTATTGACATGGCCAATGATGGGTTGGAGGACCTGCGAAAGAAGTTTGCCAAATTCTTTTTCTTTGAATGGGTAGGTTTGCCTTTATATTTACTAAAAGAGGGCCGTCAGAGTGCTGGGTCCTCTCTTTTTAGGGTTCAGTTAATGGCACCACGAGAGGCCCCTTTAACAATCTTCAGAGGAAGGGTAGTGTCGAAGTAGATCTTTTGCTACCTCGCCCAGGTATGCTCACAAAGGAAGACCAGCAGTCGAAGGTAACTGAAACATAAAAAGATTTATTGCGCTCAAGCGGGTACGCCACCTCATAGCTCCATGTGGCTATGAGAGAAGTGGACAACTTACACAGTCATAGGCAGCCTTATATATTCTTGTGATGGAACAAGCGTAGGTGAGAATGGATATGACAAATCAGCAGCTGTCAAGGATGATTAATGATCTCCGGACAATACCATGTACTGGTCAGGACCAGTAACTCTGGAAATATGTATACATGGCATGCAGAACACAAATATAAAGATTACTCACTAAATCCCATCAGTCATCAGTAATCTCTTGGTACGAAGAAATAAAGCAGAACTATGCATAACTTGTGGCAAGTATAAACATAGACAGGCCTGTGGTCAAAGAGTCAGGCGCTCACTTGATTAGTCATCTGGATATGGAACAAAAGGTCACAACCCCTGTGTCAACAATAATTTGTTACCATCAGAAGTCTTTTGTTAGCTGTTATTTATGGCATTAGTTTAATAGGAAAGTTAAACAAATGAGTCATTGACCTTTAAGCAATGCACCCTGTTTTATTTGCATGCTATCAAGTAGAGTACAAACATATGCTCTGGGGTCATTTGATGAATCAACATTTCCTTGTGCAGATGAAGCAGTCACATTATATGTGCTGAGGAGGCAGGCTAGAAAAGGCTAACACAAAATGGTTGCTGGAAAATACAAAATGGAGGAGCTTTCGTCTTTTACTAAAAACTATTTCCATTAATTGTTGAGTTACAATATCCCTCATTATAAGAGCGTTAGTCAGTGTCACTGGGGGTATCGGGGGTGGCTTCAGCAGTCGTCCTAAACACAGACAGCACATGGGCAGGCAATTAATGAGAACACAGCATCAAATCACCACAAGGAAGATAGCCACTAGGAACATCCCTATATTCCATCCCCATGAAGATAAAGCGTTCCAAAAGGAACCTGCAGGATCCCATGGGCAACATCACTATGGGCCTGCACTCCAATATCATACTGTCTCTTGACAGCTTCCCTAACTGCCGTGGAGGAGTCAGGTATATACATGCAGCAGGAGGCACCGATCACCCTACAGACCACCCCGTTCTGCCAACATCATGTCTAGAACTATCCAGTTCTGAAGAGAAACCAATCTGAGAGCCTTGAGCTCAACTGTGATGTTCTCAGTTATCTCTGCTGTTTCCTCTATAGTTGCTACCAATAGACGGGATAACCTGCGTATGTTTCTGGAATTTATGGCAGGACCAAACCATGGAACAAAAGCCTTTAGTACATCACCAGCTATCTCAGATACTGTATCTCCTTGATCAACACTCCTCCTACCCATTAGAGTTCTGGAGGCTCTATTTAAGTCTGCAGTACTTTTTACAGACATTGCTGGTGTAACAAGACCTAGATGACAACAGTCAACCCAATTCACTGGTAGCCAAGTATAGGCCCTGGAACCACAAATGAAATAAACTGAGTCACCAACATAAAGTGGAACAGTTATTTCCTTAGAAGTCACCACAAAAGTCATATTGCAATTGGTACTATTCCCCATGTTGGCAGTACCATTACTTCTAATACATATACTCCCAAGCACACTACGCTGCCTCATCTTCAAGAAGGGTATTTCCCTGGTGTCCCTATCAAGCGGAGGTGTACTATCATTATTTACCAAAAATAGTGGGGGGAATATATTAGAAAAGGGGAATGTTGCATTGGGCAAGAAAACTTCATTGCAATTCCCTACCTGGAGGATGTCATCATGGTACCGGGTGTACAAGGAGACAGTTGATGTTCTAGTGCTAGTGGTAGAACGGGAGGTAACCAGGTTACGGAGGACCCCTATTAGCTGAATTCTCAGTACCACATTGTGTAATGCATAACAGGATGCTTCAAGTGGCAGGGGTACTTAGAGAAGGGGGATTTCTTCATCCACATAGGCTGGAAATTGCATGCAGATCCAGCAATTATTTTGATCAATTACTTGATGGGTCTGTATTCCCTCCCTGTGATCCATATCCTCGGGTGGTACTGTAACTGAGCAGACAAAGTCAGAGGGGAACTAACTCCTGCTTTAGCATTGCGTGCATAACGCTCCTCCTGCCTTGTAACTTTAAAAAAATATTACTTTACTTCGTTTTTATCTTGTTTGCGCCGAGCGCTTCGCGCTTTTACCTGTATATTGTTAGCGCCGCTTAGGGGGAAATAAGGGAGCTCTTACCTGCACTCTAATTGCTGCACACCCACATTTTGTGGGACAGAAGGGACTCGGGGGCACTGTAGTACCATCGCGCCGGTTTCGAGCGCCATTTTGGAGTGGGGAGAAGGTCCTTCCACACTGAGCGCCATCTTGGGTGAGGGAGAGACACTCGCCCTGCCAGGACCCACGCATTGGAGGAGGAGGTAATAATAGTAGGACCTCCTACCTCGTTTCAGTCTGATTCTAACTCCTGCTTTAGCGCTGCGTGCATAACGCTCCTCCTGCCTTGTAACTTTAAAAAAATATTACTTTACTTCGTTTTTATCTTGTTTGCGCCGAGCGCTTCGCGCTTTTAACTGTATATTGTTAGCGCCGCTTAGGGGGAAATAAGGGAGCTCTTACCTGCACTCTAATTGCTGCACACCCACATTTTGTGGGACAGAAGGGACTCGGGGGCACTGTAGTACCATCGCGCCGGTTTCGAGCGCCATTTTGGAGTGGGGAGAAGGTCCTTCCACACTGAGCGCCATCTTGGGTGAGGGAGAGACACTCGCCCTGCCAGGACCCACGCATTGGAGGAGGAGGTAATAATAGTAGGACCTCCTACCTCGTTTCAGTCTGATTCTAACTCCTGCTTTAGCGCTGCGTGCATAACGCTCCTCCTGCCTTGTAACTTTTAAAAAATATTACTTTACTTTGTTTTTATCTTGTTTGCGCCGAGCGCTTCGCGCTTTTAACTGTATATTGTTAGCGCCGCTTAGGGGGAAATAAGGGAGCTCTTACCTGCACTCTAATTGCTGCACACCCACATTTTGTGGGACAGAAGGGACTCGGGGGCACTGTAGTACCATCGCGCCGGTTTCGAGCGCCATTTTGGAGTGGGGAGAAGGTCCTTCCACACTGAGCGCCATCTTGGGTGAGGGAGAGACACTCGCCCTGCCAGGACCCACGCGACACCCCGCCGGCCATTTAAGATGGCCGCTAGACAAGTGCGCAGCAACGGTGCGCAGCGGGGGCGCCGCAGGGGCGCCGGAGGTGCGCCAGAGGTAAGCCCGTTTGCGCCCGTTCGCGCAACGGACGCGCTTAGGGCCGCTACCTCTGGCCCCTCTGGCCCACTTCGCATAGCCTACTCTCGGGCTGAGCTACTCAGACTCAGACCATGTCCGGACCCGGTCAGGCCTCCAACTTTTAGGCCAATTTCCTGTGGGCTGCTTAATGTCAGATCCCTCTGCAAGCACTACACGGAAATAGCCTTCCTCATCGATTCTGAAAAACTCGATGTCCTCTTTCTCACAGAAACGTGGACTCGGGAGGATTGTGAGGTCGAGCTGGGCCTAGCCTGCCCCTCAGGCTATAAAATCAGCCACACCCCGCGCCCACTCAATCGAGGAGGGGGAATCGGGTACATTTATAGAGACTCGCTGACCCTCTCCCAGCTAAAGATTCGAGAAGTACCAGGATTTGAACTGATGGGTTTTACAGTCAAACAGCAGGAGTTGACACTCTGCTCGGGTGTCCTATGCTATCGTCCCCCGGGACCGGCACCTTCCATATCTCTCCTCATTGACCTGATTTATGAACTCTCTAGCTCCCACTCCAAGTTATTGATTCTTGGAGATTTTAATCTCTGGGCAGGCAGTTCGCTGGACAATGCATTTTTTTCCCTTAGCCAAGCATGTACAGATATCAATTTAGAACAGTTGGTGAACGCCTCCACGCATCGAAAAGGCCACACCTTGGACTTAGTGTTTGCGGACCCACAGTGGGTATCATTAGATGATATCAAGTGCCAGTATTGGACAGACCACTCTCTGATTATGTTTTCCCTTTGTTCTGAGGACCATACTTTGCGAAAGGCTGGACTACCCCTAGCCAAGCTAGAGAGACCTTGGTCCCGAATCCTCAAAACCTATCCACTGCCGAACATCTTAGGTAAGGACTTTAAGCTTGGCAACACAGCTGAAGAGAGTTATACTCTCTTCTGCCAGTCCATATCGAGTTCGTTGGATAAGTTGGCACCCCTTCGGAAGTCACGAGGGAGGGTGAACCGAGCTAGCCCTTGGTACACGAGCGAATTACGCCAGCTTAAACTTGACTGTAAACGCGCAGAAAGGGTCTGGAGGAAACAGTATTTAGACTCGGAGAAAATGGTATTTAGGTCTGCTATACAAAAATACAAAGCTCAAATCAAGATGGCTAAAGCGACCTATCTTGAATCCACCTTGAAGCAGGCCCCAAACAAGGCACAGGCCCTTTTTAAAATCGTTAGGGACCTTGCCCACCCTACGTGTGTGGCTAGTGCAGTCCCTTCATCGCAAGCTCTTTGCGACTCACTTGCGGATGCCTTCGAGGAGAAAATCCGTAAAATCCTGGAGGGTCTGCAGGACCCAGTTAATCCCACCACTGATGCGGGAGCTCCGGAGGAGATGGCCAGTCGACCCCTGCAGAGGGTCGCTCACCTCTGTTTGGAAGCTCCGGCCACGCCCTCCAGTCGACCCCGACCAGAGGATCAGCCCCTCAGCCTGGGAGCTCCGGCGACGGAAGCCAGTCGACCCCAGCTGAGTAGTTTTCCTTCCCCCCCTTTGGATCCGGCCCTCAGCTTGGGAGCTCCGGCGATTGAGGCCAGTCGACACCAGCTGAGTGGCTTTCCCTCCCCCGCCTTGGATTCGGCCCTCAGTCTGGGAGCTCCGGCGAGTGAGGCCAGTCGACCCCAGCTGAGTAGCTTTTCTCCTCCCTCTTTGGATCCGGCTCTCAGCTTGGGAGCTCCGGCGATTGAGGCCAGCCGACCCCAGCTGAGCAGCTTTCCCCTTCCCTCTCTGGAGGAGTTTGGCAGTCTAGCACTCACGATTTCATCTGGCTCGCCTCTTGATCCTCTTCCTCCAAAACTCTGGAAGGTGTTTCAAGAGGATCTCTTCCAGCCCTTGCATGCCATCTGTTGCCAGTCGTTTGAAACAGGGACTGTACCGGGCTGCTGGAAGAAGGCAGTGGTATCTCCGCTCTTAAAAAAACCTACGCTCGACCCTGTGTGCCTTTCTAACTACCGGCCAATCTCCCTGCTTCCTTTTCCAGTCAAAATCATGGAAAAATTGGTTACCCGCACTCTGTCCGGCTTCTTAGAAGAGAACACCTGGTTGGATGAGACGCAATTCGGTTTTAGCCCAGCGCACGGGACGGAATCCGCGTTGATGACCGTGTTAGACAATCTGCGGGCGCGAGTCAACAGTGGTCGGGCAGCATTTTTGGTGTTGCTCGATATGTCGGCCGCGTTCGACACGGTCAGTCATCCTACCTTGATTTCGAGGTTGGAAGAATGCGGGGTCAAAGACAAGGCCAGGGACTGGTTAATCTCCTACTTGGACAGCCGTCAGCAACGGGTTTCGCTCCCTCCCTTCAGCTCAGAGGAGCGGAGAGTGGGACAAGGAGTACCCCAGGGCTCAGCCATCAGCCCTATACTCTTTAATATCTACCTCCGCCCTCTAGTCCAGCTTATTAAATCATTTGGGATCTCCGCATTTAATTATGCGGATGATACCCAGCTGGTCTTTTCTCTGGAGGGACAGGATGCAGTCCCATTGGAAACTTTTCACCGGTGCATGCAGGCTACAGCGGAATGGCTCCGTTTGAACTCGTTACAGTTCAATGGAACCAAGACAGAGGTCCTGCACTGCTCCACTGACCGAGTTCCCCGAGATCTCCCAGACGACTTTTGGCCCCCGTCCTTCTCAGAGACGGTGTCAGCCGCACAATCGGCGCGTAATCTGGGCGTCATTTTTGGGCCCAACCTGCAGCTGGATCTGCACGTAAATAAGACAACCTCAACGTGCATGATGCTGATCCGCATGCTGCGTAAGGTTTTACCCCTCCTCCCTGAGCAAGCCAGACCAGAAGTAGTGCGAAGTACCATCCTAAGTCGACTTGACTATTGTAACGCACTGCTTCTGGAGGCCCCGATAACACTTCTGGGCAAGCTTCAAAGGGTGCAAAATATGGCTGCCAAACTCGCCCTCTCCCGCCCCTACCACAGCTCTTCTACGGCAGCGTTGCAGGAACTCCATTGGCTGCCGGTCCATTTACGCGTTCGCTACAAAGCAGCGTGTATTGTGTTCAGGGCTATCCATGGCCTGGGCCCAATCCCTCTGCGGCGAATGTTTGCCTGGTATCTTCCATCCCGAGCTTTACGTTCCTCGTCGGCCAGGCTACTTGTAGTTCCGCGCTTCCAGAGAGTGAGGATGGGTGGCCGTTCGTTCAGAGTAGCGGCGGCCAAACTCTGGAACTCCCTGCCAATATCCCTGAGAAGTCTTGAGGATCTCTTAGCCTTTAGAAAGGCGCTGAAAACTTTCCTTTTTCCTAGGACAGGTTGAGCTATTGATTTTGCTGGATCATGGGTCAAAGCGCCAGGATGCCCTTGGTGGTGACAGGTTGCGCTATATAAGTATACCACAATACAACTCGGATGTAAGCGGGCTGTTTTTGCAATAGGATGGTAGAGCTCTAGGAGATATAATAAGCCAATGACCAAAGACATTATACAAAACAACATACATAATATGCATAGTTTGGAGTGCCAATGCCCTTTCTTGTTCAATTTAAGGGTGGAATATGTATTCTCCATATCTAGCAAAGGAATGAGTCTAGTTGTTCTTCCAAATAGCAGTACCATTCGAAATAATGCTTCAGAATTTTGAAATGTACAATCTCACATGTGTGGCAGTTCAACAGAGTTCATTATAGGCCTCACTGTTACAGGCCTTGCAATTGGTATGATTTAACAAAATTTTACCTCGCACCCTCTCCTCCTATGGGTCTTTGGGCTTGGGAGGTATTCCTTTATTCTCCTTTCAGATCTTTGTCAGCAGTGTCCTTATTTTACTAACCTCACTGCACAAGTTAGTCCTTTAAAGTTGGCACTATTCAGAGCGTGGCAGTTGGTGCTTGCTCCGTCCTAAGCACTCTTCAGTTTTCTTGGGCATAGATTGTATCCTGATACAGTTTGTTGATCATCGATGCGTGCAGGAGTGTAGTCACCAGTCCTTCGGAGGGAACGGTCCTCTTCCGGGGGCAATTTTGGCCAGAATGGTGGTGCTCTCTTCACATTCGATAAATGAATCCAGTTTTTGTGTCCATCACATCGAACTGCTGTCTGTGTTACTAATAGAACCTGCGACGGCCCCTTCCACCTGGGCTGTAGGCTGTTCTTCCTCAAAATGTTTTTGTTCAGGACTCAGTCCCCGGGCTTGATGTCATGTACTTCTCCTTCCAGAGGCGGGGACCAAGTGTCTCTGACCTGTTCGCGAATGGTAGACAGGGCAGAAGTTAGTTCTTTACAATAATCCAATAAAGCAGAATGCGTCAATTCTTGCAACTTAGGTGGAGAGGCAAACCCATATACATTTGCTGGTTTCCCCATAACAAGCTCATATGGAGAGAGTCTGTTTTTGGACGTAACAGTTGTCCTCATGGAGAACAAGGCAA
The DNA here is from genome assembly GCF_964263255.1 of Lissotriton vulgaris. Classification (NCBI taxonomy): domain Eukaryota; kingdom Metazoa; phylum Chordata; class Amphibia; order Caudata; family Salamandridae; genus Lissotriton; species Lissotriton vulgaris. The sequence goes on from NC_141686.1 coordinate 324,447,579, forward strand.
AGGGTAAAGCATCTACCCAGATGAGAGTGCTTGATGCACATATTTTTTGCAGTTTATTTTTCAATGTAGCGTTGCAGCACTCTACAAGCCCGGCCGCTTTTGGATGATAAACTGGATGGAATTTTTGTTTTAGCCCCAATCCTTGTCATACTAGATCCATTATTTCGTTCGAAAAATGTTCCCCGTTGTCACTCCAGAGACTTCTGGCCAAACCGTAGCCAGAGAAGTACTCTTTCAACAATATCTTGGCTGTGCTCAATGCAGTGTTATCTTTCAAAGGGAATGCCTCCACCCAATACAGATACTACATATAATGACCAGAACATATCTTTTGCCATTGGCAGGGGGCATTTCTATGTAATCCATCTGAAGGCATTCAAAGGGGGATTCCGGCAATCTGAAATGACCAGGTGGTACTTGTATCCCTTTTCCCACATTATGAAGAGCACAGGTCATACAGTTCTTAGAAAGTTTTACAGCTGTCTTTCTTGTATTTTTGTTTACCCATATCTTTTCAATGGTAGTTGTCATCCCATCAGCCCCCAGGTGTGCAGGACCATGAACCATGTGAAGCATGGGTAGGAGAAAACTATCGGGCAGGACCCACTTTTTCAAATGTCCAAATAATATCCTTCCCTAACCCACTGCTTCTTCTCATCTTCACTTGCAAATGCTTGAATGTGCTTTATCTCTTTGTAAGGATCAATGTCTGTTTCTTCCTTATCAGCCCTCAACACTACATATCTTAAGGTGTACTCATTCAATGCAGTGTGTCTTGCTGTCTCGTCAGCAAAGGCGTTTTCCTGACGTACATGGTATGTGATTTTCTTGTGTGCACTACACTTCATGATGGCCAACTTAGTTTGTGATGCAAGAGCATTTAGAAGTCTTGTAAACAAGGTGCCTTGCTGTATTTTGGCACCTCCAGATGTAATATACCCTCTCTCGGCCCACAATCGTCCGAAGTTATGTGCCACCCCCAGGCATACTGGCTGTCGGTGTAAATGTTTACTGCTAACTTTTCTGAAAGCTCACATGCTCTAGTTAGAGCAATTAACTTGGCTGCCAGAGCAGATATATGTTCTATTTTACATGTTTCAACAACTGTTTTATTGGTTGTTATTGCATAGGCTGCAGAGGTAGTTCCATCTGGTCTCTTTAGACAAGAGCCATCCACAAATAGTGTTCCATCGACTTTTGGCATAGGTACATCTACCAAATCTACTCGACCTTTTGTTTCAGTTTCAGTGACACTCACGCAATCATGTTGTACTTCATCCTGCTCCGGAGGGAGAGGCATCAGAGTAGCTGGGTTTATGATATTACACCGCTGCAAGGTCACATTAGTGGCCATTAGTATTAGCTCATACTGAGTCAACCTAGCATTAGTTAAATGCTGAGTTTTGGTTTTATTCAGCTGTGCGTCTACTGAACGAGGTACGTGAACCATAACTAGATGTCCAAGGACAATAGAGTCTGCCTGTTTTACTGTAGCAGCCGCCGCAGCAAAATTTTTGAGGCACTTTTGTAGGCCTCTCGCTACCGGATCCAATTTTGAGGAAAAATAGGTGCAAGGTCTATTCTTCTCTCCATTTTTCGGAGTTAGTACAGCCATTGCACACCCTTCCCTTTCATGTACGAACAATGCAAAGTTTTTAGTGTAATCTGGTGTGCCCAAAGCAGGTGCATTGCATAAAGCAGTTTTTAAAGCCACAAAGCTATTCTGATGTTCCTCCTCCCAAAGGACGGGATCTTCCACATCTTTGTGAGTTAAGGACAGTAATGGTTTGGCCAGATAAGAAAAATGTGGTACCCATTGTCTACAAAAGGAGACCATCCCAAGAAATGCACGCATATATTTTTGAATTCTAGGTCTGGAAATGTTCTGCACTGTTTGTATTCTGTCAGATGATAATCTCCTCCCGCCTTTCGACAGGAGATGACCTGTCCTGTTGACAATACTGCAGTTTAGCTGACGAAACCTGTGTCCATGCAAAGCGAGAAATGTTACAACAGCATGCGTAGCCTGCTTACAAATGTTTTCTGTCTCAGCTGTGATCAGTAAGTCGTCCACATATTGCACTAATTCTGTACCTGATGGCAAAGTACAGTTATCCAGTTGTCTTTTTAATGCCTGGCTATGGATGCTAGGACTTTCTGTATACCCCTTGGGAACTCAACAGAATTTGTACGATCTTCCTTGGAAACTGAAACTGAACAAATATTGGCTATCTGGGTGTATGGGCATACTGAAGAAAGCATTCTTCAGATCAATCACGGTAAACCACTGGGCTGAAGGTGGTACAGATGAAAACGTAGCAGTAATGTCGGGTACAACAGGGTATTGTGGTTCCACTATTTTATTTATGGCTCTCAAATCAACAATCATCCTATATTTGACCTGTCCTGTTCCGTCATCACGTTTAACCACAGGTAAAATGGGACTATTACATAGACTGCTGGTAACATCTTGCATTATTTTTCGTTGCAATAAGTCTAATATAACTAATTTCAGACCCTCCTCACCTTCTTTCTTCGAAAAAATATTTGTATTAACAGAACAAATAGGGCATTGATACATACAGATGAAATAATATGCATTGTGTGGATCATGAGAGCAAAGCTGCCTATCACATTGTCCAAGTTACATATGAAGAGTACATGTATTGACACATCAGTATTATTAATCTTTACATGTCCAATCTGTGTCATTCTGAAGCACTATCATCGTCCGTAAGGTTTGGAGGCTCACAAATATTACCACAAAACGTATTCCAAGCCCCCAAATTTTCTCCAATTTCTTGGGGCACCCACGATGTATAAACACCGACTACTCTGCCACCATCATTTCATCCATATCCTTGCACCACTTAAGGAGGGTAGGTAGTGTTTCTGAGCCCCACAATAAGGCGATGTTACGTTTTGTCACCATCATGCCCAACATTACCCAATCTTGTTGTCGATGATTAAGGTCGTTTGGCTTCCATACGTTTAACAAACAACGACGGGGTTCAGGCACCAGGGAAACATCTATAGTTTGGGAAATTGTACGCATGACTGCCGTCCAGTATGCTGCTATGTGTTTACAGTCCCATATGGTATGATAGAATGTCCCCTCGTCTCCACAGTGTCGTAAGCAATATTTATGGGAGGTTGACCCTATCTTGAATAACGTCGTTCTAGTGTAATATGTACGATGTAATATTTTGAGCTGAACCAGTTTGAATCTGGAGGGTATTGCTGTTTCCCGGGGGACGAAAGGGCCTCTTGCCATTCAGACTCATCAAAGTCGCCCACGTCTCTGGACCAGTTCTGTCTTAGTGTGGACGTCATGTCAGGAAGGTTGTTTATCAGCTTCCGGTAGGTCAAAGAAGTGGCCCTATCTGGCATATATTCTGTCAGAAGCCTATCTTCTAGAGGAGAGGATTCCTGTAGCTCAGTATCTGCAGGTATGACTGACTGGAGTGCATGTCTGATTTGGAGGTATCTGAACTTCTCCTTTTGTGTCATTTCGTAATGTGTTTGAAGGTGGGAGAAGTCTACCATCTTTCCTCCCTTCTAGAGATCACCCACCACCGAAATGCATATATTATCCCAGTTCCAGAACTCCGTACTGTTACGAAGGAAGCCTAGCCTGTACGAGTCCCACAGCGGTGTCATCTGTGTGATCGTCCCAGAGCATTTAAGACGCCTATTCGCCTTATACCAAAGTTGTACAAAATGTCGCTTGGGCTCAAGTAGGTCTGAGGGCATGCGGCGGCTATATAGATTACCCAACAGCCGTTTGCTTTCCAAGCATTGTATATCAGCTAGATATGCCGGTTCGGTCTGTGGGGTATGCAACCAGTAATGTATCGGTTTAACATGGGCCGCCCAGTAGTATAATTCCACATTGGGAAGCGCTATTTAATATCTATATGAAACCACTAGCTGAGGTTGTTCGTCCGTTTGGCATTAAAATCATCTCATACACGGATGACACTCAGCTAGTGGTCTCTCTGGCGCAGGAGGGCGGCCAATCTTCTTCATCAGGACTATTGAAATGCTTGGAGGAAGTCAAGGGATAGATGACAACATCCTCCCTCAAACTCAATGGGGATAAAACGGAGTTGATGCTTCTGGGACCCACATCTCCGGTACACTTCAAGTCCCTCTGGCCCCCTTGCCTAGGCAACCCCCCAGCCCCCAAAGACAACATAAAGAGCTTGGGGTCTGGCTGGACAAAGCTCTCAACCTTCAACACTCAGGCTACTAAACTATCTGCAACCTGTTTTGGTCTTCTCAGGATGTTGAGGAAAGTCCTCCCTCTCCTACCTGTGGAGGCCAAACAGGTAGCTGTCCAGGGCCTGATTCAATCCCGGTAGGACTTTAGTAAGGCCCTAGTAGTGCAGAACTGCGCAGCCCGCACATTACTCAAGCTGTCCCGCAGACAATCAGCCAAACCTGGGCTGAACAAGCTGCACTGGTTACCCGTACGACAAAGAATCACCTTCAAGGCGATGTGTATTTCTCACCAGGCATTTTGGCATACAGGACCAGCAATCGGACGCCAATTAATAACCCAGTACCACCCCACCAGAAATCTTAGATCAAGGCAGTCTTTTCTGGCCTCAGTGCCCAGAATAAAAAGAGCAAGAGCTGGTGGCAGGATGTTCTACCTCAATGCCGCCAAACTATGGAACTCCCTTCCCCTTCAACTCAGGTCCAACCCAAACCTCCTCTCTTTTCGGAAACAGCTGAAAACTTTCCTGTTCAATGCCCAACATTAATCTCCTAGCCAAACCTCTTCCGTTCAGCAAATACACCTCATACTAGCGCTTGGACGCCCCTGGGCAGAAACCGCGCTTTATAAATCCACATTTCATTTCATTTCATTTCTATTCCCCCATCATACCAACTCTTTGTTAACTTAGCTTGCGCGATACGAGCCTCCCATCCCACAAAAGATTGGAAACAGTAGTAGCAATAGTTCTGAAATAAGAGTCAGGAACTAGAAATGGCGTATTCTCAAGGACATATAGAAATCGCGGGAGCGCCATCATTTTGTATAGTGCCGCCTTACCCAAAAGTGTAAGTGGGAGAGTTCACCATACCTTAACATCACGCTTAAATGGCTCTAGATGGGGACTAAGATTTAAAGCAGAAAATTAGTTTGGGTCTGTTGTAACATAGATACCCAGGTATTTGAATGCCGTCACAGTAGTGCGCAGAGGGCAACTCACGGGTAGAATGGGAGGAGGGCCGGCCAAGACATGGAGAACGGACTTGGACCAATTTATTCTGTAACCAGACACTCTACCAAACTTCTCACAGACGTTCAGCAATTCTAGAATGGATTTCTTGGGGGAGGTGAGATATAGTAAAATGTCATCCGCATATAGGGATATGCGGTCCTCCCACGTATTGGTCCAAGAAAGTCCCTTGATAGAGGGTTCCCATCTGATCCAGATTGCAAGTGGCTCCAGAATCAGTGCGAAAAGCAGTGGGGACAGCGGGCATCCTTGCTGCGTACCTCGACCAAGTGGGAAGTCTCGGGAGATGTGTCCATTGGCTGGAACGTGTGCCAAGGGCTTGTTGTAAAGGAGGCGAACCCAGGCGCAGAATTTTGGACCAAAGCCCATGTGACATAGTACTGCGAACAAGGAAGGCCATTCCACGGTATCAAATGCCATAGTGGCGTCTAAGGAGAGAATGACTGCAGGCTCCTGAATATACGGTATACGTGCCAAGACCGCATAAAGCCTACTCAAATTAAGTGCCGTGCTACGGTGCGGCATAAATCCAGACTGGTCCGGATGCACTAAGGAGGAGAGGTGGGGGGTAGCCGCAACGCCAGTAGTTTGGCCAGGATCTTGGGTTCTGCATTTATCAGGGAGATTGGGCGATAGGACGCGCAGTCTGTCTCTGGTCTGCCGGGTTTATGGATCGTGACTATAGTGGCGAGCCGCTGGACTCTCCGCAGCTCTCCCGCTTCGGGACTATCAAGAAACATCTCAAGCAAGAAGGGAGCAGATGTCTGTGCAGTTCTTTTATACAGTTCCACTGGGAATCCATTAGGTCCCAGCGCCTTACCAGAGGCATGTGAGTAGGTTGCAGTCTGTAATTCTTCTATGGTGATGTCTGCCTCTAACAGTAGTGCTGCCTCAGGGGAAAGTTGAGGAACAGTCAAATCTTTGATATAGTCATACGCCTCCTCAGATGTGTAAGACGCCCGGGGGGCATACAATTGCTCATAATGATCGGCCAGGATGTCCACTATACCATCCGGTCTAGAGATCATGGAGCCTGTGGGGGAGAGCAGCTGCGCTATGACCCTGTTTGCTTTTTCTTTCTTATCCAGCCAGGCTAGCATCTTTCCCGCTTTGTCTCCCAGCTCATATACCCTATGCCTAGTTGCTTGGAGGCGAGCTATCGTACTTTCCTTTTGATATGCCACATACGCTGTTTGTTTAAGTTGGACCTCAAGGGTGGTTTCAAGTGACGGGTGCGCCGCCTGTTCTGTTATTGCAGAGTAAAACTAAAGGAAATGATGGACGGAGCGTTGACAATACAAGCACTCACCCCCAGTCAACTGATCTGGGTTTAATCCATCACCGTTCTTTAGCCCACTCTGCCACCCCAGTTCAGACATGGCCATATGCAAATCAGTCTGACCCTGTGCCTCATGGGAACAGTCCAGCCCGAACTGCCAAGCCATGCCTTCCCAGGACCGGAAACAAGCTACAGAGGACCGGTTTCTGGCATTTCAGCCTTCTTCAGCCCGGCTTGCTTGAATCCAGTGGCAAAGTGAGCAAGGGACTCACGTCTGAGCATACCCTGCCAACTTAGGGCGAACAAAGAAAAACTAAAGGAAATGATGGACGGAGCGTTGACAATACAAGCACTCACCCCCAGTCAACTGATCTGGGTTTAATCCATCACCGTTCTTTAGCCCACTCTGCCACCCCAGTTCAGACATGGCCATATGCAAATCAGTCTGACCCTGTGCCTCATGGGAACAGTCCAGCCCGAACTGCCAAGCCATGCCTTCCCTGGACCGGAAACAAGCTACCAAGGACCGGTTTCTGGCATTTCAGCCTTCTTCAGCCCGTCTTGCTTGAATCCAGTGGCAAAGTGAGCAAGGGACTCACGTCTGAGCATACCCTGCCAACTTATTTATTTATTTATTTATTTTTGATATTTAGTAAAGCGCGAACAATTGCCCGCAGGCGTCTCGGCGCTGTACTATTGCAGACTTCTTGTCAGACTCCACGCTGCCGAATCCGATTGATGCACATATGACTCCACCTCCCGATCTCACCAACACGCTAGTAATAACAACACAGCGTGTTCGAGTGATAGGGCGAGGGAAAACAGGAAACAAAACAAGGAGGGGACGAAAGGGAACTGCAAGGAAGGGACAGCTGAAAGAAAAGAAAACAATCATACGGGTTATTCTTATTCACCATGAAACCCTACTCTCATTTTCTTCTCACTTTGTATGCGTACATTTTCACCTTTACAATAGACGATTGCTCCTCCTCCTCCCTGTTTCCTGAATGTTGATGTTCGCCACATTAGTCCCTAAGGAACACAAACACCTGTTATGGTCTAGTCTCTCCCAGAACAAATATACAATGCTATCTATTAGTATTGAACCTACCCTGCCTTGTGTTGAAGAGTGTTCAAATTATAATCAAGTGGTAACCCCAAAACCTATGTGAGTTCAGCAACAATCCTCTACTTCAAATAAGTCGGTTCACTTATATACAATACTCTCAATATAATCCATAAAGGACACGGTAAGACGTAGCCTCCTACTACTGTCTTCCGCTCTCTAGTTCGCACCACAGCGTTCCTTTATTATTTCCACTCCAAATACGGTAAGGTGTAGGATCTCCCCCCACTACCTTCCGCCTTGGCACTTGCTGAGATAATCACTAGTGACTCTCTTCGTAACGGTAATACGCAGAAAGAATAATCCGCTGTACTCCGTTCTCACTGGAAATGCAAAACAAAATCCTTCAATTCAACTTCAACCGTTCATGTGCCTTACTTCCTAAGCCGTTGAGCAATGCCGCCTTTTAAGTACACTTCAGCATTTGTCAAAACAACGCGTTAACTTCACGCGTCGCTCAAAGAACTCACTGTACTGACGCCGCTTAGTCCCGGTTCTTCATACTCCGTACTTCTCTTTCACCAGCCGTCAATACCTTGCAAGCCTCATCACTCCTGAGAGGTAGCAAAATAAACAGAAAGCGCCGACCACGCGCTACGGGGAATTTCCAATGTTTTCCATCCAAAGCGCAAAGCTGATCTCTTCGCGCTTACGCGCCAAATGTTAACCAGGAACCAAATTCCCCCTCAGAAGGATAACTAAACAGCACACCACTCCAGACTCTCCCAACACGGTTGTTACACAAAATCACGAACAACGTGTAGAGGGGCCGCCCTGCCTTTATAGTGCCCCGCCCCCTCACTAGATTTCTGGGAGATGTAGTTCATAAGTTAGGTGGCGCAGTTTGGTAAAAACCTGACAGAATGTTCCCCTCCCTAGCGCCTTCTAGGGCCCGGCTTATTTGGAAACCTCCTGTGGAAAGAACGCACAGCGGCAGGAGCATGCACATCCGAGCTCAGCTCCCAAGAATCATCTTCAGCGGAATACCCCTTCCAGGACACCAGGTATTTCAGCACTCCCCGGCACCGCTTGGCGTCCCTGATACTCCTCACTTCATACTCCATACCCCCATCACACACCACCGGTGGAGGTGCCACTCTGCGCGATGTAAGGGCAGGCTTCCACAATTGAACATGGAATACGGGGTGTATGCGCATCGACCCTGGCAATTTCAACACGGGGTTCACCTGTCTCACTATGGTGTATGGGCCTATGTATCTTGGGTGGAACACGCTGCGCAACTTAAACCTGATGTTTTTTGTAGACAGCCATACCTTATCCCCCACCACGTATTGACGGCTCTCTATCCGGTGGCGGTCTTCCCACTTTTTGTACGCTTCCTTCGCTTTGTTCAAATGTACCTGTACTCCCTTGTGTACCCTTCTCAACATCAGGATTCTTTCTTTCACCGCAGGCTGGTCGCTAAGATCAAAGGGTATGTCAACCGGCAAAGTATTTGCATCAAAACCATAATTGGCTTTGAAAGGTGACATCCCCGTTGAACTATGCCATGCGTTATTATAAGCTAGTTCTGCCATCCATAACAGATCCACCCAAGACTCGTGAGCTTCTTTAGAATAGCACCTCAAATATTTCTTTAACGTCTGATTCAAACGCTCTGTCTGCCCGTCTGTCTGTGGGTGAAAACTGGTGGATAAATTGGACTCTATATTCAGGGCACGACACCACATGCGCCAGAAGCGTGCAATAAATTGCGGCCCTCTGTCGGATACGATAACCCTAGGAATACCGTGTAACCTGACCACATTACTGGCTAACAACTGAGCCGTTTGGCTGGCATTGGGAAGGGTCTTACAAGGTATAAAGTGTCCCATTTTGGTGAGACTATCTATCACTACCAACACGGCTGATGAGCCCTTATCCGTTGGTAGACCCGACACAAAATCCAAACTGATGTGCTGCCATGGTTGACTGGGGGTAGGCATGGGTATGAGTTTCCCTGCTTTCTGGGTGGTAGTACCCTTGGCTCTAGCACACACCTCACAACGAGCCACCCACTCCGAAACATCCTTGCTCAGGGTTGCCCACCAGAAATGTCTCTTAACTGTATCGAGGGTTTTACGTATACCCGGGTGTCCTAACAGTTCCCCCTCATGACACCATCCAATAGCTTTCTTCTGCAAAGGACTTGTGGGTAAATACAACTTTCCCTGAAAGAATGGCAACCCGTCTCTCATTTTGCAATCCAGTCTGTCATGCGCCCAGGACCCCCAACCACCCGGATACTGATGGTTCCTCACCTCATCCAAAAAGGTTTCAGCCCTCACCACACACAGAACCTTCCCTGTTGGAATGATTGCCTGTTTCTCTTCCACGCTTTCCACTGGCATTGTTTGTCTAGATAAGGCATCTGCCTTCCTATTCTCAACCCCGGGCGGAAAGTGACCACAAAATTAAACTCTGCAAAAAAGAGCGTCCATCTCATCTGTCTTGCTGTCAAGTGTCTAGCAGAAGACATAAATTGTAGATTTCTATGGTCTGTGTACACCGTAATGGTGTGTATGGCCCCCCATAGATAATGCCTCCACTCCTGAAAAGCCCTCTTTATTGAAAGCAATTCCTTTTCGGCAATAGTGTAATTGAGTTCAGCCGAACTCAATTTCTTTGACAGGAAGGCCACTGGGTGCAACTGACCTGTACTGATGTCCCTCTGAGATAGAACCGCCCCGATTGCTTCGTCCGAAGCATCCGCCTCAACCACAAAAGGATGTTCTAAATTGGGATGTGACAGCACTGGGGCAGTGATGAAAGAAGATTTAAGAGTTCGGAAAGACTCCTCTGCAGCAGATGTCCACTCGAAAGGAACCCCTTTTTTCAAAAGTTTCGTAATGGGCACTGCCAGCAAGGAAAAATGTAAAATGAAGCGCCGGTAGTAATTAGCGAAGCCCAGAAAACTCTGGACTTCCTTCACGTTCTTCGGTACCGGCCAGTCTCTCACTGCCTCCACCTTACGCTCAGACATTTGCAACCCCGAGGGACTGATCATCACCCCCAGAAATTCCACACTGTACACGCAAAACTCACATTTACTGAGTTTAACAAAGAGGCTATGTTCTCTCAGTTTCATCAATACCTTGCTGACCTGTTCCACATGACAACATTCATCCATAGAGTACACCAAGATGTCGTCTATGTACACTACAACGAATAAGTCGATGAACTCCTTCAAGACGTCGTTGATCAGGAATTGAAATGCCGCAGGGGCATTACATAGCCCAAAGGGCATGACTAGATATTCATATAGGCCATACCGCGTCTTGAATGCCGTCTTCCACTCATCCCCCTCACGTACCCTGACCAAGTGATAGGCTCCTCGCAAATCCAAGCGAGTATAGATCACTGCCTCCCTCACTTGATCAATCAGTACCGTAATGAGGGGGAGAGGGTATCGGTTACGAATGGTGTTTTTATTCAAGACGCGGTAGTCCACACATGCCCTCAGATCACCATTCGCTTTAGCTATGAAGAAAAGTGGAGAAGCAGCTGGGGAACGGGAAGGTCTTATAAAGCCTATGCTTTCATAGTGATCGATGTATTCTTTTAAGTGCACAGTTTCAGGAACAGATAAGGCATACACACGGCACGTAGGAATCACTGCCCCATCAATCAGATCAATCCGGCAGTCATAAGGTCTATGTGGCGGCAACTCCTCAGCTCTGCTTTCACTAAATACGTCCTGAAATGCTTCATAGTGTTTCGGGAGGTTCACCTCCTTCTCGGCGGCTGTAGCCACTATAAACTGCAAGGCCAACACGGCTACTGGGGAAGACACATAAGGTACCAGATGTTCCTTGCAAAACCCCGAAGAGAAATGCACCGTGCGAGATTTCCAATCGATGGAAGGGTTGTGAAAGGTAAACCACGGCATCCCTAGAATTATCTCGTACTGGGGAGCCTCTATTATGTTCAACTCCACCTTTTCCACATGCCTTCCCTCTGACACCTCAATAGACAACTCTACCTCAGCCGTTTTTTCCGTTATCAGACCTGATTTAATAGGCTGCCCATCTACGGCTAAGACCTCCTCTGGATTGCCTCTTGGTATTCTAGGAATCATCAAACGAGCCACCAGCCCATTGTCTATGAAATTTCCGGTGGCCCCGGAGTCCAGCATGACCATTACTTGATGGGATTTATGTTCGCATTCCAAAGTCATGACTAATACCAGATGGGATTCGGTTTCCCCTATGCCCGAGGAAGATAATGATGTAAGCTTCCAATCGGGGTTCTCCTCTTTAGTTGGCAACGGTACCAAACCCTCATCACTCTCCCTGGCAGTATTAGAAACAGCTACCCTTTGGTTCTTGTTCCAAGTGTTCGAAATCTTGGGCTTAGAAGGGCACTCTCGTACATAGTGACCCTTCTTCCCACAATACATACAGAGGCCTTTTACCCTCCTGCTCTCTCTTTCTGTTTTGGACAAAGGGGGTCGAATAGCTCCTATCTCCATAGGCTCTGCCCCTGCTTCTGCGGAACCCACAGCTCTAGTAGGAAAACTCACATTACGAGCATAACCCCTGTCCCATTTTCTTCGATCCCCACTCCGCTCAGTTAGCCTACCATCCGACCTCATGACCAAATTCACCATATCCACACATGTCGTGGGTTGAGGATCTATGTATGCCACAGCGTCCTTCAATTCATCCCTCAAACCCTGATAAAACAGAGTCATTCTTTTGCCCTCCGGCCATTCAGTCTCTGCAATCAAACGATTAAACGTAGTCAGATAAGTAATCAAATCACTCCTACCCTGTCGCAGGGACAATAACTCCTTATCTGCACTGAAATTCGTGGCCCTCCTGTCAAAGACTTTTTCGAATTCTTCTCTGAATGCTGTCCAATTGGACAACATGGCATCGTCTCGTTTTATCAGAGGGACTGCCCAATTGGCCGCATCTCCCACTAAATAAGATATTGCAAACGCTACCCGAGAATGGTTATTAGGAAAAGAGGCAGGTTTACAAGAAAAATGGAGCATGATTTGCGTCAAGAAGGCCTGTGTTTTACTAGGATCCCCCCCATACCTCTCAGGGGTGGCTAACGGGATAGGGGGAGGAACAGTGACCTGAATCTGCGAAGGACCTGTAGAAAAAGGGTTCTTGGATAGTTGTTCTACCCTATCTTTAAGAAGAACAGCCTCTGCCTTGGACGCTGCCAGTTCCTGTTGAACCACAACCAAGGCCCTCAACACATCATCCAAGGTGGCCATATGTACTCCAAACAGACCCGGCAGAATGCAATTCGTGGGTTCGTGATTCTGTCAGACTCCACGCTGCCGAATCCGATTGATGCACATATGACTCCACCTCCCGATCTCACCAACACGCTAGTAATAACAACACAGCGTGTTCGAGTGATAGGGCGAGGGAAAACAGGAAACAAAACAAGGAGGGGACGGAAGGGAACTGCAGGGAAGGGACAGCTGAAAGAAAAGAAAACAATCATACAGGTTATTCTTATTCACCATGAAACCCTACTCTCATTTTCTTCTCACTTTGTATGCGTAAATTTTCACCTTTACAATAGACGATTGCTCCTCCTCCTCCCTGTTTCCTGAATGTTGATGTTCGCCACATTAGTCCCTAAGGAACACAAACACCTGTTATGGTCTAGTCTCTCCCAGAACCAATATACAATGCTATCTATTAGTATTGAACCTACCCTGCCTTGTGTTGAAGAGTGTTCAAATTATAATCAAGTGGTAACCCCAAAACCTATGTGAGTTCAGCAACAATCCTCTACTTCAAATAAGTCGGTTCACTTATATACAATACTCTCAATATAATCCATAAAGGACACGGTAAGACGTAGCCTCCTACTACTGTCTTCCGCTCTCTAGTTCGCACCACAGCGTTCCTTTATTATTTCCACTCCAAATACGGTAAGGTGTAGGATCTCCCCCCACTACCTTCCGCCTTGGCACTTGCTGAGATAATCACTAGTGACTCTCTTCGTAACGGTAATACGCAGAAAGAATAATCCGCTGTACTCCGTTCTCACTGGAAATGCAAAACAAAATCCTTCAATTCAACTTCAACCGTTCATGTGCCTTACTTCCTAAGCCGTTGAGCAATGCCGCCTTTTAAGTACACTTCAGCATTTGTCAAAACAACGCGTTAACTTCACGCGTCGCTCAAAGAACTCACTGTACTGACGCCGCTTAGTCCCGGTTCTTCGTACTCCGTACTTCTCTTTCACCAGCCGTCAATACCTTGCAAGCCTCATCACTCCTGAGAGGTAGCAAAATAAACAGAAAGCGCCGACCACACGCTACGGGGAATTTCCAATGTTTTCCATCCAAAGCGCAAAGCTGATCTCTTCGCGCTTACGCGCCAAATGTTAACCAGGAACCAAATTCCCCCTCAGAAGGATAACTAAACAGCACACCACTCCAGACTCTCCCAACACGGTTGTTACACAAAATCACGAACAACGTGTAGAGGGGCCGCCCTGCCTTTATAGTGCCCCGCCCCCTCACTAGATTTCTGGGAGATGTAGTTCATAAGTTAGGTGGCGCAGTTTGGTAAAAACCTGACACTTCTCCTATGCTAGGATTCATACTTTTAGAGGTTAAACAACCAGGTTTTCAGTTGCTTTCTGAATGACAAGAGGTTTGGGCTAGATCTGATGGATTGGGGGAGAGTATTCCATAATTTCGGGGCAGCAACCAGAAAACGTTGATCTCCCCAAGTGACCAATTTAGTTCGGGGTACCACCAGATCGTTCAATTTAGCTGAACAGAGAGGTCGAGAAGGATTGTATGGAGTGAGGTGGTCTCTCAGGAATTGAGGAGCTTGTTGGTGCAGTGATTTATAAACTATGCACAAGGTCTTAAATTTGATTCTGTTCCTGATGGGGAGCCAGTGATAGCTTCTTAAGGTGTCAGCTATGGGTTTAAATCTAGGAATTCCCGAAAGAAGTCTGGCAGCTGCGTTCTGCACTGTCTGCATTTTCTTGATGACCCTGATTTGGGCATTGGCTAACAAGCCATTGCTGTAATCTAACGCAGACAGGACTAGCGCGCTTACCAGTGTCTTGCCTGCGTTCTTTGGGAGAAAAGGAAGGATCTTTTTTACCAGTCGTAGTTTGTAGAAAGCCGTAGCGGCTGTAAGATTAGCATGCGCCATGAAATTCAGGTTGTTATCAAAGATAACACCTAAGTTCCTCACCTTGGGGGTTGGTTTAGGCAAAGCTCCAAAGGATGGTGGCCACCAAACTGGGGACCAGTTGGGACAAAGATGTCCAAAGGTTACCACCTCAGTTTTTTCGGAGTTCAATTTTAAACAGTTTGCCGACATCCATTGTCCGATGGCCAGCATACCTGTTTTAAAACTCTCCGCTACAGTTTCTCCATCATTTTTGATGGTTAGAATCAGCTGAGTGTCATCCGCATATGAGGTAAGGTTCATCCCATGAGCTTTGATGGTTTTAGCGAGGTCCTACACATAGATGTTAAATTGTGTCGGACTTAGGGATGAACCTTGAGGTACCCCACATGGCAAAGACAACTC
Source organism: Lissotriton vulgaris (assembly GCF_964263255.1). NCBI lineage: Eukaryota > Metazoa > Chordata > Amphibia > Caudata > Salamandridae > Lissotriton > Lissotriton vulgaris. Next base: position 324,462,768 of record NC_141686.1, read on the forward strand.
TGCTGATTCGAACGGTCCTAGCGTCACTGCTTGTGATCTATCCGTCAGGAATGATGCCAGTAGATCCTTGGCTAGGCCCTGTACGCCCATCTTTTCAACACGGTCGACCAAGATCTGATGGTCGACCGTGTCCAAAGCTGCTGATAGGTCTAAAAGCACCAACAGTGCTGAGCCTCCTTGGTCTCGGATGACTCTAATGCCATCCGCAGCCTTGATTAGAGCCGTTTCTGTTCCATGAAACTTGCGAAACCCAAATTGGGTTTCATCGAGAAGATGGTATTGCTCGATAAAAGCTGCAAGTTGGATGTTCATGGCCTTTTCTGCCACTTTGGCCAGAAAAGGGAGGTTGGCAATAGGTCTATAATTTTTTTGCTCTGTTTTATCTAGGCCAGATTTTTTCAGAAGGGGCTTCTGTAGGGTTTTTTTTAAAGGGCTCGGGTAAGTTCCTGTACTGAACATCAGGTTGCAAATTTGAGTTATAACTGGAATCAAGGTGTCCATTATTGGGCGTAGGGTTTTCAAGGGGCATGGATCCAGTGCTGAGCCAGATTTAATTGAGCTGATGATGTCTTTAACTTGGTTCTCTGAGATTTCCACAAACTGTGGAAGAATGTTACAAGTAGGTGGGATATTTATTTCGTTGGTGCTATGAATAGCAGAAGAGGTGAATGCAGAGTAAATATCATTCACTTTTGTAAAAAAGAAAGATGCTAAGGAATCACAAGAGATTTGTGAGGTTGGGGGGTTAAGGTCAGGGGCATTTCCAGCCAACTGCTTGGTTATCTCATAAAGCCTTTTATTTGAGTTTTCTGCGCTCTCAATTTGCTCACTAAAGTACTTTTTTTGGCCTCCATGATCAAAGATTTGTACTGGGTTAGGAGCTCCTTATAGTTATTTTTGCTTTCATCATCATAGTTTTTCTTCCAGTGCCTTTCTCTGTTTCTACAGAGCTGTTTATGTTTTCTTAATTCCTCAGAATACCACGGCGCTGAAGGGGAGTTCCTGTTTCTAGATCTGAGTTTAATCGGTACTAATTTGTTAGTGGCGTGATCCAGCCAAACTTGATATTGCTTTGTTGCCATTTCTGGGTCAATGGACAGAGTTGGCTTGTAATTATCTAGTGCTACCTTGAGGTTCGGAATGTTAATATCTTTCCAGACTTTAAAAGGTTCACGTCTAAGGGGGGATGCTTTAGAAATAGGTGCTTCATTAATCATTATTGTACCTAAGACCAAATGATGGTCAGTCCAGGTCATAGGGAGGACATCGGTATTTTGCAGATCTTCCAAACTGGTGAAGATAGCGTCCAGAGTATGCCCTGCAGCATGGGTAGGTCCATTCACCAGTTGTGAGAGCCCGAAAACCTCCATCTCTGACAGAAGGGTCAAGGTGTCTTTATCCCCATTACTGTTCAGATGGAAGTTAAAGTCTCCCAACACTGTTATAGACTTCTCGGTTGCAAGGGATTCCAAGATGGTGACAACCTCTGTAAGGAATCCAGAACGGATTCCAGGTCGTCTATACAATAGCATGCCTCTAAAATTGTATGAGGGGGACAGGTGAATTTCAAACTGTAGCGCCTCACATGTCACTGTGGGTATTGGTGAAGTCCGGATATTGTATGTATCTCGGGCAATTATGGCTATCCCACCTCCTCTTTTGCCTTGTCTATCCTGTCTATAAGCTCTGAATCTATTTGGAACGGCTATCACAAGATCTGAATCTGATGATTTATCCATCCAGGTCTCAGTCAGGAACATTATATCAATGTTCCTGTCTAGCAGTAAGTCAGCAATTTCTTGCCTGTGTTTTGCCAGAGAGCGGACATTAATAAGGGCTATTGTGGTTTTTTGTGTAACCTGTCTTTGATTATAACTTTCTGTAGGTTTATTTATAAGGGGAATGGATGCCTGACAGTGCTTACATTCTAGAAAAGTAGTGTGTAGAGCAGAGTCCAAACTATATCCGGTACATCTATCAGTAGGCGGTGGACGTAGGTCGGTCAGCATTGAGGATGAGTAAGGAGGGAGGCGGGTTATATCGGGGGAACCAGGGGTGGTGGCCCTAGGCCCGTGTCCAGCGCGGACGGGCGCAGACGGGCTTGCCTTTGGCGCGCCTTCGGACGCGCGGACGGAAAGGCATCATCATTTTGTACTCTCTAGAGGAGGGTGGGAGGCGTCCTGCAACTTGACCGCCAACCCTTTCTCCCTCCAAGATGGTGCCTTTACCCCGCGTCGTCAGCCCCTAGTCGGCCACGCCGGGATGAAAGGGTGAGTGGAGCGCGCCTCGGTGCAATGCAAATCTTGCACTCGAGAAGCGCTTACAATGGTGGTTTTTAAAAGCGAGGCTATTAAAATATATACAGCATTTAAAATGTTACCACAAAATCACCACAGGTTAGGGATAGAGTAATAGAACCCCCGGCTTCCGCCTCAGGGGAGAAGTAAACAAAGTATGCCGTTTGAGAGGCACCACTCCTTAAATATCCGGGAGGGCGGGAGGCGTCCTGCAACTGGACCGCCAACCCTTTCTCCCTCCAAGATGGCGCCTTTACCCCGCGTCGTCAGCCCCTAGTCGGCCACGCCGGGATGAAAGGGAAAGTGGAGCGCGCCTCGGTGCAATGCAATTCTTGCACTCGAGAAGCGCTTACAATGGTGGTTTTTAAAAGCGAGGCTATTAAAATATATACAGCATTTAAAATGTTACCACAAAATCACCACAGGTTAGGGATAGAGTAATAAAACCCCCGGCTTCCGCCTCAGGGGAGAAGTAAACAAAGTACCCCGTTTGAGAGGCACCACTCCTTAAATATCCGGGAGGGCCGGAGGCGTCCTGCAACTGGACCACCAACCCTTTCTCCCTCCAAGATGGCGCCTTTACCCCGCGTCGTCAGCCCCTAGTCGGCCACGCCAGGATGAAAGGGTGAGTGGAGCGCGCCTTGGTGCAATGCAAATCTTGCACTCGAGAAGCGCTTACAATGGTGGTTTTTAAAAGCGAGGCTATTAAAATATATACATGTCAGGAATATCAGGGCGGCTTGCGGTCTAGGGCCCGCCCCACGGCATGAGTTATGCTCGAGGTATTTGTGTGGGAAAGTTCACAGTTTTCCCTCCAGGGGGCGCTGGTGGTTCATTTGCACAACCTACAGTAACATATGTTGATGCATACAATGATGTGTGATGTAAATGTACTTGGAACATGCTCTTTATACCCCTTAGTTCGCCTAATGCGTGAGATTTGACTGTCTCACGTGAAATGAGTGAGGTTTGGCACCTCACGCGAGATGCGTGAGGTTTGGCAAGCGGTATTGAAAACCTCACGCGAAATGCGTGAGAAACGGCAAGCGGTCGCGTTTAACATCGGGCGTAGCCACGTTAACGTGCGTGACCACGCCCAGACCTCTTTGCTCACTATTCTAGAGATCTTGAGGGTGAAGCAGCGTCTCCCTGTAGCTCTGAGTGGAGTTCAGAGTTTTGGAAGCATTTTCTTGGACTTTGCTTCTGGAAGTGGTTGGCAATCCTTTTGAAGGTCCTTTGGGAAGGCGCAACCTGCTGTGGAGGCATTTGGGAATCCTTTGCAGTACCTGTAAGTTGGATATCTGAGGCTTAGGTTTCTTCGGCCACGCCCTGTGTATCAGTAGAGTAGGTCGTACTCTACAGGTAGGACATTTTAAGCTATTTTCTGCGCCAATATTTAAAGTCCATTATAGTAAACTTATTTAAAAGTGTTTTTGAGTCTTTTATCTGCGCAAATTACACATTCTTTGTTCTCTGTGAAATAATTCTCTGAGAGCTTAGGCTCTAACTTGTTGGGTCTTTTTCTTATGGTTTCTTTGGTCGCAATCCATAACCGTCGCAGTACGAATTGACATTATAAAAGAAAGAATTATATTGTTAAAGAAAGAATTTTCAAGTGAAGGTTTTGAACTTGAGATTATTTATGTATAGACTGCACTAGAGATTATTCATGTAAAAGTTTATGTTTTACTAGGCGAAGAGACATTTTTGACTGTCATTGTAAAGTGGTTATTTACAAGAAAAATGTCATTCTGTCAGTGTTGAATCTGAGACCCAAATGTGTTTTCTTTTGATGCTTAATTTAAAGGAATGATTTCATATATGTTAATTTGGAGTTAAACCCAGGTTAAAGACAAAAGGTCTTTTATTGAGGGGTGAAATTTTAGTTCTTTAAGCTGTTGCAGAGTTCTTAGAATATCGGTATAGATTTGCAACACTAACTTTTCCTTTTCAGATCTCCTTCCCTGCTGTTCCCTAACCAACTCCCCTGACTAACTTTTCCTTTTCAGATCTCCTTCCCTGCTGTTCCTTTCCCAACACCCTTTTCCCCTCGCTTGATCACTTCAATATTCTGTGTATTTACTACAATCAGAATTGGAGGTATCGAGAGGTGGGCCCCTATATCAACTCGACAGATCCTGAGGAAGACCTCGTCTGACAGAATAGTGAGCCCACGAATTATTTTCCTCCTGATCTGTCGGAGTTGCTATAATGGCTACCTTAGATGATTTAATGGCGGTAATTGTAAAAATGCAAACTGATCTAAATGAAACCATGAATGCAACTGCGTTATTGGCTGAGAAAGTGGATAACATTCAACTTCAGAATACACCATTGCCTGATGAAGTTCAGGATACAGGTTCAAGAGGTCCCACTAATATCTCTGTTACTGTACCCCCGCAAATTCCTTTAGCATCCCCAGAACGTTTTACTGGAGATCCTTCTAAGGTGCAAACCTTCTTGACACAAATTGAGTTGCACTTTTCTTGCAGGCCTGCAGCCTTTCCCACTCCTCAATCTAGGATTGCGTTCCTTATATCCTACCTGTCTGGAGATGCCGCTACTTGGGCGGTTCCGTTGGTCAGACAGGATAGTGCCTTATTATATAACTGGAGACGTTTTGTAGGGGAATTTGAAAAGGTGTTTGATAGGCGAACTGTAACTTTATCTGCAGACAGGGAATTATTGCAATTAAGACAAGGAAACAGAGACCTTATTTCTTATTTGTCACATTTTAACAGACTGGTGGCCGAAACCTCTTGGCCAGAAGAAAAGAGAGCTGCTCTTTTTTATCAGGGTTTGCGGGATGAGTTGAAAGATGTTCTTGCACAAATTGATCCACAACCAACTGCATGTTCGGATTTGATTAATCTAACCTTACGACTGGATCATCGGCTCTCTGAAAGAAGGTCAGATAAAAGAAAGAGCGAGAAGCCAAATTGGAAGAATGAACCTATATCTCGGACTCAACTATCTCACTCCGAATCCAGTTCAGAACCAATGGAGATCGGAGCTCTTAGACAACCATTATCTAAGGAAGAAAAAGAAACCCGACGCAAAAATGGACAATGTCTTTACTGTGGTCGCAAAGGACATTTCGTGAAGGATTGCTTGATGAAGCCAAAAACTAAGTCCTTCAGTGCAAACAAGGCGGCAATCCTAGAAAAAACAGATCAAACGTCGGAAAACTAGTTTGCCCGAGATGTTTAGAAGGGGATCTCTTGGGTACCATCGCTTACCCTTCCATAAACTCTTGTGTGTCCAATTACAAAGCTCATTTCAGGTTAGCAGTACAAATTCAAGTAACTCTTAAGATTTGGCAAATGGAAGTTTTAATTGACTCTGGTGCTACTGGGAACTTTGTTGATCTAGACACTGTACAGAGACTAAGTATCATTTGCGAGAAAAAAGAAACTCCAGAAATTGTCCAAGCAGTCGATGGGAAGGTTTTGTCCGTAGGGCCAGTTACAATGCAAACCTCAAAAGTGGTTATGATCTGTGAGGATTCAAAAAAACAAAGACATTTAGAAGAAGTGCAATTCGATGTGATCCAAGCTCCTCAATATGGGTTTATTTTGGGCATGCCTTGGCTCTGCTTGCATAATCCTCTAATCGATTGGCAAAAAAGAGAACTTGTATTCCTCTCAGAGTTTTGTCAGTCATCTTGTTTAAAAATCTTGGAACCAATTGTAAGTAAAATCGCAACTGCAGAAGAAAAAGAGACAATTTTACCCAAAGCATACAGAGAATTTCAGGAGGTGTTTAGTGAAGAGAAAGCAGCAAAACTTCCACCTCATCGAAGCTATGATTGCCAGATTGATCTTCTGCCAGGATCATGTGTACCCAATTGTAGAATTTACGCATTATCAGAAAAAGAAAACCAACATTTGAGAGACTATCTAGACCAATATCTAGAAAATGGTTTTATCCGTCCTTCTAAGTCTCCAGCTGCCTCCCCTTTGTTTTTTATTCCAAAAGCGAATGGGGAATTAAGAACTTGCATCGACTATAGGGCGCTGAATAAAATAACCATCAAAAATAAATATCCATTGCCGTTAATCCCTGTCCTTTTGGATCAAGTCAAGACAGCAGTGATTTATACCAAACTTGATCTCAGAGGGGCTTATCACTTGGTACGAATCCGACAAGGAGACGAGTGGAAGACTGCATTCAAAACTCGATATGGTCTGTTTGAATACTTGGTAATGCCATTCGGTCTCTGTAACGCCCCAGCAGCATTCCAATTCTTCCTCAATGATGTCTTGCGAGAATTTTTAGATCTATTTGTTATCGTCTATATCGATGATATTTTAATCTACTCAAACTCTGTGGAAGAACATGAAGGCCATGTAAAACAAGTTTTGAAAACCCTACAAAAACATAATTTGTATTGTAAATTAACAAAATGTGACTTTCATGTATTTGAAGTAGAATTTTTAGGTGTCCTACTCACCCCAACAGGAATGAAAATGACTGATCGAAAGATCCAAGCAGTAGCTGAGTGGCCTATTCCAACTTCAGTCCGGGATGTACAATGTTTTTTGGGTTTTGCCAACTTTTACCTTCGATTTATTGATCACTTTTCTGCAGTAGTAGCTCCTATCACAAGATTACTGAGAAAAAAGGTAAAATTTGAATGGTCTTCCGAGGCAAATGATGCATTTCAGAAACTAAAAAAGGCGTTCACAGCAGCTCCAATTTTAATGCACCCGGATGTTAAAGAACCTTTCATAATCGAAGCAGATGCGTCAGATGTGGCAATTGCAGCTATTCTTTCTCAAAGGCATCCTAAAACTGGTCAAATGCATCCGGTGGCATACATGTCACGAAAATTGAACTCAGCCGAACAAAACTATATCATCGCAGAAAAAGAGTTACTTGCTATCCTAGAAGCCTTCAGAGAATGGAGACACTACATCATGGGAGCTAAATTCACGGTAACCGTTTACACGGATCATAGGAATTTGCAATTTATGAGCTCAGCCAGAATGTTGACACCCAGACAGCTAAGATGGATGATGTTTTTTGCAGAATACGATTTCGTAGTAACTTATCGACCTGGTCAACACAACAAGAAAGCTGATGCTCTTTCTAGGAAAGATTCTTCTTTGCACAGGTTCGAAGGAGATCCACAAGCGATCATAAGCCCAGATAAAGTACTTTGTTTGATATCAGCCGATCAATTTCTAGAGAAAATACACGAAAACTTCTCTCCTAATCAATGGAAAAAATGGGAGAATAAGGAAGAGAATCAAACTATCAAAGAGGGATTACCATTTCATGGAAGGCAAATCTATCTACCAACCAAAGAACTACAAAGAACTGTTTTCAGTTGGTTACATTCTCATCCAATGGCAGGACATCCGGGTCCGAGGAAGACAGTGGAGAAAATACAAAGATTATTCTGGTGGCCAACTCTGCAGAAAGATGTGACTCAAATGGCTCAAAACTGTGAAACTTGTGCAAGATTCAAAACGGATCACAGTAAACCAAAAGGTCTGTTGCAAGTGCTACCCACTCCAACCAGACCTTGGGAACATATTTCCTTGGACTTCATTACAAATCTTCCGCAAAACAGTCAACATTCAGTTATCTTGGTAGTTGTAGACAGTTTAACAAAGTACGCACATTTCATAGCTTGTAAACAATTGCCTACAGCTGGACAGTTAGCGCAAATCTTTCTAAAAAATATCGTGAAACTACATGGACTGCCTTCAGTATTGATATCGGATCGAGGTTCTCAGTTTTCATCCAAGTTCTGGCAACAATGGTGTCAATGTCTACAGATCACGTCAAATATGTCAACCAGTCATCATCCTCAAACGGATGGTCAAACCGAACGATTAAATCAAACCCTGAAGCAATATTTGCGATGCTATGTAACAGATTCAAAAGAGTCTTGGTTGGATTTGCTATGGTTTGCTGAGATAGCCTATAACTCATCACCTCATTCTTCTACAGGATCCTCTCCTTTTGAGGCCCTATATGGCTATATACCTAAAACAATTCCTCTAAATCTGCCCAAAGAAGAGACCAATGCACCCGCAGTTCAAGAGACAGTGCAAATTATGCAGAACATTCATCAGAAAATTCACAAAAGGCTATTACAAAGTAAAGAGAAATACAAGCAGCAATATGATAAGCGTCATCGAGCAGGACCAATGTATTCTTCTGGAGATAAGGTGTGGTTATCCACTAAGAACTTACAATTTAAACACAAAAACATGTTTCGTCCCAAATTCATTGGTCCATATTCAGTGATCCGTCAAGTTAATCCAGTGACATACAAATTGCAACTTCCCAAGAACTTGCGGATTCATCCTGTATTTCATACGTCATTGTTAAAGCCAGCTAGACAAGGTGTAACCCCCAAACCTGCACCGATCCTGATTCAGGGCAATTGGGAGTATGAGGTGCAGAAGATATTGGATTCTAAACGCAGAGGCACGAAACTATGGTATCTGGTTTCCTGGAAAGGTTACGGTTCTGAGAATGATTCTTGGGAACCGGCAGAACATGTTCATGCCCCTCGGTTGTTACGCAGATTCCACCTCCTTCATCCTTCTAAGCCGGGCCCTAGACCGCTCTTGGGAGGGGGAGGTACTGTCAGGAATATCAGGGCGGCTTGCGGTCTAGGGCCCGCCCCACGGCATGAGTTATGCTCGAGGTATTTGTGTGGGAAAGTTCACAGTTTTCCCTCCAGGGGGCGCTGGTGGTTCACTTGCACAACCTACAGTAACATATGTTGATGCATACAATGATGTGTGATGTAAATGTACTTGGAACATGCTCTTTATACCCCTTAGTTCGCCTAATGCGTGAGATTTGACTGTCTCACGCGAAATGAGTGAGGTTTGGCACCTCACGCGAGATGCGTGAGGTTTGGCAAGCGGTATTGAAAACCTCACGCGAAATGCGTGAGAAACGGCAAGCGGTCGCGTTTAACATCGGGCGTAGCCACGTTAACGTGCGCGACCACGCCCAGACCTCTTTGCTCACTATTCTAGAGATCTTGAGGGTGAAGCAGCGTCTCCCTGTAGCTCTGAGTGGAGTTCAGAGTTTTGGAAGCATTTTCTTGGACTTTGCTTCTGGAAGTGGTTGGCAATCCTTTTGAAGGTCCTTTGGGAAGGCGCAACCTGCTGTGGAGGCATTTGGGAATCCTTTGCAGTACCTGTAAGTTGGATATCTGAGGCTTAGGTTTCTTCGGCCACGCCCTGTGTATCAGTAGAGTAGGTCGTACTCTACAGGTAGGACATTTTAAGCTATTTTCTGCGCCAATATTTAAAGTCCATTATAGTAAACTTATTTAAAAGTGTTTTTGAGTCTTTTATCTGCGCAAATTACACATTCTTTGTTCTCTGTGAAATAATTCTCTGAGAGCTTAGGCTCTAACTTGTTGGGTCTTTTTCTTATGGTTTCTTTGGTCGCAATCCATAACCGTCGCAGTACGAATTGACATTACAAAAGAAAGAATTATATTGTTAAAGAAAGAATTTTCAAGTGAAGGTTTTGAACTTGAGATTATTTATGTAAAGACTGCACTAGAGATTATTCATGTAAAAGTTTATGTTTTACTAGGCGAAGAGACATTTTTGACTGTCATTGTAAAGTGGTTATTTACAAGAAAAATGTCATTCTGTCAGTGTTGAATCTGAGACCCAAATGTGTTTTCTTTTGATGCTTAATTTAAAGGAATGATTTCATATATGTTAATTTGGAGTTAAACCCAGGTTAAAGACAAAAGGTCTTTTATTGAGGGGTGAAATTTTAGTTCTTTAAGCTGTTGCAGAGTTCTTAGAATATCGGTATAGATTTGCAACACTAACTTTTCCTTTTCAGATCTCCTTCCCTGCTGTTCCCTACCCAACTCCCCTGACTAACTTTTCCTTTTCAGATCTCCTTCCCTGCTGTTCCTTTCCCAACACCCTTTTCCCCTCGCTTGATCACTTCAATATTCTGTGTATTTACTACAATCAGAATTGGAGGTATCGAGAGGTGGGCCCCTATATCAACTCGACAGATCCTGAGGAAGACCTCGTCTGACAATACAGCATTTAAAATGTTACCACAAAATCACCACAGGTTAGGGATAGAGTAATAGAACCCCCGGCTTCCGCCTCAGGGGAGAAGTAAAAAAAATAAGCCGTTTGAGAGGCACCACTCCTTAAATATCCGGGAGGGCGGGAGGCGTCCTGCAACTGGACCGCCAACCCTTTCTCCCTCCAAGATGGCGCCTTTTAAGGGTGGGCGTAAAATCCGTTTCGCGGGCGAATTTGCGGATTTCCCGCGATTTCGCGATCCGCGAATCTCGCGAAATCTCGGTAAAATCCGCGAATCAGCGGGGACGAATTTTCAGCCAAGCAAGGGTTACAGCAGCAGGTGCAAAAGTTGAACTTAATTTCTTTGTAACCTTTTACAAAAGGGTTACAAACAAATTAACTTCAACTTGGACACCTGCTGCTAATTGCTTCCTGGCGCCTCGTTGCCAACTTGCAACTATTCTCTGACCCTGCTCTGACCCTTGAAGCAGGGTCAGAGAATAGTTACAAGTAGGCAACGAGGCACCTGTCCAAGGAATTAAACCTCATCAGGAAGCACTTACAGATATAAAAAACAGGAAGAAGGGAGAGGATGGCAAATACACCCATTTTGAGTTGTCAGGAGGGGTTAAACTAAAAGAGACCTTTACAGCACACTTTTCATATGCATTTTGCTAAAAATAAAAAGCTGTATGTTCTGTAGGGGCAACTCAGGAATCTGGCCCTTCAGAGATCCGGCCTCTCTTTCTTTCTCTCGTTCTCTCTCTCCCTCTCTCTTTCCCTCTCTTTCTCTCTATCTATCTATCTATCTATCTATCTATCTATCTATCTATCTATCTATCTATCTATCTATCTATCTCTCTCTCTCTCCCTCTCCCATAAACGACTGCATGGGTAACTTCGCTATGCAAGCGGCTCGCGAAGACGCAAAAAGCCTCGCGAACACGCAAAAAAACCCGCAAACACGCAAAAAAACAAAAATCCGCAAATTTGCACAAATTTGCGAATTTTGCGGATCGCGAATTCGCAAATCCGCAAATTCACGGATCAAGAATTCGCAAAATTCACCCATGCTTAGCGCCTTTACCCCGCGTCGTCAGCCCCTAGTCGGCCACGCCGGGATGAAAGGGTGAGTGGAGCGCGCCTCGGTGCAATGCAAATCTTGCACTCGAGAAGCGCTTACAATAGTGGCGCTTACAACTTAGGGCGAACAAAGAAAAACCAAAGGAAATGATGGATGGAGTGGTAACAATATAAGCACTCACCCCCAGTCAACTGATCTGGGTTTAATCCATCACTGTTCTTTAGCCCACTCTGCCACCCAAGTTCAAACATGGCCATATGCAAATCAGTCTGACCCTGTGCCTCATGGGAACAGTCGAGCCCGAACTGCAAAGCCATGCCTTCCCTGGACTGGAAACAAGCTACCGAGGACCGGTTTCTGGCATTTCAGCCTTCTTCAGCCCGGCTTGCTTGAATCCAGTGGTAAAGTGAGCAAGGGACTCACGTCTGAGCATACCCTGCCAACTTAGGGCGAACAAAGAAAAACCAAAGGAAATGATGGACGGAGCGTTGCCAATACAAGCACTCACCCCCAGTCAACAGCTCTGGGTTTAATCCATCACCGTTCTTTAGCCCACTCTGCCACCCCAGTTCAGACATGGCCATATGCAAATCAGTCTGACCCTGTGCCTCATGGGAACAGTCCAGCCCGAACTGCCAAGCCATGCCTTCCCTGGACTGGAAACAAGCTACAGAGGACCGGTTTCTGGCATTTCAGCCTTCTTCAGGCCGGCTTGCTTGAATCCAGTGGCAAAGTGAGCAAGGGACTCACGTCAAAGCATACCCTGCCAACTTAGGGCGAACAAAGAAAAACCAAAGGAAATGATGGACGGAGCGTTGACAATACAAGCACTCACCCCCAGTCAACTGATCTGGGTTTAATCCATCACTGTTCTTTAGCCCACTCTGCCACCCCAGTTCAGACATGGCCATATGCAAATCAGTCTGACCCTGTACCTCATGGGAACAGTCCAGCCCGAACTGCAAAGCCATGCCTTCCCTGGACCGGAAACAAGCTACCGAGGACCGGTTTCAGGCATTTCAACCTTCTTCAGCCCAGCTTGCTTGAATCCAGTGGCAAAGTGAGCAAGTTACTCACGTCTGAGCATACCCTGCCAACTTAGGGCGAACAAAGAAAAACCAAAGGAAATGATGGATGGAGCGTTGACAATACAAGCACTCACCCCCAGTCAACTGATCTGGGTTTAATCCATTACCGTTCCTTAGCCCACTCTGGCACCCCAGTTCAGACATGGCCATATGCAAATCAGTCTGACGCTGTGCCTCATGGGAACAGTCCAGCCCGAACTGCCAAGCCATGCCTGCCCTGGACCGGAAACAAGCTACCGAGGACCGGTTTCTGGCATTTCAGCCTTCTTCAGCCAGGCTTGCTTGAATCCAGTGGCAAAGTGAGCAAGGGACTCACGTCTGAGCATACCCTGCCAACTTAGGGTGAACAAAGAAAAACCAAAGAAAATGATGGACGGAGCGTTGACAATACAAGCACTCACCCCCAGTCAACTGATCTGGGTTTAATCCATCACCGTTCTTTAGCCCACTCTGCCACCCCAGTTCAGACATGGCCATATGCAAATAAGTCTGACCCTGTGCCTCATGGGAACAGTCCAGACCGAACTGCCAAGCCATGCCTTTTTTTTCCCTTTTTTCCCTATTACCCTGTTTCTTATTCCATTGGGCATTACTGAACCCTTATTGGGGACCTGTTTTTGATCTTCGGTGACGTTCTGGGATTCACGGCTGCGTTTCCTATGAGTTCTAGCGTCCCGTTATTTCACCCCTTTTTGTATCCAAACCATCTTGTTGTACGTTGTTTGGGTGGTTTCACGAAGGAGCTGAATAACTGCCGTTTTCTGTGCTACCTTCGTGTTCTTTTTAGATTCCAAGGGTTTTTTAGGTGTCTTTCGAATACCCTTGATGCCTTTTTTCCCCTGTCCCTTTTTGTCTTATGATTGTGTATTCCACCCCCTTTGACATTCTCAGTGTTTCCCGAGGGGGCGTGGTTGGTCTGGGGTTACGCAAGAAACAACCAATACGATTGCGGTGGAAGAAATCCTGTTTCGTATCAGGCCACTCCCGTTTGTTAACTGGGGTAAGCAGGGAGGTTGGTGGTTCATGTGTGTACTTGGCACTGGTACTATTAGTAGGGGTGTGTTTAATCTTGTCCCCTTTTTTCATTTATAGCGGTCCCGTCTGAGTCAAGTTGTCAGCTGCCAAGAAGCCAGAGGAGACGAGCTGTGTTCCCCAAGACCTTGGGTTCCCTTGTTTTGTTACCCACCTTCTCCCGGTGTCGTGTTCTCCACCACCCGTTTTGATCGCGGGTGTTGGGGGTCACGGCGAGGGTAGAGGATTGGGACGTTCTTCACTCCTGCGGTGTTGGGCTGGTCGGCAACGGAACAGAAAACCAAGCCCACGAATTAATACGCCGCCCGAGTGAAGAATGGGTGAGGAGGCAGCGGGGGGGCTTCTTCTATGCGGGAATTTAGGCAGGCCTTAGAACTCATGCAGGGGGAAGTCCAATCCCTATGTCAGGAGAATCATGAGTTACTGGTGACACTGAGTGAGGTGAAGGAAAGCACCAAGAGAAAAGGGAGGGATCCCTCAGTAAAGGCTAGGCCCCCCTTGATTCAACCAGCCACATTTAAATATGAGAGGAGTGGGGGGCAGAGTGGGTCTCCATCTCCTTTGTCTGTTACAGTGAACACTCCTGTGCCGGTGCCTCTAGCAGCTCCAGAGAGGTTTTCCGGGGACAGTAGCAGATATGCTATCTTTATGAACCAGTGCCATTTGCACCTCATGTGTCGACCAACCGCTTTTCCTGACGATACTACTAAGGTAGCGTTTGTGATTTCATATCTTTCGGGTACTGCTGCTGGTTGGGTGCTCCCCTTAGTCGAAAACAATGACGCTGTGTTAAGTAGTTTTCCGGCCTTCAAGCTCCAGATGCATAGTCTGTTTGCTAAGCATGCGTTCACACCCCCATTTTCAGATGTTTCTCTCTTGGTTACAGTTGTCTTTGGGGGTTGAAACCTGATCTCGAACCTATGCCATTGGGTGGGGTGCGGGGTCCCTTATCCAATGGAGGAAAAGGAGCAGAGGCGGTTGTTGCAGTTGTGTTTGTATTGTGGGAGGGGTGGACACTTCGCTCAAGAGTGTCCAGTGAAACCATCCCGGATACCGGTGAATAAGGCTGTGGCTTTCGTGGGAAGAGGGTGTGAGAGACCTTCTGTCCTTGAGAGTGAATATTGTAATCCATATGATGTACAAGGGGCGGTTCAAAAAGTCCCGCATCATTTCACGGTGTCGGCTTGCTTCGCTGATTCATCTACTGGTAGAGCTTCCTTGTCGGTGTTATTAGATTGTGGGGCCACAGGGAACTTTATGGATATCGGGTTGGCCGAGAAGTTGATGGTTCCATGTGTGATGAAAAGACAACCTGAACCTGTGAGGGCTATTGACGGCACGGAGCTAACCGCTGGGTCGATTGTTCGACAAACCGAACCTCTGTTGATGACATTCGATAATGGGCATTCTGAGACAGTCTGTTTCGATCTGATAGCCGCACCAGCTTTTGGGGGGGTACTCGGGGTGCCTTGGTTACAGGCCCATAATCCCAGAATCGATTGGGCGCGGAGGTTGGTCACGCTCGATTCGGAGTATTGCCTTCTTCAATGTTATTGTGAGGCGACTGATTGGGTGTCTCCGTTGTCTTGTGCAGTGAGTGGTTGCGTTCAGAACAGTTTGCCTCCTTCGTTTGTGGCATACAAGGAGGTGTTTGATAAGGTTCAGGTGTGTGTTTTGCCACCACACAGGGCTTTTGATTGCCGTATTGATTTGGTTCCGGGGGCCATATTGCCCTGTAGTAGGGTTTATGCGTTGTCGGAGCCGGAGGAGAAACATCTACGGCAGTATTTGGATGAGATGTTAAAGAATGGGTTTATCTGACCTTCTTCTTCGCCTGTATCATCCTCCATATTTTTTATACCGAAGAAGGAGGGTGATCTTCGCGCTTGCGTGGACTACAGAGCGATGAATAAAGTCACAATAAAGAACAAGTACCCATTACCTCTCATACCGGTGTTGTTAGATCAGCTGCAACATGCTAAGGTCTTCACAAAGCTTGATTTAAGAGGTGCTTACCATCTCGTTCGCGTCCGAGAGGGCGACGAATGGAAAACGGCGTTCCGTACCAAGTTTGGTTTGTTTGAGTATTGTGTTATGCCTTTTGGTTTGTGTAACGCCCCTGCCGCTTTTCAGTTTTTTATTATTGAGGTTTTGCGTGAGTTTTTGGATATCAGTGTGATTGTTTACATTGATGACATTTTGTTTTTTTCCCAGTCCTTTGAGGAACATGATGCTCATGTTTCGCAGGTTTTGTCTAAGTTGTTGGAACACCGTTTATTTGTCAAGCTGGATAAATGCACATTTGTTGCGACACATGTTGAGTTTTTGGGATTCTTGATTTCTGCGGATGGTATTAGGATGGATCCCCGGAAGATTGAAGCTATTGTCAACTGGCCCATACCCACATGTGTTAAGGATATACAGGTGCTACTTGGTTTCGCCAACTTCTACATGCGTGTTATCAGTCATTTCTCTGATATTGTTTCGCCTATGACTTCATTGTTGAAGAAGGGAGTGGTGTTTGATTGGACGCCTGCAGCACAGTTGGCTTTGGAAAGTTTAATCGGGCTTTTTACATCTGCTCCTGTGTTGATGCATCCTGATCCTGTCCTTCCGTTTTATGTAGAGGCGGATGCGTCCCAGCTAGCAGTTGGGGGCGTGTTGTCCCAGCGTGATAGTGAATCTGGGTTGATGCATCCAATTGCGTTCTTTTCAAAGAAACTATTACCGGCTGAGCAGAATTATGCGGTAGCCGAGAGGGAGCTATTGGCCATAAAGCTGTCTTTTGAGGAATGGCGCCATTACCTTTGGGGGGCTCGTCACCCCATTACTATCTATACGGATCATAAGAACTTGGAGTTCTTCCGGTCCGCCAGGGCTTTGACTCCCAGACAAATGAGATGGGTGCTATTTTTTAATGAATACGATTTTACCATCACGTATAGGCCAGCTGCTCAACAGGGGAAATCTGATGCATTATCTTGGATTTATGCGGATCCATCACAGGGTGGGAGGACAGAGGAGTCTCGTTTTATGATCCCCAGTGATAAGATTGTTGGTTGTGCCTCCATAGATGACTTTATGGCTAAAGTGCAGGATGAAATGAAACAGTTGGATCTGGCTCCGTGGCTGTCGGAACCTGGGTTTACGTTAAAGGATGGGTTATTGTATCAGGCAAAGAAGTTGTTTGTGCCCCCAGAGTTGCGTACACTGGTTCTTACATATTGCCATTCATCGTCCTTGGTTGGGCATCCTGGGGTCAATAAGACCAAAGAGCTGTGTATGCGTTAGTTTTGGTGGAAGTCTCTGGCCCATGATGTACAGGTATTTGTGACCTCTTGCCCGGTGTGTGCTGTTAGTAAGTCCTCGCACATGTCTCCATCTGGGTTGTTGCACCCTTTGCCAGTGCCTCCCTCCCCCTGGTATACGGTCAGTATGGACTTTGTGACCGATTTGCCGCTCGATTCAGGGTTTACGGCCATTTTAGTTGTAGTGGATCTATTCACTAAAACGGCACACTTCGTTCCCTTGCCAGGGTTACCAACGTCCAGAGAATTGGCAGATGTGTTTATGGCCCAAGTGATCCGATTGCATGGGGTGCCTACTCCCATCGTTTCAGATAGAGGGGCACAGTTTGTTTCACATTTTTGGACTGCTCTGTGTCGGTCATTAAAGATGGAGGTACGTTTGTCAACAGCTTACCATCCACAAAGCGACGGGCAAACAGAACGCACCAATCAAACCATGGAGCAGTATTTGCGCTGTTTGCTAACGTCACTGACGGGCAGTTGGGTACAAGCACTTCCTGTGGCTGAGTTCGCATATAATAACAGCATGCACTCAGCTCTAGGCATGTCACCGTTTTATTGTTTGATGGGGTTCCATCCCAAGACAATTCCTGTTCAGCCATCTGAGAGGGTGCCAGCAGTGGATTCCCTGAGTAGGGGTTTGATTGAAATCTGGAAGAAAGCCCAACAGCAACTAATTAAGTCCAAGAAGGCCATGAAGGTACAGGCAGACAGGCATAGACGGCCAGCTCCTCTGTATGCAGTTGGGGATAGGGTTTGGCTAGCAACGAAGAATCGGAAGTTGCCGGGTCCAAGAAAGTTACAGCCTCGGTTTGTGGGTCCCTTTCCTGTCCAGAAGGTGGTGAATCCAGTTGTGATTCGGTTGACTTTACCGGCTGAGCATAGTATTCATCCTGTCTTTCATACCTCTTTGTTGAAACCGTATGTCATCACATCTCAAGAGTTGCCACCTCCTCCTCCTGTTTTGATTGATGATAACGTGGAGTACGAGGTTCAAACTGTATTGGATTCCAAGCGGATGAAGGGACAGCTGTATTACCTTATTGATTGGAAGGGTTATCCCCCAGAGGACCGTTCTTGGGTTTCGGCGAGTAGGGTGCGTGCTGCCCGGTTGGCTCGTCTGTTTCATCGCCTGCACCCTGGGAAACCTAGGCCAGTAGGAAGGCTTTCGGGGTGGGGTACTGTTGGGGTTCAGGGGGTCTGGTGCCTTCTGTCTAGGTCCCCGTTCATTGGTTTTAGCTTAAAGTGCCAAGTGCATATGCGAATTTAGGGATGCTCCCTAGGGCTCGCTTTAAAAGGGGGCTGCCAACAGGAAACAGGTGCTTGGTTTCTACTATGGTCCCTTGCCGTGTGTTTCCTGTTCCTGTTGTTCTACCTTGTTCCCTTTCCTTCGAGCTCTGTTCCAGCGGTCTTTTCAAATGCTGGGTGTTGATCCCCTTTTTTCCCTATTACCCTGTTTCTTATTCCATCGGGCATTACTGAACCCTTATTGGGGACCTGTTTTTGATCTTCGGTGACGTTCTGGGATTCGCGGCTGCGTTTCCTATGAGTTCTAGCGTCCCGTTATTTACCCCTTTTTGTATCTAAACCATCTTGTTGTACGTTGTTTGGGTGGTTTCACGAAGGAGCTGAATAACGGCCGTTTTTTGTGCTACCTTCGTGTTCTTTTTAGATTCCAGGTTTTTTTTAGGTGTCTTTCGAATACCCTTGATGCCTTTTTCCCCTGCCCCTTTTTGTCTTATGATTGTGTATTCCACCCCCTTTGACATTCTCGGTGTTTCCCGAGGGGGCGTGGTTGGTCTGGGGTTACGCAAGAAACAACCAATACGATTGCGGTGGAAGAAATCCTGTTTCGTATCAGGCCACTCCCGTTTGTTAACTGGGGTAAGCAGGGAGGTCGGTGGTTCGTGTGTGTACTTGGCACTGGTAATATTAGTAGGGGTGTGTTTAATCTTGTCCCCTTTTTTCATTTATAGCCGTCTCATCTGAGTCAAGTTGTCAGCTGCCAAGAAGCCAGAGGAGACGAGCTGTGTTCCCCAAGACCTTGGTTTCCCTTGTTTTCTTACTCACCTTCTCCCGGTGTTGTGTTCTCCACCACCCGTTTTGATCGCGGGTGTTGGGGGTCACGGCGAGGGTAGAGGATTGGGACGTTCTTCACTCCTGCGGTGTTGGGCTGGTCGGCAACGGAACAATTTCCTTTGGTTTTTCTTTGTTCGCCATAAGTGTGGCAGGGTATACTCAGACATGAGTCCCTTGCTCACTTTGCCACTGGATTCAAGCAAGCCGGGCTGAAGAAGGCTGAAATGCCAGAAACCGGTCCTCGGTAGCTTGTTTCCAGTCCAGGGAAGGCAAGGCTTGGCAGTTCGGGCTGGACTGTTCCCATGAGGCACAGGGTCAGACTGATTTGCATATGGCCATGTCTGAACTGGGGTGGCAGAGTGGGCTAAAGAATGGTGATGGATTAAACCCAGATCAGTTGACTGGGGGTGAGTGTTTGTATTGTCAATGCTCCGTCCATCATTTCCTTTGGTTTTTCTTTGTTCTGTTATTGAGGCGGCTAGTTCCTCCTCAAGGTTATCTAACTCTGCCCTCTGCGCCCGTCTGTGACCTGTAATTGAGGCTATTTCTTGCCCATGCAGGACTACCTTATAGGCCTCCCAGAGCGTGCTAGAGGAGTCCACCGAGCCTGCATTCTCTTGAAAGAATTGTCTGGTAGTGACTGTGAGGTGTTTCATAATAGGGCGCACATGTAGAAAACCGGCATGAATTGGGAACATGCGCTTTCTAGAAGTCTGGTGATGTGTGTATTTTAGCAGCAACAGAGAATGGTCCGATATGCCCCTTGGGCGAATAGCTACCTCTTCTATTCCCTGCAGGCCATCTGCTGACATTAGAAAATAATCAATGCGTGTGAGACAGTTGTGGACCCCGGAGTAGAAAGTGTACTGCTTCTCGTCAGGGTGTTTGTACCTCCAACTATCTGTAAGTCCCATAGCCTCTGTAAGACCAAGGAGACGTTGCCCACCCTGCACCCCTGATCTGGTGGGAAATCTGTCCAATATGCCATCCATTATATCATTAAAGTCGCCCCCTATGAGCAGCGTTACAGCAGGTAGTGTTAGTAGGAATGTTGTGAGAGCAGAGTGGGTTTGCGCGTGAAGGGCCGGTGGGGTATAAACAGAGACCAGATTAAATAATCTTCCTTCCCATTGACATGTCAGTGCTGCGAAGCGGCCTTGGTCGTCCACTCGCTTCTGTTGTATCACCAGAGGGAAATTCTTTCTAATAAGTATCCCTGTACCTCTAGCACCCGAAGAAAACTGCATGTGCAACCATTTGGTATCCCCATCTATCCATAGTCTTGACAGTCGAACCCATTATGTGCGTTTCTTGCAGCAGAGCCACCGCGGGGCTGCAAAGCTTTAAATGCTGTAGCACCACACTTCTCTTCACTTTGTCTCCCAACCCTCGGAAATTCCATGACAATATCGTTAAGGCTGTTTGGGGAATCTTAGGCTCCTGTGAAACATGTTCAGCCATATGACATATTAAAAGTTTTCAGATATTCAAAGCCACATTTGCTACGCGTAGATCCATCATGAAAGAAGAGTGTTGCCCCAAGAACATTGTATTCAACCAACTCAGAAGAATTAAACAAAACATGTACTCCCTTACCCCAGCTCCCACCCCCCTCCCTGCCTCCCTGCCCAGCAAGCCTGTAACTGCCCGCCACCCCAACTCAGCAGAGTGCTTCGACCCACCCAACAGTGCAATACTTGCGTATCGGGGGTAATGAGATCCGTAAGGCTCCAGCCCTTCTCAGACTCCAAGGCTTGCCTCAGTCCAAAGCCTCAAGAGAGGTCAGTCCAAAGAGTTCATATAGCTGCCCAATGCGGCAGGGAACGCCGGTATTTCTGCTCGGGTTATTCCTCCTCCAGTGGCGTCACCTGGCTTGATCCGCGACTTCTGGAACCTTGTTTCTCCGGGTCTTCTTCCCCTTCCCTGTGGCGGTGAGAGCCATTTCCTCGCTCAGCGTGGCCCACCGGACACCACCCCTCCAACCAGTCGAGAGCCGACTCCGGCGTATCAAAGAACCAGGTTCTGCTTCCAGCCACTACTCCAAGTTTTGCAGGGAAGAGCATAGAGTACGGTAGTTCCTTTTCTTGAAGCAGCTTTTTGACATCAAAGAAACTTCGCCTGTGCCTCGAGACAGCTGCAGTGTAATCAGGGAAGAAGTTAACAGTAGAGTTCAGAATGGGTATTGGAGGCGAAATGCATGCCGCTTGCAAAACTGCGTCTCTGTCTCTGAAATTGAAAAGTCTGGCCAGTACTGGTCGAGGGGGTGCCCCCGGCTTTGGTCTTCCTCCTTGCACCCTGGGGGCACTCTCCACTGAGAAGAAATGAGAGAGTCCCTTAGGCTGTAGTTTAGATTTTATCAGCTCCTCCACGTATAAATCCATTGCCTGGGCGCCTTCAGTTTCTGGAATACCAATAATTCTAACGTTGGTCCGTCTTGCGCGCCCTTCTTGGTCATCAAGCTTGTCAGTGAGTACTTTGTTCTCTTTTTCAAGGTGTGCAACCGCCACCTGCAGCTCTGAAGTATCCACAACCAAAGATTTTGCAACCACCTCCACTTCTTTCACCCTATCCACCATTTTGTGGAGGTCTGCCCGCAGCAGGAAGACATCAGTTGATATTGTTCCAACAGTAGTCTGGACATTGGGAAGGGCTTGCACGATGTCCTCGAGTGTAACTTTTGGGGGTCCTTCTCCATCTGGCGTCTTATGCTATGAGGAGCGTCCTTCCAGCGCTGTGGGAGAGTGCTTGCCATATGCGTATTTATCCTATTTTTGCTGTGTGGCTGGTTTTTGGGATCCCTGCCCGCCATGGCTTAACTGAACAGGATAGTTTCTGGGGCCCAAAACTGTCCTCAGTAGAAGGTGCAGGTGGGCTGTTTCCAAAGTGGCCGGAGGGCTGGAGGGCGGGGGGGGGGATGAAGGAGGACGTAGCGCCCTGTAAAGCTAACTGCCGGCATAGCCAAAGATTGGCGGCTTGGGCTTATGCCTTCCCCTGTAGGCAGGCGCAGGTGCAGGTATGGCTCTGTTCGGGGATGTCGCACAGCAGGTCGCGGTGTGGCAGTGGAATCCATCTCTCGCCAGTACAGCTATGGCGCTCCCTAATAGCTCCCTGATCGGCGTCTGCTCATGAATAGGTCGAGTTATGCGATCTAGCACTCATCAAGGCCTCGGTGCCAGAGGTGGGGGGAGGGGCGTGACTCCACCGGGCCCGATCCCTGGTCAAATCGGAGGACAGAATATGGCACCGCACCTCTCCTAATTGTGTGCCCAGAGCTGTGGGGGTACAAGGCAATGTGGAGCCGTTGGGGGCAGCGCTGATAAAATTTGGGGCACTTACTGGCGCTTTTATGCTGCACGCGTGGCAGCCGCGGCCCGGTCTCCAAAGCAGCTCCTCTCTGGCGGGAAGATAAATCGGGCAATTTCAGGCAACAGGATCACCATGGATCGTAGGGCTCACAGTGGGGGGCAGGAGGCAAGAGGTCCTTAGGAGATGCAGCTGGCATGGGCAGAGTCCGCAGTGTGGGGTTTATACGCGGATTACAGCCGCGCTCTTCACCACGCCACAGCAGTCCCCGCACTGGGCGTCAGCACTACCACAGTCCCCGGCCTGGCCGCTGCAGGCAGGCCGCTTCCCTTCAAACGGCGATCCCAGCCGCCGGCAGTCACAGATTTTTACGGGAGTGCCTCCGGTCAACGCCACTCGAGTTCGGACGTCAGCTCCAGCCGTTGGAGCCCCGCAGATGTCGGATAAGAGAACGGATGGATGTGAAGGGTTAGGTCAACCCCGGAGCCCAAAGACTAAGCGGCCATCTTAGTCGGCCATCAGCCACGCCCCTCCTCACCTTCTTTTGATATTTTGTATTGGGGAATACGTGGCAATTTAGCATTTTGCTTCACTGTAATATGCACTGGCTCAATATCCATTTTTCCTACATCGTTTGGTCCATGTGCCCATAATTTTGGATCAATATCCGCAGTTCAGGTGGTATGTCATTTTTATCTAAAACCATGTATTGTCTAGACAGTGCTGTTTTCTTACAAGTCAGGTAGACACCATCTGGTGTACAATATATAGTGGCATGCATAATTTTTAAAGCTTTTAAACCAAGCAAATTCAGCGAACATTTCTCTGTTATTACAAATGGCATACTCCCTGTTATAGGACCAATTGTGAAGTCCAGTGGCTGCGAAATGGGGCTTGTGACAACAGCGTTAGAAAATCCCACCGATTTATCTAATCTTCCCGAGAGAGGAACATGGGGGAGCACGCGGTGGGAAATGGATGTATTAGTGGCACCAGTATCTAGAAGGAATTCTCTCTCTTTACCTTCAACTACCATTTTTACATATGGCCCTGAAGAATCCACTGGAATCTGCACTTGCTCCCTGCCCTCTCCTAGGCATCCCTGTTGTGTCCAGTCCTCATTGTCATCATACTGTGTATAATTCTGGGTGAAATACACATTATTTCTCTTGTCAAAATAATTTGTCTGTTCAGCGTCACTGTAAGTTCTTTGTTGTCCTCTACCGCCCCCTCTGTCTGCACGGGGAGTTGTGTTTCCACTGAAAGTATTTTCATTGTTTCTCATAATCTGACCCTGGCCCTGTAACAAGGGGCACTCATTCTTCTAATGTCCCGCCTTATAGCAATAAGCACATGTATTGTATCCTAACCCTGCTCTCTGCTGCGCCGGAGCTGAAGCAGCTCGACCAACCCCACGACTTCGTCCACCTGCCCTCTGAAAATGTGTACACTCTCTTGACCTTCCTCTGCAGGAAAAGCTTGCTGCATTAATGCTTTTGTTTTTAGCTCCTTAATTTGCTTATCATTTTTCCCTTTCTCTGCATTCCTCTTATTCTCACAATAGCAGGCCATTGTCAATAATTCAGCTCGATCCTTAGCAGTCCATGTACTTTTGTATGTCTTTATACTGTCTGACAAGTCAGGTAAGATATTATGAACGAACTGATTAGTAAAAATGCACTTTCCTTGTAGTGTTTGAATGTCTTGTCCACTATATCCTGTAAAAACCTCCTCTATTCTGCTGAAAATATCAGTCACTTCCTCTCCCTCTTCCTGTCGGCATGCGGTCATTTTATCCCAATCCACTTTTTGTCCGGGCAAAATTTCCTGCATTTGTGTTATGATGTGTCCTTGAAAACTTTTTAATAATTTTGGCACATCCCCTCCCGCCTGTCTACCAGTATCTGCAGCTACTATGTTTCGCCAATTAATAGTTGCACAATCATGATCCCTGACCGGGCGCCATATTTCTTGTGGTACTAAAAAATCAAACAGAAAATCAATGTCCTTTAGTATCATAGGTGTTAAATTAAGAGGGGATTCAAGTTGCTCATAAAAAACATTTGGATTACTTCTAGGATCAGGTAACTCTTTTTTCATGGCCAATAAATCAGCCCTGGTCCAGGGAGTGTGCACAACTTGTGGGATAGCGGGGTGAATTCCACCCCTAGGATCAGCAATTGGATGTACTTCTCTCATAGGGAAAGCTGAAGCATCACAACTACGTTCTGGGCCATAGTGTTGGTGGATATGATTTCTGTGGCACCACATATAATGGTATCTAGCTCTCTTTGGAACTTACAACAATCTTTAAACGCATCTTTACATTGTGCGTTCGATAATATGGAGTTTTCACTATCCTTCCACAATATATTCAACCATTCTGGTAAGTTGAAAAGAACAGTTCTGTCCTCTAGTAAGAGATAACAGTGATCAAACAGTCTATCGGCCATACTATTAATGACACATTTTTTACTCTTAATTCCTGCATTCCTTCAAACGTTGCCCACGCTTCTCTTTTAGTTATGTCTCCTAGGTCCATCCATTTTTTTGTCATTATTCCTATCGTATTTTTTTCTTCGTGGCCTAGTCGGGATTGTCTAACGTATGTGTTTGGTGCTACATTATTTCTAGTAGGTGACCATGAGTAAGGGGAACCCGTCCCATTGTTTGTTCTTCGTGCATTTACTGTGGGGGTATCACTTTGTGAAGTAAGTGGTGTTCATTGACATTGGAGAAGTCATGCTGGGGAATGCTGGAACAGAAGGTGCTGCCGGAGTGTTTCCTACAGACCCATGTGTGTCCTGTGAATTATTAGCAAGAGGGGCTGTCTATTGAACCTGTACAACAGGATTGGGTTCCCTGTTGGACCTGCACAACAGGAGGGTGCACATGCTGTATTTGTGGCTGAGCAACAACGTTAGGTGGTTGACCCCCAACACCGGAACCTGGTGGGGGAGCCCGTATTTGGACAATATTATATGGGGGACATTTGTCTAACAAGTCCTCTAATACCTCATCGACAGGGTGCAAGTTCGTTTGTCTACTGTGACAAAGCATTTTTCTGTTTTCATCCCAAATTCTCTTTCATGCTGTTCAATATTTTTGCTTATCTTCATATTATTATAATCTGCTACATTGGCCATAGTAGTTTTATTCTTTTCTCTCTCCCTATCTTTTTTTTGTTTCATATTTTGTGTTCCGGCAGATTTCTCCCATGTTTGAAATACTTCAAACATGGCAGGTCGGACTTTTCGTTCCAGCATACATTGCTGTAAATACTGTAATTTAGCTAAATCAAAGGTACTATCAATAGGAAACTGTAATTCCTTATCCTTTTTTGTGTAATCATGCCATATTCTATTGTATAAGTTTATGGACACTCCCTTTTTTATCATTAATATCCAACCAGGACTGTCTTCAACAGGGGTGGGGACGCTTTAGTCCAACCTGTATCCTGAACTTATACAACAGAACGTTTTAGAAATGCATTTCTTCATTGTTCCTATTATTTTAGTTATAACTTTTTACCAAAACTATCCAACAAACGTAATTAATCAAACTTAATTAACAAAACATGCAACAGAACCATCACACCATTCTGTGGTGTTCCTTGAATCGTCCGACTGTGGGTCTTCGGACAACACGTCTGTTTCAGAAGGGATCAACTAGTGGACCTTTGCCGGGGAATCCTGTGTCAAGAAGCCAGTCGGGACTTCAGATGGCAGCTACTGCGGAGAAACTCTGTCTCCTTCATTCAGGGACCACTACGATCAGTCGGTCCTCAGTATCACCTCTCAACCACGGAATCAGCTAGCCGTTGGATGTCCCACGGAGGGGTCCCACCAGAGTCGCCATTTTGTCGAAGTAGATCTGTTCCTACCTCGCCCAGGTATGCTCACAAAGGAAGACCAGCAGTTGGAGGTAACTGAAACATAAAAAGATTTATTGCGCTCAAGCGGGTACACCACCTCACAGCTCCCTGTGGCTATTAGAGAAGTGGACAACTTACACAGTCATAGACAGCCTTATATATTCTTGTGCTGTCACAAGCGTAGGTGGGAATGCATATGACAAATCAGCAGCTGTCAAGGATGATTAATGATCTTCGGACAATACCATGTACTGGTCAGGACCAGTAACTCTGGAAATATGTATACATGGCATGCAGAACACAAACATAAAGATTACTCACTAAATCCCATCAGTCATTAGTAATCTCGTGGTACGAAGAAATAAAGCAGAACTATGCATAACTTGTGCCAAGTACAAACATAGACAGGCCTGTGGTTACAGAGTCAGGTGCTCACTTGATTAGTCATCTGGATATGGAACAAAAGGTCACATCCCCTGTGTTAACAATAATTTGTTACCATCAGCAGTTTTCTGTTAGCTGTATATTCATGGCATTAATTTAATAGGAAAGTTAAGCAAATGAGTCATTGACCTTTAAGCAATACACCCTGTTCTATTCGCATGCTATCAAGTGGAGTACAAACATATGCTCTGGGGTCATTTGATGTATCAACATTTCCTTGTGCAGATGAAGCGGTCACATTTTATGTGCTGAGGAGGCAGGCTAGAAAAGGCTAACACAAAATGGTTGCTTGAAAATACAAAATGGAGGAGCTTTCGTCTTTTACTAAAAACTGTATTTCCACAGTAGCCTATTTGGAAATGGGTTGCATTCCCTACCACTCGATCCCTGTGTAGGGTGCAGAGGGCTAGTCCACCTCTGCCACATTGTGTCGCTTCATGTCTGTGCAATGTACGTTGACCAGATAGTTGGGAACTCTCTAAGGACAACACCAAGGAGGATCTTATCTGTGATTTGCTCAGTCCATTATCTCTGTCACCGATGTATGTTAATCTATTCTTGAGGGTTCCCCATGTATTCTTTTGTGTGAGATGGTACTGTTTGTGAGAGTGTGGTATGAGAGGTGAGATTGCTTGATGCAAGTTTCTTGTTTTCGGGTGTGTGTGCCTGTAGAAATAAGAATAACACTTGTTTTTCTATGTCTTTTTAAAACGGCAAATAATATTTGTCACATATGTTTCTTGTATTAAAATCTGATGTAACTGTATGTTATGAATTTGTTTATACTTTTATAAACAGATACATCACAAAAAGAAAAAAGATGAATACAAATTAATACATTTTTGTAAAGTTACGTATGGCACGATTGATTTCTATGGGGCAGTCCAACTTGAGCCCTGCGCAAGCCATTATATATTTAGATATAGCTCGGACAGGAGTATTAGTTATAACACATTTTCATGTGTCTTTTCCTCCTGGCTCCTGGACCTCTAAAGTATGTTGTAGGGGGTACCTTTTTTTGAGGCTCCTCTGAGCATAATCTGGTCCACCGGTATTCAGCTGTAAATGTAAATGTATTGCGATTTATATAGCACACGTATCACCCAAAGGCATCAAGGCGCTTGCCTTGGGAACCCGTCCTGGCTTTTCCCTGTTAGATAACCCCTACTGGGCATCCCCAAGGTGAAAGCCAGGCATCCCGCAGCGGGTGGGCCACTGTAGTGGAGATTAAGCAAGCTATTGCCCAGAGTTGCAGCGTGGGAACCCATGATTAGAATCGGCACCGAGGCGAGAATTATCGAGTCCGTGGACATTTTGGGCTCAGGACCCTGCCGCGTCGGGAATTGAACCCTAGTCCCAGGTTAGACCTCTGCATCAGGGTCTGCCGCTCTAATCAGTGAGCCACACTTCTCCACTTCTCCACAGCTGCTGGTATCTGTACTGGGCGGTCATCATGGTGTGCCCCTACTCCAGTGAGAAACAGTTGTAGAACACAGGGAGCCTTCAAAGTGGTCTCCCACACACTCATGGGAGCTCCGTTTGCTTGTTTCATTTGAAAGAGATCAATAGTATCACTTCTTTAGAATGCAGGAGATCGATGCTGTAGTGTTCATAAAGTTTTTCTGATCTGGATCGATCCACATTTTCAACCTGCCCCCTTGATGGTAATGTTTCATCCTCCATACACGTTACATCTAAAACAACATCAACATTTAAAGAAAAAATATTATTATTATTTATATATATATATATATATATATATATATATATATATATATATATATATATATATATATATATATATATATATATATATATATATATATATATAATATAATATATATATATTTTAAATAATTATTGTACCCGGTGTAACAGCACACCACACAGCAGATTACTTTACAATGCATACATGGTATCACCAATATTTACATAGTTTACCCATAATTACAATAAAGCAATACAGTTTCCTACCTAGTAGAACAAAAGAGGAAAAATAAAATAAAATAACACAAAATGACCCCGTGCTGGGTATGGGGAAAGCAAAAGCAAACAACATAGCCGACCCAGACTATCCACCTAGTAAAGAAAAACCATCCCTACTCCGATATATTATTCAGGCCCCTTTTCCATTGCTCAATGGGGTACCAGATTTTTTCCCCAAGTTTTCTGCCCCTTCGTCCTTTCCTTGCATAAATTGCGTTTTCTAGATTGAGGTAGCCAGCAGCCTGCCTAACCAAAGGTGCAGAGTAGGGGGCACCTTATCACGCCAAGACTTGGCTATGCATATGCGCAGCACTGCCATAGCCATGAAAAGGAATTCTACGTGCGGGCCCGCTGCTTCTGCAGTAACCCCCAGGAGGATTAACTCCGCTGAAAGGGTAACCTTCAGCCCAAGTGTGGTGTCCATAAACTTCTCAATAGCC
Source organism: Lissotriton vulgaris (assembly GCF_964263255.1). NCBI lineage: Eukaryota > Metazoa > Chordata > Amphibia > Caudata > Salamandridae > Lissotriton > Lissotriton vulgaris. The sequence continues at coordinate 324,491,742 of NC_141686.1, forward strand.
CTAAGAAGTGTATACAACTGCGGACAAGTAGCGAAGATGTGAATTGTGTCTGGCTCGGTGTAGTCACAACGTGGGCAGGTGATGCCATAGGTGCCCCCTCATTGGGCTATCCTAGCAGGTGTATAATACAGGGAGTACACTGTCTTGTAGTGTTGTGCTTGTAAAGATGCCGAGCAAAATATTGTTCGCCCAGATCCAAGGAAGCCTGAAACCCTTCTTGAGAGATGCCTAATTTCTCTGCCCATTTTACAGCATATTTCTCAAGTTCTGCGTAAAACCGACGAATCGTTCAGTCCCCCTACCTTCAATCGCATCTAATATGGTGTTGTGTCTGAACCCTAGAGGTCCTCCGTGCTTACTTGAAATACAACTCCGAACCTGCAGATACTTAAAGAAAGTCCTGCTATCTATACCATACTTCGATTTTAATTCTGAAAACTGAAGCACTCCACTGGTTCCCAAAATATCTCCTATTTTCTGAATACCGTGCTCCCCCCAGTCCAACATCACTGGGTCCCTGAATATTTCTCCTGGCAAGGAGGGGTTAGTTAACATACGTGTATAGCTATTGAACCTCCCAAGGCCAAATTTCTTAGAGAAAGCTATTCAAACTTTATACGCCGCTTGAAGTGTCTTAAACCTAGTGTGCTTATAATAGCTGAAGTCTTTGCAGTTTGAAAAGCAATTCGCTGCTTCACTCCCCAATAAGATAGAATATACATTGGTGTACCTGGGCCTGCCTCCCAATCCTCCTGCACCTATCCCAGCTCCTCCTATTAACCCCTGCATGTATTGAAGTGCCGAAGCCCAATAGTACATTCTGAACTCAGGGGACCCCCAGCCCCCTCTCTCCCTGGGCAGGGTGATATAACGGTAGGCTCTCCTTGTCTTTCCATGGGCCCAAATAAACCTATTCAATATGTGTTCTAGCATGCAAAACCATTTGGGCTCAAAGAAAAGCGGGATCGCCCTAAACAAGTACAGAAACTTGGGCAGGATAATCATTTCTTGACGTTTGTGTGGCCCACTAATGTTAGGTGTAGATTGTGTAACCTTTCCAGATCCCCTTTCACTCTGTTTATTAGAGGCTCCATATTCTGCTCTACCAAGCTGCTTAGACCCGCAGAGATCCTAATCCCTAAATATACTGCAGTTGGAACCACCCTGTCGTCCTCGCACCCTGACAAAGCATTCTTGATTATCTGGGGTTTAGCCCTATTGATCACATACCCAGAAACTATCCCGAAACCGCTGGCCTCTATCTCAACCTCCTTGATAGCATTGGTTGGAGCTGACGTAGTGATGGCAACGTTATCTGCATATGCAAATATTTTATGTTTCTCTATATAAAGCCTGCACAGCCCCTATAAATCCTTTGCCTATACCGCACCACCTCATGACCATCCACAAGTAGTCCCAGGAGACCCTGTCGAAGGCCTTCTCTGCGTCCAATAGCAAGGCCGCAGCAGGGTCCCCTGAGACCCCCGCTGCATCAAACAGTGTCAGCATCTACCTTATGTTCCCTTCCCGGGGATGAAGCCATGCTACGTGGAACAAACCAGGCTTTCTATCACCCTGCCTGACCTCATAGCCCCAATTTTTGAAAATATTTTCGCGTCCGCATTCATAAGTGTAATAGGCCTATAAGAGCCAGGATCAAGAGGTGGTTTGTCCTTTTACAATATAACTATGATATCGCCCCCCCCCCCCCCAGGAGTTAGGTATCGATATCCTTTGTTGTGCTTGTACCAAAGCGGAATATATATCCTTACTAAGTGACCCCCTAAAAACTTTATAAAATTCATCCGGAATCTGGTCCGGGCCTGCCGCTTTCCCTGAGGGGAGATTCCCTAATGCTGCGGCTGTCTCTTGTAAGGTTATAGGGAGGTCTAGCACCGCTCTTTCCGCTTCAGAGAGAACCGGATGCGGAATACCCTCAAGATACTCCTGAATAGCTGGTTCTATTGTCTGATCTTGGTCTTAGAGACTCACGTAAAAGAGTCTAAAGACCTCCCTTATTTCCTCGGAGTCAGTGGCTACCCCTCCTTTGCCGTCCGCGATCTCTTTAATTTCCCCAGCCGCCAATTTCTGCCTTGTCCATATCGCAAGGATATGCCCTACTCTCTCCCTAAGCTCATAACAGCACTCTCTTTTAATCAAATAGCTAGCGGCCGCCTTACTTGAAATACACTCACTTGCCTCTGCCTTGCTTAGCGTCAACCTAAGGAGGATATCCTCCAGGGGCGCCTTCCTTTCAATAGCTACATTCAGCTCCTCCTCTATTACCGATAACTCCCTTGTGATTCTTTCTATTCTGTCCTTATCCTGCTTTTTTTTGTGTAATGTATAACTTAATGTCTCCCCTATGGTGCCAGCTTTGAAAGCGTCCCAGGCTACCCGGGGGGGGGGGGTGACTCCCTCTATTTACTTCCCAGAACACTCCAATCCACTTGTGCATACATTTGATATATACCTCGTCTTTCAGTAAAGCCCTCTCAGAAGTCCAGTTATTTTCTTTAGTCGTGATTTTCCCCAATTTGAGCGTGAGTACTAAAGGATTGTGGTCAGATATAATCCTAGGTTGTTTATCTATCCTTGCTCTTGTGACTAATGCATTGGAGATCAAGAAATAATCCAATCTTACCGAAATCCTGTGGGGCGCTGAGTAAAACGTACTACCAGAGCCCACAGGATTAAACCGAGCCCATAAGTCTGCTGATGAGTTGTGATGTGCCAGGTTGACTATTGCTTGGCATGTCCTCTTCTTACGGCCAGTGTAAACCTGCCCAGGTTCTGTACCTAAACCAGACAGCCCATTGATATTGAAATCGCCACAACAGATAATTGGTTCTGGCCATAGGGGAAGCTCAGAGTCGAAAAACTCAAATATGTCTGGATCGTCCTCCGTGGACCCGTAGACTGAAACTAGCATAAATGTCTCGCCCTTAGTGCTACACTCAGGAAGCGTCCACCTCCCCCACAAATCCTCCTTCTTCCTCTTAACAACAGTGTCCCCCCTTTTAGCGAGTACAGCCACCCCCGGGTCGTAGTCCCCTGCTTTGTGGATGCCAGTACTGAAAACCCTAGTTGTTCCAAAAGGTGTCTTTCAGTCCCCTCAATGTGGGTTTCTTGCAGACATACTATGTCTAAGCCCATTGTTCTTAGAAGCGCTGCCACTCGCTGCCCTTTGCTGCCATAATTGAGGCCGCAGACATTTATCGAGGCAATTCTAATACTCATTAAAATATGCTGTACTGCTCTCCAACCATTCCTAGCCTAGCTTTAATCAAAGTAAATATACAAACTGAACCATGCTGTGCTGCCTTGTGCTGCCTTGTGCTGTAAGTGCCAACCATTTAGAAACCATACACCCCCCCCTAGTCCCTCCCCCCCTTCCCACCCCCGACCCTTCCTGTCCCACCCTGTGTCCGCCTCCCCAGGACACCCCCTTTACAGGCACATAGGTCACACATGACCTATGTGTGGCCGCTTTTGAATTGCAGCTATTGCATCCCTCTCCCCCTTTGACTATAAGTCCCTGCTATGCTACCCTCTTACCCGCCATAACCTCCCCCGCCAGTACTTGTATGCCAAAGCTGTATTTATCCAAGACCCCCTGAAGCGATAAGCTAAGTTGTTGTTTGGGCCGCCTAGCCCCCTTAGCTGCCCTTTTGTCTCTTTAGCTCGTCCATATATTGCTGTGCTTTACTTTCTGAGAAAAACATCCTCACTTGCCCCTTGTGATTACTTTGAGCCTAGCAGGAAACAAAAGGTAAGCCTCTGATCCTAGAGTCTGAAAGGGCATAATTAGCTGCCTTAACTTCCATCGTCTTTCGACCGTGACATGGCAGAAATCGGGCCTAACAAAAAAGGTAGTGCCATTAAACGATCGCCTAGAATCTGGTCTTGCCTTATCAATGATCTCTTGCCGTAACAGGTAATTACCAACGTAAACCAATATTGCCCTTGGCATACCCTCTTGTGCACCTCCCCGCCCTTCCTTCAAGGTGAGTGGGAACCTATGCGCCCTTTGCACCTCGTTCTCCCAGTGCCAAGATGAATCAGGAAAGGCTCCTTTCAATAGATTGATAACAAATAGCCTGGGATCTTGCCCCTCCACCCCCTCCGCCACACTCAAAAGCCTGACATTGTTCCGCCTCTGGCGGTTTTCAAAATCCTCCATCTTCCATTGCAAGTCCTCTGCCAATTTCTCCTGTGTCAATTTGAACGCCTGCCAGCTGCCAACATCATTTTCCAGCTTTCCCGTTCTTTCCTCAACCTGCGTCACCCTGTCTGCCACTTCGTCGTAAAGTTTATTCACTTTCCTCAATGTGTTCTGGATTTTTTTTGTTGCCTGCCTGGCCCTGCGGCTTTCTGCTCTTGCTTCCCCCTGCATTTGTTTAAGGGTACTAAACAACAAATCTAATGAGGCCGGTTGGGCTGAGAGGGGTGCCCCCCCCCCTTGTGAGACTGGCGAATTATTTTCATCCTGATAAACTTGAGAGGTGGCCGAGTAGTCCCAAAGAAGTTTCTTATTCATGTCTGCGAGGGACTCAGGGCAATTCATCCTTATTTTAGATCTGTGCTTTTTTGCGTGCTCTTTTTCCCAGAAGTGCTAGACCCTGAGGCTGAATCTTCCAGTGAGCTCTGTTCACTAGAAAGCAAAAATTCTGAGTCCTCATTCAAAGAGAAAAAACAGTCCCCCTCTGTCGAGCTGCCTTCCCCTCTCTCACTTGCCTTGCCCTTCTCCTTTGCCAAATTCTTTTCGCTCCCCCAGGTACTCACTGATCGGCGTGGGGTATTCAAACCAGCTTCTACCGACAGCAGGGCTCTCAGCAGGTCCTCATTGCCTGCATTTGCCGCATCCAGCGCATCCAGCACTGCCGCCACACCGAGAGACTCTCCTTGAGCCACACCACGAGCTGCCTCACCAATTGACTGCCGGGCTGCAGGATCTCCTGTCGCTGTGTACGTGCGTTGCTTAGCAGCCTCTCTTCCAGCGTCCTCGAGGACGGCACCGTCTACCTTCTCTCCTGTGTCGGCGTCAGACTGGGCTGCGGACTTTGTGGTGAACGCCTCAGCCAAGGTAGACTGTATCATTGATGAGTCCTTCTGTCTGCTACCAGGCTTCTGAGTCGAAGTGATCCATGCCTCCTCCATGCTCTCAGGGCCGCCTGTTTTCCCCCATAGCTCCGTCTTTTTCTTTGGTGCAGGGAGAGTTGTCTTTCGAACGGCGCACGCAGAGCGCTGCACCGATCCTGCAGCCGGGGTGTCCTTCTTCGGCAGTTTGTCCGCTCCTAACCTAGCAGCAGGCGCCAATTCTGTCTTTTCCTTTTCTTGCTTGGGGGGGCGCGGGGGCATTGTGAATACCGCTCTTGTCCGGTAGAGGAGGGCGAACCAGTTCTCCAGGCCGACTTTAAAGGCAGTGGGTATGAAGCTGTATGGAGATGTCAGCCTTTTAAAAGTCCTGTATTCTCTTTGGCTTGCTTGCACCCAGCTTTTCAAATCTCCGGGAGTGCACAGCATCCTATTTAACACTCCGGTTACAATCTAGAAGGGAGAGGAATTGTATGCGACTGTCCGCTACTCTGCAGCTGCGGCCATCTTGCCCCGACCTCCTTGAGTTATTATTGGATTGCTTGACCCCAACGATAAATATTATATTGTACTAGGTATAATGTTGATTTTTTTACTTTATTAACATCCACTAACTCTTGCCAGATTGTTTTGTTCTCGGTACGGGCACCATTTACTAGAAGGATAAGTGGTTCATCAGCATCTCTCTCAACCCCTACAGTTTCAACATTCACTTTAAAATCTAAAGGTAAGTAGACAACTCTTCCTTTAAGGACTTTCTGCAGCTGTGTCAGCGGAAATTTTCCTATATTTGTTTCCATATGAACTGTGGCTTGAAAAGGGTGTATACATTGTATTAGAATTGATTCATAAACATTTAATTCTCGAAGTTCTTCTGGAATTTAAACTAATTCTAATCTGTTATGTACTGGTCTAGCTGGCATTTTGTTATCCTTTAACTTATCATAGCAATACCTATATATAATTTGCTGTGAGAACAAATCAAAGCATTTCTCTGCAAATAAATAGACAGCAAATTCTCGCCACTTATCTCTGTTCTATGTTTTAGTTTTTGAGACTACGACTACATTGCAAGTTTGGCTTTTGTAGTCAGTGCATCGACAACAAATACAAAAAGTTTGGTTTCTCTGAAGAAACGGTGTCAAACTTTGTAATCTATTGTGTAAAGTTATCAATAGTAACACCTGTGTTGTGTTTCTCCACACCTGCACATGCCAACTCCTCATTTTCCCTAGACTCCTGTTCAGGAACAAAGAAACTAAACTGAACATCTTCACAAAATGTTCTACCTTTGCTACCGTACCATGCAAAAGAGCAGTATTCATTTTTCCTGAACATAGGGCGGACGTTTTTACATAGTAACGTCTCCTAACCAAATTTTGCATTTTAGAGTGAAGAACAGCTAACATTCTGGGGTGATGGAATGTGCTTCTACACACTTTCTTTGATAGACATGCTAGTGAATGTCCCTGTAATTTAGTATACTTCCTTTATTACATGGATCTAATGCTTGTTCTTGCAAAATTTCAATTCCACTTTTCAGTTTCAGACTTTTGCATGGGAACTGACGTAAGAAAGTTCTCAATCTATCAATTGATTCTGCCTAACACTGCAAATACTGCTACAGTTCCATTTGGTATACAGGGGCCTGTCTACAACATCCCTGTATCTCTTCAGCTATCACTTCTTTAATATTTCTAGGAACCATCTCCTCTTTGGAATGGGAGTACCACCCTTTACCTCATAACATTGACCAGTTGTTTCAACTGCATGCACTAATGTGTTCTCCTAAAAGTAGCTTTCTTCATTAAAGAAGGGCTCAGTACTGTAAATGTGCTTTCATTCACCACTAAAAAGTATTTTCTTTCTACTTCTTCTTTTCAAAGATAACACTGTTTTAACCAGTGTTCTCATTCTGCTCAGAATCACAAAAAATAGCTTCCTCTTCCTGGCAAATGCCTTATCAACTACAGCCTCAACACGTTCCTTTTGTTTGACTGCTTCTCCTGTCCTTTTATTCTGCTTCATAGGTCGTTCAAGATTCTGAATTACCCTACTACAGAAGATTCTGACTACTATTTATTTAAACTGCCTGTGTCTTCTTGTTAAACTATCTGCTTTCTTCTATGATTAATTAACGTAAATGTCACTCACTTTTTGTCCTTTCTTCGTTGATTTGAAACCTTACTTTTTTATTTACTTGCTTCTGATCACTTTGCAGTTTTCCAAATACTATTTTAAGAAACATCTTAGGGCCAAATGAATCAAAAAATGTTTTATGATTCCTGATTCGTAAGTAGGGAATCACAAAACGGCATGCATGAAAGTGTGCCGTACACTTTCTGCGATTCCTAAGGGAGCGCAAATGTCCTCCCTCATGAACATTAATGAGGTGGGTCGCAATATGCGACCCACTAGGAATTGCAAAAATCACAGGGATGGTGGCCTGCTGAGATCAGCAGACCACCATGTCTGTGATTGCTTTTCAATAAAGCAGCCCGTTTTCCTTAAAGGAAAACAAGATGCTGCACACAAAAAAAAGTTTTCTTTCATTTTTTAAGACCTGGCAGTGGTCCGTGAGACCACTGTCTGCTCTTAAAACTGCTTTTACAGACATTCACAAAGGGGAAGAGGTCCCCTGAGGACCTCTTCCCATTTACAAATGTCTTACCACCTACTTGAAGTAGTAATATGAGAAAGTTTTGCAACCGCATTCACGGTCACAAAACATTCATGCATACTGTTAGGTTTCGCTATTTAGCAGGGACGGCCTAAACACGCCCCTTCCAAATAGCGAATCCCAAAGCGGTTTTGCAATTCGGTAACAGGTTACCAATTTGCAAAATTGGGTTTCATGCATCGCAAAAGCATTTTTTGCAATCACTAACGGGCGATTCTGCGAATGGGCCCACTTGAGAGGAAAAACATGCTTGATGCATCTGGCCCTTAGTTTTCTTACCAGCAGCTCTTTTCTCTTTGTCCACATTCTATCCCACTTGTTTTTCTGTTGTCAGTAGATAGTACCATTTCCTGTGTTAATTTCTTATTTCTGTTTTTTCAGCATTATACCTGTCTTTTGTATGCAAAAATAGATGTCTGAAATGAAAAAAACACAAATTCAAATATTTAGCTTTTCATTAATTACTATTAAATTAAATTTTAAGTACTTACGTTCTAATGCAAACAGTCGCGTCATTATGTTATAGGAACTCTAAGTCGCTTATCTTTCATATTTCATTTAGAGTGCATGCCTGTATCACCATATGCATCAGTGTGTGACTGAGTGTATTTGTCAAAACACGAGTGTGAGCATTACTGTATTAGTGTATGCATCAATCTGTGCATCCGTGTGCTATTGTTTGCATTAGAGTATGTCTGGGTGTATTAGTGTATGTCTATTTACAGCCTACCTTAGGGGTGACTTAAATGTAGGGAAAGGAAGTTCAAGGCTTAGCAAGTGATTTCAAATGCCTACTTGGCCTGGCAGTAAATATCCACACACAGGCTGAGCAGTAGCAGGCCCAACATGTTTTAAAGGCTACTTGTCTGCATAGGTGTCTGAGAGTATCAATACTTCAGTAGATACTTGAATACGTGTATCAGTCCCTCTCTGTCTGTGTCACTGGATGTGAAGGAACTATCTCACTATATGACTTGCTGTATTAGTATGTGTTTGGGTCTCTATATGTATATACAAGTGGCGGTATATATTACTTACTGGCTCTATTAATGAGTGTTGGGGTTTATAAGTATGTGTGCAACTGACTCTGTTCCTACTGGATACATAAGTGCTGTATGAACATTTGACTGAATGCGCCAGTGTCACTATCTTTGTCAGAATGAGTAGGTGAGTGCCTCTATGCTTTTGTATAAATGTGTGTGAGTTGCAGTGTGGGTGGTAGACTGGCATATGGGTCTGGAAGTGGGCATGTGAGGCACTAAAACGTGAATGTGCATATCTTACAGTCTAAGCACATAGCACCCTCCCCTGTGGCCTACCTACACCCTACCTTAGGGATGACCTTTATGTAGTAGAAGGGAAGTTTAAAGCTTGGCATGGAGTATTAAATAAAAAAACACAACTTAGCAGTAAAACTGCACACACATGCACTTCAGTAGCAGGCCCAACACATGTTTAAATGGCTATTTGTCTGCATGGGTGAATAGTAGTAGAACTGCTTGTGCAAATGGCCCTGCTACTGCTGGATACTTAAGTGCTGAATGGGCATGTAACAAAATACCTACAAGTCTCGGTCTCTCTCTGACTGGCTAGGTGAGTCACTCTGATGTTGTAAATATGTATGTAACTTATAGTACGGGTAAGACACTGGATATTGGTTTGTATAAGCTTTATTCGAGACAATTCTCATAAAAGCACATAAAATCAGAACAGTTACACAAAATACATAATACATAGTAAAAATTCATTAAACACAGTGCAGCTCATACAACATTATGGATAAAACAATTTATACCAATACATAAAAGTTTATTAATTCATTAAAAGGAATCCCTAAATTACCCGCAATCCCCTAAGGACCGTCGTCTTATCGCCCAAGCCCAACCCATGTATTTGGCGACACCCATGACTATCGAATCCTGGCGTGTTGTACATAGGATTCTTAAGGCCACGGAGCTATCTCGTGTCCCCAAATTTTTGCATACCGGCGAGAGCCATTTCCTCCTTGGATTCACATAGGCTTCACATGAAAAGAGAAAATGGCCTAGGCTCTCCTCGGCATTTTCACAGGCAGGACATAGGCTATTAGTGGGTCTGTGCCAACCAGATGTCAATTTCTTAAGGGGGATAGATCCTGACCTTAACTGGAAAATAAGTTTCCTGTCCATTGGTACCGTGATGTTATCCCAGTAATTTTCTAGGACAGGTGAAATTTTGGTCTCCAAGAAACGGCCAGACATTGAATCTGCCCTGGTATCATTCAACATCTTGCCTCCCACCCAATCCCAGTATTGCTCTTTGAGGGCTTCTTTGCTTGGGAAGGTTTCTCCCTCAGGGTTGTTCCAAAGGTTTAAAAACCCTAGATTTACCAACATGGTCTTCAGATGTTTTAACCATTTTATCTTGTGGAAGATATCTTCCTTGATTATCCAAGAAAAGCCCTCCGCGTACTGTCTTATTTCTGGAGTCGTCCAGAGGCGTCTCCAGTAAAGAACTGGTCGCAAACGAGCTCTGTCGATGATCGTGTGTCTACCAAGCTCCATAAACAATGGGATTAGAGGGGTGCTCTGTGGAAGTCCAGTAATCCCGCGCATGAACTTGTTTTCGGAGGTCTGAAGAGCCATCAGACTGTTCCAAGCCCATAGTTCTGCGCCATATAAGGTGGCACCCAAAACCTTCGCATCATACACTGCCAGAGCGGGTTTTATAGGTTTTGTTTTTGATTTACGGTGTTCCCCCCTTAAGGCGCCAGATAGCTGCTGGTGCTTTAGGACTACTTTATTCACATGATGCGTCCAGCCCGTCCCCCCCGCAATCTGCACTCCCAAATATGTAAATTCATTGACTATGTCGAGCCTGCTATTATTTAGGGTTATCTTAGGATAGCTTCTACTTCCAGCAGAAAAGACCATTAGTTTAGTTTTCCCTACGTTAACCTCTAGCCCATGCTCCGTGCAAAAAGCGTCAAAAATGCTTAATGCCCGCTGCAGCCCCATGGGAGTCTTGGACAGAATAAGAGTGTCGTCCGCGAACATCAGGATCGGAACCCTGGTGTCCGCCAACGAAGGGGCATCGACACTAGCCCTCAGCATTCTCTCAACTATCCCGTTAATAAATAACGAGAATAGTAGAGGGGCCATAGAACAACCTTGCCTAACACCCCTTTCCACAGGGAAGTCCACTGTTGTCTCACTACTTCCTCCCCATTGGACTCTGGCAAAGTTGGATTCGTGCAGTCGCATAATTAGTGTTAGCAATTCTGCAGGAATCCCCAGCTTTTGGAGCACCGACCATAGCTTGTACCTGGGGACTAGATCGAACGCAGCCCGCAGATCGACAAACGCGACGTACAGGCTGCCCCTTCCCAGCTCAACGGTCTTCCACCTCAATATTGTGAAGCGAAAGACCTGGTCAATGGTACTAGTAGCTCGCCTAAATCCCGCTTGGTATGGGGAGAGAGCGCTGTTGTCTTCTACCCAGTCCATTAGCTGGTTTGTTATCATTCTTCCGACTATTTTCTGCACAGTGGCTATTAAGCTTATGGGCCTATAATTTGCAGGCAGTGAGCGATCGCCCTTCTTATGGATGGGGATAATGGTTGCGCCTTTCCAGATGTCTGGAACCACTGCCCCCTTTGCTAGGGCATTTGCTACAAGCAGGATATATCTCGCCCATCTAGCCACATCATATTTAAAAATATCAGGGGGGATACCATCTGGGCCAGGCGCCCTCCCGCATTTCGCAGAACTGATGGCAATTTCTGCTTCACTAAGGGAGAATAAATCTTCGATTGCATAGGCCGGGATTATATCTTCTGCTGTCACGGATATATTGCTTTCCGCATACTGGGGCCCGAAATAATCGACCCAGGATTCCACTGGTACATTATTATCAGGTTTTGCTGGGCCCGCACCACTACCCCACTTGATAATTTTCCAAAATAACATTGAATCATTACTATCGGAGGCTTCTTTTAATTGGGCCCAATGGTCTTCATCCCATTTCTTTTTTGCACGATAGATGGCTGCTTTGTACAATTTCCTATGCTTAATCACAGCAGCACGATCCCTGTTCCTTATTGCCTTCCCCAAATCTAGACGTGCTGCTCTACAGTGATTATCGAACCACCTGCCCACTTCTTTAGTTATCTTCCCTTTCCTTTTCTTTATAAAAAAGCATGGTCTTAAAGAGGAGAATAACTTATTGTGGATTTCAGTGATAGCATTGTCCCCGGGAGCCACTGGGACAGCGGCTTCAATCTCGGAAATTGCACCATCAACCTTGTTAATGATATATGTCATAGTGACTTCGTTTGCTAACACCTTGGGCCATTTTAGCCTTCGCTCATCGTTACTTAAATGAGGGGTTTCTTCGGGTGTCTCAGTAGGGTTTCCTAGACCTGCATTCCACCACTTATGTGACACACATAGGGGGTTGTGGTCACTTTCAACCCGGGGTCTAACTGCCATATCTACAACCCCATTCCACAGCTGGAGACTACATAATATGTAGTCAATTCGGCTCCTGCTAATACCATTATCGAAAGTGAAACTGCCCTCCCTATCACCAGGTGTCCTGCCATTAAGGGCTCTTATACCGTATTCCAAACATATTCCATTTAACAGTAAAATCTCTTTTGTCCATCGCTTCACAGGTTGTAAGTTTAAAAATGGTACTCCCCAGAGATTGTCCTCTTCACACTCATTGAGATCGTTTGTACAGTTCAAGGGTTCAAAAGTCCTATTTAAATCCCCTGCTATTATCTTTGCATTTCCCTGGGAATTGGCCTCCATAACATCAGACATCAACTCGATGGTGGATGGGTTTGTTACTGTGCCACCTCTCACATAGATATTATATAAATCTATTGGTTGGCCTTTTGCGACAGAGATTCTAAGGGCTTGTAAATCACTTTTTCCCAGGTCAAGGCTTTTTATGTCAATGTGCAAACCCAGTCTGACCCACACAGTTAGGCCGCCCTTTGGCCGCCCTCTTGCCCCTTTGATGGCAGGTATATGATAGTTCACGTAACCTAAGCAAAAGAGTGGATCACAAGCCCAGGTTTCTTGGAAACAACAAATGTCGAAGCCACTTATAAAATCTACCCAAAGCTGGGAGTCCAGCTTACTGGCCAACCCTGCGATATTCCAGGACAAAAGGGTGCCAATATCTGCATTAGTTCCCTCCCGAGCTTTGGCAGGCAAAGATTCGTGAGATGACATAGAAATTCCCACTAAACTAGCCAGCCTATCTGAGTCGTCCACTGAGCCCACAACTGAATCATCCATTACAGGGTATAAGGCATTTGAATTTGATGTTCCAATTCTAAGGCCACCTTCTTCGGCCACACACCCAGCCTCGATGTTGTTCTCCTTTACATTTGTAGCAATGGTATTACCACAGACATCACCCAACGCCTCTACTTCTTTTGAAATTCCGCCCGTGCTGTCAGTACCAGTGTGTCAATATCCCCAACCCAAGTCCTGCCATCCTACGTGGGGATTATTGTGTGTGTGTAAAGTATAGTTAGAACTAGCATGGGAGGGAGGTAATGAAGCAACTGGCCATTGCGCGATGGGGGGGATTATGGGCTCGTTTAGTAGGCTTGTGGCTACACTTGTTGGTCTGGGGTAAAAAAAGGTGAGGTCCACAATACCAATTCCGCCCTTATTTGTTCCCCATCCCTGCCTTGTTATCCATCCCACCACCCTAGGATCTTGAAAATTAACCACTATACATTCCCCCCCCAGGGTTTTTGGAGTGTAGCCCATCCAGTCAATTCTCCTAGCCCCTATTATTAGCCCATCTACACCACCCGGCAGAGGACGATTTTCTTTTAACCAGTGCATGGTCTTGTTTTTGAGCATCTGGAAGTTTTCTCTCTGTCCTGGGGGTAAAGGTGGTACATTGATGAGAACTGCCACATAGGGGAAGGAGTCTGGAGTTAGATTGATTGGGGGTTTTCTATGAGGTGGCTTTGGCAAGGGCGTTGGGATTGATTTGGGAACTTGGGGAACAGGTTGAGGGGCAGGTTTCTGCACCGGTTTGCTATTAGCTAGGGGCACTGTTGGGGCTTTAACAGCCGGCTGATAAACATTAACCCCATTTCCTACCCCCTTGGTGTTTGGGGGTATACATGTGCTTGTAGTGGCGCTTGCAGATGTTGTTGCTTTACCCACTTGTTGGCACAAGTTAGCCACAATGTTTATGTTGGCCAGTTGTTTTTGTGGCTGGGGTAATGGGGACTGTTTGGGATGTGTCAAATTCGACTGTGAGGGTTCAGAACCCGAAGTCGCTTTATCGGCCCTAGCTGTGGGATTTGCAGTGACTTTTGCTGGGGGTTTATTTTGTTTGCCAGGTAAGGGGGAGCCATTTCTAGGATTTCTACCCTTGTCCTGAGTGTGGGGGGTATTCATGACCTGGGGATTTAAGTTTGTTTCCACCCTGCTTGCTTTGATCAGGGATTTAGTAGAATAGAAATTGTCTAAAGTTTTTTGCTCAAAGTGGTTTAACCTATCAATGAGTTTAGCAATTCTATCCTCTATGGGAGAGAGTACCAATCTAAACATTTTTTCCAGTTCTGGAAGCATATTTGCAAATAATACATCATTGTCTTTACTTGGTACTTTTGGAACCGAACAAGAATCGTCCGCTTTGTCTTCATTATCCTGAACAGTAGGGGTGGTTGATATTACACATCTTACTCTTTGTACTGGCTCATTGACTGTATTCCCAATGTTCAGAGATGTGTGTAACTTCCTACTTTTTGATGGTGGTCGGGCCATTTTTTTGCAGTTTTTTACAGCAACTGGACGTTTCCTTTTAGCCCCAGTTTTGGAATTGGCAGGTATAACTTGAAGGCCCAAATCTGAGAGCGATAATGGGTGAGATGTACTACTGCAAGTATTGTTTGAATCCGTCGCAGGAGTCTCGATTATGTTGTCGCCCAGGGCCTCAGAGCCTTCGTTTGTAACTGGAAGGCTCACTGATGAAAGAGGGGTTACCAAAGTGGGGTAGACAACATTTGAAGACTTGTCCATGGAGTTCTTAAGTATTTCAATGGATAGTCTACGCTCGGCGCGCTTCTCTGCCAAAGTTAGTTCTTTATCTATTGCCAGTGAGCGATTGAAAAAGAATTTATCCAAGGGACCAATGGCCAAAGGGCCACACTCCGTTGGAAAAGACATCGATTGACTGGTTTTAGGACTAATGTTAGTAGCAGTCGCCATATGAATACAAGAGAATCAGTGTCACTTACTGGAATAGATGGCGTATCACAAGATCAAGGGGGATGGCCCAGCCCGGCCTCCCTCGGCCCCGGACGGCCACAGACGGTCCCGCCCTTGTCCCGGGCTTCTCCCGGCGCACTCCCGCGCGCTCCCGCGTAGCGGGGATAACACAACTCTTTTGTAGATGGCTAATTGGGCTCTGGGGGCGGAGCCGGCAGGGAGAGCAGCCCAGGTGACCTCGGGCGCGCGGGGGCTCCTGGAACTTGGAGTCCCCCGCTTCTGGCTCGCAGCCCTGCCGGTCTGTCAAGCAGCACACCTAAAAGCCTCACAGCCGCTCCTGGCCGCGAAGCGGGACCCGCGAAGCGGGTCCGGCGAGAGGCAGCGTCAGGAGCAGGCAACAGGCAGGCAAAACAGGCAGCAACAACCGCCCTCAGCTCCCTCCTCAGTCGCGGTGACAGCAGGTCCGTAGTCCGTGGGTTTTAGCAAGGACACTGGATATTTAACTGTGCCTAGGGGTCTCAAACTACACATGTGATTGACTGAGATTATGAAGTGCATGTCTTACCTTCTATGCACATAGAACCCTACCTGATGGCTTACCTACACCCTCCCTAACTGGATAACTAGTACACAGTGTAATGGAATTTTAAAGCTTAGCAGGCAGTGTTTAATTGCAATTCAAGTATGCAGTAAAACTACACATGATTGCTGTACAGTTCCAGGCAACACATGATTAAAGGACTACTCACAAACCTATTCTCAGACACAGACAGACACTCACATACCCACAGACATATTCACACACCCATTCATAAACCTACAAAAATAATCCCACACCCGCTCACAAATCCCCCCTTATACTGTCAATTATTTTGCATATACCAAACACACTTTCATCAACCTCATGTACACATGTATCTTTTCACTAACATTTTTTTCAAACTACACTCTAATTCACATACCCTTTATTTGAGTTGGTTGGTTCAGTAATATGTTTTACGTTGTCATCTGCACTGTACTCTCACAGAAAATGTGAAAACTAAACATAAGAATAGTACACCACTCTCATACAAAGCAACCATAAATGGCACTCTTTACAACTTTTCTCTCAGTGATACTGCCGTAGTTAGCAAATAAAAACCTTATTTTCATATTTTACTTTTGTTATTCAACTTCACAACGGTCAATACTTCTTAACTCTTTCTTACACTTTAATAAAGAAGCCTAATCTGGTAGTGTTTTTGGTCATATTTGTGAATTCATCGCGACCCTCAGCACCGCCTGCATGTAACTTCGCTGAAAATTCATGAATAACTGCGGGAGTTCAGAAACATATTTAGGTTTGTACTCTTAACATGTTACAACTACACAACACTTCATGAGAAACTCCTGACTAGGAATATAAACCCTCCTTCATAAATAATGAGTCTAAACCACTCTAATATTAACTAATACAATGCAGTCTGTTTAATACCCTTCCCCCACAGTATCTTATCTCAATTTCCATAGCATCCCCCTTTGGAACACTCTCCTGAACCAATAGGTAAATTGTTAACAACACATTCTAGAAACAACATACTAGTTTCAAAATGTACTGCAGCATGTGTGGTTGACTATTCAGAATTAAAAGCATATCAAAGTTTGCATTACATTTTATTATTTTCACTGGAGCCAATCATATATCGACTTACTTATCATTTAAATGCACTACCTAATTTTATCAACTTGCATATTTACACCATCCAATCAAATGTGTATTTTTTAAACAGGTCCGGTCCATCATTTTAACTGCATTACATTTTGAAAACTGCCTCATTCAGCTCTAGCCTTCTCTTGTGTGCTACTCCACCTTGCCTTCAAAATGGTTAGATTGGAGTGTAGATTGTAGGTTAAAGAGTTTGCTAGAAAGACTGTCATTGACAGGGACTTGGGTTTGCCTAATGTGGACATTACCTGTATTGACCAGGGAGGGTTAAAGTGGCATCAATTGCTACCTTTGGTTAAAAGCATCGCCGATTTCCAACACCCTGACCTCATGAATGTGCACTGTGGTGGCAATGGCCAAGGCATACTTACTTGAGTAGGAGTGAGAATCCTAATGAAGGATACCTTTGCTCAATTAATTGAACTTTTCTCTCAAACTGCCTTGGTATTCTCCAACCTATGCCAAAGGCAGAGATAGAAATGGGAAAACAAGTTCTATCCACAGTTAGACAAAACCAATGAAACTGTTTCTGCATTCCTCAGAGATCATAACATGGCCTCTATCTACAACAAAAACGTATGCTTTGACATGGATGACAGCTACAGAGCTGATGTAGTTTATTTCACAGAGAAAGGCAACAGGGTCTTCCTCACTAACTTTAAACACTGCATCCTGTTTTATGCATAATTGCCATCTATACACAATAAACACAAAGGCTCTTCTCAGAGCCACCCTATTTCCAAAACACTAGTTAATTTTCTTTTAAACTCTCTACTCTGTTATATATATATGTAGCAAATTCACAAAACAACAGCAGATATTCAATGGATACCAGCACCTTCAAATTTCCCAACTATATAAGTGACTCTGTGCATCTAACTAGGTGCATGAGTGTCTGAATGGTTCCTGTGATTGGATCCGTGAGTCTCTAAGTAGGCGTGTGAGTGGCAGCATGAGTGTCTGAGTGGTATGAGTGAGAGCATGAGTCTCTGAAATGGTCTCTAACTGGGAGCATGAGTGTCTGACTGGTTATGTGAGTGGGTGCATGAATGTTTCAATGAATCCAAGAATGGATGCATGAGTATGTGAGGGAGTCTGTGAATGAATGCATGTGTGTCTGAGTAGGTCTGTAAGTAAATGAATGAGTGGATGAGTCTGCCAGTATATAAGTGTGTGAGTCAGTCTCTGTGGGTGACTGAGTATCTGACTGACTCTATAAGTGGGAGCATGAGTGTCTGAGTGGGGTGTTTGAATGGATGCATTATTGGCTGTATGTTTCTTTGTGTGGGTGCATGACTCTCAGAGTGGGTCTGTGAGTACAAGCATGACTGTCTGAATGGATCTCTGCTTGGGTGCATGGGTGTCTGAATGGGTCTGTGAGTGAGTGCATATGTCTCTGACTGGGTGCATGAGTGGGTATATGAGTATCTAAGTGAGTCTGTGAGTGGGTGTGTGGATGACTGTGTGGGTCTCACTGGATGTGTCTTTGTCTGTGTGGGTCTGTGAGTGGCTACAGGAGTGTCTTCACAGTTCTGTGAGTGAGTGCATTGGTCTCTGGATGGTTCAGTCAGTGGGAATTGGAGTATGTTAATGGGTCTCTGAGTGGATGCACGAGTGTCTGACTGGGTTTCTAAATAGGTGAGTAAGTGTCTGAATGAGTATGTGGGTAGGTATGTAAATGCTTGAGTAGGTCAGTGAGTGGGTATGTGAGGACATGAATGGGTCTGAGAGTGAGTATCAGAGTGTGAGTACCTCTGTGTCTGGGTGTGTGAGTGTCTGAGTGGATCCGAAAGTAGGTGTGTGTGTCTCTGAGTGGGCCTCTGAGTGGGGGTGTGAGTCTTTGACTGGGTCTGTAAGCAGGAGCGTGAGTATCTGAGTGGGTCCGTCTGCCCATGAGTGTCTGAGTGGGCCTGCGAGTGAGAGTGTGAGTCTCTGAGTGGGTCTGTAAGTAGAAATGTGAGGGTCTGAGTGGGTCTGTGAGTGTATGCAAGAGTATCGGATCTGTGAGTGGGTGCATGATTGTCTGAGTGGGTCTGTGAGTGGCACTGTGAGTGTCTGTGTGAGTCTGTGTGTAGATGAGTTAGTGTCTGAATAGGTCTGTGAGTGAGCACACAATTGAGTGGGTGACTGCATGGGTGAATCAGTGGGTGAGTAATGGGTGTATGAATCTCTGAGTAGGTCAGTGAGTAGATGCCTAATTGCCCTTGTGGGTCTGTGAGTAAGTGTGTCAGTGTCAAAGTGGGAATGTGAGTGAGGTGTCTGGGTGAGTCTGTGTGTGGGTGAGTGAGTATTTGAGTACATATGTGAGTGAGTGTGCGTTTCTGAGTGGGAAAATGAGTACATACATTAGTCTATGAGTGTGTGTGTGTGTGTATGGATGTCTAAGTGTCTGTGTGGGTCTGTGAGTGGATGTGTGAGTGTCTGAGTCAATCAGTCAATTAATCAGGGATTTGTAGAGCACACAACTCACCCATGAGGGTCTCAAGATGCTGAGTGAGGGGGGATTTCGGGCAGCTGTGGCTCATCCAAAAAGCCAGGTCTTAATGATCTTCCTGAATGCTTGCAGTGTGGGTGCTTTCTGATGTTCGTTCCAGGTCTTGGTCGTGATATAGGAGAAGGATCTTCATCCCGCTCTGGTTCTGCAGATGTGTGGGATTTCGGCCAGGGCAAGGTCGGTGGAGTAGAGGTTCCTCTTGGGGGGTGTAGAAAGAGATTCTTTTGTTGAGGTATTGGTGTCCTTTGTCTTCGAGTGCTTTGTAAGCATGTGTGAGTATCTTGAAAGTCACTCTTTTTTTAATGGGGAGCCAGTGGAGGTCCTAGGTGCTGGGAGATGTGGTCTTGTCTCCGCCACTTTTGAAACGCAGGGTTGCACAGTCTGTACAACATTGCGGCTCAGTCCTGTGTTTCACGCTGCGCTGGCGCTAAATGTAGTTGCCTAGCACCAACGCAGGCGCTCTTGCACCATTGTGCAAAGATGCCTGCATTGTGGTAAATGATTGATTTGTGTGCAGGAAGGGACACCTATCTGCACATATATTATCATGCATGCTGTTCAGCTGTCTTAATATGCACTGCACCATGCAGCACACATACAAACATTACAAAAGAGGCCACGTCTACCTTTAAGCATTGCAGTGCAGTAATACGGGGCAGCTACAAAATCATTGGCTGTTGTGGTGGAAGGTCCACTGCAACACCCTTTGCATCCCCCTTTCATGCGAAGTAGAGCATGTGCCTCACATGTTTGAAACATTCAGTCACGTTCTGTTGCTTAAACCCGCTTTGAAAATCTGGAGAGTGGGAGTCAGACATTAAAATCTTACTAAAAATGACTTTCTGTTTGCGGGGTTGCACTGGTAAATGTGGCCCTGAGTGGTTTCAACACACGTTATACCTGTCCCTTTACATGTGATAGGATTTAGATTTGTGTTCTGCGTGCTGTAGCAATTTTTGCTTACGTCCCACTATGTGTCAGAGGACATATGTGCATGCATGTGTGTGTAGATGGTGGGATTGGATGATGTGATGCACACGTTAAATTTGGGAGTGTGTTCCTGGGTGTTGTGTACATTCCTGGAGACATACAATGGTTTGTGACATGACCATTTCCTAGAAGATGGATGCTCTTATCTGTGTTCAACTATGCTTGCAAATAGAGTGATATGTTGTTGTGTCATAGTAACAAATACCTAGATTACATACATTTTCCAATCTGCATTTGAAATGTTTGTGTGGCCTTATGTAGGTAGGTGATGCTACTTCATTGTGGTACCATATTGTTAGTGGTAAATCTTGAACAAATTCATTAGCCTTTGAGGATGTGATAGTTGTAGGTTACTTGCATGTATTCTGCATGCTTGTTGCTATCCCTGACACACTTTGATGATGTGTTTGGCATATATTCTTTTGTTGGTTATAGACACACATTCAGTGTGCTGGGATGAGGATAGAGCCAGTTGTCACAATTACTTGCCATGCTACTTATAGTGGTGGAGATAGGACATCCACAAATTGTTGTCATTGCACTACCATCCTATTTGTCCTATGTACACAATAGTGAACGCTGATGCTTTCTCAGTTGTCCCTTGGCTAGCCTATGTGTCAGTGTTTTTGCTGCGAGTTTTACGGCACTGTAAGGTCAGTTCAGTGTTGAAAGCTGAGTCATAAACAGTGTTTGTAATGCAAGACATTTACAAATTTATATTTACAGTGACACGTCTGAGCACTGGTGTTAGTGTCACCTGCAAGGCCGGACAATATGTTCATGATTGGTGTTAAGATGCAGTCCCTGCACTGTTTTGAATTATCCGTTAGTCTGACTCACTTATCCTTTAAATCTTTAGCTTCCCCACCTTCAAGTTGATCCTGCTCACCATTATCATGTATTTTTGTGACATTCTAGAAGTTGCATGCGGAGTGCCACGGGGCTCGGCCCTCAGTCCTACCCTCTTCAATCTATATATGCAACTCCAGGCCCGGATCCTCCAGAAATTTGGGTTGTCAATCATATCCTATGCTAATGAAACCCAATTAGTGGTCTCAGTGGCAGTGGGCCCCAACTCGAAACACAAGTTAATGGCTCCCTTCATGGAAAGGGTAGCTAGTTGGATGGCAAGTTGTAAACCGAAACTAAATGGTGATAAAAACGGAACTTATGTTCTTAGGTAATAATCTGCAACCACGAGTCACCATTGACTCACCAAAAGATTTGGTATGCCCACTGGTTTATAAAAACTCCACAAAGAACTTAGGAATGTGGATAGACCACAACCTTACGTTGGGGTTACAAATTGCATGGCTCATGAATATTCATGAGGCACCCGCAATTTGCGACTCCTTTGGGAATGGCTGGCCCTCCCAGGGATGGTGGCATGCTGGACTCAGCAGACCTCCATGCCTGGGACTGCTTTTACATAAAGCAGTTTTTTTAAATGCAGCAGTTGCCTATGTGTGAGAAGCTGTCCCCTTGGGAGATCCGTGTCGACCATTAGTTCTGTGAATGGTAGTAGCTGACCGTTTGCAAAAAGGGAGCCTGCTTCTGTGATTGAGTGTTCAGGCCATGTGTGCAAAGCTTGTTCTGTCATAAGTGCCTATATTTATGTTTGTTGTTGTACACGACAATCTATAAGTCTGTTCTGTGTATAATGATGTCTGCAGGTTGAGTTGCATGACTACCTGTATGCATGTTGGTCTCTGTACACAGATGCCGCCACGCTTGTTGGTCTCATTGGCTGATTACTTGTATGTTTTCTGGCTGTGTGTACATTAGTCTGTTTGCAGGGTAGTTGCTGCTGGTGCCTGTAGGACTGCTGTTCTGTGTTCATGTGTTCATAGGAGTCAGTATATATATATATATATATATATATATATATATATATATATATATATATATATATATATATATATATATATATATATATATATATATATATATATATATATACTGACTCCTATGAAAACTTTTTTATTTAGAGAGACCCAAACACAACGCGCTTCAAGCCCGTAAGCGTTTGTTCACTGAAAAACATAGGTTTCACACCAGTTATAGTTAGCTGAACATTTTACTCATACAAAACCATTGAAATTCCCACGTTATAGTTAGTTGGACTCACTATAACTCGCGCGCCCGCAATCCACTGCTGATGATGTCACATATTACTTCATTCATGACATGGTCAGTGACATCACTGATGACATCTCAAATGACATCACAGAAAGAAAGAAAGAGAAAACAACATTAAAACTGTCTCGCAGAGTCTGGAGTTGAGATTTGTTTCTTGAAAAGTTAGATGTAGATTTACAAGCTGCTTGTGTGGAGGGTGCAGGGCGGTACCTTCTTCTGGCTTCCAGGCCGGGGCAGGCACTGATTGGGCAAGCGAGTGTGAAGAGGCGGAGTTGAAGACTAGCCCGTCCTCTACATAAACCGGACACAGCCGCGCCAAAGACAAGCCTAAGACCAGCCCGTCTGTGCCTGTCCGGGCCAGGCCGGGACAAGGGGCATGGAACCATACCCCTCTAGTCTGAACTATCCCAGGTATGAGTTCCGACCAATTAAGAACCTTACAGCCTGCAAAACATAGCAACTGCACCCTGCTAACGCCATCAGACAGCACACATTGTACGAATTGTAATTTCGCCCCTACAAATATCCAACCCCACCCTGACCCCAGATCCTGCACTTTAACACCATCTTTACGGCCAAAGCATGCCTCCTGCGAATACTCTTTTTATAGCGTTAATTGCAGATCGTTACCGCAGCACAAACTTGACATCCTCACCTTTTTGCTAGACAAGGTACCCAGTATCCTGTTCCTAACGGAAACATGGCTACATGAAAGTTCTGGCCCAGATATAGCAACCGCTCTCCCTTCAAACTATGCCATCGTAAGAAGAGATAGACAGGGTCAAGTAGGTGGGGGTATTGCGATCATTTTTCGTAGAGAACTTATCTGCAACCTGGAGCCAGTCAATATTCCAGACTGTGAGGCTGCATTTTTTTAAATCACCCTAAACCCCAATTTCACGCTCTCCGGTCTCCTAATATACAGGCCCCCCGGAAATGCCAACACATGGGCAGCTAACCTGGCAAACTATATCACCCCCTTTCATCTCGATTCCAAAAACTTCACACTTCTTGGTGACTTAAATTTGCACCTTGAGGACTCAACAAACATGACATGCTGTAACTTAATTGATGACCTAGCAGCACTAAATATGACACTACTCAATTCAGGACCCACACATAAGGCAGGACACCTATTAGACCCCATTTTCTCCAATATTTCCGGACTAAAATGGGTTCAAACCAGTCCCATATGTTGGTCGGACCATCATCTCCTTCACTTCTACCTCACTTTACCCAATGTCCCCTAAACAAATATGGCCTTGCCAGCTACCTCCATGAGAAATTGGAAGCTTCTTGATGTCGAAAAACTAAACCAAACCCTCGCAAATAGACCACCCACCCATGCCCTGAATATGGAAAGTATAGCCAAAGGAACCAACTTATGGCTGGAGAACGCAGCCGAGAAATGTCTTCCTCTAACTCAGGCAAAAAAGAATGTTCATCGCCCCCCAGCCCCTGGTTCAATGAACTCCTAAAAACCGAAAAATCTAAATGCAAAGTCCTCGAAAGGCAGTGGCGGAAGGACTACACCCAAGAAAAAAAGATGATATACAATAAAGCCAGAAATGTGTACCACTCTTCCTGTATTAAGGCCTGTGCCTTATATGTAGCAAACGGATATATGATGTTACAACGCGTACTTTTAGCACGCATACCATTACCACGGATTTTTTACAACGCAGGCCATTTTACAACGGAAACCTTTACAACGAAATACACTACAACGCAGATACTATTACAACGCATACAATTACAACGTAAGTATAGGTAAGTATATAATATTAATATATAATGTAAATAATTATTTTTGTATTATTTAATTTAATTATTTATTATTTAATTATTAAATAATTTTATTAATAAAATTAATTTTAATTTTATTAATTGTAAATATATATAAAAAATACCCATGTACCCCAAAACCCAAACCAGCCCAAAAACCTAAAAATACCCCTGTACCCCAAAACCCAAACCCAGCCCTAAAACCTAAAAATACCCCTGTACCCCAAAACCCAAACTCAGCCCTAAAACCTAAAAATACCCCTGTACCCCAAAACCCAAACCCAGCCCTAAAACCTAAAAATACCCCTGTACCCCAAAACCCAAACCCAGCCCTAAAACCTAAAAATACCCCTGTACCCCAAAACCCAAACCCAGCCCTAAAACCTAAAAATACCCCTGTACCCCAAAACCCAAACCCAGCCCTAAAACCTAAAAATACCCCTGTACCTCAAAACCCAAACCCAGCCCTAAAACCTAAAAATACACCTGTACCCCAAAACCCAAACCCAGCCCTAAAACCTAAAAATACCCCTGTACCCCAAAACCCAAACCCAGCCCCAAAACCTAAAAATACCCTGCACCCCAAAACCCAAACCCAACCCTAAAACCTAAAAATGCCCCTGTACCCCAAAACCCAAACTCAGCCCTAAAACCTAAAAATACCCCTGTACCCCAAAACCCAAACCCAGCCCTAAAACCTAAAAATACCCCTGTACCCCAAAACCCAAACCCAGCACTAAAACCTAAAAATACCCCTGTACCCAAAACCCAAACCCAGCCCTAAAACCTAAAAATACCCCTGTACTCCAAAACCCAAGCCCAGCCCAGTACCTCAAAACCCAAACCCAGCCCTAAAACCTAAAAATACCCCTGTACCCCAAAACCCAAACCCAGCCCTAAAACGAAAAAAATACCCCTGTACCCCATAACAAAATCCCACTAATAAATGTTTTAAAAAAAAGATAAACTTACCTATAATTATACTTACGTAGTAAGGGTATGCGTTGTAATAGTATCTGCGTTGTAGTGTATTGCGTTGTAAAGGTTTCCGTTGTAAAATGACCTGCGTTGTAAAAAATCCGTGGTAATGGTATGCGTTATAAAAAATCTGTGGTAACAGTTACATACCGTAGCAAACACTATAAACACTGCCGCAAATAAAGCAAAGATATTATTCAACACGGTAAAGGACCTTGCAGGTGCTCAAACAATCGCAACGACCCGTCCTTTAAATAAAAAACAATGCCAGGACCTTGCCTCCTTTTTCAATGAAAAAATCGAAAAAATCATTCTTAACATCAATTCAATCTCCGACGCAAATGGCCCACAGGAAGACATCCCCGCGAAATCGGACAAAGTGAACATTTTAGAGCGATGGCCCCTATAACCATGGACTCTCTAAAATCCTCCCTCAAGACCATCACATCAGGCTCCCCTCGTGATCCAGTACCCGTTAGCGTCCTGAAACAGATCAACACCCGTTCCCTGACTATTATAGCAGACACTTTAAATTCTTCCCTTCAACTCTCCACAGTCCCATCATACTGGAAACACGCTATGGTTAACCCACTGTTGAAAAAACCCCCAGCTGACCCCGCAATATTGGCAAATTACCTTCCAATATCGCTGCTCCCGGCCTTCTCCAAACTCCTGGAAAGGCACATACATTCTGCCCTCACTCTCTTCACTGAGGAAAACGACCTCCTTCACCCAACACAATCGGGCTTCAGAGCAGGATTCTCCACGGAGACCGCCCTGCTGGGTGTGACCGAAAACAACAGGAGACTCTTGGATGATGGTCAAACGGTCGCACTCATTCTATTAGACCTGAGTGCGGCTTTTGACACCATTTCACATAGTAAACTCCTGGCCACACTCGAGAGGAATGGTATCCGTGGTGATGCACTGAAATGGATCGAGTCCTTCCTAACAGATAGGACTTTCCAGATTAAATCTACCCTCGCCTGCTCTGACACTTTCAATGCCCCACACGGAGTACATCAGGGCTCCATCCTGAGCCCGCTGTTTTTCAACCTTTACCTCAGACCCTTAGCTGCCCTAGCTGACAGCGTAGGACTCACCCTCATGACCTATGCTGATGACTCCCAAATTATTTTTTCATTGTCAGACTCAAAACCCTCAGCTCCTTCCCTTCTCAAACACGGGCTCCATAAAATCTTCAGCTGGATGTCCACCAACCAGCTGAAATTAAACGGTGAGAAAACCGAGATCCTCCTGTTAGGAAAAAACAAAGAGCTATGGAACTCCTCTCATTGGCCCCCCGAACTGGGAAATCTCCCCACTCCAGCAACCCAGGTAAGAAACCCAGGGGTCATCATTGATAATGCCCTATCATTGAAACAGCAGGCTAATAAAGTGGCAGGTCTTTGCTTCACCATCATAAAGTGGCTGAAAAAAATCCTATGGATGATGACCTTAAGAAATCCAAGAAACTCTGCCGTTCCTTTGAAAAAACTTGGAAAAAAGACCCAAACACTATCACAAAAGCCGCCTTCAAAAACGCCACCCGCAAACACCCCCAACTAATCCGGACAGCCAAGAAATCAGCACTCAAAGACCGACTAGACAACAACGCCCACAACAGCAAGGAACTTTTCAACATCATCAAAGAATTCACCAACCCCACTGCCAGCTCCAACGACATCACCCCCTCTCAAGTCCTCTGCGACACCCTCGCCTCTTTCTTCCATGACAAAATCGCCGACATTCATAACAGCTTTGACAACCAACCCGTAAACCAGTCAACCCCTCTCACCTCCGAACCTGTACCCCCCCGAATAACCTTCTCAACTGGAACCCAATCACCACAGAAGACACCATTCGCCTAATGAACTCCATCCACTCCGGATCCCCCACAGACCCTTGCCCCCATCACATCTTCAACAAAGCAGACTCCATTATCGCACCCCATCTCCGAGACGTCATCAACTGCTCCCTCAAATCCGGCACATTCCCAGAAAAATGGAAACACACCGAACTCAAAAATTACCGCCCCATCTCGCTCCTCCCATTCCCTGCCAAAGTCATTGAGAAAGCCGTCAACAATCAGCTCGCCGCCTTCCTCAAAACCAACAAGTCACTCGACTCCTCACATTCTGGCTTCCGAGCCAAACACAGCACCGAGACCACCCTCATCGCAGCAACAGACGACATTCGAACACTACTGGACAACGGAGACACATTCGCCCTCATCCTCCTCGACCTCTCCGTAGCCTTCGACACAGTCTGTCATAGTACCCTAATACAACGCCTCAGCAACATCGGAATTCAAGGAAAAGCATTAGACTGGATCATCTCGTTCCTCGCTGGAAGAACTCAGAGAGTCCGCCTCCCCCCTTTTAAGTCAGAGGCCACCGAAGTCATTTGCGGCGTTCCACTAAGATCTTCTCTCAGCCCTACCCTCTTCAATGTCTACATGAGCCCCCTCCCAACCATCGCACGTCAGCACAACCTCAACATCCTCTCCTACGCTGATGACACTCAGCTAATCCTCTCACTGACCAAAGATCCAACCACCGCCAAAACCAACCTTCATGAAGGGATGAAAGAAGTAGCCGAGTGGATGAAGCACAGCCGTCTGAAACTGAACTCGGACAAAACGGAAGTCCTCATCTTAGGTGCATCCCCTTCCGCCTGGGACGACTCTTGGTGGCCAACGGCCCTAGGAAAAGCTCCCATACCGACGGACCACGCACGGAACCTGGGCATCATCCTGGACTCCTCTCTCTCGATGACCAGACAAGTCAACGCCGTCTCATCATCATGCTTCACCATCCTACGCATGCTCAAAAAACATTTCGCTGGATCCCCATCGAAACAAGAAAAACGGTCACCCACGCACTGGTTACAAGCCGTCTGGACTACGGAAACACCCTTTACGCCGGCACCACCGCAATACTGCTGAAAAAACTCCAACGCATTCAAAACGCCTCAGCCAGACTCATACTAGACATCCCCCGCACAGACCAAATCTCCGGTCACCTGAAAGACCTTCACTGGCTCCCCGTCAACAAAAGGATAACGTTCCGTCTCCTCACCCACGCACACAAAGCCCTCTACGAACTTGGACCTGACTGCCTCAACAGGCGCCTTTCCTTCTACACTCCCACCCGCCAACTGCGTTCGTCCAACCAAGCCCTCGCCGCTGTTCCGCGCATCCACAAAGCCACCATGGGGGGAAGATCTTTCTCCTACTTAGCGGCCAAAATCTGGAATTCCCTTCCCATCCACCTCTGCCTTACCCAAAACCACCTAGCCTTCAGAAAACAGCTTAAAACCTGGATATTTGATAAGTTAAACCCCCCCCCCCCTCCTCAAGCGCCTTGAGACCCTCTGGGTATGTAGTGCGCTATATAAATTTTGACTTGACTTGACTTGACTTGCCCCTTGCCACCCAAAAGACCGTAGTCAACGCACTGATTACATCGCGTCTTGACTACGGCAATATTCTCTACCTGAGCTCAAACCAGGCAGTCATTAAACGGCTACAGCTGGTTCAAAACTTAGCTGCGAGACTCCTGTGCAGAATACCAAAAACCGCTAGGGTGTCAAAACATCTGAACGATCTACATTGGCTCAGGGTAGAAAACCGTATCAGTTTTAAAGCCCTGAGCTACATGTTCAGGATAAAATCAAATAGGGCACCGGACTATCTGCAATCATTAGCCACTCCCTACCTACCAGCTAGAAATCTGCGCTCCCAAACAGCAGCAAATTTCGCGGTCCCCACGTTCAGACTGACAAGAATGGGAGGAAGATCTTTCTCTGTCAGAGGGCCTATTCTGTGGAACACACTTCCCTAACACATACGTAAAGAAGAAAACTATGCCAGGTTCAGAAAGAACATTAAGACTTGGCTTTTCCAGAAACAACTATGCTTAATCATGTTCATCATATACCTTTGCTCATCCACATGTCATAGGCGCCGGGAAACCCTTTTTGGGTAGCTGTGCGCCATATAAGTGTAAAAAATAAAATAAATAAATAAAACAGTTCATGGATCAGTTGTGTGAGTACAGAGCTTAGAAGTTCACCACAATATGTTGGTAATTGAAATAATTACTGTGCGGGAGATTTATATATATTTTTTTCATAGGAACCGTTAGTCGTAGAAGAAGTTTGTGAAAAAGTTTTATTAAGGATTCCTTCCTGTTCGGGGAGTATTAGGGTAACGTGCTCCAAGCGGGACTTTACGAACTTTAATGTTCATTGGCTGTAAAGTATTGAAAGTAGAAGGATTAGCAGTCATTCCTTGCTCATCTTTGGAGAACATGGACATTTTATTAGCTAAAGTGTTCCGAACACAAGTTTGCTCCTTATTGGGTGGAAACGGTTCACTGTTGTCAGTGATATTGTGATGCATTTTTCAAAGGAGTATGGGGAAAGAAAGTAGTAGAGGGTAGGTTAGGAAAACTATTAACTGTGTACAGTGCCCATAAGGTGGAGGAGAGGAATTATGAGGTAAACAATTTTTTATATATGTTTCAAGGGCCATTTATATAATTGCTGTGTGGTGTATAAATCATGGCGGAAAAATGACAGTGTTTTGCGCTGTTTTCTTTTATCAAGTTTGAAGGTGATACACTTCTTAGTACTACTATTTAATTATAATGTGGTGTTTACTTTTCTGATGGGGAGGTGTGGTTGTGCAGCAAAAAATTCAGTCTAGGTTTGAAACAGTTTTTATTAAGCAAATACAAATAAACTTTCTTCAGAAACTGTTGCAGTATATATGAAAGGGGTGACAATTAAAAATAGAATTTCATAAAATATCAGTTAAGCGTGGCTCTATAGTTCATTTTTGTGCTACCGTTTGTAAAATTGTTGCCCCACATTCTTGTTGATGTAAGAGGGCATCAGTTACTTTTAGATAAAGTAGAATAGAAGTGCTACAACAAACACTCCCGCACTACATTATCTCAGATCAAGAGAACAAGTAAACATTAAAATCTAAATTGTTTCATATTACATAGAAATGTATGCATTATTATTTTTAAAATTTGTATTCTGTACAATTCAGAAACATGCTGTAGTAGTGTATACAAGTTACAGACTGTTCCGCTAATAAATCACATACTCACCAAAGAATATATAGAATGTTACTCTTATAATATATAGTAACGGTCCTATATATTCTTTAGGGAGAAGGTGAATAGGAATCACAAATAAGAATAGAAATTAGAAAATAGCATTCAGAAATGTAGGGCTTATTAAATATTAAAAGTAACAAACTATCCATGATAGCTATATTTTAATATATATAAAAATATCTGATCAAGTTTTTAAAAATATTTGATAATTATATTACAGATGGCACTGAAAAATCTCCCATTCCTGTTCTGTAGCAATAGGACAATCTAATATAATATAACGATTGATACCATTGTTATAGTAAAAAGAGAAGGAAAATATAGTTATGTATTTAACAGAACATCCATAATGAAATAGTTTTGAGCGGTAATTATTTACTGAACTTCTTTTCTCCGGGAGGTGAAAAAAATTAGATCTTCGTGGCGATGGGTCATAAACTCCTCTGAGATCAAGACGTTGAGAATAATAATATGTATATATTCTCACAGCATATGATCACAAGGGAAAAATAGACTGAAAGCTGCAAGCCGGTAACGTTGGTTACTTATCGTTACTGTTTGTGACGACGGATTGTGAATTCCGCTAGGATCACTAAGACTGTTAATGTTATAATGTACATATTAACAGTATGTGATCTCTAGGGGAAAACATAATAACAAGTGTATTATTGTCACGTTGATTGTAAATGTTTAGGGTTTGCGTCGACGGGTTAGCAACACCTCTTGAGCGAAGTACAGTATCAATTTTATAATATAAAAAGTCACTATATGTAAGGTAAAAGGAGCCAGAAAAGGAGTAATATTTGTGATAATATATGTTTCTAAGAACAATCTGCTGACGTTACAGAGGAAAAGGGAAAAACATGCAATAAAAATTTTTTCTACATATAAATGTTTAAATATTGACAAATAGTCACAATTTATAACTAAGTACTATGCCTATGCCATCTTGAAACAACTTACAACTCCGGAATATGATTGTTGACACAAAAAGAGAATCCGATGCTGGAGAACGGACCTGCAACAGAGATTGGCGATTCAGAAATAACTCTGGAAAACGAAACTAATTGCACAGTAGGTGTGGTTTATACAGTTTTTTGTTGTTTAGTAGTCTATGGAAGAAAGATATGGCTCCGCCTATGTAGATGGCACATTCTGCAGTTTACACGTGCTCACGTTTTAACTGTTTTTCGTCTGCACGTGTTCGGAAAAGTTTCAAACTGTGAAGCTGTAAAGGTTTTGATTTTGATAGTAACACGTATAAGGTATTATTATCTACATACGTTGGAGAGTTTAAAAAGTGTTACTTGGTAAACTGTGTTCTTTGCATTTTCATGATGAAAAGCATCTAAATAGAAGACGTATAAAAAAATATTGTTATCATTAGAAGAAAAAAAAAGGTTTAATATATGTTATTTTTATGGTTCTTAATTTAAAAAATGCTAGCATTTGTATATCGTAATGCTACCCTCGGAAAGGTGCGCTGGCGCTTGGGGCTTTGGGAAGGTTATTAAATAATAAATGCCCTTTTCTATCCACCTGTAGACTTGTCTTTTAAACTTTCAATTGCCTAGTCTGTATATTTACACTTCCTCCAAACATTTTGGTACTGCTATTTTAGTATTGCAGTGAACCATTCAGCAGTATGTGTTTATGTTTACACTGTTCTAAAAGTGAAGCTGCTGTACATTTTGCAAGACACTCTCCTTGCAGAATTGTAATAATTCAGCCAGTACCCAAGTAGTCATGGTGCAAAGTGGGCCTTAGGGCATGGACTGCTTCAAAGTCCTATACACTATGCATGCACTCTTCTATGCACGGGCAAACTTGTCTTTTATAGCTTTTATTGTCCAATCTATGTTCTTACACTTCCAGCAAACTCTTTATGATTGCTGATTCAGTATTGTAGTGAGCTATTCAGCAGAATGCCCTTATGTATGCACTGTGCTAAAAATGAAGCTCTTTTAAATTCAGACAGACACTCTCCTTGCAGAACTGTAATTATCCAGTCAGTACTCAAGTAATCATGGTGCAAAGTAGGCCTTAGGCCATGTACTGCTTTAAACCTGTATAGACTTTGCATGCAGTCTTCTATGTAGCTGCAAATTTGTTTTTATACATTCAATTCCCCAGTCTGTATCATTAGACTTTCACAATCACTCTCACTCTACTGTTTCCATATTGCAGTGAGCCATTCAGCAGTATTTCATTATATATGTAAAACTGAAGCTCTTATAAATTCAGTCATGCACTCTCTTTGCAGGACTGTAATCATGCAGTCAGTACCCAAGTAATTAGGGAGCAAAGTGGGCCTTAGTATATGGACTGCTTCAAACTACTATTTACTATGCATGTACTGTTCTATGCACCTGCAAATGTACCTTTTATATTTTGAATTTCTCAGTCTTTATCTTTACACGTCCAGCAAGCACTTTGTCATTCCTGTTATAGTTTTGTAATGACTCATTGATCAGTGTGTAGTAATCCATTCACTATATTCAAACAGTAATCAGCAGATGTACAATAAGTGGTACATCCCCTGAAATATGCAGTTATTGTGCACTGTGATATCACCACAATGGATACACCGTATTTACAATGTGGCAGTCCCGCTTTCAGCAGAAGCGGCCGCTCCACACGCTGCTCCCAGCCTCCTGGATCTGGTATCGTTAACGCTGAGATCCTATCTCACACTCTGCTTGAGCCTGCACAGTTAAAGAAGCGCCTAGTTAGTGCGTAGCGCTAGATTGCCCCGACCGCCGAGCATTATTGCTGAAATCCGCCGAGGCCATTTACATCGTCAAGCTTCCAAAGTGCGCTTGTGCGACAGCTGTTCCTGCACCGTGCTGCCTGTAATAATATTAGTGCCTGCAATTGTATATTGTATTTGCGCCTCCGCCTTTGACATCGCGCTCACCTCCATTGTGCCCCTGTGTTGTTTACAGTTTGCCTGCTTGCTGCTGCCATTTTGTTTGTTCTTGCCCTGCCTCCTTCCCCTGATCTCCACCCCACCTCCCAGCTGACCCTCCCTCGCCCCTCCCCTTCCACTATCCACATATGACAGATGCAGTCACGCGCAGCGGTCGCGCCCCATGCGTGCCGAAGGTGCGCCAAAGGTAAGCCCGTCTACGCCCGTCCGCGCCTGGACCGCGCCCAGCACCAAACCCCCTGGTCCCTGCCACACCCAACCCACTAGAGTCACATATGATGCCGCTACTCTCCTCGCCCTCAACCCAGGACGCACACCACAATCCTGCGAAGCCACCCCAGGACGTATCCACGGCCCATTCGCCTGCCTCTCCTGCAAGTTCAACTGCTTCAGGACCCTCACCAAATCCACTTCCTCCATACACAGCTCCGACTATAACCACCTGAAGTGCATCCTGCTTAACACCCGCTCGGTCCACAGACACGCAACTGAACTCTGGGACCTACTCGACACTGCGTCACCGGACATCGCCTTCCTTACAGAAACATGGATGAACACATCATCAGCACCCGACATCCCCATAGCCATCCCGGATGCTTACAAGATCATCTGAAAAGACCGCACCAATCAAACAGGAGGAGGCATCGCCATTGTCCATAGGAACACCATCAAAATCACGACCAGCTCCGACGATAATCTTGCAACCGCCGAACATCTCCACTTTCAGATCCACACCGACCCTAGGACCACACTTAGAGGCACCCTCATCTACAGGCCTCCAGGTACTTGCACTCAATTCAGCGATGACATCACGGACTTCGTCAGCTCACATGCCCTCGCCTCCGAAAACTACATTCTCTTGGGAGACCTCAACTACCACCTTGAAAACAAACACGACAGCAACACCACCACCCTTCTGGACAACCTGGCCAATCTCGGACTCAAACAACTTGTTGACACCCCACCCATGTAGCCGGATACACGCTCGACCCTATCTTCACCTCCAGCAAGCACATCTCCTTCGATCGCACCACAGCTCTCCACTGGACGGACCACAGCTGTGTTCACTTCAGCTACAAAATCACCCTGACCCACAACCGCCCACAACCTATTCCTCGGAGAAACTGGAACAAAATCACCTCCGACCAACTCCTCACATCACTCAACCAAAACCCTCCCACCCTCTCATTGGACCCAAAGCAAGCGGCCACCAATCTCAAGCAATGGATCACCCACAGTGCTGACGAATTAGCACCCCTGAAAAAGCACCAGATCAAATCAGCCAGCAAAAAGGCTCCCTGGTTCAATGACGACCTTAAAAAATCCAAGAAGCTATGTCGCACCCTGGAGAAAACATGGAGAAAAAACCCAACCACCGACAACATGGCCACCCTCAAGGCAGCCACCCGCAAACACCACCAACTGATTCGATCCGCCAAGAAATCAGCATTCAAGGATCGTCTCGACAACAACACTCACAACAGCAAGGAACTTTTCAACATCGTCAAAGAATTCACCAACCCCACCGCAGCATCTAACGACGTCACTCCCTCCCAAGACCTCTGCGATGCGTTATCCTCCTTCTTCTACAACAAAATTGCCGACATCCACAACAGCTTCGAGAATACTCCCAGCGATCAACCCTCCCCACCCCCCTCAGATCCTACTCCGCCAACTAACAACCTTCGCGCCTGGAACCCAATTACCACTGAAGACACCATCCGCCTAATGAACTCTATCCACTCTGGCTCGCCAACCGACCCCTGCCCCCACCACATCTTCAACAAAGCTGACTCCATCATCGCACCCCATCTCCGTGATGTCATCAACTGCTCGTTCAACTCTGCCACCTTTCCAGAAAGCTGGAAACACGCCGAACTCAGCGCCCTTCTGAAGAAACCCATAGCAGACCCCTCTGAACTTAAAAACTACCGACCCATATCCCTCCTCCCATTCCTGGCCAAAGTCATTGAGAAAGCCGCCAACAGCCTGGGACGACTCTTGGTGGCCTTTCGCTCTGGGCACAGCACCCACACCCACAGACCATGCACGTAACCTTGGCTTCATCCTAGACTCCTCTCTCTCGATGTCCAGACAAGTCAACGCAGTCTCATCCTCCTGCTTCAACGTACTCCGCATTCTCAAAAAGATCTTCCGCTGGATCCCCCTCGAGACCAGAAAGACTGTCACCCATGCACTGGTCACGAGTCGACTGGATTATGGTAACACACTATACGCCAGAATCACAGCAAAATTACAGAAAAAACTCCAACGCATCCAAAACGCATCAGCGAGACTCATATTAGACATCCCTCGCCAAGATCACATCACCGGACACCTAAAAGACCTCCACTGGCTTCCCGTCAACAAAAGAATTACATTCCGCCTTCTCACCCACGCACACAAGGCCCTCTACAATCTAGGACCCGAATGCCTCAGCACTCGACTGTCCTTCTACAAACCCACCCGCCAACTAAGATGTCCAATCAAGCTCTTGCCGCAGTCCCGCGCATCCGAAAATCCACCATGGGTGGCAGATCCTTCTCCTTCCTTGCTGCCAAGACCTGGAACTCACTCCCCACTCACCTCCGCCTTACTCAAAACCACATCTCCTTCAGAAAAGAACTTAAAACCTGGCTATTCGACAAATAATGATCCCCTTCCCCAAGCGCCTTGAGACCCTCTGGGTGAGTAGTGCGCTATATAAATGCCCGAACTTGAACTTGAACTTATAGAGCAAAAACGGCGCAGATATGTTATGTATTTGTGTTGTGAAGGTGGTGCATTGCTTGACTTGCGTTCCAAGCGCAACGCAGCTCCAGCAATGCTCTTGGCGTTCTATGGTCACAATGCTGTGTCAATCCTTACACCTGTTTCAAGCAGGTGCAGGGTTTTGACGTAGCATAGGCTTAAAAGTGACTGAATGAAATCTTATAGATTTCACTCAGTCACTTTTAGGAGGTGTTCCTATTCCAGAACACCTCCACTCCCTCTCCCCACCCCCCCCTCACTCTCTGCGCAGGAAAGCCTCTTTATGGCACAGGGCTTTAGAATGTGATGCACCTTCCATATGCATCACATTGTAAATATTAGACACCATGGCACATCTTTTGCACCACCGCTGCATCACAAAAGTGACGGAAAAGATGTGTAAAAGAGGCACAAGGGGGTTGTAAATCCGCTCCTAACACATACAAATTCACCCAGGCAGTTTCACTAGAAGTGCAAATTGAAGTATAGACTTCTAACATATTTATATGGATGTGTTACATTGAAGTGCTTCGGAGGTACTACAGTATAGTATAGGTAAACACCTTATACATTTATGCTGTAACACTCTCTTATAGTTTTGCACTTTCACATTCAGCATACACTATTAATTCATTCACTCATTAATGCACTACACATTCATTCTGACAAACTTTTACACACTTATATAGAAATATAGTTCTTTCTTAAGCCAGTGGAGGTAGTTCTAAAAAGAACTGTTTTTTTGCTTTTTAGTTTTCTATTTTTTTTTTAAGCAAGTTTTTAGTTATTTTTTTTTAAACCCAAAAAAACCAACTGGAAACAAAAAAACTGTGGAACAGGAACAAAAAAGAAAAAAAAATATTATTGTTTTGGGCAACGGTGCTCTTCTTTCCTCTTCACAATGAGGTGAATAGACTGCTCACCGTAACATAGGAGTTCTCTGCAAAATGTAGAAACTGAGGCACAATAATAGGATGCGGACTGCTCGGAGGAGGTGGTGGTGCAGTTGAGGTAGAAGGAACTGCAGGTTGAGGGTTCTCCTGGAACCTTTGTGTTGCCATCCTTGCATAATTATTTGGATGCAAATTTTTGACATGGCGAACCATTGAGGCTGTCCCGAAAGAGTACTTTTTAGTGTGGTCACTCCTAGAAAGTGTAACCTCACAGATCTTGAACGTTACTTTCGGCGTATTCACCTGTTTCTGTCCCTTCCGGATATGAAACAAACTTCCAAATGAAAGCTTCTTTTCTCTTTTTCTGAGTTCTAAAAGACTACAGCTCCACAGAATAGATGTTTCTCCTGGGAAAGTCCAAGTAGGATGATCAAAATCAGAGGGGTCTTTCAACAGTTGGAATAGGAAGTATTATGAACCAATCAAAACTCTCCTTTTATGGTCACATGACTTTGCGTACGCTTACAGTGCTCTTACATTGCTCTTAAGATGCTAGTACGTACGACGTACCTTTGCGATTTGCGTAATTGCTTTTAAAAGTAATATTCGCTTATTAAAAGTTAAAAAGAACTATTTTCATGATTGTCCTAGATAATGTATTCCCTTAATATGTACATTAAATACATAAATATATGTTTTTGAACAATTAGAAACGTTCGCACCGTACGCTTACGGGGTGCCGTACATGATGTCACGCAGAAGTGTTGATGCGACGGGCAAGGTCAAAGTGTATCCGTAACGAGTGCAGGGCTACGCGCAGAGGACCACTTACCGTACAAAGTGTGGTGCGATAACTGTACGCGTACGGTGCGATTACCCCAAAAAATATGAAAAAGGAATTATACAGAATTTAATTGTAAAAAATTCGGGAAAAAATTCATTTATAAAAAAAATGTGGGATTTAGATTTGTTATTATTTTACTTTAAGAATATGAAATATAATTTAAAAAATAAAATACATATAAATATTTATAATAAAAATGTAAGAAATTAGTATAAAGAGAAAGAAATATAATGATTTATACATTCAAAAAATTATCATTTACAACACTTTTGAAATTCACTGAAAAGACCATAGGTTTCAGCCACGTTATAGTTAGGAATTAGCATTTAAAAAACCTTAGAAATGTTATAGTTAGCTGGACATTTCACTCATACAAAACCATTGACATTCCCCCGTTATAGTTAGTTCAGCTAACTATATCTCGCGCGCCCGCAATGCACTGCTGATGACGTCACATACTACATCACTCATGACATGGTCAGTGACATCACTCATGACATCACTGATGACATCTCAAATGACATCACTGATGGCATCATCCAGTGAATGTGTGTCTTTATGAAAAATAAATATTTTTTATATATGTATATCGAAAGGTTGATGGAAGAATAAATGGGTAAATAAGTGTCTAAGGGCCAGATGTAGGTAAATCCGATTTACCGACTTTTAAATACCGAGTCATACCGATTCGGTATTTAAAAGTCGGTAAATTGGAAGGAGGCAGATGTAGGTAAAAAATTACCGAATCTGTCAGAGTCGGTATTTACAGATTCTGTAAATACCGATTCTGTATTTCCCATTGATTCCTATGGGCCTTGAAGCCCATAGGAATCAATGTGAAATACAGATTCGGTATTTACAGAATCGGTAAATACCGAATCCTGCAAGGGTGCAGGGGGTGTCACTTTGACACCCTCTAGCACCCCAATTCTGGACTTGTGTGCAATGTGGCACACAGACATGCCCTAAGGGCATGCCTGTGTGTCACAGTGCACAGATGTGCATGCACACCTGAATTCGGTATTTTACCACCCAATAGGATTGGGTGGTAAAATACCGATTTTTAAGGGCCTGTGGCACTCTTAGGAGTGCCACCTACATATGGTTGTTCCGAATCGGTAAATATACCGATTCGGTATTTTACCGATTCTGTAAATTTACCGATTCGGTAACTTTACAGAATCTGTAAAATATAGGCCCCCTACATCTGGAAACCCAAATACCGGTCGGTAACGGACGAATTCGGCCGTTACCGACCGGTATTAGGGCTCCTACATCTGGCCCCAAATGTTTTATTTGTAAAATTGATTGTATAACTGACTTATTAAGTATATATTGAGACCCTTTGCTGGGTCTCAATATATGTGCTCCAGTGGATTTTGAGAAATTAACGTTTAAAAAAACAGATATATCTGTGACAGCGTCCTGGATAGCGCACTAGATCGCGTACTTTTCGCGTAACGGAGCTTTGCGAAGCGAAGCTGATTGGCTCTCCGGTGTCTGTCAACATTCTAAACAGTCCGGTGCGGCCGCCATCTTGTCACTCGGTAGGATGGAGAGACAAGAGGAGGAGAAAAACGAAGGGGGAATTTAATGAAAGGGGGCAAGGTAGACTCCTCTTGACCCCCTAGGAATGATGTTGGGGTTATTAAAGGGTCCCGTGGGGCAAATAAAAAAAATTTGATTTTTCGCTGTAGAAGCGCTTCCCGGTTCGCGAACAGGGTCGCAAACTGGTAGCGAAACGTGAATTTGCCATTTTGTGTTTCGATTTAATTAAATTACTAGATGGAGGAAAAGCAATGTGAGTATTGGGTATAAGGGGGTATGGGAGACGTATCCTGACCCCCTATGTTTTCTGAGGGTGGTTGAGGAGGCTCATATATGTTGATACTTGTCTTCCAGCGGTTGCGCGTGAGCGTTTTATTTTTATTTTTTGCCGCTTGACTTCTGTTAACGTTCGATTCGAAGGAAATTAGGAAGTGTTGATCGCCATTTTGACACTGCGAGTAAATATATTGTTAAAAATAATTGTTATAAATTAATCCGTATTGATAAACATTGTCTGCGCCATCTTGCTTTTTTCCAATGCCACACTTTTGTCGTGCACGGCAGCCATTTTAGATGCCTTGACCAGACCCACTCTCTGCACGCCGCCGATCCTCAGCATGGCTCCCCACCCTCGCAAGCATCTCCCTCACGCACTGGTCACCCCCGCTCTCTGTCTAATGCATGGGCCATAAACTTCCCCCCATCTGAGCTGCTCTTCCCTGAGTATCACTCCCTGTGCCCGCCCGACACCTCCCTTTCACCCTATTCACTACTGCACCCTCTGACACTCCTCTTCCTCTGTGTCTGATTGTCCAGGCCGGTCCCAGGCTATCACCTAGCCCTGCGGATGTAGTTTATGGCCCCAACTGTAAAGAATCACCCCTGTTCGAAGGAGTTACAGTAGATCAAGGTCGCCACCTCATGAGATCCGTCACACCACACGCGTTCCTACTATCTGATAACGATCCTGTATTGTGATTGGGGAGGGGATTCTCACTGTAAGGGTGTGTGGGACCGAGCCTTAAGCGGAAGATTCCAGGGATGCCTTTTTGTACATCAAAGTCTTCACAATTATGTGTCACATTAAAAATATATAGCACTCCAACAAAGTAGTAGGATTATAACACTTTAATAATTTATAAATATATACAACGCTCCAACAAAGTAAACACGTTAAAAAAAACTTTTTAAACAACTATTTATATGACATTGCTTTAACCAGGATAGACAAAGAAATGACATAGTGATGTAAAAGTTTCTGAAAGAAATGCCAAGAACGTCCCATGTGAAAGTGAATTTTATCTGGCAATTTTTTTCTTTTCCTTCTCATGAAAAGAAAGTTAATGCCAGGTTCGTTACCTGCCTCATCTGCAAAAAAAAAAACTCTCGAGAGGGACCGAAAAAAAATATAGCTATGGTAATCATACCATGCATCGGCACATGGAGAGGTGGCACCCTCCTAATTATTCTAAAGCACAACTTTGAGATTTGGTGGATAACCCCCGACCGGCAAAAACATCCATCAATGACTTAGCAATAAGTGAGTCAGAGGCAAGGGAAACGGTCCCAAATCTGCAAAAGAACTTTGGGTAGATGAGATTGACTTGTGTAGCATGTGGAAAATTAATTTCATGCGGAGAGATGAGTATTACTTTAATAAACAGATCATATGAAAATCATCAATGTCCAAAACGTCCTAGAAAGTAATTTTTGTCATTTTTGAGGAAGAGAGATAACCTACAGTGGTACGGGGTCGTTTTCGTTCGTACTAGGGGGGCCAGGTGACATTCCTTCGGGGTGGCTTAGGGGCATTTAAAACAACTTCCCTGATACAGGTAGCATATAAAGTAGAGGCTAAATACCAGGATCTTTATCGATTGCTTTATGCTGTACAAAAATGAAAAACACATACAACAAACCTGGACCATTCATATTTTCAATGTTTCTGCGTACTATACTTTTTAACCCTTAACTAATTGAGCTGCTTCATTTCCCCTGCTTTTTTTTTTTTTTTTTAAATCGGAAACAGTGGCCATTTCTTCGAAACTTACCAATGTACGTGTTACAACTACGTTTGCTTTTTCAAAAACCTTTAATAAAAATGTTGGTGCCCAAATACGGGCCTACAACCCCGTGGGCCGGCCACGGAGCAGGCTGGAACTGTAAATGGGGGGGGGTATTTATTTGTGGAAAACATAACAGAGTCAGTGGTCGTTGATTTCATAGTAAAAAGTGCGACAAGTGCAACAAAATCATATCGATAATTCATTGTGAGCAAGTACCATTAGTGTCGACAATTCCAACCTTCAATAATAAATACAGTAATCAATGATGCATTAGAACTTAATATCAATTCATTGTTCGAACGTGTAATCAGTCTTATCCCATATCAATTCATGTGGTAAAAACTGCATACATATCTCATGATATCAAGGCTGAGCAATCGGGGCACAACAAGGAGTTGAGAGTTTCATTTGTACCGGCGCCATTTTGGGTGAGGTCAGGAAGGTCCAAGTATAGTCAAAATGTCTCCACCAACTCGTGGTTGGACCGGGACCTCTTTCGGCAGTCCAAAAGTTTTTGTTGAAGGGTAGCAGAGGGGACTGGTGACATGAACCATCAGTGAAAGTGGGGTGGGAGGAAACAATCTCTCCTACCGGGTCATACTGGTGTCCCACCGGAACTGATCAAGTTGGTAGTCTTGCAGGATTTTGATCATTTGAAGACTGAGGCCGGCGCCGGCATGAGCGCGCCGACGTCCCTTGGCTACGTCGTGGTCGTTCCGTGGGTGATCATGGCAGTCATTCCTCATCGGGGGTCGGGGCCCCCGTGGCTCTTATAGAATCTTCAAAGTTGAGGAGAACGTTTCTGGACGCAGGAAACTAGAAGCGTTGTTGCACCGCAACAGTGGACGAGACCCCCGCTGGGTGAGCGGAGCATCATTGCCTCGCAATAGTGGACGAGACCTTTTGTTGGGTGAGTGGAGCGTTAGGGGTGCAGCTGAGGGGCCCCCACCTGTGGGGGTGGGAGAGGCTCGTTCGCGCCGCCTCTCCCTCCCAGCGCACCCCACGCCGACACCTGGCGTTGATATCCGTGATGTCCGGACCAGGCGATAAGAGGGGGGGGGGTCGGAGGCAGAGGCAAGACATCCCCCCCCCGTGGCCTGCAGGGCACCGCTTCAGGCCCGAATGGGGAGCTCATATCAAGCACACGTGGGAAGCGGT
Organism: Lissotriton vulgaris; assembly: GCF_964263255.1. Taxonomy (NCBI): domain Eukaryota; kingdom Metazoa; phylum Chordata; class Amphibia; order Caudata; family Salamandridae; genus Lissotriton; species Lissotriton vulgaris. The sequence continues at coordinate 324,534,160 of NC_141686.1, forward strand.
TCAGCGAGCCCGTCTAGAAGAACACCCTCCGGCCTGGCGGACTGAAACTTCATGGACTCACGCCAGGAATTCAAGGCAGCGAAGTGTAGGAAAACCTTTACAGTATTCAGCAAGCGCGGCCGTCAAACGAGTCCAGGATACAGGGTGCTGGCCGCCATTTTGTCAGGCGTTGATATCCGTGATGTCTGGACCAGGCGATAAGAGGGGGGGGGGTCGGAGGCAGAGGCAAGACATCCCCCCCCGTGGCCTGCAGGGCGCCAGAAGAGAAAGGGAGGACTAGCACATTCCGGGCCGACCATCCTACGACTTCTCCGGCTGATGGCGGCTAGTCGGGCCCCGCCCTGCACGTGTCGAGGCCTCATCTTCCGGATGGGCGGAACCATGGACCTGTTGCACTTCGGGAGTTTCCGGAATGGGGGTAGGTATCTGCTGATTTGTATCTATTTCATGTTACCGTTATTGGGCGTGGCGGGCGGTGGGACAGACATGCTTGGAGCAGTGGGGGGGTGGCGGAGGTTAGCTACCTCGTGGCTGCCGTAACGTCAAGCTTGGCTTCTCTCACCACTTCCATGTTTCTTATTTCTAGCAAAGTCAAAAACTCATCAGTGGCCTACTGATTTTGTTCGATTTCTTTCCCTTCTTTTTCAAGTGTGTTTCATTGTAAAGTTTCTGTTTAACAGGATACAGTGATTACTTCGTATTTTACATATGTCTTCTTTATTAGGGGTACTCTCCGCTTGAGCCAAATGATGTACCTCTAATAAATGGTCCGGGTGGAACTAGTTTCTCAATCAGTGGGGAGTAGATGGGCATGACAGATTACAACGGGGGACAAAGGTCCGCATTACCCACCCTTCACTACTTGCAAAGACTAGACAGAATATTTCTATTCCACGTTATTTGCAAACAGAGAATACCTCGTTAGAACTATTCCTTGAACAATAAATGTCCATCCAATCAATCAATCAGTGGGGAGAAAAACAGGCATGACGGATTACAACGGGGGACAAAAGTCCGCATTACCTATCCTTCACTATCTGCAAAGGGAGACAGAATATTCCTATTCTTCTCTGTTTGTAGACAGGGAATATCTCAAAGAGCAATAATCAATAAAAAATTAACAACTTTAAGGTAAATACTCACAATATGACTACTCAACGAAGTTAAAAAGTAACGGATATAGGTACTTGAGAGGTTTTCGGTGGCAGATAATCTACAATATACACTTGTACATATGAGTCTGATACAGGGCGGATCTCTGTATAACTATGGATAATTAGATATTAGGATGGCATACAAAGCTCCCAACCTTCTTACTTTTTCTCTTAAAGGGTTTCAAATTGGGGACAAAAATTAGGCTGTGCTCTAGAGGTTGACGGTGTTGCTCCACTGGTACTCGGGCCTTCTCATGAAGCAGAAGGAGCCGCTCTCAATCTCCTTAACTCTTCCCTTGCAAAGTTGACCGGATTCTTAGTCTGCAACTGCTTCAGCATACTTGCAGTTCCACACCAGTCCTTTTTATTGGGGTCTCCTCTTGAAAGCAGTCTTGCATATGCGGCAAGTAACTTTTCTTGCATTCACCTTTTTTAAGCCTTGTGAAAATTAATTTCAAAACATTCAATAAATACGGTGTTACTATGCATTGTGTCAAATGCTTTATTAAAAATATGCAGAAAATGTTCCCTTTATTTGTTGTTAAGGTCTTTACAAGAGAATTTGAAAGGAGAAAGTAGGAGATGAATAACACATGTAGGACGTTATATCTCAAACTGCAAAAATTGATAAAGAAGGTAGACCAAAGTCTGCATGATGAATGCCAGTGGAAGCATTTCAGGCACACTGCGAAGATTTAAAAAAATATAAATATTGTCAAGTTTTACTTTGACTTGTGATGTTTGATCTCATTTAGTCACTTCAATCTAATTTTAAACACTAATTTTCTTTTTGTTTTGCAGATTAACTACAAAACTTATTTTGGACTCCATATTATATGTTGTTTATTATATTGTTTTGTTACTTATAGTTCTAGTTATTTATTGTAGTGTTATCTATTAGTTATAGTTCCAGTTATTGTTTTAATAAAAGTTAATTAAAAAAGTACATACGTCTGTTTTTTTGTGGGGGTAGCAGTCATCAATAGAAATGATATTTATAATTTGAAGTATAATGCTGAAGCTCACTCATTAGGAACATATTGTGGTGAAATTTTAACCTATGTGCTGACGTAAGTGTTCCATAAACTACTACCATGGTAACAGGCAAAATACTGTTTGGGGGTAGGGTATAATACGCAGGAATGCTGTAAAAATGAATGGGCAAGGGCTGTTTTGTTTTCCACTGTTGCAACATAAAGTGATCGATAACAATCCGATAATCAGGCCTATCAGCGACTAAGACAGCAGGCCGAGTCTCTTTTGCTCAACGGCTCCCTCATGGGACGAAGAAACGCCCTTTTTCACGAAATAGGAATATTTTACTTGCAGGACAGTTGTTAATTTCCCGTGAAAATACATTAGCCTGGAACATTGTTAGTGATAAACTGTAAATGCATCTGGGTCCTTTGCTTAAAAAAAAAATATATAAAATATATTTGTGAATTAGAATAAGAATATATGTTACAGCTATAGATATTTGCTATTAAAAAACCATTGAAATTCACTGAAAAAACCATAGGTTTTAGGCCATATATAGTTAGGAATTAGCATTTACAAAACCTTAATTTACTCGCACAAAACCATTGAAATTCGCATATATAGTTAGATGCAATAACTATATATCGCGCACCCGCAATCCACTGCTGATGATGTCACATATTACATCATTCATGACATGGTCAGTGACATCACTGATGACATCACTGATGACAACTCAAAGGACATCACTGATGACAACTCAAATGACATCACTGACAACACCACTGATGACATCAATCACGTGATAATACGATCAACCTCTTCAGACTCTAATATAACCTTAGATACACTCAGAGTAAACAGACACTCACAGACTGTCACTCATCCATGGAGTTACTCACACACCTAGTCAGTCATGCACTGAATCAATCACACCTCCATTTCATCAACTATACAGTTATACACACCTTACTTATTCAAACATATACTAACACATATTTACTCTCTTATACAATTCCTGATACAAGTTTTCAATGATCCATTCAGCCACTCACACATTCACTGGCTCTTATACACAGTAATTTATATATGTGAACTCTCACATGTACTGTGTTTTACATATGTACTTACTTTGACATGTAGCACTGAGATATCCATTCACTCACCAATACACTCGTACACAGTCAACCACCCATACAGCTGTTTCCACATGCAGTTTTGAACCCATAGATCTAGTGAATCAACTGTTCACACATGTATGCACAGAGTCACACACCTCCCAGCCACCCCTACACACACACTCACTCTCCCATACAAATACTTGGGCAACCAATCAATAACCCATATAGTTACTCATATAGCTACTGATCAACACATGCAGCAGTTCATAGAACAACAGATATAATGATGCACAAATTAAGACAGTTTAGTCACTAACCCATGCACTCAGAGAGACACATTTAATCACTCTCTCATACAGTCAGTCATGCACCTACCAAATCCTTCACCCAGACACTTATACATCCACTCATTCTTCAATATGTAAGACATATTTTAACTTTACAGAAACATACAGTCACTGGATGATGTCATCAGTGATGTCATCAGTGATGTCACTGACCATGTCATGAATGATGTAATATGTGACATCATCAGCAGTGGATTGCGGGTGCGCGATATATAGTTATTGCATCTAACTATATATGCGAATTTCAATGGTTTTGTGCGAGTAAATTAAGGTTTTGTAAATGCTAATCCCTAACTATATATGGCCTAAAACCTATGGTTTTTTCAGTGAATATATATATATATATATATATATATATATATATATATATATATATATATGCATTTTGTGATTCTATGCCTCTATATTGGGTGTCTCTGTGTGAATGCACTATGAAGAGGCCAAACCTATTGGTTTTCTAAATGTTTGATTTATTTCTATACAGGACACTGGCAAGGAGAAGTACATGGAAGATCTGCCCAATGAGCTGAGGCCTTTTGAGCATCTTCTCTCCCAGAATGCATCTGGATATCTTGCTGGTAGCAAGGTGAGTAGCATGACTGCCCTCTGGAGGGGTGATAATGAACTGCAGGTTAAAGAGAGGTTGGGCTTTGGAAAACCAGTGCTGGAGACTTCCGGTGCCGCGGGCCCATTAACTGTGTCCCTCATGATGGGTTATGGTAACAGAGACATAGTGGGTCTGTGGAGCCTTCGCCATCACAGTGTACAAGATGACAGAGCATGTCTGGTACCAAGGGGCATGTGGTCTGAGTTACTGGTCTATGGAGGTGACTGATTCACACAGCGGCAGAGACGGAGCGGGCTTATGGGTACGTGTTCTCACCCTTCATCAGGGTGCCCAGGGGTTGTTGGTGAGAAGTGGATGGTACCTTGGGTACATTCATGTTTTCCATCTCTCACAGGTCCCTTGGACCCCTCCTTCTCTGCAGTTTAATCTCCTGACAAATTGTATTTGCCCTTCTCCTCTATTCCTTTCCCCTACTGCTTCTGGTCCATATTGAAAGTTTCTTCATTTCTTCTCCTCCAAACAGGTATCCTTGGCTGTATCACTCTTCCTTTCTCCTCAACTCCCTTTTCTCATGGGTGCTGCTTCTAGACCTTGGTGTTCTCTTGTTCAGAAAGTCTCCTTTACTTAACTTACCTGTCACTTTTGTCCACTTCTTCGGACGGGTCCCCTTTCCATTTGCCCATTGCTCACTCTTATCCCTTGCTGACTCCTTCTTCTCCGGTGTCCTCTTCTTTGGACAGGCCCTCTTTACTTTTCCCGTTACTCACTTTTGTCCCTTGGTGATTCCTTCGTCTTCTGTGTTTTCTTCTTCTCCAGATGAGCCACCTCGTCCATAGTGTCCTTCATTTCTCTTGTTCTCTTTGTGGGGTTATTCTTTTATCTCTTAGTCTTTTCCTCTGGACAGATCCTCCCCCAAACAAAGAAACAATCAAGGATGGGGATTAGTTTGGCAGCGTCAAAAGATTTTTGTCCTGGGATTCACATAAAGGAATTGTCTGAGATGTAATCAATTAAAACAGATCATTATAGCAATGCCTTGTATGGTGCATTGCTGATTTTTCAGACTCCATGATTGCAGCATTTGATCTCCAGGCTTGAAAACACTGATCTGGTCTCCAATCTTAGAGAGTCAATGCACTGACTCCAGGTACAAGTCAGGATTGATTTAAGATTGTGTGGCTCTGTCTCTTTGGTGGATCCCCCTAGAGGCCCAGATAAAACATCAACAAGTACCACCTGACTAAATCCTTCAGCCTATCTTATGCTTCTGACATTCACTGAAGAAACTGCAAAGCACACAGAAGATTTGTGGTGCTCAGACCTACATTATGGGTACTCTCACCCTGCATTTTAGAAAGGAACTTTCCCTTCTGCTGATCCGCCTAACTTACAAGGCCCGGCTTTTCTGATCATTGTCTCCACCTTCCTTGAGCCCCAGAGTGGTTGCTCACCCAGGGGTTGTTTTGAGGGCACTGTTAACAAATAAATAGATCTCCTTTGCTTTTCCTCTTGTCGTTCACTCTGGTCACACAGGGGGATTCCTTCTCTTCTCCATCTTGTCTGGAAAGAACTCTTTTACTAATCCCCTCTTACTCTCTCTTATGCCATGAGGGATCCCTTCATCACTTGGATGTCTTTTCCTCTGGACAGGTCTCATATGCAGATTACAATCTTCTGGATCTTCTCCAAAGCCACCTGATCTGGGCCCCAGACTGCCTAAACAGCTTCCCCCATCTGAAGGCCTTCAAGGAAAAGATGGAATCTCATCCAAAACTCAAGGCCTACCTGCAGTCGAGTGACCACAAGAACCGCCTCTTCCACCCCACCAGGAAGGTGTAGTCGGACCATCAACCAATGTGGTATCAGCCACCTCCTCAAACCCCCTATCCTCCTCAAACCCCTCATCCTCCTAAAACCCCTCATCCTCCTAAAACCCCTCATCCTCCTCAAACCCCTCATCCTCCTCAAACCCCTCATCCTCCTCAAACCCCTCATCCTCCTAAAACCCCTCATCCTCATCAGCAGGAAGCTGTGACCGGCTGCTTCATTCGATGGAAGGATCTGATCAACCTCTGACTTCATCGGCGGATACTAAAAATAAAACAAATTTGTCAAACATTCTTGTCCACCCATCTGCAAGACTGTTTTTAATTGTACTTGTAATTATTCAAATCAGAGCACTTTGGAAAGAAGTAATGCACTTTGTAAATGAGGGAACAAAGAAAGATTGGAGGTTATATATAGAAGTGATGCTAAAGAATAGGTAACATGTACAGGCATAATGCGTACATAATATCACCTCAAGGAAGAAGTAGGCATGGGTCTAAGGAACTTTAAAGACCACTGACCTGATTCACAGACTGCTTATTGTTGTAGGTTTTGTGGCAGTTCAAAATGTAAAACAACGTACTACAAAATGTACGTTTTACCTATACGTATGTGTGTGGAGTGCCTTGTCCCGACTACAGTTTCTCCACAGTCGTAAACTTACTATCAACTTGTAGTTTGTGAATAGCAAGAAAATGGGCAGTTTACACAAAAGAGTAACTTTACCTTTGTGAATCAGGACCAGAGTTTGTGAATACTGAAAGTAGTAAACTTACTCCAAAGTATTACATTTATTAAAAGTGTAAATTGCTTTTGTGACCAGGCCCGGCATGTTGTGAGAAACGTATTACATTGTAAGTGGGAGGCCAGTTGCTTAAGGAGTTAAGACTAGAGGCTGTGTTAGAAACCTAACCTCCTCATGATTCGTTTGTTGATCAGTGGTTTGGTGACTGCAATGGGACATGAGAGTTTGTGCCCTGCTGCTGAGCAGATGGAATCTGTCCTCAGTTCCCCTTTTGAGATAATCAATTATTGCAGTCCAGAGCAGGGGACAAACTTAAGACAGACTTAAGTTAGGATTTTGTCTTAAGTCTGCCTTAAGTTTGTCTTAAGTTTGTCTTAAGACAAACTTAAGACAAAATTCTAACTTCTGTGAATACCAAAAGTAGTAAGTTTAGGATTTTGTCTTAAGTTAGTTCTGTGAATCGGCCCCTCCGGAGTCTGTCTTCCAGGAGCCCACCTTTCAGCGGGTGCTCCTACATTTCATCAGCTCACAGGATGATGCGATGGTGTAGGGGGTTATACCATCTTTGCGTCACAGCTTATTCCATAGGCCCTGCAGAGATGCGCTCAGTAGTGGATGAGGAGGTCTCACCCACAAGCAGTGGCTTCCTTTATCAGCGCCCTCACCCACCCTGACAAGATGATACTGCCAGGGCAGACTCAACCTCAGGACGCAGGGATTCTTGATAAAAGATGTGCTGTATCAAAGGTGGGATCCGGATCATTGTGTCAATACCTAGAAGTGAACCCACAGGAAATACGTTTCTTAGTGGGTACCTCGGGTATGTTTAAAAAAGGTCTAAGAATGGATGACTATTGGCTGTAATGACGCATTCACCTGTCACAATGCCAATATGTTTCAGCCCTACATGTGTCAATAAAGGGCTTTCATCAGGGCCAAAGGGATGTCTGCTCCTAGTGCTTTTGAAAACATACAGGTGAGGGCAAAGGAATCTCTTATCTCCACGACAGAGCATGCTAAATGCTAGCGGAGGGTTCCTATAGGACCCTCGTGTAGGCTAAGGGAGGCACCCTCTGTAGTCACACAGTCCTCAAGAGGTCTACCGGCATATTCCCCTACACAGCCCTCCATCCGCAGAAATTACATTTCAATCGCTTGCTCCCTAGACCTAAGGCTTTACCTTATTAAACAATGTGTGGAATATATTCTTTGCTATTGCTTTACACATCATCTAAGAATGGAACTGTCTGCGGGTGTTATAAGTTCTCAAGAGTTCATGAAAATCTAGGCTGGACAGAAGTAATGGCTCAGGAAACTGAACGTATCGCTGCTATTAAATAATCTTTAAAGCACAGGTGATATCTGACATGGAACAGCACCGTGGGTGTCATATTAAGAGAGAGGGGGGCGTAATGTCTGTGTTCACTAAGGGTAACTTGACGTAGATACTTAAGTACCTAATAACCAGTCCTTGGTTAATGAATATGTAAACAGACAAATGCGTGGAATCAGATCATAAATTAATTTGGGTCTCATAATTAGAAGGTTTTAACGTTCACAAACCCTCTGATTTGGTAAATAGGAGGGTTTGTAAACGCTAACACCATTTTTTAAATTGACAAAACTGCAGGAAAGTGCCTCTTTTGACATGGTAACTCCTCACTTAAGACAGACTTAAGACAGACTTAAGACAGACTTAAGACAAAATCCTAACTTCAGTGAATGCCAAAAGTAGTAAGTGCATTCTGTGAATATCAAAATAGTAGTAAGTTTAGGATTGAGTCTTAAGTTCATTTTGTGAATCGGGCCCATAGAGAGCACACTGGGAAATAACTGTAGATTTCCTCAATGATCATAGAGAGCGGGCCAGGATATAACTAGAGATTTACTCAATGACCATAGAGAGCGGGCCAGGATATAACTAGAGATTTATCCAATGACCATAGAGAGCAGACCCACTCAATGTCAGGAGGGACCGTATGATGAAATAACTGTAGCTCTAATGGGACCGTGGAAGTCAGACCAAGACACAGCTATAGTTTTGCTCCCAGGCAACAGCAGATGGGTCATGCCGGAGCTCTCATTTTACAATCCGGCTATAAAGGACGGATAGCGTCATAAACACAGGTTTACTCAATGACCAGACCATAGTGGGTAGAGACTAGAATGGTTGTAATTCTACCAAATGACTAAGGAAGGAAGACAATTCCTAGACTAACTGCCACGTGCATCAGAAGAAGGAATTGCGATTCCTAAATAAGATTTTTAAGGAATCACTATTTAGGAATCGCTAAAGCCTATGCATGTAGGAATCGCTAAAAAAATTGCGATTCCTACACATTCCTTAATTGCTACTTGCAAATTGCTAGTCGCAATTAAGGAATGCTGTCCCATTCATTCCCATGGGCCTACAGGCCCATAGGAATGAATTGGAGATTGCATGAGCAATTTGGGAGTACAAGTAGGTACTCGCAAATTGCTCATGCAATTCCAAGTGTGCAAGGGTGTCAAAATGACACCCTGCTGCATCCCTAAAATTGATCTCTGCACATATGTTGTACACACACATGCCCTAAGGACATGTGTGTCCGCAACATGAAACTTTGAAAAATGCACAAAAGTGTATTTTTCAAAGTTTTTACAAATTACCATGAAATTACTTCATGTTAATTTGCTACTCCTATTAGCGAAATCACACATTTTTTAACGTTCTCAATTTGGGATTCCTTAAATGCAATCGCAATTGAAGGAATCACAATTTAGAGATTCCTAAAATTGCGATTTATGCATTTTGGATGATGCATTCCAAATGCAAAAATACTAATCGCAACCGGTTGCGACCGGTTTTTCCTTTGATGCATGTGCCTGTATGTCAATACTGACTACAGAGAGCACATAGTGGGCAGCCTGTAATACTATTCTTAGGTGACAGAGGGCAGCAAAGGACCAAATATAGTCACAGGTCTCCTGTCTATAGTAGCAGGCCTACTCCTTGGCCCTCAAGAGAACACATTGACATGGTGTAGAACTAAAGAGGCAATGTTGAGCAAACCACAACATAGATGCAGTTGCACTGCCTCACAGGAGCAGCAGGACCCTTCCCTGGCAGAGAGGGCACAACATGGCAAAGTTTCAGTACTACTTCTTTCTCTGTGTGATTGAAAGAGAAAACAATAGGTGACTTACCGCGGACGCCGAAGCAGGTGATGGTGTACTGTGCCACTGCAAGAAGGAAAACAGAGAATCAGAGGGTGTAATGTGCTCATATAACAAAATGCAGCAAAGGACATGCTGGCAGCAAACAGAGGGGCAGCACTGCCCAAGGGCACACCCTGAAGGCCAGACTTCACAGGGGCAGCACTGCCCAAGGGTACACCCTGAAGGCCAGTCTTCACAGGGGCAACACTGCCCAAGGGTACACCCTGAAGGCCAGTCTTCACAGGGGCAACACTGCCCAAGGGTACACCCTGAAGGCCAGTCCTCACAGGGGCAGCACTGCCCAAGGGTACACCCAGAAGGCCAGTCCTCACAGGGGCAGCACTGCCCAAGGGTACACCCTGAAGGCCAGTCTTCACAGGGGCAACACTGCCCAAGGGTACACCCTGTAGGCCAGTCTTCACAGGGGCAACACTGCCCAAGGGTACACCCTGTAGGCCAGTCTTCACAGGGGCAGCACTGCCCAAGGGCACACCCTGAAGGCCAGACTTCTGCCCAAGGGTACACCCTGAAGGCCAGTCCTCACAGGGGCAGCACTGCCCAAGGGTACACCCAGAAGGCCAGTCTTCACAGGCGCAGCACTGCCCAAGGGTACACCCTGAAGGCCAGTCTTCACAGGCGCAGCACTGCCCAAGGGTACACCCTGAAGGCCAGTCTTCACAGGTGCAGCACTGCCCAAGGGTACACCCTGAAGGCCAGTCTTCACAGGGGCAGCACTACCCAAGGGTACACCCTGAAGGCCAGTCTTAACAGGGGCAGCACTGCCCAAGGGCACACCCTGAAGGCCAGTCTTCACAGGCGCAGCACTGCCCAAGGGCACACCTGGAAGGCCAGTCTTCACAGGCGCAGCACTGCCCAAGGGCACACCTGGAAGGCCAGTCTTCACAGGCGCAGCACTGCCCAGGGGTACACCCTGAAGGCCAGTCTTAACAGGGGCAGCACTGCCCAAGGGCACACCCTGAAGACCAGTCTTCACAGGCGCAGCACTGCCCAAGGGTACACCCTGAAGGCCAGTCTTCACAGGTGCAGCACTGCCCAAGGGTACACCCAGAAAGCCAGTCCTCACAGGGGCAGCACTGCCCAAGGGCACACCCTGAAGGCCAGTCTTCACAGGCGCAGCACTGCCCAAGGGTACACCCTGAAGGCCAGTCTTCACAGGTGCAGCACTGCCCAAGGGTACACCCTGAAGGCCAGTCTTCACAGGCGCCGCACTGTCCAAGGGCACACCCTGAAGGCCAGTCTTCACAGGCGCAGCACTGCCCAGGGGTGCACCCTGAAGGCCAGTCTTCACAGGCGCAGCACTGCCCAAGGGTACACCCTGAAGGCCAGTCTTCACAGGGGCAGCACTGCCCAAGGGTACACCCAGAAGGCCAGTCCTCACAGCGGCAGCACTGCCCAAGGGCACACCCTGAAGGCCAGTCTTCACAGGCGCAGCACTGCCCAAGGGTACACCCTGAAGGCCAGTCTTCACAGGCGCAGCACTGCCCAAGGGTACACCCTGAAGGCCAGTCTTCACAGGCGCAGCACTGTCCAAGAGCACACCCTGAAGGCCAGTCTTTACAGGCGCAGCACTGCCCAGGGGTGCACCCTGAAGGCCAGTCTTCACAGGCGCAGCACTGCCCAGGGGTGCACCCTGAAGGCCAGTCTTCACCGGGGCAGCACTGCCCAAGGGTACACCCTGAAGGCCAGTCTTCACAGGGGCAGCACTGCCCAAGGGTGCACCTTGAAGGCCAGTCTTCACTGGGGCAGCACTGCCCAGGGGTACGCCCTGAAGGCCAGTCTTAACAGGGGCAGCACTGCCCAAGGGCACACCCTGAAGGCCAGTCTTCACAGGCGCAGCACTGCCCAGGGGTACACCCTGAAGGCCAGTCTTTACAGGCGCAGCACTGCCCAGGGGCACACCCTGAAGGCCAGTCTTCACAGGCGCCGCACTGTCCAAGGGCACACCCTGAAGGCCAGTCTTCACAGGCGCAGCACTGCCCAGGGGTGCACCCTGAAGGCCAGTCTTCACAGGCGCAGCACTGCCCAAGGGTTCACCCTGAAGGCCAGTCTTCACAGGGGCAGCACTGCCCAAGGGTACACCCAGAAGGCCAGTCCTCACAGCGGCAGCACTGCCCAAGGGCACACCCTGAAGGCCAGTCTTCACAGGCGCAGCACTGCCCAAGGGTACACCCTGAAGGCCAGTCTTCACAGGCGCAGCACTGCCCAAGGGTACACCCTGAAGGCCAGTCTTCACAGGCGCAGCACTGTCCAAGAGCACACCCTGAAGGCCAGTCTTTACAGGCGCAGCACTGCCCAGGGGTGCACCCTGAAGGCCAGTCTTCACAGGCGCAGCACTGCCCAGGGGTGCACCCTGAAGGCCAGTCTTCACCGGGGCAGCACTGCCCAAGGGTACACCCTGAAGGCCAGTCTTCACAGGGGCAGCACTGCCCAAGGGTGCACCTTGAAGGCCAGTCTTCACTGGGGCAGCACTGCCCAGGGGTACGCCCTGAAGGCCAGTCTTAACAGGGGCAGCACTGCCCAGGGGTACACCCTGAAGGCCAGTCTTAACAGGGGCAGCACAGCCCAAGGGCACACCCTGAAGGCCAGTCTTCACAGGGGCAGCACTGCCCAAGGGCACACCTGGAAGGCCAGTCTTCACAGGGGCAGCACTGCCCAAGGGTACACCTTGAAGGCCAGTCTTCACAGGGGCAGCACTCCCCAAGGGCAAACCCTGAAGGCCAGTCTTCACAGGGGCAGCACTGCCCAAGGGTACACCCTGAAGACCAGTCCTCACAGGGGCAGCACTGCCCAAGGGTACACCCTGAAGGGAAGTCCAGTCTTCACAGGGGCAGCACTGCCCAGGGGCACACCCCGGAGGCCAGTCTTCACAGGGGCAGCACTGCCCAAGGGTACACCCTGAAGGGAAGTCCAGTCTTCACAGGGGCAGCACTGCCCAGGGGCACACCCCGGAGGCCAGTCTTCACAGGCGCAGCACTGCCCAAGGGTACACCCTGAAGGCCAGTCTTCACAGGCGCAGCACTGCCCAAGGGTACACCCTGAAGGCCGGTCTTCACAGGCGCAGCACTGCCCAAGGGTACACCATGAAGGCCAGTCTTCACAGGTGCAGCACTGCCCGAGCGTACACCCTGAAGGCCGGTCTTCACAGGCGCAGCACTGCCCAGGGGCACACCCCGGAGGCCAGTCTTCACAGGCGCAGCGCTGCCCAAGGGTACACCCTGAAGGCCAGTCTTCACAGGTGCAGCACTGCCCAATGGTACACCCTGAAGGCCGGTCTTCACAGGCGCAGCACTGCCCAAGGGCACACCCCGGAGGCCAGTCTTCACAGGGGCAGCGCTGCCCAAGGGAACACCCATAAGGCCAGTCTTCTCAGGGCCAGCACTGCCCAATGGTACACCCAGAAGGCCAGTCTTCTCAGGGCCAGCACTGCCCAAGGGCACACCCTGAAGGCCAGTCTTCACAGGGGCAGCACTGCCCAAGGGTACACCCTGAAGGCCAGTCTTCACAGGAGCAGCACTGCCCAAGGGCACACCCTGAAGGCCACTCTTCACAGGCGCAGCACTGCCCAGGGGTGCACCCTGAAGGCCAGTCTTCACAGGTGCAGCACAGTCCAATGGTACACCCTGAACGCCAGACTTCACAGGGGTAGCACTGCCCAAGGGTACACCCTGAAGGCCCATGTCTTCACAGGGGCAGCACTGCCCAAGGGCACACCCTGAAGGCCAGTCTTCACAGGCGCCGCACTGTCCAAGGGCACACCCTGAAGGCCAGTCTTCACAGGCGCAGCACTGGCCAGGGGTGCACCCTGAAGGCCAGTCTTCACAGGCGCAGCACTGCCCAAGGGTACACCCTGAAGGCCAGTCTTCACAGGGGCAGCACTGCCCAAGGGTACACCCAGAAGGCCAGTCCTCACAGCGGCAGCACTGCCCAAGGGCACACCCTGAAGGCCAGTCTTCACAGGCGCAGCACTGCCCAAGGGTACACCCTGAAGGCCAGTCTTCACAGGCGCAGCACTGCCCAAGGGTACACCCTGAAGGCCAGTCTTCACAGGCGCAGCACTGTCCAAGGGCACACCCTGAAGGCCAGTCTTCACAGGCGCAGCACTGCCCAGGGGTGCACCCTGAAGGCCAGTCTTCACAGGCGCAGCACTGCCCAAGGGTACACCCTGAAGGCCAGTCTTCACAGGGGCAGCACTGCCCAAGGGTACACCCAGAAGGCCAGTCCTCACAGCGGCAGCACTGCCCAAGGGCACACCCTGAAGGCCAGTCTTCACAGGCGCAGCACTGCCCAAGGGTACACCCTGAAGGCCAGTCTTCACAGGCGCAGCACTGCCCAAGGGTACACCCTGAAGGCCAGTCTTCACAGGCGCAGCACTGTCCAAGAGCACACCCTGAAGGCCAGTCTTTACAGGCGCAGCACTGCCCAGGGGTGCACCCTGAAGGCCAGTCTTCACAGGCGCAGCACTGCCCAGGGGTGCACCCTGAAGGCCAGTCTTCACCGGGGCAGCACTGCCCAAGGGTACACCCTGAAGGCCAGTCTTCACAGGGGCAGCACTGCCCAAGGGTGCACCTTGAAGGCCAGTCTTCACTGGGGCAGCACTGCCCAGGGGTACGCCCTGAAGGCCAGTCTTAACAGGGGCAGCACTGCCCAAGGGCACACCCTGAAGGCCAGTCTTCACAGGCGCAGCACTGCCCAGGGGTACACCCTGAAGGCCAGTCTTAACAGGGGCAGCACAGCCCAAGGGCACACCCTGAAGGCCAGTCTTCACAGGGGCAGCACTGCCCAAGGGCACACCTGGAAGGCCAGTCTTCACAGGGGCAGCACTGCCCAAGGGTACACCTTGAAGGCCAGTCTTCACAGGGGCAGCACTCCCCAAGGGCAAACCCTGAAGGCCAGTCTTCACAGGGGCAGCACTGCCCAAGGGTACACCCTGAAGACCAGTCCTCACAGGGGCAGCACTGCCCAAGGGTACACCCTGAAGGGAAGTCCAGTCTTCACAGGGGCAGCACTGCCCAGGGGCACACCCCGGAGGCCAGTCTTCACAGGGGCAGCACTGCCCAAGGGTACACCCTGAAGGGAAGTCCAGTCTTCACAGGGGCAGCACTGCCCAGGGGCACACCCCGGAGGCCAGTCTTCACAGGCGCAGCGCTGCCCAAGGGTACACCCTGAAGGCCAGTCTTCACAGGCGCAGCACTGCCCAAGGGTACACCCTGAAGGCCGGTCTTCACAGGCGCAGCACTGCCCAAGGGTACACCATGAAGGCCAGTCTTCACAGGTGCAGCACTGCCCGAGCGTACACCCTGAAGGCCGGTCTTCACAGGCGCAGCACTGCCCAGGGGCACACCCCGGAGGCCAGTCTTCACAGGCGCAGCGCTGCCTAAGGGTACACCCTGAAGGCCAGTCTTCACAACTGCAGCACTGCCCAATGGTACACCCTGAAGGCCGGTCTTCACAGGCGCAGCACTGCCCAAGGGCACACCCCGGAGGCCAGTCTTCACAGGGGCAGCGCTGCCCAAGGGAACACCCATAAGGCCAGTCTTCTCAGGGCCAGCACTGCCCAATGGTACACCCAGAAGGCCAGTCTTCTCAGGGCCAGCACTGCCCAAGGGCACACCCTGAAGGCCAGTCTTCACAGGGGCAGCACTGCCCAAGGGTACACCCTGAAGGCCAGTCTTCACAGGAGCAGCACTGCCCAAGGGCACACCCTGAAGGCCAGTCTTCACAGGCGCAGCACTGCCCAGGGGTGCACCCTGAAGGCCAGTCTTCACAGGTGCAGCACTGTCCAATGGTACACCCTGAACGCCAGACTTCACAGGGGTAGCACTGCCCAAGGGTACACCCTGAAGGCCCATGTCTTCACAGGGGCAGCACTGCCCAAGGGCACACCCTGAAGGACAGTCTTCACAGGGGCAGCACTGCCCAAGGGCACACCCTGAAGGCCAGTCTTCACAGGGGCAGCACTGCCCAAGGGTACACCCTGAAGGCCAGTCTTCACAGGGGCAGCACTGCCCAGGGGTACGCCCTGAAGGCCAGTCTTCACAGGGGCAGCACTGCCCAAGGGCACACCCTGAAGGCCAGTCTTCACAGTGGTGGCACTGCCCAAGGGCACACCCTAAAGGCCAGTCTTCACAGGGGCAGCACTGCCCAGTGGTACGCCCTGAAGGCCAGTCTTCCCAGGGGCAGCACCGCCCAAGGGTACACCCTGAAGGCCAGTCTTCACAGGGTCAGCACTGCCCAAGGGTACAGCCTGAAGGCCAGTCTTAACAGGGCAGCACTGCCCAAGGGTACACCCTGAAGGCCAGTCTTCACAGGGTCAGCACTACCCAAGGGTACAGCCTGAAGGCCAGTCTTAACAGGGCAGCACTGCCCAAGGGTACACCCTGAAGGCCAGTCTTCACTGGGGCAGCACTCCCCAAGCGCACACCCTGAAGGCCAGTCTTCACAGGGGCAGCACTCCCCAAGGGCACACCCTGAAGGCCAGTCTTCACAGGGGCAGCACTGCCCAAGGGTACACCCTGAAGGCCAGTCTTCACAGGGGCAGCACTGCCCAAGGGTACACCCTGAAGGCCGGTCTTCACAGGGACAGCACTGCCCAAGGGCACACCCTGAAGGCCAGTCTTCACAGGGGCAGCACTGCCCAGGGGTACGCCCTGAAGGCCAGTCTTCCCAGGGGCAGCACTGCCCAAGGGTACACCCTGAAGGCCAGTCTTCACAGGGGCAGCACTGCCCAAGGGCGCACCCTGAAGGCCAGTCTTCACTGGGGAAGCACTGCCCAAGGGCACACCCTGAAGGCCAGTCTTCACAGGGGCAGCACTGCCCAAGGGTGCACCCTGCAGGCCAGTCTTAACAGGGGCAGCACTGCCCAAGGGCACACCCTGAAGGCCAGTCTTAACAGGGGCAGCACTGCCCAAGGGTACACCCTGAAGGCCAGTCTTCACACGGGCAGCACTGCCCAAGGGTACACCCTGAAGGCCAGTCCTCACAGGGGCAGCACTGCCCAAGGGTACACCCTGAAGGCCAGTCTTCACTGGGGCAGCACTGCACAAGGGCACACCCTGAAGGCCAGTCTTCACAGGGGCAGCGCTGCCCAAGGGTGCACCCTGCAGGCCAGTCTTAACAGGGGCAGCACTGCCCAAGGGCACACCCTGAAGGCCGGTCTTCACAGGGGAAGCACTGCACAAGGGTACACCTTGAAGGTCAGTCTTCCCAGGGGCAGCACTGCCCAAGGGTACACCTTGAAGGCCAGTCTTCCCAGGGGCAGCACTGCCCAAGGGTACACCCTGAAGGCCAGTCTTCACAGGGTCAGCACTGCCCAAGGGCACACCCATAAGGCCAGTCTTCACAGGGGCAGCACAACCCAAGGGTACACCCTGAAGGTCAGTCTTCTCAGGGTCAGCACTTCCCAATGGTACACCCTGAAGGCCGGTCTTCACAGAGCAGCACTGCCCAAGGGTACACCCTGAAGGCCAGTCCTCACAGGGGCAGCACTGCCCAAGGGTACACCCTGAAGGCCAGTCTTCACAGGGGCAGCACTGCCCAGGGGTACGCCCTGAAGGCCAGTCTTCCCAGGGGCAGCACTGCCCAAGGGTACACCCTGAAGGCCAGTCTTCACAGGGGCAGCACTGCCCAAGGGCGCACCCTGAAGGCCAGTCTTCACTGGGGAAGCACTGCCCAAGGGCACACCCTGAAGGCCAGTCTTCACAGGGGCAGCACTGCCCAAGGGTGCACCCTGCAGGCCAGTCTTAACAGGGGCAGCACTGCCCAAGGGCACACCCTGAAGGCCAGTCTTAACAGGGGCAGCACTGCCCAAGGGTACACCCTGAAGGCCAGTCTTCACACGGGCAGCACTGCCCAAGGGTACACCCTGAAGGCCAGTCCTCACAGGGGCAGCACTGCCCAAGGGTACACCCTGAAGGCCAGTCTTCACTGGGGCAGCACTGCACAAGGGCACACCCTGAAGGCCAGTCTTCACAGGGGCAGCGCTGCCCAAGGGTGCACCCTGCAGGCCAGTCTTAACAGGGGCAGCACTGCCCAAGGGCACACCCTGAAGGCCGGTCTTCACAGGGGAAGCACTGCACAAGGGTACACCTTGAAGGTCAGTCTTCACAGAGCAGCACTGCCCAAGGGTACACCCTGAAGGCCAGTCCTCACAGGGGCAGCACTGCCCAAGGGTACACCCTGAAGGCCAGTCTTCACTGGGGAAGCACTGCACAAGGGTACACCTTGAAGGTCAGTCTTCACAGAGCAGCACTGCCCAAGGGTAGACCCATAAGGCCAGTCCTCACAGGGGCAGCACTGCCCAAGGGTAGACCCTGCAGGCCACTCTTAACAGGGGCAGCACAACCCAAGGGTGCACCCTGAAGACCAGTCTTCACAGGGGCAGCACTGCCCAAGGGCACACCCTGAAGGCCGGTCTTCACAGAGCAGCACTGCCCAAGGGTAGACCCATAAGGCCAGTCCTCACAGGGGCAGCACTGCCCAAGGGTAGACCCTGCAGGCCACTCTTAACAGGGGCAGCACTGCCCAAGGGTGCACCTTGAAGGCTAATCTTCAGAGGGGCAGCACTGCCCAAGGGTGCACCCTGAAGGCCAGTCTTCAGAGGGGCAGCACTGCCCAAGGGTACAGCCAGAAGGCCAGTCTTCAGAGGGGCAGCACTGCCCAAGGGTGCACCCTGAAGGCCAGTCTTCAGAGGGGCAGCACTGCCCAGAGGCACACCCTGAAGGCCAGTCTTCACAGGGGCAGCACTGCCCAAGGGTACACCTGGAAGGCCAGCAGAGGGTTCTGAAGCAGCTCTCACAAACACTGGGCACAGAGGCCCTGCACATAGTTCACGCTGCCCCTGCCAGTGCCTGGCCCACAATGACACAGAGCTACAAACTGTGCTAAGCGTGCACGTCCAAAAGCATGACAGGCGCAGGCGGCGAAGAAGAACTGGTCGATGAGAACAGTCTGTGCCCTCTGCAACCGGAGAGATCATGTCCCCAATGTTTCTTCTCACCCCTTCCACATGAGCAGTCCATCTAAACTGTAGACATGGCTACACAAAAGGAATCCCAAAGACATCTCTAGTAAAGAATGCTAGGACCCCTGCCCCCTCTCTCCCCTCTCCCATGTCTCCAGGCTGCCAGGTTTCCCAGGTCCAAGCTTGAAGGGCTGCTCCCCGTCCTAGTTTTGCTCTTTGAATTCTGGTTCAGTTTTAAAATGCATTGTAAAAGACTACAAATCCCAGAATTCATTGAAAAACCTGGACTGGAGAAGCACATCAAGCATGACCCTGGGAACCTTGCAGACCTGTGTCTTGTGGCGACCCTAACCCGGCTGCCTTGTGTCACTTCCGGTCCCCGCAGCCCTTTGTCATCCATTCAATCAATCAATCAAGCATTTATATCAATCAATCAAGCATTTATCAATCAATCAAGCATTTATATAGCGCACTACTCACCCAGAGGGTCTCAAGGCGCTAGGGGAGGGGGGTCCGCTACTGCTCGAACAGCCAGGTCTTGAGTTGCTTCCTGAAGGCGAGGTGGTCCTGGGTCAGGCGGAGGTGGGTCGGGAGGGAGTTCCAAGTCTTGGCGGCGAGGTAGGAGAAGGATCTTCCCCCTGTGGTGGCTCTTCGGATGCGGGGGACGGCGGCGAGGGCATGGCCGGTCGATCGAAGCTGGCGTTTGGGAGCGTAGAAGTTGAGGCGGCTGTTGAGGTATCCTGGGCCTTGGTTGTGTAGGGCTTTGTGTGCGTGGGTGAGGAGTCGGAAGGTGATTCTCTTGTTGACCGGGAGCCAGTGCAGGTCTCTCAGGTGTCCGGAGATGTGGCTGTGACGGGGGATGTCCAGGATGAGTCGTGCTGAGGCGTTCTGGATCCGCTGGAGTCTCTTCTGGAGTTTGGCAGTGGTTCCGGCGTAGAGGGAGTTGCCGTAGTCCAGACGGCTGGTGACAAGGGCCTGGGTGACCGTCTTCCTGGTCTTGGTGGGGAACCACCGGAAGATCTTTCGTAGCATGCGCAGGATGTTGAAGCACGACGAGGAGACGGCGTTGACTTGTCTGGTCAAGGAGAGGGAGGAGTCCAGGATGAAGCCTAGGTTGCGTGCGTGGTCTGTTGGTTTAGGTGCGCTGCCTAGGGCGGGGGGCCACCAGGAGTCGTCCCAGGCGGAGGGTGAGGATCCCAGGATGAGGACTTCCGTCTTGTCTGAGTTCAGTTTCAGGCGGCTGATCTTCATCCATTCAGCTACCTCTTTCATCCCTTCGTGAAGGTTGGCTCTGGCGGTGGCGGGGTCGTTGGTGAGGGAGAGAATCAGCTGGGTGTCGTCGGCGTAGGAGATGATGTTGAGGTTGTGCTGGTGTACGATGTCTGCGAGGGGGCTCATGTAGACGTTGAAGAGGGTTGGACTGAGCGAGGAACCCTGAGGAACGCCGCAGATGACTTTGGTGGCTTCAGATCTGAAGGGGGGGAGGCGGACTCTCTGTGTCCTTTCGGCGAGGAAGGAGATGATCCACTCCAGTGCCTTCTCCTGGATTCCGACGTTGCTGGGTCGCTGCACTAGTGTACGGTGGCAGACAGTGTCGAAGGCCGCGGAGAGGTCTAGGAGGATGAGGGCTGCTGTTTCTCCGTTGTCAAGCAGTGCTCGGATGTCGTCGGTGGCTGCGATCAGGGCAGTCTCGGTGCTGTGGTTGGCCCGGAAGCCAGACTGCGAGAGGTCGAGGGATCCGTTTGTCTCGAGGAAGGCGGCCAGCTGCTTGTTGACGGTCTTCTCAATGACTTTTGCAGGAAACGGGAGCAGCGAGATGGGGCGGTAGTTCTTGAGGTCGGTGGGGTCGGCTGATGGCTTCTTTAGTAGAGCGCTGAGTTCGGCGTGCTTCCAGCTCTCTGGGAAGGTAGCGGTGTCAAAGGAGGTGTTGATAATGTCCCGCAGGTGGGGTGCGATGGCAGCGTCGGCCTTGTTGAAGACGTGGTGAGGGCAGGGGTCGGTAGGAGATCCGGAGTGGATGGAGTTCATCATGCGGACGGTGTCTTCGGTGCGGATCGGGGTCCAGGCGCGGAGGGTGGTGGTGGGGGGCGGTGGTTCGCTCGTGGCGTGCGTCGGTTGAGTGCTGAAGCTGTTGTGTATGTCCGTGATCTTGTTGTGGAAGTAGGAGGCGAGGGAGTTGCAGAGGTCTTGCAAAGGGGTGATGTCGTTGTTTCCGGCGTTGGGGTCGGAGAGCTCTTTAACGATGTTGAAGAGTTCCTTGCTGTTGTGTGCGTTGTTGTCCAGTCGTTCCTTGAATGCGATTTTCTTGGTGGCGTGGATGAGTTGGTGGTGTTTTCGGGTGGCGAGCTTGAGGGCAGTCATGTTGTCCGGTGTTGGGTCTCTGCGCCAGGTTCTCTCGAGGGCTCGGCAGTTCTTCTTGGAGCTCTTGAGTTCGTCGGTGAACCATGGGGCTTTCTTGCTACCGGGTCTGCTAGGCGGGGTCTTCAGCGGGGCGAGGTCGTCTGCGCAGTTGCTGATCCACTTCGCGAGGTTGGTGGCCGCCTGGCTTGGGTTTGTTGTGCTGGTGGGAGGGTTCATGCTCAGGGAGGACCCGAGCTGGTCGGCTGTGATCTTGTGCCAGCTTCTGCGTGCAACCTGTTGCTGGTGGTGGTGGATCGTGGTCCTTGCGAAGCTGAAGTGGACGCAGCTGTGGTCCGTCCAGTGGAGTCCGGTGGCGTGGCTGAAGGCGATGTCCTTGCTGGATGAGAAGACGGGGTCGAGTGTGTGTCCGGCGTAGTGGGTGGGGGTGGTCACCATTTGCTTGAGTCCGAGGTTTGCGAGGTTGTCCAGCAGGGTGGTGGTGTTGCGGTCGTTGTTGTTCTCCAGGTGGAAGTTGAGGTCCCCGAGGAGGATGTAGTCAGTGGAGAGGAGGGCGTGCGGGCTGATGAAGTCGGCGATATGGACACCTGGTGTAGTTGGTACCAGAGAGAGCAGAGCTTCCAAACTGAAATCTGCCCCAGATCCGCCATCTTCCCGCTTCCTCCCATTGCGAAGTGCGACGCGCGAGCTGCAGGTCAGAGATGGGACCTGGCAGTGTCGAGCTGGGACAGATCACAGCCAGGCAGTACTTTTGTGACTCATTGCAGGACAAGCTGTCATTTTGTGAAACGGTTTGACACAAAAATTCTACAATTGTTAGGATTTTTAATATTTGTTCTTTCTCGCCACAAAGTTTGCCAGTCCAGGCCCCATAATCCAAGTGGTTAACGCAGGGTGACTTTACCTGTGCTTGTAAATATCCCTTAGCAGGCTGCGCCACCGGTGCGTCATGCAACGTGATGCACCGGCGGCGCATGGGGCTTGTAAATTTGCCCCTTCATTTTTAACACCAGCACTTCAGACAGCTGCCACATGGTGGCAATGTTTGTCTACTTTTGAGGCAAGCATAACACAAGAGTGTTTAATAATACACGTTAAAGGCTGTAATACACACCTCCCGAGCCATGCTAATAGGTTTGGGGCCTGGAATCGTCTGAATTGTCACACCTGTAAGAGTGTGAGGTTAGTATTTGAGGTGGTTCTGGCACTGGAAGGGCTGACAGGGACAAGCAAAGGTGCGCGCTACATTGGCTTCCATAACAGGTCCTTGGAGCTCTCTATTTGTACAAATGAAGCGCTGTGAGTCAGAGGGGGCGCTAGGTCTGCCGGCTGTACTTCTCCGCCTTTCCACGAGCACGAGTGACCTTGTGTTTCTGAACCGGAAGTGACCAAGTCTGGAAACTCTGGACGCATTTTTACCGGGAGCAGATTTGTACCCAATAAAAACGAATATGGACAGAGCCCGCCCCACCCACCCCGTCCACGCCCCTCAGCTCCCCACCAGCCTCACCGAGAACCAGACGCCCTACTAACCCCACACCACCAGTCACGTACTTGGAACTGGTGTTATGTCTGGAATATGAGAGGACGCCCCCCTACCAAACGATGCGCCTCTGCTAAAGACACCCCCAGTTATGTTATGTTATGTTAATAGCTTTTATTCGGCGCACAGCTGCCCCAGCGAAGGGGCGTCCTGGCGCCTGATCAAGTACCACAACACAACAAATCGCCGCTGAAAAGAGAGGAGATCAGTCAACAGAGGTGAACAAATGGGTTTTGATCGCACGTCTAAAGAGAGTCAGGCTGTTAAGGGCACGGATATGGACAGGAAGGGAGTTCCATAATCCAGCCGCCATGACACGAAATGAACGACCTCCCATCCTACTCAGTCTGAATCTAGGCGTGCTTGCTAGATGAAGAGATTCCGACCTGAGAGACCGCCTGGGGACATACGGGGAAACAAGACCCGTCAGGGCAGGAGGTGACGAAAATTTCAGGATCTTGAATGTCAGACAGAGTGCCTTGAATTTGATTCTCTGTCTGACCGGCAGCCAGTGAAGGGAGGTCAGAACTGCAGATACAGAGCACCGTCTCGGGAGGCCCACAATGGCCCGCGCAGCGGCATTCTGCACCCTCTGCAGTCTGGTGGCCTCGGCCTGATTAACACCAAGCAGCAGAGCACTCCCGTAGTCTAGCCGAGAGAGAATAGAGGCTTGGACCACCAGTTGCCGAGTAGGGGGGTCGAAGAATTTGAGGACTGGTCTCAGTCCCCGCAGAATACCATAGCAGGTAGCTGCGATCTTCTTAGTATGGCTGGTAAAAGAGAGATTGGAATCAAGCCAGACCCCCAGGTTCTTCACTTCGGCAACTGGGATGGGAGTCACCCCCAATTCAGGAGGCCACCATTGGTCACCCCACAATTCAGCTTGCTTTCCTAAGATCAGGACTTCGGTTTTCTTAGCGTTTAACTGTAAACAGTTAATACGCATCCAATTCGCCACGACTAAAAGCCCTGCGCGAAACCTGGGGGCAGTCACCTTAGGGTCCCCACTGAGTGTCACCGCCAGCTGCGTGTCGTCGGCATACGATGTCATGGTTAAGCCACTTTGTCTAACGACAGCAGCCAGCGGTTTCACATACAAGTTGAACAAAGTGGGGCTCAACGCAGATCCCTGAGGTACTCCTAGTCCCAAAGGGTGGAAAGAGGACTGACCAGGTGGGATAGCTACTTTAAAAAACCGGTCCGAGAGGAAAGAGCGGAACCATTGAAGAGCTTTCCCCTCAAGTCCCACTTCCTCCAGCCTCCGCAACAAAATGTCATGAGACACCGTGTCAAATGCGGCGCTCAGGTCTAACAAGATGAGCGCCGCTGTCTGCCCCGCATCCAGCACCGAACGCAGATGTTCGCTCATAAAGAGCAGCGCAGTTTCGGTGCTGTGTTGTGCGCGAAAACCATTCTGGCTCTCGTCAAGAATATTATTGCGAGAGAGGTGAGCAGACAAGATGGAATTCACGTGTGCCTCAGTGACCTTGGCGGTCCAGGGCAGGAGGGAGATGGGGCGGTAATTCTCAGGTAACAGAGGGTCGAGACTAGGCTTCTTCAAAATGGGGCTGACCACTGCTTGCTTCCAGGAGGCAGGAACCACGCCCTCAGCTAGTGAGAGATTGATCAGGTCCAATATAGGCTCACGGCATAGGGGCGGGAGAAGAGTAATAAGCTCTGGCTTCAGAGGGTCTAGAGGAGAACCAGATTTAATTTTGAGGCTCAGAGTATTAAACGCCTCAGCCGACAAAGCAGGTAGGGAAGACAAAAGTTCACAGTCCAGAGCTCTTACAGCCTTGGGCTCGTCACCGGGCACAGATGGCATGAACCCTCGGTAGATTACCTGCACCTTCTCCACGAAAAAGGATGCCAAGCTTTCACAGTGGGAGTCCGTGCAGATTTCTAGCGAGGTGGCCCGTTTACCCATCAGATCTTTGAGCACCTTGAATATTAATTTAGATGGGTTAGGGCTGTTAGAAAACTCTGAGGCATAATATGCCGCCCGGGCTTGACAGATAGCTCTGTGATAGATTTTAAGCTGGGTGAAGTACAATGATTTTAATGTGGGGTCGAAGGATTTCCTCCACGTCCTCTCAGCTTGCCGGCAAGTTCTCTTAAGCTCGGCAAGGGTCTCATTATACCATGGGCTGCGAGTTTTAGCATGACATTTCGAACAACGCATTGGTATAAGAGAGTCAAGAGCAGTACGGACCCAGTTACAGAACTGTTCATATCCCTGGTCCACATTCGACAGGTTGCCCAAGGGCTGTGTCTCCAAGATTTTAACGAATTCCTCCATTTTGAGCTTACGCCAATTTCTTTTAAGGGTCAGTCTGTCCACAGGTTTAAATTGTTGATCATCCAAGGGACATGACACTTTAACCAACAAATGATCAGTCCAGCCAACCGCCATCGGGTCGGATGCCCTGGCCCGATCCAAGGTGGTAAAAAAGGGGTCGAGGATGTGACCTCCTATATGGGTGGGGGCGGTGACTAGTTGGTTAAGTTGCATGGCTTCAAGGTCCGCTATCAAAGAGCTGATAGGTAAAGAGGACGTCTGATCAAGATGTATATTCAGATCGCCAACGATGTTAAAGTTAGCACATCTAGGAGCTAACGAATTAACCATGTCAACGAGAGCGGCCTTGAAGACCGTGTCATTCCCTGGAGGGCGATAGATAAGCAGGCCACTAAAAGTGAACTGATGGCTGACAGTGACCTTGAAAGAGGCGCTCTCGCACATCTGCAGATCAAGAACTTTCCAATCCGCCGGAAAGCAAGATTTTGTCGCCATGGCTATGCCTCCTCCCCTAGAAGTACGGAATGTTTGAGGCAACCCAACCTACAGAAATGGTAAAGCCAACATTTGTTATCCACCTAATTCTTCTAAGAAGCATTCCATTCCATCATTATGAATGTATGCATTTATAGATCACAAACCTCCCTTAGGAGCAAAGGAGAGCCGTACATTTTGGGGCGAGGGGGTTGGGTGATATATCAAGTATTTCATTACATACATTTTAAAATCAGTTGCATTTCAGACCTTCGCATTCTTGTGGGCCTGGGGTATCACACACCATCCCCCAAGTTTCAGGGAAGAGCCAAGTTCTTTGTTCACAATCGAAGCTTCGCCTTTAGATCACATCCTCGGCCCTTCTTAGCTTGTAGTCTTTACAAAAGCATATGCAAATGAGTCTTTCCGTCATCCACTTGGTGGTCCCGCCCCTCTGCATGGAATTCAAGCGCCTCCCTGCCCATGGTGGGTGTGATCTGCATGTGACATACATGTCCTCACCCTGCAGAAGAACACGGTGTCTATCTGGCTGTGTGTCATCAGCTGTGAGACACATTCTCTACTCAGTCCGGCTCACAAATGTCTTTATATTTCTTGAACAACTTTGTGTAAGTAATTAAGTAGTAATTCAGTTTATTTTTTAGATATCTTAAAACCATAGACAATAAAATAGAATGTACAGGGCATTTCTTAAAACCTTCGAGTGCCCTAGTAATGTCGTTTCTCACACCCCCATCTCCCTGTATCATGTCAGAGTGTGGGGTTGATGCACCAGTGTCTGTGTCTTCAGCCTTGGATTTCGCCTCCTCCCTTTCACCCGCTTCTTGTGCCGCCATCAGTGAGGGACTTTGGACTCTTTCTGTGTTTACTTTTGTTGATGTTTAGCAGCTGTGTCCAAAGTTCTGCCTGTTCAGCAAGTCTGTGTCTGTTGGTGCCTGGGGGGAGTTGTGTCTATGGCTTTATGTGGGTGAAAGTGAAGGATTCTGGGATACCTTCTGCAGGAGGGGCCGGGCCTTGTCCAAGGACCACACTGGAGCACTGGCAGGTCGCCAGGGGGTGGCCAGGCCTGCACTGCGCCTCTATGCAGCTGGACCATGCGTCACTCAAAGGCAGCCGTGTGGGTTCATGTCATGTTCTGTCTGGTTGTATAGCGCACTAATCACCCGTGAGGGTATCCAGGCGCATAAGCAGCTGTGTAGGTGATTCTCCCCTCAGTGTATTCAAAGAGGCAGGTCTCCAGCTGTGTGCGGAGCTCAAGAAGTGAGGAGGAGGCTCTGTTGTGCTGTGGGAGGCTGTGCCATGTTGTTGTTGCAATGTCTGAGAATGAACCCTCCTGTCCTGAGGTTGTGAATGCGGGAGATGTGTGCGAGTGAGAGTGAGGCTGAGTGTAGGGGTCTTCTGTCAGGCTGCTGAAAGTGTATGTGGTTCTTGAGGTATGCTGGCCCAGTGTTGTGTAAGGCTTTGTATGTGTGAGTGAGGCTGAGCGGAGGGGTCTGTCAGGCTGCTGAAAGTGTATGTGGTTCTTGAGGTATGCTGGCCCAGTGTTGTGTAAGGTTTTGTATGTGTGAGTGTGGCTGAGCGGAGGGGTCTGTCAGGCGCTGAAAGTGTATGAGGTTGTTGAGGTATGCTGGCCCAGTGTTGTGTAAGGTTTTGTATGTGAGAGTGTCGCTGAGCGGAGGGGTCTGTCAGGCTGCTGAAAGTGTATGTGGTTCTTGAGGTATGCTGGCCCAGTGTTGTGTAAGGCTTTGTATGTGTGAGTGAGGCTGAGTGGAGGGGTCTGTCAGGCTGCTGAAAGTGTATGTGGTTCTTGAGGTATGCTGGCCCAGTGTTGTGTAAGGCTTTGTATGTGTGAGTGTGGCTGAGCGTAGGAGTCTGTCAGGCTTTGAAAGTGTATGCGGTTGTTGAGGTATGCTGGCCCAGTGTTGTGTAAGGTTTTGTATGTGTGAGTGTGGCTGAGCGGAGGGGTCTGTCAGGCGCTGAAAGTGTATGAGGTTGTTGAGGTATGCTGGCCCAGTGTTGTGTAAGGTTTTGTATGTGTGAGTGTGGCTGAGCGGAGGGGTCTGTCAGGCGCTGAAAGTGTATGCGGTTGTTGAGGTATGCTGGCCCAGTGTTGTGTAAGGCTTTGTATGTGTGAGTGAGGCTGAGCGGAGGGGTCTGTCAGGCTGCTGAAAGTGTATGCGGTTCTTGAGGTATGCTGGCCCAGTGTTGTGTAAGGCTTTGTATGTGTGAGTGTGGCTGAGCGGAGGGGTCTGTCAGGCGCTGAAAGTGTATGAGGTTGTTGAGGTATGCTGGCCCAGTGTTGTGTAAGGCTTTGTATGTGTGAGTGTGGCTGAGTGTAGGGGTCTGCCAGGCTGCTGAAAGTGTATGCGGTTGTTGAGGTATGCTGGCCCACGGTAGTGTAAGGCTTTGTATGTGTGAGTGAGGCTGAGCGGAGGGGTCTGTCAGGCTGCTGTAAGTGTATGTGGTTGTTGAGGTATGCTGGGCCAGTGTTGTGTAAGGTTTTGTATGTGAGAGTGTCGCTGAGCGGAGGGGTCTGTCAGGCTGCTGAAAGTGTATGCGGTTGTTGAGGTATGCTGGCCCAGGGTTGTGTAAGGCTTTGTATGTGAGAGTGTCGCTGAGCGGAGGGGTCTGTCAGGCTGCTGAAAGTGTATGCGGTTGTTGAGGTATGCTGGCCCAGTGTTGTGTAAGGTTTTGTATGTGAGAGTGTCGCTGAGCGGAGGGGTCTGTCAGGCTGCTGAAAGTGTATGCGGTTGTTGAGGTATGCTGGTCCAGTGTTGTGTAAGGTTTTGTATGTGAGAGTGTCGCTGAGCGGAGGGGTCTGTCAGGCTGCTGAAAGTGTATGCGGTTGTTGAGGTATGCTGGCCCAGTGTTGTGTAAGGTTTTGTATGTGAGAGTGTCGCTGAGCGGAGGGGTCTGTCAGGCTGCTGAAAGTGTATGCGGTTGTTGAGGTATGCTGGCCCAGGGTTGTGTAAGGTTTTGTATGTGAGAGTGTCGCTGAGCGGAGGGGTCTGTCAGGCTGCTGAAAGTGTATGCGGTTGTTGAGGTATGCTGGCCCAGTGTTGTGTAAGGTTTTGTATGTGAGAGTGTCGCTGAGCGGAGGGGTCTGTCAGGCTGCTGAAAGTGTATGCGGTTGTTGAGGTATGCTGGCCCAGGGTTGTGTAAGGTTTTGTATGTGAGAGTGTCGCTGAGCGGAGGGGTCTGTCAGGCTGCTGAAAGTGTATGCGGTTGTTGAGGTATGCTGGCCCAGGGTTGTGTAAGGCTTTGTATGTGTGCAAGTGACGCTGAGCGGAGGGGTCTGTCAGGCTGCTGAAAGTGTATGCGGTTGTTGAGGTATGCTGGCCCAGGGTTGTGTAAGGCTTTGTATGTGAGAGTGTCGCTGAGCGGAGGGGTCTGTCAGGCTGCTGAAAGTGTATGCGGTTGTTGAGGTATGCTGGCCCAGGGTTGTGTAAGGCTTTGTATGTGTGCAAGTGACGCTGAGCGGAGGGGTCTGTCAGGCTGCTGAAAGTGTATGCGGTTGTTGAGGTATGCTGGCCCAGGGTTGTGTAAGGCTTTGTATGTGAGAGTGTCGCTGAGCGGAGGGGTCTGTCAGGCTGCTGAAAGTGTATGCGGTTGTTGAGGTATGCTGGCCCAGTGTTGTGTAAGGTTTTGTATGTGAGAGTGTCGCTGAGCGGAGGGGTCTGTCAGGCTGCTGAAAGTATATGCGGTTGTTGAGGTATGCTGGCCCAGTGTTGTGTAAGGCTTTGTATGTGTGAGTGTGGCTGAGCGTAGGGGTCTGTCAGGCGCTGAAAGTGTATGCGGTTCTTGAGGTATGCGGCCCAGGGTTGTGTAAGGTTTTGTATGTGTGAGTGTGGCTGAGCGTAGGGGTCTGTCAGGCTGCTGAAAGTGTATGCGGTTGTTGAGGTGTGCTGGCCCAGTGTTGTGTAAGGCTTTGTATGTGTGAGTGTCGCTGAGCGGAGGGGTCTGTCAGGCTGCTGAAAGTGTATGCGGTTGTTGAGGTATGCTGGCCCAGTGTTGTGTAAGGTTTTGTATGTGTGAGTGTGGCTGAGTGTAGGGGTCTTTCAGGCTGCTGAAAGTGTATGCGGTTGTTGAGGTATGCTGGCCCAGTGTTGTGTAAGGTTTTGTATGTGTGAGTGAGGCTGAGCAGAGGGGTCTGTCAGGCTGCTGAAAGTGTATGCGGTTGTTGAGGTGTGCTGGCCCAGTGTTGTGTAAGGCTTTGTATGTGTGAGTGTCGCTGAGCGGAGGGGTCTGTCAGGCTGCTGAAAGTGTATGCGGTTGTTGAGGTATGCTGGCCCAGTGTTGTGTAAGGTTTTGTATGTGTGAGTGTGGCTGAGTGTAGGGGTCTGTCAGGCTGCTGAAAGTGTATGCGGTTGTTGAGGTATGCTGGCCCAGTGTTGTGTAAGGTTTTGTATGTGAGAGTGTCGCTGAGCGGAGGGGTCTGTCAGGCTGCTGAAAGTGTATGCGGTTGTTGAGGTATGCTGGCCCAGTGTTGTGTAAGGTTTTGTATGTGAGAGTGTCGCTGAGCGGAGGGGGTCTGTCAGGCTGCTGAAAGTGTATGCGGTTGTTGAGGTATGCTGGCCCAGTGTTGTGTAAGGTTTTGTATGTGTGAGTGTGGCTGAGTGTAGGGGTCTGTCAGGCTGCTGAAAGTGTATGCGGTTGTTGAGGTATGCTGGCCCAGTGTTGTGTAAGGTTTTGTATGTGAGAGTGTCGCTGAGCGGAGGGGTCTGTCAGGCTGCTGAAAGTGTATGCGGATGTTGAGGTATGCTGGCCCAGTGTTGTGTAAGGTTTTGTATGTGAGAGTGTCGCTGAGCGGAGGGGTCTGTCAGGCTGCTGAACGTGTATGCGGTTGTTGAGGTATGCTGGCCCAGTGTTGTGTAAGGTTTTGTATGTGAGAGTGTCGCTGAGCGGAGGGGTCTGTCAGGCTGCTGAAAGTGTATGCGGTTGTTGAGGTATGCTGGCCCAGTGTTGTGTAAGGTTTTGCATGTGAGAGTGTCGCTGAGCGGAGGGGTCTGTCAGGCTGCTGAAAGTGTATGCGGTTGTTGAGGTATGCTGGCCCAGTGTTGTGTAAGGTTTTGTATGTGAGAGTGTCGCTGAGCGGAGGGGTCTGTCAGGCTGCTGAAAGTGTATGCGGTTGTTGAGGTATGCTGGCTCAGTGTTGTGTAAGGTTTTGTATGTGAGAGTGTCGCTGAGCGGAGGGGTCTGTCAGGCTGCTGAAAGTGTATGCGGTTGTTGAGGTATGCTGGCCCAGTGTTGTGGAAGGTTTTGTATGTGAGAGTGTCGCTGAGCGGAGGGGTCTGTCAGGCGCTGAAAGTGTATGCGGTTGTTGAGGTATGCTGGCCCAGTGTTGTGTAAGGCTTTGTATGTGTGAGTGTGGCTGAGCGGAGGGGTCTGTCAGGCTGCTGAAAGTGTATGCGGATGTTGAGGTATGCTGGCCCAGTGTTGTGTAAGGTTTTTATGTGAGAGTGGCGCTGAGCGGAGGGGTCTGTCAGGCTGCTGAAAGTGTATGCGGTTGTTGAGGTATGCTGGCCCAGTGTTGTGTAAGGTTTTGTATGTGAGAGTGTCGCTGAGCGGAGGGGTCTGTCAGGCTGCTGAAAGTGTATGCGGTTGTTGAGGTATGCTGGCCCAGTGTTGTGTAAGGTTTTGTATGTGAGAGTGTCGCTGAGCGGAGGGGTCTGTCATGGGGTGAAAGTGTATGCGGTTGTTGAGGTATGCTGGCCCAGTGTTGTGTAAGGTTTTGTATGTGAGAGTGTCGCTGAGCGGAGGGGTCTGTCAGGCTGCTGAAAGTGTATGCGGTTGTTGAGGTATGCTGGCCCAGTGTTGTGTAAGGTTTTGTATGTGAGAGTGTCGCTGAGCGGAGGGGTCTGTCAGGCTGCTGAAAGTGTATGCGGATGTTGAGGTATGCTGGCCCAGTGTTGTGTAAGGTTTTGTATGTGAGAGTGTCGCTGAGCGGAGGGGTCTGTCAGGCTGCTGAAAGTGTATGCGGTTGTTGAGGTAT